>NC_139349.1:121755300-122355300 GCF_055883805.1 Amblyomma maculatum
TATGCCATGAAATATGAAGTGGCCTCTTACGGAAGCCAATTATTGTAGAGATAGGAGCTCCAGATTCGCATTCACTTCAGCGCTTCATACAGACCACTCTGCACTCCAAAAAGAAGCTATGTCTAGCGAATGCCGAAATCAGTGACGTAGTCTCTGTTTCTAAAGGCTACCCATGACCTCATAACTTTTCTGTGTCCCGTCATGAGTTCCAGAGCGGCTGTTCAAGGTTGTGATCTTAAAGATCTAGTTCAGCGCGCTGAGAAGGTTCTCGCTGATAACTGCGCCGTTTGTGGCTTCATTTTAGAAGACCGTTGCACCTGCAGCTGCTGTGGACGCACGGTGAATGGGGAATGCGTCGTGACAATTATAGAGGCGGGCCTGTGTTGCTGTCATGAGCTGGGCCAATATATTTTCAGAGACTTCCAAAGTACCTTCTGCAGAAGCAACTAAGGAGCAGAAACACAGCATCGAAAAAGATATATAAACCCCTGGCCAAGCATGCGAGAAACGTGCGAACGACCATACTTAGCTAAGTGCTCTCTACCATAAAATATGAATCGCGCGTCGCCATTCACGTCGACGTACCTGCGAAAGCGTAATGTGCATTTCAGCCGTTCAACACACACACTGTCAACCTGAACAACCAGATCATCGGTATCTTCTTAATTACGGGCCTTTGTTTCTTCACGAAGTCGCTGACCACACAAAAAACGTGTGATTGTGAAAAGGAGAAACGCCTCAAAATAAGGCGAGGGATACGAACAGAGTTTACACAGCAGTTTCCAGCATATATCTTGGCACATATAGCATGGGAATATAATTGGTTTTCCTTCGCAGGTGCACTTCTACGTACCGAGTAATACGTGTCACTTTGGATTAGTATTATAGTGAGAGCGACGGTACTGCCTTTTCATTCTTTTTATTAGCTTGGACGTGAGATTCACCGCTGCAGGTGTTTCTCTTATATACGAACAGAAATACACGACTTGATATTCACTGGCATTTTAAATTTGTGGAAACGGGAAGTTAATGAGCATAGTTGAGTTGAGCGGCTGCCTGATGCCGACGTGTAAGTTGGCCACAACGCCATCTGTGCTCTTCCCATTAAAATGCATTGAATTGTACGAGCCGGCGAGCTCATCACACTTCCCCCGTTTAGCCACTTAGGGTTCTTATTACGCTATGCGTTCCATCGTTGCGGAGAAGCGCTTCACCCTTTCTTTCATCGCAGCAAGCGCCTGGTTTTATCGCTCGACGCGCCGTGGTGATCGCTACCGAGCCTCTGAACCACCCGCTCTGGATTCCTGAAGCTAGGAGGAAAAGACGATGCTTAAGTGCCTAGTGGCGCATTCAGTTTGCTTTCTGCGCACTGTGAGGCCGCAAGGAACAGCGGCACCATTAAAGTGACTTTCGTCTAGAGTGGCGGTTTGCACAAGGGCTTAATATTGATGCATACATCATTATGGAACGACTGGAACGACTGTCTTAGGCTAGACGCACATCTGCTATTGGCAAGTCCCCATGGCTGAATCTGACCAACCCAAGACAGCCTTTGTCACCTCTGATGGACTGCATCTGTTTCCGATGAGGCCATTTGGCCTTTGCTACGCTCCTGCTACGTTTGAGCGCATGATAAACATTATCTTACGCGGCATAGAAGATTACTCACTTATATAACAGTTTATCTTTTCAGCTACAAGTATAAGCAGACGGCTCTAACAAGTGCAGTACATATTGGATCACCTCGCTGAACCAAATTTGGTCTCTGTCAGTTGGGCCGTTTTCATTCTGCCACATCGGTCGTCGCCGCTAAACGGTGAAAAAAGAAACTCAAGGCAGCGGTATACTAAAACCTTGCGTTGTTTCTTCAATCAGCAGCAGCGAAACGAATACCGATAGAGGGTTTTACTTGGCCGGTGTTAGGCGACGAGAGTGCTACAAGCATGCCTACATTTTAAGTCACATGGCCACTGAATCATAAGCACATTGCTGTGGAAACGCTGGTAAGCCGACCGTTTTAAATACATTACATGCTAGTGCTTTCGTACTTTAGTCAGACGTTATTGTGTGCATAATGAAAACCAACTTCTTAAGCAAGACGTAATCTTTAACGCCTACCGGAGATGGCACAACACACCAGCTGCCGCAAAGCTCTCGACACATCTTCTGCACGTGAAAGACCGAGCTAAACAATCCACCCGCTTCTTCCTTTATGGTTATTACTCTATCCATATAGATAAATCAGTGGTGCCGAGAGGAATTCTTTTACATGCAGGACCATAACACAGACATGCCTATGCACACACAGTTCTTACAACCTCCGAATTGTCTGCAGGGGGCGAGGGAACTTCGTGGCGTTTCGGCAGCCTGGAGAGAGAGGGTTGCAAGATGCATTGGTACGAGAGTGCGCTCTCACCAGTTTAGTCTCGAGATCCTTTTTTCCGTTGTATAGGCAGGCAGGAATCCGATGCTCAGGCTTCCATGAAAGCTCGAAAAGCAAGGTTTACGGCTCACTTGCCGTGTGCGCAAGTGCGGAAGCTCCTTACAAAGTCGAGTCAGCTAGGGCGAGACTCACATTCGGCAACATGACTGCACACATAGCCAAAAAGCGCTGTGCATAGCGAAGGCAGCTCCTCTTTTGTTCGGTATTGTAAGGAGCCGGCAGAATTCCATGTTTTCCGTGTACATCTACAGTTACTGCTTTACGTTCGTGCATTGCTTCCTTGTCCATGTCCGCAATGTCAAAAAAAAAAATTCATCACCTTTTTCTGCGACGCCAACTTGTGGGCACGCCCAGCAACAATTTGTTTTTCGTTTGATGCTCAACGAGTCACGAAGCTCGCTGGTGACGGTTGCCCAGATAACTTGAGAACAGGGCAGCAGAGTCTATTGATGTGTTACCCTATTTGCTCATTTGTTATTGCTAACTTTTATATTTACGTTCGTATTTGATAAGCCATCAGGACATCTTAGCCGTCGAGCGCTCGCTGCCGTTCGATTTTAAGAACGTAAACGAGGAGAGCTTTTCACGTTTAAACAGCTCCCATGAGTAAATAAGGTCAGCGTGTTTTTAATTAAATTCTAGTTTGTCTTTAAGGGAAAGTAAAGGTAGGCCACATTGCCGTGTTCTAGGACTAGTGGGGAGAAAAAAAATGCTACTAGCGCTTGTTACATGTTAACTACATAGTGATGCTTATTTCTAGTGATTTAACATGCTGTTTTTGGCTGTCCTACAGCATTTGCAGGGTTTAAAAAAATTACAAGGTTCAGCGCTGCTGAACCAAATATTGAGCGAAAGCATTAGGTTCGGGTGACCGAACGTTCTTCTTATCCTCTTTTTCTTGTTCCTCAGCCCACATATAAAGTCCCGCTTTAGCCAATCCGTATGAACGTGCATTAGTGGCCTATAGGGGTAACGTTAATGCCAAGGTCCTAGCAGGTTGATTCAGACATAACCGTCCCATGTGAAACGAGAGACCCAAGTTGGCAGGTCCTGCCAGCCCACATATAAAGCCCCGCTTTAACCAAGCTGTATGAACGTGCCTGACGTCATGTGGCACGTGAGCGCCAGCTGCGCTTCTAGCGGAAGGAGCGCGAAGCGCGCAGTCGCGGCTTCGAATGCGCTACGCCGACCACTTGAATTGGGAGCCCATCTCTCACCTCAGCATGACGTCATGTGTCACGTGAGCACCTGCTACGCCTCTAGCGGGAGCAGCGCAAAGCGCGCAGCCGCGGATACAACCACGCCACGACGACCGCTTGAGTTGGGAGCTCATCTCTCGCCTTTGTGTCACGTGGGGTGTGACATCACAGCGCGCAGCCGCGGCTCTGACGGCGCCACGCCGACCGCGTGAGTTGGGAGCCCATCTCTCGCTCTTGTGTTATGTGGGGTCTGACGTAACGCGCTGCGCAGACCACTTGAGTTGGTAGCCCAGCTCTCACCCTAGTATTACGTGGGGTGTGACGTCACAGAGTCACGTGGGTGAGACGTGAGTACCAGCCGCGCTACGCTGAAGGCTCGAAACCTATAGTAGTATTGCTTTCGCAATAATAGTATAGACGTTTGTCATGCCCATGTGCTCGGCCTATTTAGTACCAGATGTTTAGATCAATATGCACTACGTAATATGTTTTTCTGAACATTCACACCTTGCACATATATATGATTTAAATTCACGTCTTCCATGTGGCAGAGTTAATGGCGCCTGTAGACAAGGTGACACGCCTAAGTGTGTTGATATGGTAGAAATGAGGTCAATTGCAAACACCATCAAGGAATGTTTTACCGCGCGCTCGTAGCAAGTTTGTTAATGGCAGTTTCGTTTAAGTAGGCTTTTGTTGAAATGGCGCTAGTTATTGTGCGATGTGTCGCGCTAAGGGGATTGCATACGTTGCTGCTCTGCTACGGATGTCACACACAGGTATCCAAGACGCGAAAGAATGCACTGAAGCATTCCAAGACAAGATAATTTTAAATTTTAAATGATTTCAACACATGTATGCGTCTATGGTTTAAATCGTGTGCAAATTGGATTTTACACTGAATTTAGAGGAATTATTTTTTGTATGGCTTAAACTGCTCGCGGCAGTGAACTTGAGCGGGAGGATAGGGTTTATTGCAGAGGAGGGGGCAGACGGGGTGCACTAGACATCCCCATCGGATACTGCCCACTTTGAAATTCCTTTTTTTAAATTCCTGTAACCTACCGAATTTCTGCTGTTAACTTCGGCCTAATCCCAAAATCTTGAATCGTTATTTGTAACTGTGATATGGTGATAAAACCATAATCCTAAACATGCTATTACCGTAGTACTTACCGCAGGCCTAATTAGAGCAAGATCTGCGTAAACAAGTCGCGGGGTTATTACTGAAGGCCTTGTCTTGTCTCCGTGAACGATGATCATTTATTTGACTGCTTATGTTGCAAGTGTTGCGCGCTTGGTTTTTCAATCACAGGCTGCGGGAGGAGTGGAGGAGGAGGGAGACAATGGCTATCCGATACTCTTCGCCCGGAGGACTTCCGCACTCCTGAACGAGGCTCGGCAGACGTTGCACCGCACCAAGGATGACCAGGAGCGCCGTTGGCTCCAGGTGTTCGTTCAGAGGCTCGCGCTGCTAGCTTCAGACTTTGACCACAGCACACGCGCCATAAGGTGGGCATCATAATGGTCTAATTCTAGGAACAGGAATATCATCCTATTCAAGCGGAGTAACAATAACGTGAACGCTAACGGCGGCAAGAAAGTATTTTATGGGCGCACTCTATATTCCTACCCATAAAAAATGAATTTTAGTACACAGGATTTTAAACCATCGCTTTTTCACGGAAGTTCGAGATTAATGCTTTATTCCCACTCTTTGCTATAGTGATATAATCGGCGCATTGGTTCAGGAGAAACGTTTTCGGAAACTCAAAATACGCAGGGCATTAGGTCATGAACATCATCCCTAAAGCAGAAATGTTACGACAAAGTTTGTAGGGAATAAAGCCTTGGATATCTCAGCTATGTAGGTGGAATGCAACTTATATTGTTCTTCTGGACCAACCTGTGCTCGTTGACAGTTTTGTAACTGTTTCCAACTCGTACAGTATTCTAATTTTGACTAATGAGTCCGGAAGAGTGAGTTATAGGTGGTTTTATGAGTATTAAATGTTGTGGAGAGTTCTGAAAAGCGGTAGCTTCTAAAAAAAAAAAAAAGAGCAAATAGAGAGCAATTAGATCCAACAGCTTTTTTTTTTTTTTTCAGGAAAAAAAAACACGTGTATCAAAGGCGCTCCAAGATGCAAAGTAATGCGTAACAACAGGTGCAGTAGTACTTCGCCTTCTTCGCAACCTGAAATAAGATGATGAACGAATTGGTTGCTTTTCTTTAGCTTTTCTCGCCTCACCACATATGACCCGCACCCAGAGTTGGGGATTGGCCAGCATTCACGGCCCCATTGCAAGAATTGAATCTCTTCTAGTTTCCGTCTCTCTTTTCCGCTTCCTTAAATCTTAGCATGTAGGCGCGGAACCAGTTTTGCTGCATTTCTAGTATCCCGTGATCTTGTTGCGTTTATTAAACACCGTTTTCTTTTGTCTAGAAATGAGCAGTTGTATACGGTTTCGAGTGGTACATTTTTCCTTTGCTTGTTACAAGCTACTGCTTTCTAGACCTCACTATATGAACACAAACAATGTTACAGTAACAATATTACCGAAATCTACACTTCCTTCACGTTATATAAATCAACTCTTCACTTAGATTGCGATGCTTTTCTTCATGTCCATTTGGAAAGTGAAGCACGTTCAAAAATATGTGAAGTTGTACCATTTCCTGGGGATTAGTTAAGATTTAATGTTTGGTGCAACCTTTGATATTTTTATGTCTACTGTACAGTAAACCCGGAATGTATACGCAGACCAAGCATGTAAAGATAGTACTCAGTTATCACTATATTATTGGCCTCTCATCTGCAGTCTTCCAAGTAAGCATATTTCCCCTGCCTCGTCTGCTTTGCAGGCCATATCCAGCGTCTTCCTTCACGCAAGAATCTCAGCATCATCAGCAGGAACAGACTGCTCCCACGACGGGTCAAATTAGCCCACCACCGTCCCCGGCATTGGGGCATGGCTCTAAGACAACAACGACAGGCATGTCGCCTCTAGCTCCTATGGCTTTAAACATGAGTATCAATGCGAGCATTTGCAGCAGTAGGGCTTGTAGTATTTGGTACATATGAGAGCGAACTTGAAGGAAACTGCCAAATTTATTGCTGTGTTAATAATGATACAAGCAGATACTTTTTGGAACATGGCCTACTCGATTTTTTGTTTATCTTTAACGCTTCGTAGGAAGAAAACAGAAAACCCTGCTATTGCACTAAAATTGTGCTCTTTCCAGTCACCATGTTCCAACAGATATACTTTGTACAAAATGCTTTGAGGCATAACCATGGCACGCTGATTAAGAAGAAACAGTTTTAACTTTTATTCTTTATTTTTCTTTCACAAGTGTAAATTGTGGCTCGGTCTGCGGAAAAACGCTGCTTAAGCACTAGATAGGAAAAACTCTGCTACAGTTGTTCCTTTTCGTTCTTTCGTATGTGCCTACTCACGCGTGAAATGTGTTATCCAGAGTCCGCAAAAAACGACGACCGCAGCACAAGGAAGCCCCAAGGTGTCACACAGCCTAGCCCAATCGACGACGGAGACGACGACCTCTTGACTCGTCAACTTCGCCAGCAGCGGCATCGCCCCAGGTCACCAGGCGTCTTCCATTCCACGACTGAAGCTTACAGCCTGGACTCCGGCAGACACGTATCCGTGTGGCCGACGACGCCTCTGGTCGAAGAATATGAGCCTTTGAGGAAGGTACGGTCACGGCGCTATTGGAAAGTAATATTATGAAATGAATGCGAGGCCTCCACTATGCTTTATTACGTACGCAGTTAAGTTTATTTTTCATCATCATCATCATCATCAGCCTGATTATACCCACTGCAGGGCGAAGGCCTCTCCCATATCTCTCCACTTAACCCGGTTCTGTGCTAGCTGCATCCACTTGACCCCTGCGAACTTCTTAATCTCATCCGCCCACCTAACTTTCTGCCGCCCCCTGCTACGCTTTCCTTCCCTTGGAATCCAGTTTGTTACCCTCAGCGACCATCGGTTATCCTCTCTTCGCACTACATGTCCTGCCCATGTCCATTTCTTCTTCTTAATTTCCACTAGAATGTCGTTAACTTGAGTTATTTCTCTGACCCACTCTGAACGCTTTCTATCTCTTAATGTTACCCCTACCATTTTTCGTTCCATAGCCCTCTGGGTTGTCCTCAACTTAAGTAGAACTCTCTTGGTTAGCCTCCACGTTTCAGCCCCATAGGTGAGTACAGGCAAGATGCAACTGTTGTATACTTTCCTCTTGAGCGATACCGGTAAGCTGCTAGTCATAATCTGCGAGTGCTTGCCAAATGCGCTCCATCCCAATCTTATTCTTCTTGTTATTTCCTTTTCATGGTCCGGATCTGCGGTTAATACCTGTCCTAAGTAGATATATTCGCCTACTACTTCCAGTATTTCGCTACCTAATGTAAACTCCTGTTCCTTCCCGAGGCTGTTGAACATTACCTTAGTCTTCTGCATATTGATTTTCAAGCCTACCTTTCTACTTTTCCTGTCTAGGTCATCAATCATTATTTGCAGTTCATCTCCCGAGTTGCTTAGCAAGGCAATGTCATCAGCAAATCGCAGATTACTGAGGTATTCTCCATCTAGCCTTATCCCTAACTGCTCCCATTCCAAGTCTCTGAATACTTCCTCTAAACAAGCTGTGAATAGTACTGGGGAGATTGTGTCTCCTTGCCTAACACCTTTCTTTATGGGAATTTTGTTACTTTCTTTATGCAGAACTATGGTTGCTGTGCAGCCACTATATATATCTTCCAGCACTTTCACGTACGGCTCGTCTACCCCCTGATTTCGCAATGCCTGCATCACCGCCGAGGTTTCAACTGAGTCAAATGCTTTTTCGTAATCAATGAATGCTATGTATAAGGGCTGGTTATATTCCGCGCATTTTTCTATCACCTGATTGATGGTATGGATATGATCGATAGTAGAGTACCGTTTCCGAAACCCTGCTTGATCCTTTGCTTGATTGCAGTCTAAGGTTGTCCTGATTCTATTAGCGATTACCTTAGTAAATACCTTATACGTAACAGACAGTAAGCTGATTGGTCTGTAATTTTTAAGGTCCTTAGAGTCCCCTTTCTTGTGAATGAGGATAATGTTTGCATTCTTCCATGCTTCCGGTACCGTCGATGACACCAGGCACTGCGTATACAGGGTGGCCAGTTTATTTTTAGTTCCGGACAAGGCTCGCCTAAGTTGCACAGCACGGCATGACCCGTATGTGCAGTACATGTGCCGAAGAGATTTTGAAAACTACAATTATCGTATTGCTTCTATTTTCACAGTTGTAAAACAGTTTACTTACTCGACAGAGAAAATGCGAGCGAGGCTAGTACTTCCATGTTTTCTCCTCAGATTTTTGTCCGTGGCACATTGCTACCTTCTTTTGATCGCGGACGGAACGTTAACACGCTAAGTATTTGCTTTCTTTCATACATGGCTGAGTATCTATGAAGCATAAATGGCGAAAAACCTAAAATATTTCGACTCAAGCATGCAATGGCTGAGTTTGGTCACATTTCAAAGCGTTGCCGGATTACGCTGATCCTACGGCTTGATGTGTAGGGTTTGGCGCAATTTCCATTTTATACATGCCGTAAAAGTTGATTTATGCAACGGTTACAAAATAAAACATCTCAGATAGGCCACAGAAATCTCTTGTTTATAGGTGCCAGATATTTGGCGCACCCCACGAAATTTTTATTTTGCAATTTACCTATTAGTTATTAAGTAATTTTTATTTTTAATAACTATCTCCTTTTGAAAATAAATGTGATTTGCAAAGTTGGAGAGCACCTTCTATAACCCCCACTTTATTTATTTCATATTAAGAAAGTCTTACGTGTGTCTTTTTTCCAGGCTTTTAGGAAAGCCCACGAAATGTAAACAATATATCAGTTGACCCCGTTTTGCTTCGATGTGGGGTCCTGTCAAACGCAGTGGCGCTCGAAAAGTTGTCACCTGCTCTGGTGTTTTGCCTAAGAGTAGACGATCCTGCACTCCTTGAGTGTTCTCGGACGGCTTGGCACAGAAGAGAACTCTACTATCACTTTGCCTAATTCGAAGGGACAAGAAAGCTTCATCCGTTCAGAGAATCGTAAACTGAGGCAGTTGTCTCGCTTTCACTTTCTTAAGAAGTACATTTGTACAGATGGCTACGCATCTCCTCTTAGTACACCCCATAAGTTCAGACTATCGTTCAACTTATTACTTCAAGTGCATCTGTGCTGTTCAATGTCAGACATTTCACAATGTATTTGAAATATTTCTTGGTCAGCGGCACAGATTCACTCGCGGTAAGTGTTAGTCAACGCCGTTATCTGCAGATGGCGATATAGGTAGCTAGCCTATAATAAGATGTATACGACCGATAAAAGCAATGAAAGGTGTTCGATTGGAGTGTAGTAAGACGTTTTGTTTTTTTATAATTTTAGGTGCGCAGATAAACCATCCTATCGGACTTGGCTGTTGGGAGAGCATCACGTGTAAATTCTAGAAAACAGCAGGTAAGTCGGCATGTTATTTAACGAGTATGTTTAATATAGAGCCTGCTTAACATAGCATGTGTGAGCTAAGGATTAAAATATATGGACATCGCTGTCGAGAGTAACCAGATATATATTGTTTCTATTTGTACAGCACTTGAGAATTTAAATTCACTCAATCTCTCTATTAGCTAGAGTGGACTATGATAACAAATATGTTGTTCAGGATTGATTGCATTTATTGAGTCATAGGCAGGGCTCAGAAACTACCAAATTACTTTTTTTTTCTACGGAAGTAGCAACTATGCTGTCGGTGTTTCAGAAATGTAAGGAATTCCCGCAAAATATTAAAGTACCACTTCGCCACATTGTTTCGCTAGGGTATTGTAGCTCTTCTAACTCGCGTTTAATATCTCAAGCGTGCGTGTTCAGGGCCTCGTAGTGAGGGGGCGATGTCGCTCTCAGAAGTGTGTTAAAAGAACGTCAGCGCATTCTGCCGGAAAATGCAACGCGCGAGCTGTGAAATCCGATAAGTGATGGGTAGGGCAGTGGCTACCAAATAAAACGAAGTGTTCGTTCAGCTTCGACACACATGAAACAAAAAGGGAAGTAAACACACTGAGGTCGCATTATTCACTATGTGCTTCGTTGACTATTTCTGTCATTGGGCATTAGGAGGATGTAAATTGTGGCTAGTTGGTTTCTCTCAGCTCTTGTTAAAACTTGGACAGCAAACGGGGAACGACACAAGACATGTGCTGCACACTAACTGAAAAACATCTTAGCAAGACATGATGAGAAAGTCATATTTCCTGCACGAAAAGTAAAAGGACTGTGCGCAAAAGTAAATGACAATTGAAGAGAAAGCTGAGGCCGTTTGTGGCGACAAACACAAAGAAAATATGGGTGCGTGAACAATACGAAGGAGTGGCTTTAGAGATACTGCTATGTTGCTGTCAAGTATATGTGAGGCAGATGGGAAAAGCTGCATTCAAAGGTGTTGAGACCTGAAGCGCAACGAAAGCCGGACTAACGCTGCTAGAACTTCGGCGGCACAGTGTGCCAGATGCGGGGATTGGACACCTTCTTCTCAAGTGACTGCACTTCTACTAAAATCCAGATTTAAGCTAATATAGGAGTTATGACAGGCTTCGTGGATGGAATCGAAGAACGCAGGGACGTGTGTAAGCGACCAATCACTCATGCTTTACGACGAGGAAAGGAAAAGGTATCGGAAAAGTAAAAAAGAAGGCCAATATTCGCTATGAATGAAACACATTGCTGTTTATATAGGATGATTTGAACATGATTGCACAGTTTGTGCCATGACTGAGTGGTTGGAAAGTTTAGTTTTGGCTTGCAATGCTTATATATGCATGTACAACGCAATGAAATTTCAGTTCACAGTTTGCACACACGTGTTCTGTTTCGTTGCGCACTCGCTCTGCAAGTTCTTTCAAGGACGAAATATTGATCATGTGACCAAGGGGCAGCCCGTCTAAATGAAGCGCAGCTCTTCGATAGGGTGGTGTCTGCACATAAGCTTCGTTCACTGAAAACGCGTCTGTGAATGCTGAAATACGGTGAAGGGCATGAGCATAGTTGTGTGTTTTTTTTTGCATTTCGTTTAAATGCTGAAAAATAAAACAACCATAGAGGATGTACGCTGCCAGAAAAAAAAGTGAAGCTGATGATTTGAAACTTGTACAAAGTAATATACTCACTTGACTCTGAATTGACGGTTTGCTTTGGTACCCATAAAAATGGGTACAAGGTCCCAATGCGACTCCGCTTTTGAGAGAGGCCACTGAGGAGGGCTCCAAAAATTTCGATCACCTGGGGTTCTTTAACGTGCACTGAAATCGCACAGCACATTGGTGCCTCGCTTTTCGCCTCCATCGAAAAGCGGCAGTCAAGGACGGGATTCGATCTCGCATACTTGGGCACAGTAGCCGAGTGCCCTAACCACTGCACCACCGCTTTTCTTTTTCTTGATTGCCTAATTTATTATCAGATTTTACACACACACACACACACAAACACACACACACACACACACACACACACGCACGCACGCACGCACACACACACACACACACACACACACACACACACACACACACACACACACACACACACACACACACACACACACACACACACACACACACACACACACACACACACACACACACACACACACACACACACACACACACACACACACACACACACACACACACACACACACACACACACACACACACACACACACACACACACACACACACACACACACACACACACACACACACACACACACACACACACACACACACACACACACACACACACACACACACACACACACACTGAATATTACGCGACAAATACACAACATGGGTTATAACCGCACGATTTGGGCTGTGTGATCAATTACAATTTAAGCCCCACAACACTTTCTATCTTGGAAGCCACTCAGGCACTTCGTCTTGTCTATTTAAAACTTCAATAACACTCGGAACGGCTTCGCGAAAATACTGCCGTATTTCCCTCGCATCAACGTCTGCATGCCTGAAAGCCATTCTGTATCGCCAGATACTGTGCAGGCCCAATAACATGATCATCTCCAGCGGTAGCCCATCATAATCGCCAATTGCTTAAAATCAAATATCGATTGCATCCACGGGTAGGTCTTTTTTAATTGTTCGCCGTAGAATGTCCCAGAAGAAAAACACTTCCCAACAGTCTAAGAAAACGTGTTCGATAGTTTCCGGTTTGCGTCATATGAAACAGTGATTTCCTCAAGATACAAAAAAACCTTTCATTTCTAAACAAGTCTCAACTTCTGATGTATTGCTATGGAGCTTGAAAAAGAAAGTTTTTGCTGCCCCTGGTACAGCCATAGTTTTTACTCGTTGAAGGACTGACTTGCATGACCACTGCACCACCGCAGCGTGACCCTGAATTGAATACTAAGTCTTTTTACTAAGTCATCTTGGAGGGGTCATGCCGTGGTCGTCCAATATAGCACTGTTGGTTAGCCTGGCAAATTATAACGGATATTATTATTTTGTTTTCGACACAGGAGCGTCCTAGACAAATTCTTTATTTCGAAATAAGTGACTGACAATTAGACCAAGAAGCTCTTCCCAACAACAGCGATTGCAATGTTGAAACGCTTGATGTCAAAAGACCGACCATAGGACGGACACCCGCCACCGCATCGTATGCTGCTGTGCCGACGTCGATAAGCTGCTGATGCACTGTACTGTGTTCACGCTTGCCTAAAGACCAGAATGACTCACAATTATTGTGCTCTGTATGTTTCTGAAAGCAGGACGCAGATTCTAGGGAAGCGAGATTTAAGATCTAGCCGACGCACCCACCTTCGGCTCGACCGCCGGCCGCTGGCAGCACTGCCCCCACCGCCGTAAATACTTACCCCGCGCCAGCCTCGCCTTCCCAGGCAGTGACAGAAATGCTGCCAAATTTTGCTTTCATCTTAATTATAATAGGCCCTGGAAAAAAGGAAGAAATTTTCTTGAGAATTGCTCACCCATACGGTACGTGTTTTTGGCCAGAACCGCATAGCAGCTTCCGCCTGTGCCGTCCCCGTGTTCTTGTACACTAGTTCCGCTGTTTTCGTCATAAAAATACCCATTTTACTACGGATCAGTTTGGGTGACAGCAATGAACTTTCATGAAAAAGTTGTTCATTTACTACAACTCTTCGATGATCAGTTGCAAAGTGCCGTCCGCTGCCGCTTCGATGCGAAGCAATCTATATAGCCCTCGGGACTATTAGGCAGAAGCAGTCGGCCAGAGCGCCATAGTCCGCCACGCTCACCAGCGGCACCGTTGCGGTAAGCTTGCGGCATTCGGTGCTGTTATAAGCCTCACGAGCTTATCGTCTACTTTCATGATGCGGCTGGGGCCAGACTTGGGCCTGACGACAATCAGCGTAAACCTTAGACGGGACGGGGTACATGGGTGCCTAAATATAGCGAGCCGCAGCGTGCTGCTGCGCTGCCGGGCGGTAATCGAACGTTGTACCAAAACACCGTCAGACGGCACTTTATACGCAGCGCATTTTAAGGCGAAATTATTTAATGGCTCATGCTGTCGTGGACAAAATGTGTCCCGCTTTTGCGGCGGCTCTGATTGGCCGAGACGGGGTGACGTCATAGAGGTCTCGACCAATCACAGAGCACCACCACAGTGTGCGCGAATGCGTGCCTAATTAACAACTCAAGTACTAATTAACGACTATATAATTATGTTTGGAATATTCACTTGACTACCAATTAAGTAATTCATAATAACTAATAATAAATTATTAATAAATAATTACACAAAAACATAGTTACCTAATGACTACATAATTAATTGATTATTCAATTACTAATCAGTGCCAGTTGCGTAGCAGAATACGACGCTCAGGCTTTCTCCTTTCACTACTTTAGTCGCTACAGTCCCTCGTAATTTTTGTGTTGCTATTCAGACGTGCTTCAGTGTGCAACGTGTACGTGCTTCGAGCGGGCCAGCTCGTGCGCCTTTCGTCCTCGGGCGCCGACGTGCAACTGAATCCCGCCCATAGAAATTGCTATTTCCTGGATAAAAAGCGCTACCAGAGATCAAAAACCTCAGTTGCACGAAACCGCTGTTAGCGGCATGATTGCTGTTTGGTCCGCCGCATCGGCTGGCCACGGCTTTGCGTAACTACGGCTGACGCGCTGCACGTGCACAGAACATGCAGTAGACGACGTGGCGTTGGGTCAACGGCTGCGCAGGTTGCAGATCAATAACCTGTTCACGAAGAAACAAAAATACCAGTTTTAAAATTATCTTCAGCTCCGACGGATTTAAAGCATCAAATTTAGTTGCTGGGTTCATAAGGAACAAATTGAAATAGACACGGTATATCACGAAATTGATGTCATGACACCTTTAATAGGCTAAATACTGAATAGCAGTAAGTGAAGGCAAACTATCTATTTGGCTTCAATCAGCTTTTGTGCAGCTTTTTTACATTTGCCGGATATTACGTTAAAATACCAGCACCGAGCAATATGGCTGAGCCTTGCTACAACGGTGTTTAAAAGGCCCGGAATTAAGTTACCTCGACAGGAACAGACGCGTAAAGCAACCATACGTGGCACCGTGCAGGTTGGGGACATGTTGAGTGTTCCGTACGCCGATATGTATCCTGGGAGCGTCCAGTATTCACAGGGAATGTGTCCGACAAGGCGCACTATAGGTACACGCAAAAAAATATTGCAGTGTCTTAACTGACGAATATCTTTATTGGTGATGATAAGAGGGAACTGTCGGAACTCATTTGAATTGTTTACCATGCCGACAAGCTAACAGCATCTACCGTTGAAGACTTAAGATCAAATCTTCCGCCAGAAGAACGCTTGTCAGAGCACTCCACCATCACACTGCTATGATCTATGACGAAATGTCAAACAAGACCAAAGATGACCCCCCGAAATGATTTAAGGATGATGGTGAAACGCTTTGAAAGCCGGGAACCTTATTTTGGTTTGGTTGATTGGGGTTCGATGTGCGGAAGTGACTCAGGCTATCTGACACCGCAGTGGAAGGCCGAAGAATTTTCGACCTCCGGCTGTTTCTTCATTCGCCCTCACATCACAAAGTAAACGGGCGCCATACTTTTTGCCACCATCGAAAAGCGCTCACCGCGGCCGGGATTTCATCTCACAAACTTGGGCACAGTAGCTGAGAGCTCAATGCATTGCGCCACCACAGCAGGGTGCAAGGAATTTTAGCATTTCCTGGCTACCTCCACTGCTCAAGTAACGTGGTTAGTATGGCCAACAGCACCAACAGAGCAGCTGCATCAACGCTTTCCGCTATCTGATGTTTAATTTTACCAATCCGAGAACCTTCACCATGGCCAATTTTTATCCAATGGAAATTGTCTTGTGATTCTGGTATTGATCTTGTTGAGAACAGCAGATCATCGATGATGTCAAGCATATCAAACACAACGATATGGAAACATATTCCCACATGGCGCCTGCGAAGGCCGCAGAAAGGCGAGCGCGCAATAAGATATCCCTCGAGGCGCAACAATCACGGTGGACCTCCAAGAAAGGGGATAGAAAGCGCCCGTCTATGGAACGCCTTAAAAAGTCCGCGTTCCCGAGTTTCCACAAAGAAGTGTGCGCTGCCGTCTAAAAATTGTCACTCAAAAGCCGATGCCGATGAATGGAGAAAAAAGGCGCCTTGCAAAGGCCGCTCAAAGTGGAGGAATGTTTGCGCGTTTTTCGAGGCGAATAACATTCTGTTTATGTGGGGTAGTGTGCTTTTCGCGCCGAATAGAATAAGCTCGGATGCGTTGAGCGCTGTTAGGAATGATGTGATGTGGATAGCGATTTTTTCGGTTCGGTTACGGTTCGTTATGTTTGTTTGCACTAAAATTATGCTTGTAAAATCGGGGCATCAAATAAGTAGGCTTCTTAGAAACTGCAAAATAGAACAATACTTAGATCATTATATTCCGTTTTCTAAAACAGGTTCGTTATTGTATATGTACAAAAATAGGCATAATAAGCAGTAAAGGTTTGTAGAAACCAAGTAGAATAGAATCACAGCTTGCGGATAAAACTCACACAAAGTCAGGAGGAGTTTATGAGCCATCACTTGCATGATTTCCACACCTGTCCTCGAAAATATTTGAAAACCTGAGAAATATTCTGCTTGGTCATGATAAGTGAAACAGAAACGGAGGCTCGCCGTGAATTTGAATTACCATTTATACCATTTACCACCCTTGTACATAGAAAAACTGAGAAAGACGCTCAGTCGAATGAGAGTAAGTACAGACGCGTCGATTCGAAGTGATTTTCATCATAATATTCGCAAAGTTTAACTTTTCCTCAGCCGTTTTCATAACATATGCGAAGTCGAACGTTTTCGATTCTGGATGCACCAACAGGAGCACCTTCTTTACTTTAGTTGTTTTTTAACACTGCACACGGTATTTACAAAAGACGCTTTAGTTTGGTTTGTCTAGCTTAATGTCCCAAAGCGACTCAGGCTATGAGAGACAAAAGAAGCGACTAATTAAGACACTAGGGAGGAAACGTAGAGCTGGCACTGACAGGCAGGACTTGAGTTATTTAAAACGTTATACGTTCTTAAAGTACTTGATGTAGTGCCTTTTACAACTTTATGCCCATGATGTGTGCCGTATTATTGAGGTAGCATCGCTTGCATTTATATCTAAACGAAGTTTGGTTTCACTCGCAGTTGCATGTAGTTTTTCGTGTTGACCGTAATTACTCGTCATCTCATATGAAAGTGACAATCTGCAGTTTAGGGTACCTGTATTTAATAGGAAAAGTGTGCTAGTTTTTCAAACATGGGCATCTAACTGTGATTCTCGTTTTTTTTCTTGCCTGCAGCACTGTGTCCTCTGCAAAGTCAACGCCTTTTTGTGACAGAAAAAGACGCATTACCTTCCAAACGTTCGACTTCAGTGCCTTCGTCACGACGGTGGGCCTGAGCAGAGGACTCCGTGCAGTGACCGAGAGCACTCCGGAAGCTGGCGGCCGGTTTCGCCTTTTGGGGCTCCAGAACATTCCTCCTCCTCTTTATCTCGCCAGCTGACTCGTCTACGGCGAGCAACGTGGACTAGACCTCGTGTGCGCTGCGGACAGCCCAACTGCACCAGAACATGGGCTGTTTGCAGCGCTCGTCTCAGCCGATTCGGCTACCGACCGGCGTCCTATCCGCCAGGCCAGCTCACAAGGTTAGAAATAACGCGGGAGCAAAGTAACCAGAAATTAACGTATTGTAACACCGTAATCGATCAGTTAATTCATGCGTTTTACTCTGCTACTAGCGCGCCAGCTAGTGTACCTCGCCGCTTTCCCGTTAAAGCCGCGAAAATGGCTTTGCCCTTCGTGTAACTATAATTGAGCATTTGGGGCGTTCTGTAAAAAGTGCTGGAAGGAAACTGATAGAGTGACATAGATATAGAAAGCGCTGGCTTCTGTCTTTGTGTAAGCTCAGGGCAATGGCTGGAAACGTTTACCGCTCATTGCCGCAATGTGATGGTGCATCCGCTGGCACTCAGCGCGCGCTACAAATTCTAACATGCAGAAAACATTGGAGAACCTGTAGAAATATTTCAAATATGTGAAGCACTGATTCAGAAGATTGCATTTGAGGGCATGGTTTCAATAATACAGCCGCATAACCAGAGTGCATACTGCAAATTTGAACTATGATTAAGTAACACAAGTCCTCTTAACACGGACTCTGAAAAAGGACAACGTGATCACACGATGTACTGTAAGATTTCTGCCTGCAGCTGAAGGTTCTAAGGTTTCATGTGATTATTTTGCTTACATGGTAGTGTTCAGGCTTTTGGAAGTACCTCATGATAGATCACTAGGCAGCGCCATCATAGTAATCGTAGGTCCTGTTAAGAGAGCAGTGACTTTAGTGCGGAAAGCATGAGCTGTGCATGATGGACCTCCTACCTAGTGGCCATTGATCGATGAATATCTGTGTCTTCCGAAGTTTTGATGTAGACGAAGAGTGATAGGTTCTAGTGGGAGTATACATCATGGGCTTGCTGGTTGCAGCCGGGTTAAAAAAGGCTTTACGCCTGTTAATGCCGTCGCACTTCCTTACAATAAAATAAGTGGCTCGTGATATCTTTTAGAAGACGCTCATTTCGGAGCACAACGTTCAACCTGTCGGTCCTGCCAGAATTTAGCCTAATAATGCTTGCCTTTAATGATGAAACTGACTTTGAACTAACCTGCTTCCACTGTTTGTCCGCTGTTTATCTTTCAAGTTCTTTTAGTTCCCTTTTCTCTTACCATAGTGAACAAAGCAACCGTTGAGTACGCGTAAGTAGTACGTGTGCATAGCCCCTTCTGTACATAACCGAATGAAATAAATACCGCGTCTTAAAAGGAAGTGGACTCTATCCTAGTCGCTAGCATGTGTGGCTACCCTCAAAATGTATGTTCATTAAATTCCTTTGAAGGCATGATGTTTATAAAGACAAAGCTTAATGTTGTTTAATGTTGGAGCTTCAGCGAAGTTTACTTCGCAATATAAGTCATGTTTTTACACTCTCATTGCAATGATGAACTCACGTTTATGGCGTGTTTGCTATTCTCGCTCAAGGCGAACTGCCTCAGAAGTCGTGACCCTCTCGGACAATTGGTACTTACTACTCAATGCCAAATATGGCGAAACCGGCTTTATGCTAGACGGAACCCTTGCGCTCCTCCTCAATATACAGTGTGACGTTTGGATTAATAAACCAATCCGACGTAACTACATTGTAACCGAAATATCGGATGGCACATCTTACTGAAGCGCTTATGGAACATTTAACAGGTGACGTTTTATAATATGGCGGCGATTAAAAACGATTTGCCTCATGATTCTGATGCTCGGTAATTTGAAATATGCCGGTCCTAGAGCAGCGGCATATCGGGCACCCGGCGTCTTCAAGATCTGCCCATGCGCATTGATGTCGTGCACTAGACGGTAGTGGTAAGCGGTGAGAGATAAGGTGATCACACAGAGCACCCTATCCAAGGTGCACTAAACATTTTGCCATTAAAAGTAGGTCGCAATAACGTTAAGGAGTACCACCAGGTGTCCAATGATCAAAGGTTTGCATCTTGCTTTTGGCTGTTCGTCTCCGCGGGGATGGGAGGTGGTGAGGTTCCTGTACGGGCTGATGTACATGCAGCGCTCCCTGTCGGCGTTGCAACCCGCCACCGCTCGGGTTGATGTGCGAAGTCCGACCGAAGTGCAGCTCGATGATATCAGATTCCAGGTGTCAGTTATGCCGTTGTCTATACTGTTCGAGATATCTGCATTCAAGACAACCATGACAGTTTGCGGGAGGCTTAGCAGAATTATGCGCCTAAGATTGGCCCGTGCCAATGATTAAAGCCACCACAAAGCTCCGATTTGGTTGCGGCATCGGCAAGAGCAACAATTACTGCGTCGCCACACGAACCTAAATATAAATACAGGATTATGCTGAAGTCTCTATTGGGTGGAAATAGCAGAAACCACTGCGCAGGACAGTTTTCATTACCTCCATCGTCATTGTCATCCTTACTGTAATCATCATCACTATCCGTACTCATAATAATCAACTAAATTCACCGCCATTGCCACCACTACAATTATCTCTATCATTGTCATCGACTGCATTATCACCATCATCGCTACTATCACCCTCACGCTAGAAAAGGCGAATTAAGATCGGTTGTTCACGAGCCTTGCGTAGGCTGTTGGTTTGCTCGCTTGATCACATGGGAATTGGAGGAACGGTAGTTCGATTGCGTACATTTCCTGCGAATATTTCCGCAGCACATGAGAATAGGAAGTCTTTCGCGTTTAGAGTGGGTGCTTAAGAACAGCGCTTTCAAAAAGCGGTGAACATTTAAGCTCGGCCTTTAATTTCATTACTCAACACCGCTAATGGCTTCCATCTGTATGTTTCCAATCCTCTTCCGCATACATGCGTTCTGATGCTCGCATTATAAGCTATATTCCTCATTTTTTGTCTGCATTATGTAACACGTCGTCATCACCAAGCAGTGGTAATCAACCACATTATGTTATAGACAAACTTGGTAGACTAAAGCCACATTTTATACAAGGCGTGCTTATGCACCTGCCAGGCCTGAGAGTAGCTTTTCAGATCAGGGATACTAGAACCCCGGTGGATTTTATTGCCCTGTCATTCCCTCTTGTAAATAAATCTGCCTAAATGGGTGCTCCTGACAGCTTGGCAAATTCATTTAATTTCATGAAATCAGACCACTCGCAGACTAATCAGTTCGTGATCATGTAATGCCTCTTGCCTGACACATGTTTTTCATGCTTTGCACACAGTTCCTGCGTCAACAATGCCGATGCGGTAATTTATAAATAACGGTTTCCTTAACGCTGCCATATTAATTACCACTAGTGACCTAAATTCAGATGGACGGCATAGCAGTCTACAAGCCTAAGGAGAGCTTTAGGACGGTGCCACTAAACGATCGGCTAAAGAGGCTATCAAAAGCCATTTCCAGACAGTATGATAAAGGAGACAGTAGCTCTTACTAAATATTAGACAACTGCTTCAGGGCATTTCATATTATTAGTCTGAACTCTCTACTTGATGTGTGAGAAGCAACGTTAGAACGCTGCCCCGGATGTTCGTGTAAATGGGAAGAAATATAAACGAATGTGAGTAGGAAACTGGGGAAGGTGCCCTTAATTTAATTTTGTATCCATATGCCACAAAGTGCCAAAAAGTACGGAAAAAATGGTGCTTTATCTGTGTTCTTCTTCACTCTTTCGAACCTCTCCCATTTCTTCCAGCTCGCCACTTCCAGCTTATGCCATCTGTGCGTACCCTTGGACTACCATTCAACTTGGCATCAATCTCCTTCTGCGCCAGGCGACGCTGCACAGGCCAGTGACTGCCGCGACGAGTTCCCTCCCAGTGGTATGAAGAAGCCACTTCACGACCTGCCAGCGTTCAGAGGCTTCATTTCGTGCAGTTTTGGACACTGTGGTGCGTTAGAACGTGTCAGGACAAAGTAAACTGATATAAGCTTTGGTATAGAACGGTTCGCTTGACGTGTAGTGCGTGCGGGAGATGCACATATGTACCAGTTTGGACAGAGAAGAACATATATTCTGTCATTCGCCTATGTGCTGTGTGTGTGCTCTGGGGAGTGTAAAATGTGCTCGCTGTCATTGTCGTCACGATTCGCGCTTATATGGGATCTTGCGTCACTATTTCACGCTTTAAGCTTCCCGCCCCCTCTCTTTGGCATTGCTTCCCACTTTATTGATTTTGATATCGCTATGAGCTGATCCCATAACGCTGTTCCGAACGAGTTTCTTTCCATCGTTACTGTACCACATGTATGAAAGAGAGCTGTGCATAATGTGTCTTTGAGCATCTGTAGCAACTTGTGACAATTATTATGTACTCTGCATGCCACAGTAGCGTCGATTTCATTTATGGTCGTAAAGAAACGTTGGCCCTGGTTTATAAAAGAATTACTGCTGAAATTACGCAGTCAGTGCGAGCCGTAAGAAAGGTCGCCTCGCTCTCACTATGATATCAAAGGCGTTGCCTGCTGTACGCTCTATTTTATGTTACTCACGCGGAACCCTGCTATGAATGCCATATTTAATTGGAAAATACCAAGGGCGCCAACGACCACGTGCACCAAAGAGGGTGCTCTAAACATACGACGTTCTGTGTCCGCCGCTATCATCGATTGTTGCACTGAGCAACATTAAAAAGGGTAGCTTGTGTGCTAGATAAATACTTACAAAGAGTAAAGGAGTTCACAGCCGTCATCGCTTGTCAGCTGGTAGGACACCGGACGCGAAATCCATGGATGGTGTGTTCTGATCTGAACGGTAGCATGTGTTTATTTTTCTTCTGGTGTGTAATAAATTGTCTTCATAACAGTAATGCTATTTCACATGGGAAAACAGCTCAAAAATATTCTTTGCGCTTTCTTTGGTGTCAAGTGCTATTGGCTCCCATCGTGAATAACAAAGTTCTCATTTCTCCGGCATTTCATTAGTTGTACTTTAGCCTAGTTTTCGTACCCTAAGCTATTGCATTGGCAGCGTAAATTATGGTAAACGTGTTTATTGTTGAATAAAAAACAGAGCACAGCTGCAATTGAGAGGCTGTGGTTAGAGGAAGTCTGAGCTTTGTTTACTTATTTTTGGTCTCATTATTTGATCTGCCGGGAAGCTCTAGTGGTTAACACTTAGGGCTGTCTAGCTGCCTTGTGCTTGTCCACCGCGCCTGGCACTTTCACCGGCGGGGTAGTCAGCGGGTCAACGGCGGAATTGGTGGACATTTAGTCTTCGTTGATCTTTATCGAGAGGTCTGAAAGGGTATGAACTGCGCTACAAATGAAGACACTCGCCGGGATTGGTAACAATGCAAGTGCCAAATTACTTCATCTTACGTTTTCGTCTTGAATACCACAAGCAAGAGAGTGTTCGGTAGCAATAGCCAAATTAGAACAATGGTGATATTGGGGTTGCAAGCGTGATCAAGAAAATTGCGTGAAAAGTAATGACGGATACCTGCTGGGAACACATTTTATGCACGCGAGTAGGAATTGCGATTCATTCAAATGAGAAACAATTTACAGTCGTTCTGGAAAATTGGAATAGCGCAAGTAGCCGCAACCCGTCGGAAAAAGATGGAGGACAAGGCAGACATGAATATGGCTGAAAGAGCACTGTATGTATGCCTTTGTCAGCATCAGGTGCGAAAATGCCTATGCTTGAGCACCATGTGAGATAATAATAAATGGTTCACAGGAAGGGAAAGGCGCAGTATCTGTCACACTTGCTATGTGGACACCTGAACCGCGCCGTAAGGGAAGGGAGGAAGGTGGGAATGAAAGTGGAAAGAGAAAAAGAGGAGCCGTAGTGGAGGGCTACGGAGTAATTTCGACCACCTGCGGATCTTTAACGTGCGCTGACATCGCACAGCACACGGACGCCACTTCGTTTGTGCGATGCATTGTTTGTTTTTGATTACTGTTGACGTATAATAATAATAATAATAATAATAATAATAATAATAATAATAATAATAATAATAATAATAATAATAATTGGTTCACAGGAAGGGAAAGGCGCAGTATCTGTCACACTTGTGTTTGTGGACACCTGAACCGCGCTGTAAGGGAAGGGAGGAAGGTGGGAGTGAAAGCGAAAAGAGAGAAAGAGGAGCCGTAGTGGAGGGCTACGGCGTAATTCCAACCACCTGGGGATCTGTAACGTGCGCTGACATCGCACAGCACACGGACGCGCCTCTTCGTTTCTCCTCCATCGAAACGCAGCCGCCGAGGTCGGGTTCGAACCCGGGTACTCCGGTACAGTAGTCGGGCGTCTTACCACTGCACCACCCCGGCGGGGCACCTCCCTTTCCTTACGGCGCGGGTAAGGTGTCCACAGAATACAAGTGAGAAAGTTACCGCGCCTCCCCTTCCTATATTTCAATCGACCCTTTGGCGTGTCGTGGCGCATCCATACATGACCTTTCACGTGACCGTGTGACGTCACGCCAGACCGAGAGACTGGGCCCCAGCTCGCGCCATCGGATGGTGGCGGTGAGTCCTTACACGGCGCAGTGTCGCAGCCGTGAGAGGGCACCATCATGGAGGCAGCGATGATGACTTCCAAAGACAAATACATCGGAGACGTAAGAAAAGATAAATTAGAAACCTACAAGGGACACCCAAACCAGCGACTAGATGCCCCATAACGGTAGCTGGAGTGGTAGCAGAAATCCGTAGACTAAAGACAAAATCGGCCCCAGGTCCGGATGGGATAACATACAAGATGCTAAGGAACTTTAATAACGACTCGGTAGTGGAGCTAACTAATTTCATGCAGAGATGCTGGGAAACAGGGGAAATCCCAGAGCAATGAAAATTTGCTGAGATAGTGCTGATACCCAAACCCAAAAAACCTCTGACGGTCGATAGTTTGAGACCAATATCACTCACATCATGTGTAGGTAAACTATTCGAACATGTGATTCAGAGAAGCCAGTCCAGATACATGGAGGAGTATGAGCTATGGCCCCGGGAAGTCATAGGGTTTAGGCAACACCTTAGTACGCAAAATATTATGCTCAGGACTTACCATGATATAGTAAAATCAAGATCAAAAAATGGTAAAGATATCTTAGGATTGGACCTGAAGAAGGCATTTGACAGTGTAAAACACGATTCTATTCTCCAGGGCCTCACGGAACTAAACGTAGGGAAAAGGATGTAAAAGCAAAAATAAGATACCAGGGGATATAATCTCAGATATTCAAACTGGGTAGCAGGGGCGCACCACAAGGAGCGGTGCTATCGCCCGCACTTTTCAATATAGCCATGCGTGGACTTCCCGAAAAGCTAAAGAAAATAGAAAACATACAATTCAGCCTATATGTGGATAACTATTTGGACAAACAAAGGCAGCAATGCTGAGGTCGAGCAAAAATTGCAAAAAGGCTTAAACAAAACATTACAATATGCAATAGAGAGGGGCATGAAATGTTCCTCAGAAAAATCGGAGTTGTTTATATACAATCCGAACCACCTAAGTCAAATGGACGTAAATATAGAAGTGGAGGGACAAGCAGTCCCGAAAGTCGAGCAAATGAGGGTGCTAGGATTGGTCCTCCAAACGAACGCGTACCGCGGAGAAACAATACAGAAACTGGGAGGACAGGTCATACAAACGACAAACCTTATAAGGAGAATAGCTAAAAAAAGAGGAGGCCTTAAGGACAGTAACCTATTAAGGCTCATACAAGCTTTCGTAATAAGCAGGGTCGGGTATACCACGTCATACTTAGACCCGAAAAAGGCCGAAAAAGAGTGGATCGACAGCATGATCAGAAAATGCATTAATAGAGCACTACACCTCTCGGCAGGTACCTCCACGGACAGGCTAATGATGCTGGGAATACACGACACCTTAGATAAAATAATTGAGGCAACACAAGCTACACAACAAAGAAGGCTAGAGAAAACTAAGGGTGGAAGGGACATATTGAGTGAAATAGGTATACAACCGAAGGAATACTGAGACACTACAGAGGAAATGAGAGCGGAGGTCCGGAAACGGGTCCATACGCCCCCAGTACCGAAGAACATGCACACTGAATATAATAAGCAAGGAAGAGAGAAAAGGGCCGAAACACAGACAGGGAGATTCGAGAAGGAAAATTCAGGTAGAATTGCAAATGTTGACGCTGCATACTGCGGCAAGGAAAAATGCAGTCGTACTCAATGGCAAGAGAGAAATGGTTACAGCAGTGTCTATAAAAACAAAATCGATACAGATAGCGGAACAGGGTGCAATAGCACTGGCTCTTGCTCAGGCCGAGGAAAAATACATAGTCAGTGACAGCACAAGCGCAATCAAGAGCTACGCCGCTGGTGTAATAGCAAAAATCGCAGGTAGAATCCTCGATAAAAGCGAATAGAAAGAGACGTCACCCTTGTTTGGACGCCAGCCCACGCAGGCGCGCCCGGAAACGAGGCGGCACACAAACTAGCCCGAGATCTCACACACCGGGCTGGAGGAGTGCCACCGGAGCAAGGCTAACAAGAGGACCTGATTAACTATAGCGAAATAACAATGCACTACAGACTGAGCAGGAGGGTCCTACCACCACCAGACACCAAGTTGGACAAAGAGGAAGCAGTAGCATGGAGAAAGCTACAGAAAAATACATACCGGAACCCAGTTCTTGTCAACCATATTTGGCCAGAAATATGATCAGACCTGTGTTCATTATGTAAGGAAAGGGGATAACTAGATCACATAATATGGGATAGCGCGAAGTCACCAGAAAGGGCTAAAAATATAGCTAAAGACACCTCGGAGACCCTTCTGCGAAGCTCAGACCCAAGAGCCCAAAGAAAAATTGTTCGACTGGCCGAAGATGCCGCCGGAGTCCAAGAACTACCGGCCTGCAACTAAGGCGCCTGTCCAACCTTCCGGGTCTAACCCCCGAAAAGCGGGATAGTCACTCTGTTGGACAAATAAAAGTTCTCTCACTCTCGCTTTTTTTGACGTCACGCTAGAAGGATAAATGAAGCTTTGGCTCGTCTCTTCGCAGCAGTCGGGGCGCAGCCTTACGGTATGTCGGATGATGCGTATAAGGCGAGGCTGAAACGATCTGCTGCAGCCAAGCGGGGACGCCGTACTGAAGAAACAGAACCGCCTGGCTACACTTGGCTCAACTAGGCGTAGCTTGAATGTTTAGCTGAACTGGTTGGCTTATGTATAGGCAGGACCAATTGCTTTCGCAATTCCGCGGGCTTAACCAAGTTGAACCACAGCAAAAGTTTTTTCTTTCGTCTCTAGTTTCTCTTCTGTCCGCACGAGGCAGCCGAGGCGGTATAGCGCCTATATAAAGGCGGGTAAAGGGTGGCTGTTTCTGGCCTTGATGTGGCTGGGACAGGTAGGTCAACGCCACTTGCGGCGGGTAGGGTGCCTCGATTCGCCCACCACCCCCCGCTTGCGGCGGGGGCTGGCCAGGTACCGAATTTTTATCTGTTGTAGGCCGTCATTGCAACCGACACAGCTTAGGTGGTGGACGACGGCTGCTGGTGCGGCGCGCGTCTTTCTCTCCCTCGTTTTTTTCTTTCTTCTCCATTTTGTCTTCTGTCCGCACGAGGCAGCGGAGGTGGCAAACACCCTCTTGATATAAGTCGAGAAGGTGTTGAGGTGGCTCAGCTACAGAGCCAGTAGCAGGCCCGTGCATTTTCTTTTCCTTCTTCCTACAGCCACAGTCACAACAACAAAAACAACACCTGTGAAACGGCGCAGCTGTTAGCCATGGTTACGGCGCATGCGCATTAGAGGCTTGTGCCATGCACGGCGACCTTGACTTCAAAGCTTTTGTTTCAAAGAGAGTTACTTCTAATGTGATCCATCAGGCGCTCAAAGATATCCACAGTGAAGCTGAGATCAACATTGCAGCTATTTAGCGCTTTAGTGTAATTAGTGTAAGAGGCCTCTGGCAAATATATGCCTCAATATTAGATGGTTGCGACCTCATCCAATGCTCTGGCTTTTACATAAATGCGTGATCTTTCGCAATAGGCTATGGTAGAAAACATCGTCAGGAGGCGGAGTAAAGAAGTTACTGATTTATTTATTTATAGGAAGGGAAAGGCGCGGTAACTGCCTCACTTGTGTTCTGTGGACACCGCAACCGCGCCGTAAGGGAAGGGAGGAAGATGGGAGTGAAAGTAGAAAGATAGAAAGAGGAGCCGTAGTGGAGGGCTACGGAGTAATTTTGGCTACCTGGGGATCTTTAACGTGCGCTGACATCGCACAGCACACGACGCCTCTTCGTTTCGCCTCCATCGAAATGCAGCCGCCGAGGTCGGGTTTGAACCCGGGTACTCCGGCACAGTAGACGGGCGTCTTACCACTGCACCACCCCGGCGGGGAGTAAAGAAATTAGAGGGTCTCTCAATGTCTCTTAAGAGGAGAAGAGCATAAGCCTACCCTTCCTATCCTATAATTTGCCTCCCATCATTAGCCTCTTGTCGGCATTCGTTGCAGTGCTAGATATAATTGTAATTGGTTTACAGTAAAGAAAAGGCGCTGTATCTGTCACACTTTCACCAACAAGTGTGGGTTTGGACGTGCACCATCGCTCCTGTCGCGTGGCGTTCCTTGGCGCGTGTTCAAGTGTGGTATTGCAGATGGCTGGAACGCTTCACAAGATGAGACTTCTTTTATTGGCGTTCATTGCAGTGCTACACATAATTATAATTGGTTTACAGGAAAAGAAAGAGGCGCAGTATCTATCACGCGTTGCCCGGCAGGTATGAGTGTGGGCGGTACGCCATCGCTCCTGTCGCGTGGCGTTCCTTGGCACGCGTACAAGTGTGACATTGCTGATGGCAGGGGCGCATGGGGTTGGGGCAGGTGAGTCACCACCGCTTGTGGCGGGGGCTGACCTGCCACCGAATTTTTATCTGTTGTAGGCCGTCATTGCACCCGCCATTGCTTCAGTGGTGGACGACGGCTGTTGCGGCGCGCGTCTTTCTCTCCCTCTTCTTTTCCTTTCTTCTCTATTTTCTCTTCTGTCCGGCCCCGCCGGGGTGGTGCAGTGGTAAGACGCCCGACTACTGTGCCGGAGTACCTGGGTTCGAACCCAACCTCGGCGGCTGCGTTTCGATGGTTGTTGTTGTTGTTGTGGCTGTAGGAAGTAGGAAAAGAAAATGCACGGGCCTGCTACTGGCTCTATAGCTGAGCCACCTCCGCTGCCTCGTGCAGACAGAAGAGGAGAAAATAGAGAAGAAAGAAAAGGAAGAGGGAGAGAAAGACGTGCGCCGCAGCAACAGCCGTCGTCCACCACCGAAAAGGTGGCGGGTGCAATGACGGACTACAACAGATAAAAATTCTGCGGCCGGCCAGCTCCTGCCGCAAGCAGCGGTGGCCCACCTGCCCCAGCCCCACCAGGGGAATAATACCGTTGCGTTTCGATGGAGGCGAAACGAAGAGGCGTCGTGTGCTGTGCGATGTCAGCTCACGTTAAAGATCCCCAGGTGGTCGAAATTACTCCGTAGCCCTTCACTACGGCTCCTCTCTCGTTCCACTTTCACTCCCATCTTCCTGCCTTCCCTTACGGCGCGGTTGCGGTGTCCACAGAAATCAAGTGAGACAGTTGCTGTGCCTTTCGCTTCCTATAAATAAATTAGTTTTTTTTTCTCTTCTGTCCGCACGAGGCAGTGGAGGTGGCTCAGCTACAGAGCCAGTAGCTGGCCCGTGCATTTTCTTTTCCTTCTTCGTACAGCCACAACAACAACAACGCATCCCGCCTCGGAGAATGCGAACGCTGCAAAAGCGGGACACAGTTTGTCCACGACAGCTTGAGCCACAAAAGACTTTAGCCTTAATAAATCGCAGCCGCGAATGTGGGCAATACTTGCAGCGATGGTTGAGCAGCGCCAACAAATCTCTCAGATGCACTGTCGAAAGTGGCTGCAAGGTGGCTTTGAGTGGCGTCCTTTGAGCGCTGCACGGTGCATATAGCGTATTTTATTCATTCTAGTCAGCCCTTTTCACACGATGCCAAAGCTGAAAGTGAGAAGGAGCTTAGACAAAAAAAATCTAAAATACTCCCTCCCCCTTCCTGCTTTTGCGGCCATATCCTGACGCGAAATGTGCGAGCAATACAATTTTATTTGATAAAGGAACTTGGGAAATGTCTTCGGTGAAAGCATTTACAGCTCGTTTGTATTTACAGCTCGGGCAGTCTTCTTCAGATACACTCAGACTTCCATTACGGCTGTGCAAACAGCTGACACCGAAAAAGGCATCGGGACCACGATGCTAGCGAAACCATCGGGCCTCCTAATGACCGCTGATTCCAGGCCCAAGCTACAATACGCTGATAAAGATATCGAGGTCGCTTTCGGGGAACGTTTCGGACTCTGCGCCGCCAGCTGCACTGAAGTGTCGGAAAAACGTAACACAAGCCGGAGATTGGGCCACAGACGCCGCGCCCCTTCGTCACTACTCCAGCTCCTGCTCGACGGCTGAGCCAGAAAGTGAGCTGGCAGGCCATTCTACGCGCTCTTTCTCGTAGTAAAGGGCTTGCTTCGGTTCGTGTGCAAACTATTTTTCCAAATTTGCTTCGGGATCATATGGAGGGGGGAGGGGTGCTTAGAATCGCGAAAATACAATCTATGTGGCGGTGGAACGAGCAGCGCCAGTCTAGAATCATGTTGTATGAAAGTCCTGCTGTATTAACTTTTTAATAATATTGCTACGAAGATGACGTAACCACCACGTAACAATATAGTTAGGAAAGACGCTAATTTTGAGATGGCTTAAGCTTCAACGAAAAACGCCTGAACACACTCTAGTCTTAGGTTATGACGCTCCAGCTCCGAAGAAACTGAAACCTCTTAAAGAAGCACAATGCACTTTAGAAATTTATGTATCGAGGAACATTGCCGTATTTAATTTGCACTGCCAGGCATAATGACTCATACGATAAAGCCTCAAACACGTCTTCCAGGTCTTGATCTGATCAAGATCATCCGTCACAAATCGGCTCGTTGGTGCAGCTCGTTGTAATGTCACTTTTCGTAGGCCTGTGTTTTCACTAAAGGGTTCCATTTAAGAGCACGGAAAGCATCCGTAGTGGACGAAGCATTGGCGGACCTCATACCTTTTATATTCCGGTCACTTCTGTTGTGCACAGGGTTCGGTTCGTTAAAAACTTTGACATCTTCTACAGTAAAATTGTCCACCGAATGTTGTAGAAACTCCCGGCCCTTAATGTCGAGCTTCTTCTCTCGTCGGGAGAGGGTATCAACATTTCTACCGGCAAAAATCCCAGAGGCCAAGACGAAGGCGGCCAACAGCAAGGCGACAAGGAGAAGAAGCCTGAAACCGTGGCTAGACCGCGTCAGCACAGTGCCCTTGAACGACTTGTTGCTCCCTGTAACATCGCTTGGGCGACGCACTGTTGGCTGAGCAATTAGAGATGGCTTACGTTTAAAAAAGAAACGCCTCAGCACATTGGCGTCTTGTGCTGTGGCGCTGCTTCTCCGGAGAGAAACGGAATCCACCTGCAGAAGCATGCGAGAGAACTTGCTCACGCTGTGGCGAGGGTTATGTTTGTGCTGTAAAGGTACGGAGTAAACGTCATTAAGGCGACTTTCACGGAGGGATGATGAGGAAATGCCTTGTGCGTGATGCATGTAGGTTTTTACGTGATAAGGCTCCTTTTGATGCCTGTTTACGTAGATGTTGGCCACTAAACCCTCTGTGCCACAATGCGGGCTCTGGCGCGGGCGGACATCATCTTCCGCTGTGCTCGTATCGTTGCGACCTATGTTCCTGGCGCTCAGTGAACAGGCGTGGCGTCTAGTGGAAAATAATGTCGCATTTGGCTGAGACTGGCAGCTGGGCGGAGACAAAGGCTGTAGGGGCTCGAAGCGCGTACCTGACCGGCGTCTTTCGGCGGTGTGCAGAGCAGATTCTGGGCGGCACTTGTGTGCTGGTATCGGCGTCAAATCTTCGTTCGTAAAGGCGTTCTTACTTCCTGACGAAGACGCCATCGGCGGGCTTTCTGCCGGTGAGGTGCTACCTTGTTCGGCCTCAGCGACGAATGGTATCGCTGGGGTTTGGCACCGGACTGGGTTTAAGGCCATATTGGTCGATGTAGCCCGTTGCTGGACGCTTGACCTTGCCACAATACAGCAGCCTTGAGTTCAAATGGCAGATCATTGCCGTTCTTCTTCTTCTCCCTAGTTATAATGGTACAGTTGTTGTTGCCTTCTTGAAACGTACAACGTTATTATGAATGCAATATTTCTCTTCATCCAGCGCTATTGCCTCGCGTGCATTCTCAAAGCAATCAGAAAAAAAGGTTGTAGAAAATATAGCTTTATACAGGGAATTTCACACAAGTTATCTGCAAAAAAAGTAAGATTAAAAAAGGAGAAAAATACAGCATGAATACTTCCGTCAGGAAATAAAAAACGATGGCTCATAGGTTTTGTTCGTGTCATGAAAACTGCGGCCTTCTTATATAGGTTCGAGAGATTTTAGGTATTGAAAATATAAAAAATCTAGGAATAAGATCGTAGGTCTGCTGAAGTAGGATGTACGGAAAAGGGGAAATGAAATGGGACCATTGGCGCTTAGTGCTAGTCTTTTTAGGAAGCTTAAACACGGCTACTAAGAAAAACATGTACACAACTGGGAGCATCGGCGAATCAAAGAAAGTGAAGCGGCGCGAAGAAGAAAGTAAAGCAGAAGGTTGAAGAATGAGAGGACGAAGACTCCACTTCAGCTTCTGATTTTCCGAGAGGCCAACAGCAACAACAGCTTCTGATCCCTCCTTGACACGAGGGATAAAATAGAGGCCAGTGACAACCCGGACATTTAATCCCGTGTCGTCGTGGCATGGGCCTGTGTCGCCCGGGATCGTCATGGTCTCGGAGGCAGTGCTTACGACCTTGCCAACCCCTAGCTTTTCTTTCAGTACTAGAGTTGTCCTTCCTTCCTTCCTTCCTTCCTTCCTTCCTTCCTTCCTTCCTTCCTTCCTTCCTTCCTTCCTTCCTTCCTTCCTTCCTTCCTTCCTTCCTTCCTTCCTTCCTTCCTTCCTTCCTTCCTTCCTTCCTTCCTTCCTTCCTTCCTTCCTTCCTTCCTTCCTTCCTTCCTTCCTTCCTTCCTTCCTTCCTTCCTTCCTTCCTTCCTTCCTTCCTTCCTTCCTTCCTTCCTTCCTTCCTTCCTTCCTTCCTTCCTTCCTTCCTTCCTTCCTTCCTTCCTTCCTTCCTTCCTTCCTTCCTTCCTTCCTTCCTTCCTTCCTTCCTTCCTTCCTTCCTTCCTTCCTTCCTTCCTTCCTTCCTTCCTTCCTTCCTTCCTTCCTTCCTTCCTTCCTTCCTTCCTTCCTTCCTTCCTTCCTTCCTTCCTTCCTTCCTTCCTTCCTTCCTTCCTTCCTTCCTTCCTTCCTTCCTTCCTTCCTTCCTTCCTTCCTTCCAACTCCGTAGGAAAGGAAGAAGGTTGGCATCTGCTTTGCCAGCTAAAAGTGTCCGCTCGGGTCCTTCAAGAAAGTTGGAACTGACGTAAGCCCTGCAGTTCTCGTCCCGATCAGTGGAATAATACTTGTCATGATTGTCATCAAAAGGAAACTGAACATTCGACAACGCACAACCTAAATATCTCCGAAATGTGTCTATTTGGCCTTAGAGGCATTGTCTGCAAGTCCCCAGACATTGCTTCTTTATCAGACTTGCTTCATTGTAAAATATTTACCTCCCTGCACATGAAAGCATTGCATGAGCTTGCATATGTCAAAGGCATTGTGCCTGGTGTTGGCTCACCATCGTCGCCATAAAAAAATATTTAGAGAATTTCATAATGCAAAGTTACACATTTTCCGTATATCGCGGCAGCACAGAGGTGAACGGCTGGTATATCGGCACTCTGTTTAAAAAGGATTTTTTTTGCATTCTCTAGCCTTGATGAACACAAAATTTGACCAATTCAATTTCGAATGCATGAAAAACAAAGCCGCACTTTGGACTGTACTAACAACTGACGGATTGATCATAGTGAAAAGCGTGCATGTCGGCAACTTGCCTCAGCGAGCGTGAGAAGACTTTGACAATTGCACCTTACATCAGCCTCATTGTTGCTTCTGAATGAACCTATTTGCTGATGCCGATTGATGAAAGCTGTCAAGGGTAAACGTAAACGGGGTTCAAAACTGATAACGAGTCGGGTCCTGCACACGCAAAAACTCAGAAAAGCCTTGAAATTTCAAGTGGGAAACGCTCTAAACTAGAGTGTCGAATGACGTAAAGGTTCACTGTCACTGATGAAAATTCACTTCTGAGAGAATCACTCCAGTCCAGGGCAAGTCCTGATTTCCGGCTGCTTTTTTTCTAGCTGTCAGACAGCCGGAAATCCGGACTTGTCCAAGACTGCAGTAATTGTTTGAGAACTGAACTTCATCAGTGGCAATGAATCGTTACGTCTTTCGACACGCTGGTTTAGAGCGTTTCGCACATTAAACTTGAAGGATTTTTCAGAATTTTTGCGTGTGCAAGACACGACCGTTTTCAGTTTTGAACCCCGTGAAACACGGTAACTCGAACCACCTTTGCAGGCATAAGCGTTCGAAACTATTTTGCCCCACAAGGAGCGCAGAGGGGTTTGCGGAGCCTCTTCCAAGCGCACACCCCTGTGAGAGATTGGCGCCAGGCCGGGGGACGCTTGTACCCATTTTACCGGTATAGGAGAACCAATCCTCAAGACGGATGAAAAGGTTCCAGACAGTGCTTAAGCCTGCTTAAGAGCGGAAATAGCAAAAGCCATTTCGTTTCCGTTACCTCCATAGTCACTTCTTCGGTACTCTTATTACCACTATCGCTACTGTCACATTATTATTATCGCCTAAATGCACCGTCTTAGATATAGATAGATGAATTTATTGAAAGGAAAGGCAGAGAGGCTGGCCGGAATGATTAAAATCTGTCCTGCAACTCTGCGCTGGGAATTGGGAGAAGATTATGATGGGTGACGATGTGGGAGAAAGCATATCAAATATATATACAGGCACGGCAGCTTGCTTTACAAGCGCGATTCAAGTCCAGTAGCGCAAAAAACAGTAAAGAACCCGCGCTGCTTTGACACCGTTCCCCTTGTCCTGCCAAGCGCCCAGCAGCAGTTCCTCCGACAGAGGCTTCTTGTCCAAACGCTTCAAGGAAGCGGCTAGCATACTTCTTTCGCTCGCAAACGCTAGGCACACAAATAATACATGGTCCACTGTCTCTGGGATGACACAAGTTGAACATTCCGGCGAGTCCACCTGTCTAATTAAATTTAAGTACTTGCGCGTGAAAGCTACGTTTTAAACGAAGTTTATGTATGCCTTACGACGCGGAATATCACGCGGAACATAAAAGTTCTATGTTCGATCGAGCCTTCTTAGACGAATGTGTCAGGCGTCTGGCTGGGCCCAGAAGCTGCTTTAGCATTCTTCATACAGTTCGTAAGATGGCACGTCGTACCTGCTCTTGAAAAAGGCACAGCTGTTTGGAGGCCATTGCTGAGTGAACCTTTCGCTTCAACATCAGCCTGTTCATTTCCATGGAGCCCGCAGTGGGCAGGGATCCATTGAAACATTATCCTCTGACCGTGCAGATGGGCAGATGTGAGGAGCTCCTTAATGTTTAGTTTCAGGGACTAGTAGGGAGTGTGGCGTAAGAAAGTTTCCAAAATTTGCAAAACAGTTTTTGAATCAGGGAATTTACACCATTTTTGAGGTGGTTACCTACATACATAGCGAATGATAGGCTGATGGCAGTGGAGGGCCCTTGTAAAAGCTGCAGTCCAGCCGCTCATCAAAACTCTTGCTCAGAGGGTGATAATGGTGTCTTGTAAGAGCTCGTAAATATACGCGAAGTATTTTGTGTGAAAAGTATATGGTTATTGGCGAGCATGTGCCTCTTTAATTGTGCCTTTGTTAGAGGCGCATCTGGGCAGTCCAAGGAATATTTTCAGTGCCTTTGCTTGCACGCGCTCTAGAGTCCGCAAGCAGGAAACGCTCATATTAGAGATTACTAGGAGACTGTTCCGGATGTAGCCAACGAACAGTCTCGTAAAGCCGTAGTAAGGAACGCTCAGTTGGACGCATTTGTGGCAGTTATGAAACGAAGTACATGGCACAAACTGATGAGCCATTTCTTCACCACATTAATATGCTTCGACCAGGATAGTCAGTGGTCAATAAATACTCCCAAGAACCTGTGCCTTGAGACGTACGGTATTACGACTCTATGAAGTGTAATCGTGTAGCGGCTGAGACATTTTCCCGTAAATGCTTTCGCTGTACACTTTTCGGGCGCTTAAAATAAACCTTGACACCGTAAGTACATCGATGTCGATGACACAGCTCGTTGCCATCTCGCCCGTAGTTGTGGCCGCGTCGAACCAGAATCTCAGATGCAGATGTCGTCAGAATATGCACTGATGTGGATATAATTTGGCAGTTCACTCACCAGGCCAATTAGCGCAACGTTAAATTTAGTTGGGCTGAGGACTCCTCTTTGTGGAACTCCACGACTGACCTGAGAGCGGGTAGTATCTCCAAGAGGCGTAGCCTTGTAAACATAGCGGCCATTGAGACAGCTCACAACCCACAAGTACAGCCGGCCACCAACTCCGACGTCGTCAAGTCCATCAAGAATAGCATCGTGTAGGACGTTGTCGTAAGCCCCTTTTGTATACAAAAAAGACAGCAGGTACTAGTCGACGGTGACGCTTTTTCGTGGTTTACTGTCGCCACAAGGTCGATGACGCTGTCGATGGAAGAGCATCCCCGGCGAAATCCAGTCATCATATTCGGATAAAGAGTATGCTCTCTAGAAACCACTTATGTCTTGCCAGCACCATTCGTTCCATAACTTTTCCAACGCAGCTTGCTAGCGCAGCTGGCCGGTATGAGGTAAGTTCGAGAGGGGGCTTTCCAAGGTTTAAAAGAGCAACCAAGTGGCTAATCTTCCAGTGTTCAGGAACAGTGCTAGAGGCCCATATATCATTGAAGGAATTAAGTATCGCAGTTCGACCATTCTTGCCTAGGTTTGATAAGGTTGAATAAGTAATCCCGTCAGGGCCAGATGCAGAATAATGCCGACAAGAAGCAAGCGGCGTCTAATTCAGGTATTGAAAAGGGCAAGTCGTATTTATCATTCGGCGGACGTGGTGCGAAAACATCTGAAATTGGTGACTGTGCCTGGTTTAGCCCGCAACAATTTTACAAAAATATTCAGCTACGTCAACTTCATTGCGGCGTTGATAAAGGGCCTGGGCACGAAAATAATGCCTTTCTGGCGGAGATGTGCGCAAGCTTCTCGCAACATGCCAGATACGCGACAGTGGCTTACGGGATTCCGGTGATGAGCAGAACTGTCTCCAACGTTGTCGTCCTAACCGCTTTAGGGGCACAAAACTTGTCGTTGAGATCAGCGAGAAAGTGCGAGATCGTACGCGGACTTCATTCTTCTGTACTTCCTCTCAGCCCGCCGACGGATGGCGTGAAGCCGCTCGAATTACAAGTCAGTGCTCGACACTGACGCCGGCACACAAACAAAGCGAGTGTTCTCACTGAGAGAGGAAGTAATGAGGACCTCTATTTCAGATGGTGACTGGAGGTCCACGCTGGAAGTCTGCACAGATGCCCTAAAGGCGGGCCAGTCTGTGTGCTGCACACGAGGTGAAGCGGCAGGTGCGAATCACTTGATGCTTACGTATGTTGGTATGGGATCATTTCCATGTGTTTCCACATCACTGCACTAAGAAACAGAGGAATGGAGGATTCTGGAAACAAACGCCCAATCCAAGCAGCTGCTGTAAGTTGTTTCGCGTAAAGACGTCTGTAAGCTGTAGTTTACACAGACGAGATCTTGCGTATGCATAAACTATGCCAGGTCTCTTCCTAGATTGATCATTATGACAATACCCCACTGAGAGTGGTGAGCAATAAAGTCACAGCAATAATACGAGGAGCTACACAACACTGGAACGTTGAAAATAGATATGACTTGTCGAAGCCATCTCTAGGTGGAATATAACCGCTAATTACCAAAAAAACTCGTACTTTCAGAGTTGATGTCAAACAAATGCAGCGATTCGTGTTGTGGGGCTGAAGAGCATGGTGGACGTGCGCAATGTCTTGGCATACACACACTAGCACTTTGCTTGTTGCGTCTGCTTCTCGAGGCCATGTCAGAACATATCCAGAAAGCCGGAAAGCAGTCGGTATGTGGAGCTCCCAAATCACAATCACAGGAAAGCGGTACTTCTGTACCCGCTGTCGGAGGTCACTCAGGCGACCACGCAGTCCACGGGCATTCCATTGCATCACTACACTGCGGCACAAGTGCATCGTCACAGAGGTGGCATTAGTTTGTTGCGCCATTGTGAATTATTGCATTGCCGCCAAGAGCGGCTGAAATGCGTCCAAAATTGAACAGCAAACTTTGCTGTTTGCGTGTTAATACTAAGAGCAGCACCCACGTTGAAAGAACAAGCTGTTTCAGCATTGCTTTCACCTGCTGGCTGTCGGGGTGGTCCGTATTTTCAGCACGTGTGGAAACCAAACTGGGTTGAGGCATGGCGATGGCCTTTGATGGTAGAGCAAGCTGCTCAACATCAGAGGCTGAAGGTAATACAAGAGCTTCTGACTGATCCTTTGCCTAAGACACTGCCTGTGACACTACAGCCAGAGCATTATTACGGGATTAGGCCTAAGCTGCTGTGGCACGTGAGCTGACGTTAACTGTAAAGTTGACTTATCCAGGCTAGGCGTGCCTTCTGATTCCTTGTGTCGGCGTCGAGAACGCTGCTTGCAGCGACGAATAGACATAGCTGCTTCTTGATGAATCTAATTATATCTCACCATCTTCTTTTGTATAAGTCTCTCGTTCCGAATTTTTGAACAGTCCTTAGCCGTCGCTTCATGGGCACCCGAGCTGTTAGCACACTTGACGGTCTCCGTCTAGCATGTGCCATGAGGGTGCGCATCGACAGCAGGATACCTCGTTTCGACAAACGGCATTCCCATGTCATTATTGTCATGACTGTCATTATTTTCATTAACTATATCATTATTGTAATAGCTACTATGATCCTCATGACTACTGCTGTTATCAATAATATCATGTAATAAACGCGAACGGCAATGTCTTTTCTACTATCATCCTTACGCTAGAGAAGCATAATTTCTACTGTAATCATTATCAAATAAATGCTCCCGCATTATCATCGCGACTCTCGTCCTTATTATTGTCAGTTAAATGCGCCCTTATTGTCATCGCTGCTCTCGTACCTATTATCATTTACTGCATCGTCATCTCCACCGCTACTGTCATCATCGTCACTATCATCCTTACGCTAGGCACTGAGATATAGGATATTTTTGCCACTAGCCCTGTGGGTAGTAGTGGTTTGCACCCTAGGCTGAGGATGTTAGGAATAGCGGTTCGGATACAGGTGTAGGCGACAGATTTGTTAAAATTGCGAAGGTATTTTGTGGTCAGGCTTTCTGTACACTGCGCGCATAAGCCAAGAAAGGTGTTCGCCTTAATATACTCACCTTTAACGCGCTGCCAGCATGGGAGTTGCATAGGAATCATTGTGCAGTCCATTATGATCGCATTAAATATGTCGACTTAAAAAGAAGTCCTCAGTATTGTGATTAAACATCTGCTGGACAGCATTTCTGTAGCACTGGCGCCGCTTTTTAGGCCAATCTGTGTAATCGTCATTGTATGTTCTGCCATAACTATGTGCACCTCTAGCAACTTTTGCAGCTATTACTAGTAGTAAAACGTCACCTTCTTACACATACTAGATGCAACCTGCCATAATGTTTCTAGGTGTGAATATCAAACCAATATTTCCATTACACGTGTCGCAATGTTTTGTTCTCAAAAGTGCCACGTTTCTCGTGACCTTTAGAATCAGGACTTCTCTGGTGAAAGCTAAGAAATGGTCACCCAAACTCTTCTGTGAGACTGAAGTCCTCAAAGGGGCGGTTGCAGTTTCTTTAATTTCTAAATAATTATGGCAAGGGCTAAAATTTTATTATAGAATAGTTGCTCCATACTGTCTTTTTTTCTTTCCAGATCTAGAACTACCTTACAAACGCAACCCTCATATTGCGATTTTACACGAAAAGTGGCAGTCACGGTTGAAGTCATCTTAAGTGATCAATATTTGAGCCTTAAGACGAGATAGCAATATTTACTAGGAAGGTGAGCTGGCAACTATGGTATATAAAACTAGGCACCTCGAGGTATATATCTGTACACAGCAAATACTCAGGATACCATGCCTCTAGAAGCCTCTCAGTCTGGCTTAGAAAACTTTTTTTGTCATGGTGGTGGCATGATTTGTTGAGAGCCAAAGACTACATCGGCTCTCAACAAATCATACCACCACCGTGTCAAAAAAAGTTTTCTAAGCCAGATTGAGCGGCTTCTGGAGGTAGGGTATCCTGTGAAGCATAATAGAACGCTTTGTCCTGCCGATCAAGTGGAGGATTCGGAAAGAAGACCTTACTCAAGGAAATAAGTGGTCAGTAGTACCATATATGCATGGCTTCACTCATAATTTAATGATGATTGGTAAGAGACTCGTCATCCGGGTTATTCCAACGGCACGAAACATAGCTAAAAAGGATGTGTGTGTGGGTTAACAATCAGGACTTCAACTCTGGATGCAAAACCTCGCACCGGACTAGGTACTCTAAGTGCATTCAGGGGGTAGTTTATCAGATTCCCTTGCATTGTGGAAAGAAGTATATTGGACAAACGGGAAGATGCCTCAATGAAAGGATTTAAAAGGCGAATAAACATGGCGTCAGTGTAGTGTCCAGCACCCAGGCAGTGAGTTATTCAGAGTAGGAACGTACGGGATGTTTGGCGTACTTATAAAGACGCCCCCACCCCCATCCCCCTCGCTTTTTTTTTCTTTTTACGATCACGGCTGCGCACACACTTATGCAAATGAGACGCTCGTCGAAGAGCGCGCTTTCCAACCCCAGAACAATTATAGACTCGGCTCTATGCTTTCAAATAAAATGAAATAACAACTTCACCGTCACTGGTTAGAGACTGAACAGCAAGCCCAAATTTGAGGAAATTCGGTCCACGCGTCGTTAGCCGACCAAATTCGAACGTATATTTTTACCTCTCCGGCCTGTACTACTGCAGAGTTGTTGGTAGAACTGTCGTCGTCTGAGATCTCGCCAAACTGCGGGGCGTCGACGTCAGAAGTTCCACTTCCACCGCTCGAAGAGGCATGAGAGGTCTCGGCAGCCATGTGCATTCCGAACCGCGGATTTTCCGGTTTTCTGTGCATGAGCACATATCTTGGTCAAGGTGGCGTTTTTACATTGAAGGCATAGCACGCGTCGTTCCACAGTCCCCCTTTTGTCACAGAGCGCACATCGATGAATCAGTCCAATAAAACGTAGCCAAAAATTGTCCTGCCTTTACGCGTTATCCAGGAAAGAAAAACGGCTATGCCTAGACATTTCTTGGTAAAATTTATTGGACCTTTGCGGTATCTCTATCGTCAAGAATGGTAACACCGGATTTTCGATCACTTAACTTCCCCACGCCAATGCTCTAATATCTTATCAGACCGACCTCCATTCAAGTATTAGCATACGAGATCATCCCACGTACATGTCTAGGCGAGGAGAGGCGATAGAGCGTTTTCAGTTTACTTGGTATAGCAAAGCGAGCAAACAGGCTTCCCTGAAATCACATGTTGATTGACAAAGCCATATTCTTGCTCGACACTTTCTGACGGTCGATCTTTAATTCCCAGAAAACCATATTGGGATGATTGTATTTCGTGACAAAGCTTCCGAGGAGCTTTTATTGGCATTCAAAAGATATGTTTACAAGACCGATCACTATAACAAAGAAATTTGTCCTTTTTTTTTCTTTGTGTTTTATGGTATGGCTACAACACTACCTACCAATTTTTTGTGTGGATTAAAAAAATTTGTTTGCAAGTAAGAAGTACTCCTGATTTTTTTATGGTTTGTGCGTTGTTTTTTCCGTCTACAGAGAATAAAGGTATCTTCCTTTAGTTAGCCTTTGGAAGTCTGCAATACTGAACCAAGCTAGCCAAGGATTTTATCTGCTCGTCCTCAAGCACTAATCACGCAAAGCTGTCGGTGAACTTTTATATACTTATCTTGAGTCTGCAACCTTGCTCGGGCTATGCTTGAAAGTTGTGGGCATCAGCTTACCCAGTGGTGGCCGGACCGCCACTGATTGCGATGTCGGTAGTTTCGGTATTCCGCTATTTCAGTGGTGCCGGAGACCTAGAATTCGTGGACGACGACTTTTGACGGCAGCGCGAGCAAGCACGTTTCGCCCCGTAAAGGATGCGTGCAGCCCGCGTTGCTTTTCTTCTCCTCCTGCTGGACAGGACTGGTGAGGGGCAAAGCGGAGGGAGAGTGTCTTCTTTGCAATTTCAGTTTCATGGTTTGTTTTCGATAGCAGCATGGAAATCCCTGTTTAGATTTCTTTTTTTTTGTTTGACTGGTGGGTGCATCAAAAGCATGGCTTTTGCTGCCTTTCAAGTCACGTGAAATGACAAAGGAGGAAGCAATAGCAGTACACTCAATAGCGCGGAAGAATGGGTAGAACACTAGCGATGCGCAATGGTGAATAATATCTGATTATATTTTTTCGCCATTCGTCAATATGCAGGCACTCATAAATGCTTCACGAAAGAGCCATATGGAAAGTGGCGACAAGGCTCTAGAATTTATAAATGCCTTTTTACAGCGGCAGTTACAGCATATAGACCCCGTTGTCCGCAGTTACCGCGCGGGCAATAACATAAAACTGTATCATATCGTCCTATATTATTCATGTCAGGTCATTTACGCCGAGATGAAAAAATTCCGCCATCGCATTGACGGCAAATGTGGAACAAAGCAAAGGGCTCTGCAATACGACCACCTTTCTTCTTCTCCCTAGATGCATATCACACATACCCACAGTGGGAATTGGCCAGAGGTCATTGCAGCTGTAAGAATAGAATTAATGATGTCGATATAGACTGTATAATAGACAGCGCATTAATCAGGAATTAGTTTTGCAAAAATGACTTGAAAAACAATTTAGACGATAGTAATAAAAGGCATGAAAGAAGCATTTAAAGAAATGTAATTTAAATTTGTAAGTATAATCCGGACATATCAGTGCTAACAAACAAATCTTGCGGTAGCAATATTATAACTATGGAGTAACTCACAGATCGGGTTTAGGGCATACACTTTGACGGTTGCACAAAAGGAGATAAGGAGAGAACTGCAAACGGCAATCCTATGCGGCCAAGCGAAATTTCTAAATACTTTCTTCTCTGAGCAGCATACTTGCGGCAGGACAGGATATAATTCTCAGTGATTTCAACGTCATCACAAGACGCACAAAGAGTCGATGACGTGAATCCGCAGCGAAAGAAATAAAGTGAGGCAATGAATTTTACAGTGCATGAGCGTCACAGAGACCTCCCATTGCCTCGAGTTACAATACCGTACATTCCAATGGAACTTTACATGTCTCGGAATCCTTAGTCGCAAGAGTAGCTCATGACTAAATGAGTTCAATATATGAAGTCATAGAAACGGGATATATTTATCAAAATAATGTTCGGTAGAACATTGACAACAGGCGCATTGAGGGTTGAATTTGCTAATAAATCGGCCATTATATTAAAAGTAGTGCCGCATCTCCCCAGAATCGATTGAAAACTCACTTCCTGTAATAATTTGAGAAGGAAAAAAACATAAGGGTTTGCTTCAAAAGACGCATATTTGGACTTTTCAGTGCTGCTAAGACTGACAGGCAGTCAGAGTATGATTATGGGAATAATAATACTGGGAACGATTTGAAAGGCCAAACCAATTACAAACAATTAAGGACTAAATATTGGAGAGGAATTTGGGATCCGTGCAGAGAAACTCCAATCGAGTGCCCGGGAATACATCCCTATTGCTGTTTTTTCATCCCATTGGGAGGAATCTGTGAAAATAGCTACGTATTATGGATACAGTAATAGATAATCTTACAGGTGGCCATTTGTTACAGCAGTTATCAAGTGTTTAGCATTAGATGGCAAAGACTGATCAAAGAACAGCGCTGAAGTAGCTTGAATAATACCAACACGTCAAACTGAACTAAGCGAAACTCCAATTTTGGGCAGCAAGGATTGAGTAAACACAAATTTTGGTTGCTTATACTGTGCCCAATGTTTAGCATGAAAATGAGAAATGAGCTTGGAGTATAATACAAATGCGAAACGTCACTCCGGATAGCGGCTCGAGTGCTCATATAAAGGTTCGCACACTGAGAACCTCTAAACGAGAGTTCAAGCCTGGTACGCGGACCTCTAAATAGAGGACTGTATTTAACACCTATTTTTGTAAAAGCGCACCGCTCCAAAAGCAATAAAGATCGTGGTTTGTATCTAGATCTGCCAGAGAAAAAGAACACAACCGAACTCCAGATTTGGTCCCACATAAGTGTTATAGAGAAACAAAAATATCTCTGCGCATACCGAATTTTTTATGGCTAACTCAAATCAGGCAGCCGAGGGCTGGCTCACCTTTCAGGAAATTGCTTTTGGTATGAGGTCGCCAGTCTAATTGAGAGTAGTATAATACACCCAAGTATTTTAGGGATTCAACCTGTGGGATCTGTGAACCGCAGACACAAGAGAGATATAAAGAGTGTATGCTGGTGGGAAAACAATAACTGAGGATCGCTTCAGGTTAAGAATTAGTTTTACCTTACTGAGCCAAATTTCAACGGTGTCCAAGTAGGCTTGCAATAACTGGTAACAAGAATGGACATCTTTCGCAGATAAAAGGCAATATGATCCGTATAAATAGACATGTTTTATTAGGAAGAATAGGAATATCTTGTATTATGCAAAGAAGAAGATGACCTGGCGCCAGCGCGCCGGCACGAGACGTGAGCACCACCTGTTCGAGCTAGGACCTGCAAGCGCCTACCTTGACCAAGCTCTAGGAAATGAGCTCGCCCTACAATAAAGCTCGTTATATTCTTGGTGGAGTGTTCATGGACTGATCCTGGAGCTATGCAGTCGTACTCTCGGTACCACGATGACATCTGATGCCATCCAACCAGCCACTTGTTTACCGCCACCCACAACCTGCCACGGTGCGCTTCGTTAATGGCATCCTACTAGTTTCAGCGGCACGGACGACCATGATGTGAAATAAAATGAAATAACCATGAAATAAAATACGATCTAGTGCGGAAACATTTTCTATTCCTCACGAATTCTATTAGCCATGCAAAAATGCAAAACGTTGGCCTAATTTCATCAATCTTATTCAACAATATAGAGTGTTCTAGTCTGCCATAGATTGGCGATATCCAAAGTGACCAACACCGAGACCTTTTCTGCAATGCAATTCGAATTCTACTTGTCAAGTTTATATGTCTATATGAGCTGTCCAAATCGAGCACCGTTGATGAAACCCAATATGTGCATCACTAAAAGGATTCAGGGTCATAGCACAGTTTTTGAAGCGCGTGCGAACTAAGCATTCAATAAGTTTCACTAAGTGTGACGTTAGAGACATCGGCCGAATATTATCGAAATCAAAAACTTTTTTTGCGATCTTTTAGGATTAGCGTAATTTTAGCGACTTTCCAGTCTTCAGGCAACGAACCCAGTTATGGTCTTGCACTAAAGTTTTGAGCTTAGAGACTGTGATACAGCCCTGCCCAGGAGCTGCAGCTTTCAGAGCAGCAGCTGTAAAATCAACTCTAATGGCGTAACTGCAATGAACCATCGTTTGCGCCTAAACGCGAAGAGCAAAGACCTTTCGCCATTTGTTCAACTTTATCTTTTGCTTCATGGGATGATAACACCTGTGACTGGGTTACGCGAGGTGTAGGTGAACATTGGTTTCGTTCCAGAAACCTACACAATGCCTTCCGAGAGAGAGAAATGTTCATATCAGCATTATACGCGATGCGCAAAACGCCGGCAACGCCGCCTGTCGCCAAAGGCGCAAAGCGTAGGCGGGCTCGGTCGGGCGCTGTTCATGTCGGCGTCTATGCGCGCGCGTCGTGTTTTCGTCTTTGGTCGCGGTTTAACGGATATAACGCCGCTGTCAACATTTAGCAATGTCTGGGAAAAATTGCTGCCCAGTTGGTTTTTCGAACACACATAAAACGTTGCCAGGAACACGTTTGTATAAGTATCCAGTTATGCTTCACGAGAATGACGGCGGCCGTGAATCACGGCGTTCGACGCAGAAAGCAAGCAAACTCACCGAATGACATTTGTTCAGGTTAATGTCATTTTTTCGACGCGCTGCTACACTACCAAAGCTAATGCCATTTACAAATTATGGTAACTGCGATTGATTTGCAAATGTTGGTGCGCCTTCAATATATGTTGCTAAGATGACTGCGCTGTAAATGAAAGCCGCCTTTCAATTGAAATTCGTGTCTTGCTTCCCTTGTAAACAACCTGTTGATTAGGACTACCAATTACGAAGTTAGCGGCAGTGTCGGCGGCGTTTGTTTACGAAAGGGCACGGAAGGTGCGCGCACGTCTACGCTTGACTGCGAAACGGGTACGAGTTTCAACAACCTACACTTTGCGCACTAAAACAAGTGTCAAGAGCAATACGTAAAATAGGCAGTATCTAGTGTACTGTCCGACGGCGCTTTTGTAGAACCTTTGAGTATCGCCCTACGCCGAAGCATACCACAGCCCCGTTGACTCCGCTTTCGCCTGATCGTTAGCTCGGCGTATTAAGGCCCACCGAAAAATGCCCGAGCTTGGCGATCATCAAGAAAGCATACGGCAAATTCGTAACGCTTGCCACATCAGATACCGCGAGGTTACCGCAACGACGCGGCCCGCGAAAGCGGCCGACGATGGCGCTCGATCTGGCCGTGTGTTGGGCCCTAGTCGTCGCCAGGCCTAAACGGTTCGCATCAATGCCGTAGCTGGAAGCGCTTTGGATATAGTAAATTTCATATTCATAAAACTGCCTTAGTATAAGCTCAATTGTCTCACAAATTGTCTTATAGTAAACGGAAGGTGTAACTTCGGCGACGTCTTAGCAGCGGAGCTAGAGAACGAAATCGGATGAGCTGCATCACACCGGCGGCAGCTGCTAATGTGAGCAGAAATTTGCTTTTATTGCTGTTATCACTTCTTCCAAAATCTCATTACATAACAGCGATCTTCAGTAAAGATATATTTTTTTAGATTCCTTCATCAAATTAAGCGCGTATTATTCATTGATCAACAGAGCGTGCTTTTCTGAAGGTGGCGAAAGAAATCCGCCGTGTCGGCGACTCGGTGCCGACGGACCGCGGCGGCAGGAGCGACCTGTTCCGCCCGCGCTGAGTGCGGTGGCTACGGGTTGGCTGGCAGCTATGGGTGCCAGTTCTTTTTTACGATGCTATGTGGCATATTTCACATAGATGACTAGCTGCAAAATTTTAGGAGTACATTAGTATCTAATGCAGGTGGCACTTTTGTAATTTATTTTGGGTGTATCTTCTCACCGAGTCTCGTGTGTAGAAATAACATATTTCCTCGTTGATCGCATTCGGATGAGCAAACTCATTCGGTACCTAATGTCATTTTCATCAGATGTCATTATATTTTCTCGTGTAGCAGCAAACAAATATCATTTTGAACGAATGTCATTCGATGGAAATGGCATTAAATTTTCCGTGTGGCAGGGCTGAGTGATAACTATGTTTTCAGTGTTTTCTGCTTGTCATTGCACCTTTCGTGTGTTGTCTGGCAAGAATACGAAAACATAACATGTCGCTGCACTTGCTATCCAGACTAAGGGCTCTAGAACTGGTTATAAAGCGCAGAGAGATCTCGCAGTCCCCCTAACGAAAAAAAAAAGAAGGGGGGGGGGGGGGCAGTACAGACTGGAGTACCGTACACACTACGCCACTTTTGTGTTATGTGATTGTGCGCCCAGGCATTGAAAAATATCATCTCGTAGCACCATGAGTGTTGCCCGAGCGAATGAATGAATTAAAAACTTTACTCAGGTAAAAGGAACTAGGTGCTCCTGAAGGTGAGCAAAAAAGGATATTTTGCAATATTTTCAAGCTTCCACAATAATAAATAGGATATAAATTTTAACTCTAATATGCCCTTGACTAACCTGTGATGCAGCTTTTCAGATAATTCCTCTGCTGATATCTCACTCCCCCATGAAATTATCTACCCGCGATGCCTTTTTGACGACGGACGTGAAAACCATGCTGTACAGGCCATGATAAAGCACAAGCATGAAACATCTGAACTCTTGCTACAGGAGCCCAATATGTGCTATTTTTCTGATGCTCAGAATGCTGGTTTGCAAGCTCGCTGCAGCTTTTCCTGCGGTCGCACCGGTACGAAACCGCTCGAAGTTTCGACGATGCTGCCTAGTTTACTGTAGCGATATATTGCATGTAAACGAAGCAAACGTGTATCATTAAGCAAAGAAAGAACATTGTTTCATAGGTCAAGGAATGAACGAATTGGCGTGGTGATGTAATGAAGGGGAACTCAAAATGAGCTCCACTTCGTACGCAACCTTGTTGACGATCGTCTTCAGCAGACACTTGATGCATATTGTCACGGACAACAGGGCTAGATGTGACTAAGACGACGGGACGAAGCTCAACCAGCAGGCAAAGTTCCGCGCACAGCACGCGAGACAACTTCGGCGTCCTTTTCTTCCAGGTGCCACCTAAAAACATCTGGGACACCAGGTGGCAATATGGAGGCGATGTAGTCCCAGACGGCCATGATATCGAACACATGTCCACTATTATACAGTGTCCACTATTGCGCACGCTGTCACTGCGGAAGAGCCCGCGAGACGCTCACAAACGGCTGATCGCAAGCGCGCACCACGGCCCCGCTTGCCGCATGGGGCCCGCCTCGGGTTCCGACGACCGCCGCTACGCGGCTTTCAGTGGCGCCCCTATAGGCGCTGCGCATGGCGTATACTCGCCCTGAGCTTTACCAATATTTCTTTTAAATGAAGCCGAATAAGATTTGTAATTTAACCAATATTTAGGACACTGGTTATGTGAAATGCTCTTGCCTGCAGCTCCTCTACGACGGTATGCGTTTTCACATCCTTCATTCTACCATCGGCCCGACATTTTATTACCGACAAGCGATTTCACCGTGAATTTTCACATAGAAAAGACGTTTGTTGAGCACGTTCACAATGCTCAGATGTTGCTTTGGAGGAAAAAAAGGAATTCACAAGCTTCTTGAGGACCTCATTGTTAACAAAGTTGTGTTCTGGAGTAATTACTTTATGAAGATCGAACAATATATTAAACGAAATGGTCGCTAGATGTACCACAATGCGCCGTGGTCCATGATGAGACCCTTCATCGAATCGCTACTAGCGTTAAATAAATTATTGATCTAGAACATACCCGCATGTCGACTATGACTAGATTATTACAGCAATGCACATTATTTACAGACATCTAGTTTCAAGGATGCTGTCCACATATATCTGAACGGTTACCCCCAAGGACATGATGAGAATTAGTATCACCAGCAATAATCACACTTGTTAGAACTAAATGGATTACTTAAACAATCTGTTGTACTGACGCACAGAAGTACACATTCGCAGTAGTGAGAGGAGCACACTGTGGAATTGTGATATCCACTGGAAGCAGCTCGCAGTCTGGTCGCAGAATTTTGTGTGACATTTTCGCCCAATGAAATGTTTTTGATGAAATTAATGTTAGCAAGCCGCCACCCCGGCACCCAGTGCGATCTGAAAGTTCTGAAATTTGTGAGACAAAACGACCGATTTGTCAAAAGCAAAGTTTCTTGAAGTGAAATTATGTTTGGGCTGAATTGTGAGGAGATTCTATAAATCGTGGAACGAAGATGCAATTGAACGACAATTCAACTGTAGTAATGTTAACCTCTCCCTGATTATTGTAAAATCCGAGAGTCTGTAACAGCCTCATTTAAGTGATTAGTCTAATGCTTAAGATTAGTGGAACATTTCTTGATTTTAGGGTTAGAAAGGGCAGATTTTGAGGAAGAGGAAGAGGGCATCCAAAGGGCTAACGGTGGACAGGTGGGTATTTTTGTGACCCAGAATATGCACTCGTGGACGCAAAAGGAGTAGGCGATGACTGGGAAGAGTCTCTAGTAACAGATCTACTTGCAACCGTAGGAACAGGGCATTCATTTGCAGCATATTGCAGCTTATAAAGCTGAAATTCGCGCAGACTTAATCTGTGTAGAAATGACCTACGACAAATATTCGGTAAACGTGAACAACATACACTCCAGGACACCCCCAAGTGCTTTCTCTACCACTGACAATCGACTTTGTTAGGCCAGCGTCTAGCTACGCTTAGGCATCTGTCCTAGTGCATGTTCATCTGCGCGCTTTGGGCAAGTATCATCATCACTGGCGTGATCTCCACGATATAGTGCGCAAATTACCACAGAACACGCGCAAATCTCAGAGGAATGGTCGTCTCCAAAAGAGTCTGCAGCGTGTGGCTGATTTGCATGTCATGCCGCTACGTCCAAATACCTAGCAGGTTTTGCACGGCAAAGAGCTAGGCTGAAAGGGATCTACGCGGTACAAAAAGGGCCACACCTTAACCTCTGCTTGACAATTAGCCCCCGCAACTGTAGCGATCATCAATTTTGTTGGCACCCTAGTGCCATCAGCATCCCTGCTGCATCGGAAGGGATATGAAACCAAATCCACCATTGTTAAATTCCTCAATCATTTCCTGGGGAAAACCCGATGGATCCTAGCCGCGTATAATGTCTTTTGAACATGCCAGCTGTTCAGGGATGAAACACGTTACTGGTGGAAATGGAAACGACGTCCATCGAAGCAAAACCGACACACATTGTAATTCTGAGGATTTGCAGAGAATACCCCTCCTGCCAAAAGGACATATGCTTCAGATATTTCTAAGTAGTGGATGGTGGCCGCATTTTCCTGCTCTTAGATTATTATTATTTTTTTCTCAGTTTCAGGGCTCCATTCCCAATTGGTACAAATTCAACCGGTATAACGCGTACTCTATTTCTTCAAAACATTCCAGGTACACCCTTTGGGCTGGCAGACTGGCGAACCAGGATGCCGAACTCCCCTCTGGGGAAACTAGATACATTATCGAAGGCCTCTTGAAACATGAATCCTAATTTCCAGCTTACACTTACTACTGGACAATCCTCCGATGCGTAATGGCCTCAACGGAGACAACTGTCAGGCTAACAGACAAAACATACACCAGTAGTCAGGAGAAGACAGCAGAATACGATCACGATCGCAGATGTGCACGAAGGACGCAACCGTTCAACCAACAGCCGTGCTTTCTGCCCCTTCCATCTTTGGCAACTTGTAACAAGCTCCTGCATAGATAACGAGCAATACTGGATTTGTTCCTTGCGGGAGCGCCGTATGTAGAAGTAGCAATAAATAAAGGCCCGTTGAGGCTCAGTCGGATCGCCTCCTACACCGAGTGTTAGGCGGCCCGACTATGTAAAAGGCATGCTTTGACGACTACACTGCATAGGGATACTCGGCACTCAAGTGGGCCCATTGTTGGCAGCGCGTTGCTAAGAGGACAATGCTTTCCGGCCATCGGCTGGCGATCCTGAGGAGCAGCGGCAGATACACTGAAAATTTGGGTCCTCTGTCAGCTACATGACAGAAAAATTGAAATGTGCAAATTTAGATTATTGAGACACTTACCGTAACCAATGAAGGTAAAAAGCCAACAGTCAGCGAGGCCAAGGAAAGCACTGGTGATTGTACTTTGTCTTTTTTTTAATTTTTATTTTGGTAATCACACAAAATAGTAATGTAATCTGTTTAGGAGAAAGATAATTAAACACAAAGTAGAATGAAAAACAACGTGCCTATGGTGGGAACCGAACCCACGACCTCCGAAAATCGCGTCCGGTGCTCTTCCAACTGAGCTACATCGGCCGCTGTCCCACCTGCTACTATTTTGGGTAATAATGTTGTCTGTATATGAACCTTGAGAGTGTTCACCAGCGCCACCCTCAACCATAGCGGTGGATGTGGAACGTCCTGTGTTACCGCCAGCGTCACGTAGAACGTGATCAATAGGGAGGGTGAACGCCGTGCTAGAACCCTCTTACGCTATCTATGGCTTCAAGACTGCCAGAACCGAGACCCCCGTAAGCTACAAGCAGATAAATGAAGGGGAAATGAGGGTGCCCGTTATAATACATGACTGTTGGCTTTTTTCCTTCATGTGTTATAACGGGCACCCTCATTTCTCCTTCATTTATCTGCTTAACGTTACCAATTAGGATATTTCATGAGTTAATTATACTGTTCAAATGACTTCATTTCTGAAAGCCAGGTTACGCGTCTCTGATCTGTGCTTGAGCAGAAATGCAGATAACACCACAGGAACCGCCAATAGTAGGCCGTATCGTGCTACAAGTATACAACGCCTCTCCAGTACTGGTGCTGTTTCTTGTGGGTGCGCTGTACGTAGAAGTAGCAATAAATGAAGACACGTTGCGGCGCCGTCGGCTCGCCTCCTACACTGAGCTTTAGGCCGCCTGACTACGCAAGTGGCATGCTTTGGTTGCGAACACTGCTTAGCGCTGGGCGGCAGAACTAAGTGTTCGACGCACTGAATGAACGAATGATGCGCTTTCCCGCATTTACGAAAGCGCATAGTATTGCAGGCTTGGTAAGCACATATCGCCACAAAGAACGACGCGCGGCGCCTTTAGCGGCAAGTCTTTCAACACGAGTGTCATAGTTTTTGGTGGTCCTCGTGTAGCGGCCTTGGCTCCAGAGTGGCAAATAATACTGGATGGCTGTGCAGAAACTAATGAGAAATCAAGAATAAAGTAGAAGAAAATAAATCAGGGGAAATGAGGTAAAACTTTACGAAAGGAAAAAGGGGAGCGGAAATGGAAGGAATGAGCAGGTTGGTCGGCTCCGTTAGTGAAGGGTCCTGATGGCCTTTGCTGCTTCAAGGACCAGGTGGACGATCCCTAGCTGGACGTCAAAGAAATCGCTGGATAGTGCCGCCTCTCACGGTTCATATGTATGTTGAGTCTGAGGCGTGTTCTGTGGTTTTACTGCACACCCCTATAATATATGGAATACAGTGGGGCAGGCGCGGTACCAAGGGAAACAGAGCTATAGAGGTGGGGTTCATCTTATTCACGACACGTACAGTGAGGTAGGGTATGCGTTGGTTTGTATGAGGCGACTCTCAACGGCCTCGGCTGGTGTCATTTCTTGTGTGAACGGGGTATTTACGTCTCTCCAGCCTCAGATGCTCCGGAGAATCTCCATATACGTCGGATGGAGAAATGTATAATGTGTGCGGCTGATGGCTCGCCCGGGTAACTAAATCGCGGGCTCGGGCATGCGTCGCCATATTCTCTCAGCCCCTTTGTGCCCAGGTAACCGTATAACGTGATGATCCTGTTCGTATCTGGCGAAAGTTAGAAGAGCGCATTCTTTCGCGAGCATTCGGTATTGCGTAAGATAGCGTCAAGCCGCCTGGGAGTCTGACTATGGCGGGTGAGAAAGCTACCTTCTCACTGTATCATATAGTCAGACTTTTACCTCGTTACTTGTGCTAATGCGGCAGTATTTGTGTCTGCGTTTGGTCGTTTGGTGGCCTGTAGCCGCTTCTGCTGATGCTTACAAGCATGCCAGATTCTTTGCCCTATTTAAGGGTCAATTAAAAATAGGGTAACGTAAAACAAGACAGACACGAGAGGGGAGAAAGGACGACTCACTTGCCTCCTGCGCGTTTAGCAACTAAATGCAATTTTACGATAACTGTGTATTCACACAGGCGCCCTGACTCAACTTCGAACGTCGGATCAGATGCTGTCTGTTATAACCATCTGTACATAGTTCATGTACACAGAACGCTGTTTCAATGCAATAAATAGCAGGTTGAAAAAAAAAAGAGTGCGCCGTGGCAGAGAGGCAGTGCCGCGGCGTATCGCAGCCCATTCACCCGAGTTCTATCCCCACACTGGTCACAATGTTCTATAGTCATAATTTCATAGTCATTTCGATGTATACACTTTATGTTCACATATCTTATTCACACCACTCACGAGGCTAGAAAGTCTTTTGCCTTAAATTTTGCCATTGAATTCATACGTTACCAAGCGCATTAAAAAAGTTCAATCCCATCCCTTAGTAACCAAAAAATATGTTTGCCTGACACATCACTGGCGATATTTGAAAATACATCACTAACTGTAATCTTACAGAGTGTGCAAATCCCAAAGTTAAGGTGCTTTTGTTTTAGCAAGTACACTTTACACATTCATCAAAGGTTTTTTGAACGGGCTATTCTCGAATCAATAGTTATAAATAAAGTATTTGAACACTTTCCCTCAACTAAATAACAGTTTTTGTCATTATAGCGCATAAATAGGGTTGAGATGTGTAACCGTAGTACCGGATGCTTCAGTGAAGATATTGTTACTTGACGGCAAGTGATGACAACAGGAGAACAGAGGACAGAGAGAAGATGCTTGATGGTCGTGAGATGACGTTTAATGAATCTGTGAGCGGGCCTGGCGCGAGCGCTCCTGCCCACGCCACTGCCCTCTTCTTCCTCCTTCGTCCGTAACATAACCCTGGGCCACCAAGCGATCGTCCCGATCGTAGACGAGGAAGTTTACCGATGATGATTCCATGGCATGATGATGGGCGTGTCTGGATGTTTGAAGAAGAGGAAGAAGTAATAGAACGGCTTGCCGGTACGATGTCCGATGCGTGAGTGATCCGCCTCTCCTGGAGCTGTCAACCATCCGTCACCAGAGTCCATGGCACTGATGGCTCGAGGTCACGTCGGGCAGCTTGGGCGGGGTTTGCGTGTTCGTGCACATCGGTTCCTTCGGGTCGTTCGGGTCTTTCGGGTCCTTCGTCTCGGTTCTGATTGGTCTGCCTGTTCTCCTTGTCTTCAGGTCCGGGCTGGGGGCTGTGCAGTGGCAGTTGGTCAGGTCTGAGCTTGAAGGGCTGGGGCGAAGCTTCTCGGCGATGTCCCTGGGCCCTCGGTCCATGGTCCCGGCTTACAGATGGCGTCGATGCTCCAAGGCGAGGATGGGGATGACGTACTCCGCGCCTCCAACCAAATGTTACGTTACGGCAAGCGATGACAACAGGAGAACAGAGGACAGAGAGAAGATGCTTGATGGTCGTGAGATGACGTTTAATGAATCTGTGAGCGGGCCTGGCGCGAGCGCTCCTGCCCACGCCACTGCCCTCTTCTTCCTCCTTCGTCCGTAACAATATTCTAAATTTGCTAGAAGTAATTTCCAAATAGAAAAAGAGTATCCGACCAAATAAACTGTCAGCCACAGTAGAAACGATTTCCTCATATATATATATATATATATATATATATATATATATATATATATATATATATATATATATATATATATATATATGGGAATAATAAAAGTAATTAGCCGAACATATAAATTATTGTTTTAACTATCGCAGTTTTTTGGTTAATTCAAACGGGGTTCAGAACGGGTACGCAACGTACGATACTAAGGTTGGATACGCAAAGGTCTCATATTCTGCAGCCCTGCACCATGCGCTAATTCGGCGCATTTTTACGTGCGAAGGTTGACGCAAAAGACGCACATTAAGGGCAGAGGACAAGTAATATGCTTTCAAAGCATATTGGGTTATTTTGAGGAATATATTTCTCAGTAACTAAAAGAGGTATCGTGGAAATATGTACATAATTTTTTCCTACTGTTTGACCGTTCCACGGAAATAGCTGAAAAGCGTTATCAGCCGTCTATCTTGAAACTCTGTAAAACATAAGATGGTACCTATGTAATAAAGAACACTGGGTTGAGATACTTGAGTCCAAAGTAGAAAAAGAGGTTAAAAGCAATTCTGTATTTACACAAGAACCATCAAAGTCATTGGCTTATAGACCAGGGTCAAAATCGTTTCCGCGCTTTTCAGCTTCTTGTTTCGCTTGCAGGGCGTCTTTTGGGAGCTGTCCTGCTGTTCGGTCCGCTAAGTACATTCTCTAGCGTTCAGCTTCCTTCAGGTTATGTTGGGGCCAGACTTCAATCCACAGGACTTATAAGCTATGGCGCGCGCTGCTGCCATCATTGAATGAAAGACAGCACCTCAGGGTCAGTTGGCATTTTCAGTGTCTGAAGACTATAATTTGGCATGCGTTCCCAGACAATGTTGTTGAATGACTCATAACCAATTTGAGTTCGCCCATGAAGGCACTCTTCCAGGAGCTCAGCCTTCTTTAGCTGCCCATACACGGGTTTGATCCCATCCAAGACAGATGCATGCAAACTATCCTCATGGACAAACGGCTCGCCCTCTGACTTCTGTTGAAGGCCCACCACGTATCAGACTTGTTTGGTCAAACTCCGTGGCATGGCTCATCGCCTGTGAGCGATTATTGCCAAAAGAGCCTTCCGCATTTTGCCTAAGTCTCGTACGTTCCTTATTATGGCCAACCCATAGTATGGTCATATTATTCATATAAAGGAAACGCACTAGAATGCAGTCGCTCTAAGCTTTCCGAGACTTGGAAAAAACGTGCGCAGCGCCTCTAGATTGTCTTGACTAAAAGGGAAAAATATTTACCTGGCCGTTTTTTATATGTCACTGAGGATATTCGAAAAGGGGGAATGGGCACTCACTTCTTGGTTTCAGATATTTCAACCCAAATACGACTTTCCAAAAAACTGCAACTGTGAAATGTATGTAAAAAGAGATGAACTTGTCAAATTGAAAAAGACGAAAAAAATCGATATTTTTTTTTCTACATTTCAGCTTACGCTGTAGATGCACACTGATGCGTGTGTATTAAGCTGTTTCGTTTCGTACCTAATAAAATTTCTTATTTCTTGGCGCTGCTAGGTTTTCTAAACGCTTTGCATGATTTCGAAAAGTGATGCTGCACAACATAATTTGCATTTATTTAATACTGTATTTCAGCGTTGAAGGCTGCACATTATGTTTCACGCATGTCTTAAGTACTCACTCCTGCTGTAACGCCCCATTGCTCTTCAGCATAAATAAATAAATAAGTGAATAAATAAGTAAGTAAATAATTAATTAAGTAAATAAATGCTTTCAGTACCCCGTTGTGGCTAAGCATGATATTGTGATAATTAATAATGTAATTAGCTGGGTTATGTTATTTACCTGTATACTTAGAAGAGTCTTGAAGCAAACTGAGTCCCCCGCACATGAATGTTTGTTCTTTTATATACATCTTTTTTAACTCCCTATCTTGACTGGTTTTTAAAAGTGTTTGTAAAATAAATGCGCCACGAAAACCGTATACTGCACTTGCGTGTGTACACCTCTTAATAAACCAATTTTACCTGAGCCAATTGCTCTTTCCTTTATTCGTTCCCTACTACTCGATTGCAAATTTTTATTCGAATATTTTATTTTATTTGCATTTTATGGCCCTCAATCATTTTTACGATACAATTGATGAGGGTTCGATGCCATTCTTTTGAAATAAAATCCTAAAATGTGACAACTGGACTCCTGGCTCCTCTTGCATCCCACTCGCTGAATGTACTGGGTATACCAGAATCAAAAAGGTATGACGGCTGAAAGCGCCTTGTGGGCCTATCTTCGCCTGCTGCTTTGCTCTGCTTTATTAAATTTCAGTCAATAAAGATCGATGATTTATTATGGGGATGTGCGGCTGAAGAATCAACTTTTGAACTCTTGCTCTAATTTTGATAAAAGTTTCAGCGATGACTAGTCTGCCTCTTATTAGAATATATTTCAACTTCAATCAACATATCACAAAAAGAAAAAGTTGTAGCTGTCATAATGATTAACCAATTGTGTCGGGTTAGCAATAAGAAAACTATCATTTCCAAAATCATGAAGATGTAATAAACACTTTTTGTTATAAAACATCTAGACACTTGATTTGCCTGATAAGGCCATTTGGGGATTCTTTATGGCATTTTTGTAAAAATATGAGCAGTTTATTAAAGAACTTAATTTTTTATATGTTCAGTATATGTCCATATTTTAAACTCTTTTCTTTCACAATCATTACCAGCCCGAAAAGTATTTTATCTTGTTCTCAAACAAATTATAGTCCTGAAACTGCCTTCGAAGCAGTCTTTGGAGGAAGAATTTGGAAATTGTGCTTTTCCTAACAGTTATGCTCTTGCAAAAAGTGCAAACTGAGAAAATTAGTTCGAAGACTTCAGAATATTGTCACAGAAGCCAGTGAAACTGGTTCACCAGGTTTACTTAGGATTAAGTAAAAGCACCGGCAAGATCAGGCACGGAACCGACTGGCGGGCGAGCACCGAGAGCGAAGAAGACGAGCGCGTGCCAGTCTCCCGAGCTCGCCACAGGGCGGCGCCAGTACGATAACATTGCGGCATTGCCCCTCCCGGTGGAAAAGGCATCGTCCCGATGCCGAGTGGCGAGGTCGAGGATAACCGTAGTCGGCGAGGATGCGCGTTCACATCAAGTAGTTAAAGGAAGCAAAAAAAAAAAAAAACACATGTAGCTTGACCTAGAGGAAGTAGAATGGCTTCATCCTGGCGACATGTACGACTTCCGATTGTGCTTGCCGTCGGGATGAGCGAACAGTTCCTTGCGGGGTCACTTCGTAGGTGACGTCGCTGAGTTTGCGTTGTACTTCGTACGGGCCGAAGTAGCGGCGCAGAAGCTTCTCGGAGCGACCCCGCTGGCGAACAGGTGTCCACACCCAAACCTGATCGCCAGGGTTGTAAATTACCTCCCTGTGACGAAGGTTATACCGTCGAGCATCTTTACCTTGCTGTGTCCGGACTCTCAGTCTAGCCAGCTGGCGAGCGGCCTCGGCATGCTGGACGAATTGGTCGGCACCGACAATCGATGGTTGGGCAACATCTAGCAGTAGCATTGCATCCAGCATGGTAACAGCTTCGCGACCGTACACCAAACGAAACGGTGTAAAGCGGGTCGTTTCCTGGACGGCGGTGTTATAAGCAATTGTTGCATACGGTAGTATTTGGTCCCAGTTCTTATGATCTTCGTTGACGTACATAGAAAGCATATCGGCGATGGTCTTATTGAGTCGCTCAGTAAGGCCATTCGTCTGAGGGTGGTAAGCTGTTGTTCTGCGATGACAAGTGCCACTGAGCCGCATCACTTCCTGGGTTAGAGCTGAAGTAAATGCCGTGCCTCTGTCAGTTAAAACGATCGCAGGGGCACCGTGACGAAGGACCAGATTAAAGATGAAATTTCGCAATATCAGTAGCCGTGCCGCTGGGAAGAGCTTTCGTCTCACAATAGCGGGTTAGATAATCTGTGGCGACTATAATGTACCTGTTGCCCAATGATGACGTAGGAAATGGCCCGAGCAAGTCCATACCGACTTGGTGAAAAGGTACTCGCGGAGGAACAATAGGCTGCAGCATGCCGGCCGGCTTGACAGGTGGTATCTTCCGACGTTGGCAATCACGGCACGTCCTAACATAGCGCTGAACCATAGCGGCAAGCTTGGGCCAGTAGTACTTTTGTCGTACTCGTGCCAAGGTGCGCGAAAAACCGAGATGTCCGGCAGAAAGCTCGTCGTGGCATGCCTGCAAAACGTCGGTACGGAGCGGCGTTGGGACAATCAGCAGATACTGAATGTCTGTGGAAGCGTAGTTTTTCTTGTAGAGGACGCCGTCACGCAAGCAGAATGACGATAGGCCACGCGTGAAAAGGCGAGGAGGCGATGAGGCGGTTCCTTCGAGGTAATCGATGAGGGGCCGCAGTTCGGTGTCGTCTCGCTGCTGTTGAGCGAGATCTGGCGTCGAGAGAGCGCCGAGAAAGACGGAGTCATCTGTTTCACTTGAAGAGCACGGGATAGGGTTTCGGGATAGGCAGTCAGCGTCACTGTGTTTCTTGCCGGACTTGTACACAATAGTGACGTCGAACTCCTGTAAGCGGAGACTCCAGCGGGCTAACCTGCCTGAAGGATCTTTAAGGTTCGCTAACCAACAGAGTGAGTGGTGGTCGCTTACCACTCTAAACGGCCGACCATACAAATACGGCCGAAATTTTGTTACCGCCCACACAACTGCAAGGCACTCCTTTTCGGTCGTAGAATAATTCGCTTCGGAACGAGACAGGGTGCGGCTGGCGTAAGCAATCACCCGCTCAACGCCTTCTTGCCACTGAACGAGAACTGCACCGAGGCCAACGTTACTGGCGTCGGTATGCAATTCTGTGTCGGCCTCCTCGCCGAAGTGGCCAATTACGGGCGTTGTTTGAAGGCGCTTGCGAAGCTCCTCGAAGGCCCTTTGCTGCTCGTTGGCCCAGATGAAAGGCTGGTCGTCCTTTGTTAGACGAGTCAATGGTTCCGCTATTCGGGAGAAGTCGTGCACAAATCTCCTGTAATATGCACAGAGGCCCAAAAACCGACGCACGGAACTTTTATCAGTGGGGGTCGGGAAAGCAGCTACGGCAGCCGTCTTCTCTGGATCAGGGCTAATTCCCTCAGCACTCACGACGTGACCCAGGAACTTGAGCTGTTGGAATGCAAAGTGGCATTTTTCTGGTTTTAGTGAGAGTCCGGCCCCGCGGATGGCATTTAGCACGGCCGTCAATCGTTTGAGGTGCTCTTCGTAAGTCGCAGAGAAAATGATAACGTCGTCAAGGTACACGAGGCACGTCTACCATTTCAGGCCGGCTAGGACAGTGTCCATCATTCTTTGAAAGGTTGCGGGAGCGGAACACAAACCGAATGGAAGCACCTTAAATTCGTACAGTCCGTCAGGAGTAATGAATGCGGTTTTCTCTCGATCACGTTCATCGACTTCGATCTGCCAGTACCCGCTGCGTAGATCGAGCGATGAAAAGTATCGGGCGTGGCAAAGTCGGTCGAACGAGTCATCGATTCGAGGCAATGGGTAGACGTCCTTTTTCGTAATTTTGTTAAGCCTCCTATAGTCGACGCAGAATCTGAGTGCTCCGTCCTTTTTAGCGACAAGCACAACTGGTGAGGCCCATGGACTTGTGGACGGCTGGATGACATCATCGCGGAGCATTTCATCAACTTGCGCCCGAATAGCCTCTCGTTCTTTCGGCGATACTCGGTAGGGGTGTTGGCGGATAGGGCGCTCGGTGGGATCAACTATAATTCGATGTTTGGTTACTGACGTCTGCTTCACTTTGGAAGTGACGGCAAAGCAGTCACGGTAAGTGTCCAGAATTGCTTGAAGGCGGCGTTTCTGAGTAAGAGACAAAGCTGGGTTCACGTCAGTTTGAACAGTATGTCCAGTGCTCTCGGGAGGGTTCTCGTTGGCCAGCGAAAGGGCGCAATGGGCGGATGGCGCACTGACTTCGTCAAAATAAGCGATAGCTGTACCTTGCGGTAAGTGGCGGTATTCGGCACTAAAGTTCGTTAAAAGCAGTACAGTTCGTTTATTTCTCAAGGCAAAGATCCCCCGAGCGACGCAGACTTGTAGGCTCAACAATAAATTCACGTTCGTTTCCGCGAGGCCTTGCAAGGCGGAAGGGTTGTCGCACTGCGCTGTAACAAACAAGCTGGTGCGTGGAGGTAGAGTGACATGGTCGTCGCACACTCGGAAAACTGGCCTGTCTGTGTAGTCGTCGTTGTGCTGTCTGTACTCGTCGGAAATTGCGCGGTGAGTGGAAAACGTCACCATGAAGTCACGGAGGTCGATGATTGCTTCGTTTTCTCTAAGAAAATCAAGGCCGAGAATCAGGTCTTTGGAGCACTCTGCTAGCACAACAAAGCAGCACGAGAAAGTTACGTGGTGAATCTCGACGCGAGCGGTGCACACTCCGAGCGGCGTTACCACGTGCCCTCCGGCTGTCTTTATCGGGGCTCCGTGCCAAGGAGTCAGGACTTTTCGCAGAATGGTAGCAAGGCCATGACTCATAACGAAAAAATCAGCGCCGGTATCTACAAGGGCAGTGGTGTTGTGGTTATCAACGACGATCGGTATCTCGGCGGAATGTAGCTCACCGTCGACAAAGTGCGGCGTGTCAGGGATCGTCGGGCTGACGGGTCGTTCGTTGCGTCGAATTACGGCGTCGAAGGTAAGCTTCTGTGATCGTCGAGAGGTCGTCGGACTCGTTGGTCGTGCGGTGCGTCGATTGGGGGCGTCGGAGGAAAACATCGGCGATCGTCGAAAAGTGGTCGGACTGTTGGTCGGAGCGAAGGGTCGGAGGTCGGTCTGTGTGATCGAATCGGTGAGCGGAGGATGTTGGTCGTAGTGTCCATCGACGGCGGCCCTACCCCCGAGGGTCGCCGTCTTCAGTTTTCCCGGTGCGGACTTGGGGACTGCCTGAGGAAAGAATGGCGGCTGGTGGAAAACTGTCTCGGCGGTGGTGACCTGGACTGGCGTCGCTGGAGGGACGCAGGTGGGACGTGGTCGCCGCAATGTTATCGTACTGGCGCCGCCCTGTGGCGAGCTCGGGAGACTGGCACGCGCTCGTCTTGTGCACAGGTGTCGTGTCCACGGTGTGTAGATGGGCGTAGGGGGCAGCCAGAGGCTCTTCGTACATGGGATTTACCCGGAAGCTCCACCAAAAATGTCACAGAAGCCAGTGAAACTGGTTCACCAGGTTTACTTAGGATTAAGTAAAAGCACCGGCAAGATCAGGCACGGAACCGACTAGCGGGCGAGCACCGAGAGCGAAGAAGACGAGCGCGTGCCACTCTCCCGAGCTCGCCACAGGGCGGCGCCACTACGATAACATTGCGGCATTATGCTACTGAAATTTTAGGCCTAATTAATAAATCAAAGTGGCCTCGTCCATACGGTGGACAGTGCTTTTCATGACGACACTGCTCTGTGTCGATTGCATTGCGTTGCCTCTTTAGTTTCAGCTTTGTTTGCTTAGGCTCAAGTGCTGGACAGCTCTCGAGAGCTCCTGTTAACCCCACGTAGCACAAAGTGGGCTACGAAGGGTGGGCCCAGGAGGGTCCTATGTAGGCAATGCAGGATAGCCCGGTGGTCTCAATGTGGGTGCTGCAAGAGGGGTCGACGTGGGCCTGAAGGGGGCTGTCGACTAAGCCCCGATGGGCCCCACTAGGGACCGATGCAGGCAGCCCTTGCGGGGCTGCCCACATTTTTCCCGCATTGCCAAAAAGGCACATCCCGCCAACTCCCCTCGAGAGTCCTACTTTGGACAGATTCAGGCAGCCGCTCTGGATGAACATTTTTTTTTATTTCGCTTAGCCCCTCAGATAATGACATAGGACCGATGCGGGTTCTATAGCGCAAGCCTCGACTACTGTTCCCAAGGACGCGGGATCGAATGCCGGCCCCGGCGGCTGCTTTTCGATGGAGGCGAAAAGCAAGGCGCCCGTGTGCTGTGCGATGTCAGTGCACGTCAAAGAATCCCAGGTGGTCGATATTTCCGGAGTCCTCCACTACGGCGTCTCTCATAGCCTAAGTCGCTTTGGGAGGTTAAACCTCACAAAACAAAACAAAACTATAGCGCAAGCCGCACTTGGGCTTGCCCACATTATTCTTATAGGGGTCCGACGCAGGAAATTGATGGGAAGCCCTAGTCCATGTGTTCCCAATCAATATTTAGGCACAGTCATTATTTTATACCTGTCTGCACTTTCTAAACAGCCACAATATGAAATTTTACAACAATCATAACATTAATCTAGCCTAAATGGTTTCATGTGTTAAGAAAAAAGTTCATGTACATCTTGTTCAGGCTATGGCGATGTGTGTTCTGAACAGTAATATTGCGCTAAGAGTTGCAGGCTGTCCACAGCAACCACATAAGGGACAACAGTTTGCAGTCAGTATGTTTTAATATTTTTAGCGCAATCTGCATGAGCGCGAGAACTAAAGCCATGTAAATTTCTAACCGACTAAACATGGCAACAAGTGTTATACAAATATTCTATAATAGTAACTTAGGGCAAATCTAATACAAATAAACATTGAAAATAATGATTACACAATTGCACACACGCCTTCTAGCCCTATTAAGGCTGATGTGGAACCTACAGCGGTTTTGTGTGGGCAGCCCCAACTGGGCTGGGTGTTGTTTTTGAACCTAAAGCCCACTTGCTGTTGCACGTGTCTTCAAATTCCCCACAAGGGACCGATTTTGGTATCATGCAGGCCCTCCCGCCTTCCAGCCCCATTACGGCCTATGCGCTATCCTAAAGCGGTTTAGCTAAAGCTGCCTCATTTGGGTTTCACGAGAGCTTGCCCAAATTGAGCTCTTATTCATATTTCGCCTGCACTCAAGTAACCTACTAGGGGCCAATTGGGGCAGCGTGCGGGTATATCCGTCTTTTGCTCCACTACGGCCGATGTTGGTCCCACAAAGATTTAATGGGGGCGGCCTCATTTTGGGTTTATGAGGGCTTTCCGATAAAAAGCCAACATTTAGGTAGGATTGCCCTCAAATAACCGACAAGGGCTCCTTGTGGTCTGGATGCAGGAATGTGCTCTGCCTTAGCCCGAGCAACGCCGCTATGGGACCCATGCAGAAGGAACAGGGGCAAGCCCAAATGGGGCGGGCTTGCCCTCCTTTGGCCCATCGGGGACCGATGCAGGTTTTATAATGGTTGCCCCAGCCCCACTTGCCTACATCAGACCTACTGGGGCCCCACATTGTGTGCTACCTGGGACGCTGGTGACTTGTCTTACTTGGTTGCTTGCTGGGTGTGCCGCTTCATCTGGGCTCCATATTCAGTCCCCAGCTTGTCGATAACTTTGATTAATTAGGCTCCCAATGGTGCGAAAACAGCATTTGAAGGTTACATGGTGCGTTTTAGTGAATTCAAGCGTATATTCCGGTTTACTAGCCAAATCCGCTATTGCTACCTGCCAAAATTTCCCTTCTTGTTCTCTTTTTCGTTTTAGTACTCTCTTTCACCCTCGATAGCAGGCCCTTTTTGGCTAGAGGGCGCGAAAAACAAAGCATTCTATCTTATCGATACACTCAGCGCTAGTTCTTTTCCCACTATGCGAGTGCGTCGGCTGTGTCTTAAAATAAGCGTTAATAGGCGCTTTCTGTGATGCGTGAATTTCAAGAATAAAAATACGTTGAATGTTTCTACTGCCCCATGGCAACCAAACTTGCTGCGAGGTTTCTTTATTACGTGAACAATTCAAAATGGAAAATTTGACAACATATCTGCTTGGTGAAAATTGTGATTTCAGATGCGACCCCTCCCCCTCTCCTCGTTAGGTTGGGAGGATTATATATAGCGTGGTTACTCGTTTATTATCAAAATGCTTTCATAAGAAGGAAGGTGATTACAAGAACTCGCTTCTCAAAGCGGCAAGACCACACTGCCAAAGATGTTTTTTGATCAGCTATAATCTGCTTAAAAGCCTATTTATTCCTAGTACAGCTAATAGCTATCCTACAATACATTTCACACAATATCTTTACAAGGTGTTGAAAATGCAGCTTCTGGGGCCATTGACGACTATCTCACAATTATGTACATGTCTCTATGATGTAAATCGTGTCTCCCAATAACACTTGCAGCATATACAGCAGTGACACAGTAATAAACAGACAGGGAAAGGATGCCGATATGTTTCATTATTGATGTTGATGCAGGAGCTAAAACTGCGTTGAAAGAATGCAGTGAGCCGTTCTTGTTGGAAGAAAAAAAAAAGTCTTTTTTTTTTTTTCACAAGGGGGGGAAATTGATTTCCCTTACGGATGTCGTAGAAAGAAATATGTGAAATTTGGTGATTGTAGGATGTTTGAGGTCGTACAGGTTGAATGTTACTCAATAACGGTACTCGAGGACAGTACAGGAAAGCTTAACTATTTATTATTAACTAATAAACCGACAGACAAGATACAAGGAACAGGAAGAAATATTTGCATTTGACTAATTTGTAGTTTTACCTGACGAAACCAGCTCTCGGTCCTATCAAAACATCTTGTTTTAAACCTAATGCCCTTGCCCTACTAGAGTAATACCCAATCAGATAAGTTCACAAGTAGTCTTCCAATAAATCACTAGGGAAAAGAGAACGTAACCAATCAATGATTGGGGATATGCAACACAATCAATGAAGTACAGGGGAAAGAACACACGTCATCGCGACAAACACATACTCTGCAATCCTATACACTTTCCACTACCCAGATGACCGATTATTCCCCTATCTTCCCACAGACATCGCGAACACTCTCGCTTTCCCACGTGTACACGTTCTTCTCAGCCTGAAGAAGGTAATGTGTAAACACAGTTTCAAGGAAAGGCAACGTCCGAGCCCCATCTAATGATGTATCATCACTCCTAAACAATCTATCAACATGCGGACTATACCTAATGCACGGAGAACGCCTCCCCCATATTTCTCCAAATAACGCGGCCCTGTGTTAGCTGCATCCACCTGACCCTTGCGAACTTCTTAGCCTCGTCCGCCCACAAAACATTCTGCCGCCCCTTGCTACGCTTTTCTTCCCTTCGAATAAAGTTTGTTACACTACGCGACCATCGATTATCCTCTCTTAGCACTACATGTCGTGCCCATTCCCATTTCTTTGTCACGATTGCACTAGAATATCAGTAACTTGAGTTATATCTCGGACCCACTCTGCACGCTTCCTATCTCTTAACGTTACACTAACATTTTTCGTTCTGCAGCCCTCTGTGTTCACCTAAACTCTCAGCATGCACCAAAGACAGGTGCAAACGCGCGTTATTATTCCAGCTGCCAGCATCGCCACTGTCTCTTTTAGAGCGCACTGAAAAGCAGAACTGCAGAGAGTGAACAACGACATGACGCTGATTATAATGGCTCGTCGCCTCTCGCACGTACCTGCTAACTCGCACGCCGTCTAACTACCAGAGGTTGTCCCCTTCGATCATTTCCGTATTCGCGGAATCCTCCGCTCTCCCGTTGCCAGGACCGAGCTTGATCGCGACAGTCACTTCCTTCTTTGCTATTAACCATAGGGCAGGAAAGCACTGAAGTAGTTCCTTTCCTTCCTCCGGGTGTTTGGTCACGACAAACAGGTAACGCCGGCAGTTCACTGGCGAGAAGCATATAAGGCAGACAGACATATCTTATTTGGAGAGAATGAGCGACCAATCTACATTAAGAGAGCATATCACACACTGTCTGCATCACACGCTGCTCTCATATTTTCGCCGTACTCCCCTAGGTTCACCTAATACTCAACGACACTGTGGGTAGGCTCTTCAAGCGCGACCGCGACAAGCCACTGGCAGGCACTTCCAGCAAAGCCGCTGCCAGTTCCTCCCGCTGCGCATTCAGTGTTTGCACGATAAGCAGCTGCACTCTATAGGGTGACTTTTGCGCCGCCACGCTGCATTTATTCAACGGCTTCGCTGCCATGTGACGTAGCTCAGTCCCCCTGGAGGCACATCCATAAAATGTGGCGATAAAACTTTAATAGCTACCTTTTCAGTTCGGGTATTTGGATACGAATGAAGGCTGCCTTTTGATCAATGAAATTTATTGTGGGCGAGGAAACATCCGTACGGAAGTAAACAGCTCAGCTTATGCGGCTCCTTCAACCGGGACGCCCACCGACAATATTCTGGTAAATCCACGAGCACTGTTTTCATTTCTGGTACTTAGATAAGAATGAGGTCTGTCTTTTGATCAATGAAATTCATTGCGGGCGTGAAAAGATTCTCAGTGATGTAAGAAGCTTCGCTTATGTTGCCCCGTTTGATGGCTGCAGTTTTTTATGTTTAAGAAGTGTTGTTGTGTAAGAAGACGCTAGAGACACGAGCACTGCTTTAGACCAAGTCCCCATTTTCTCAGTGAAAATTCTGCCATCTCCTGACTTTAGACAGCCGGCGTTGCTTCAGAACGTAGGCTAGAGACCTTATCAGCCTCCCTCTCGGCTGTTATCGGTGTGCAAGCCAAGTGAAATTCTATATATGTAGCGTTTCTCCACTTTCTTACTCGCCTGCATCGTGGCGCGAAAAAGCGATTATCGCCAGCTTACATTGCGGTCTAGAAAATATCTCTGCCTTTTGTCGCCGGTAGTTTCGGTATGATAGTATTTGATAGTTTCCCGACTTCCTGCACTCTCGCACTCTTCTTGGACGACTGCCGGCAGCAGCGTAGAATCGAAGCATGCTCTGGTGTAGCCTACTGCGAACAGCCTTCGCGGCCCTTTTTCTTCTTCTTCTGAATAGTGCTGGTGAGTGAATATGCAGCACAAAGTGTACATTTTTGCACCGTACTATTTGCTTTGCTGATTTCATTGCATACAATATTCTGCTAATGGCGTAAACATGGTGTCACTTTCACTCGAAAAGCCGTAGGGTTTAACATAGCGGAAATAATTGTCACTTGTATTTGTAAAATTGCAAGCTTAACAAGTTTCGCTCGTCGGCTGGTGCCTACACTCTATCAATTTTAATCTTTAGAACACCAGATTGCTCACCGTGAGCGCTGCTGTGTACAGGCCAGTTGAAGGCGGCGTTCTCTTTAATAGTGTAGTACACTCGCTCAGTACCAGATCTCCCCAGCCTCTACGTGCGATTCGACATAACGTCATAAAACTTACGCAAAGCACAGTTTTACAAATGGGACTTCACAAGACGTTCTCAGCACCAGTAGAATGCGATGAATTTGGTCATCTCAGAAAAACAAAAGAAACACCTGCATGCCTGGATCTCTGTGTATTTGATGCGAGAGGCTGAGAATGCAGGATGTGACAAAGACTGTGGTTAAGCAGCTTCCCACTCTACTTTATGTTTTTGTGTTTTTACTGTTCTTTGCCTTTTACTATACCATAGTGCGAAAAAGCAGCATGTCGCTGATACCTACTTCACTTTGTTTACCTGTAATCCTTGGCTGGTTCTTTGTACTGTATTTGAAGCTTTATTTTTGCTCGCAAGGTGCTCTATGCTACCCCTCGAGCGAATGCGTAAACGAAAATTAGGCTTTAGTACGAGCAACAAACCATCATTCAACATCCTGACTTGTTTTATAACAATAGTAGGACGAACTGATTTTCCATTCATTATGTTATGTGACATTCGCACTTTTCACAAGAACTTGTACCACCATAATAGAAATAAAATTGCTTATTTTCAAACGCTTAGCCAAATATATTAAGCTATGTTTCGCTTTGAACCAACGTGCAGTAGGAAAATCACCTACGAGCCTTCCAGTCTAAGCCAAAGGGCAAGCATAACAGTGGGCTCCATTGCTGTTTTCCCCTACGCAGGTTTAGCATATGAGGAAAAGAATGTATCCTGTCCACATTTGGCTCACGATGAAGCAGACCTCCCTCCTACAGCACTTTGCAATGGATGGATTGATTGCGTTAAAGGGGCCAACGTGAGTGACCAGGAGCTTTATGACGAGAGTCCTGACATTTGCGGTGAGATTCGCCTGCTTTATTAGCGCGTTCATTCTGTTTCCCCATATATGACACATAACAATGGTAATCGCACAAATCCTGTTTGATAGCGGTGTTATTAACGCCAATAAATAATCACTGTATTGATTGCAGCTCCACTACCCTACCTGGAGAAAGCGGTTGAGCTGAAGAGCCGAGGCGTAACCAGTACGTCTGCACAGCTTTCTTGGTCGAATATAACCAGAAACATCCCAGGCTTCAGCTTAAAACTTGCTGGCTTTTTTCTGTCTGGGACGTCGACTCCTCACTCGTTTCAAAACTCTATATCAGCGCGCATGACATCGTATCATGTGGACTGGTTGACACCATGGACATACTACAGGATAATCCTCAGACCTTTCTACACTCAGAGTGGAAAGCCTGAAAAGGCCTACAAGCTCGGAAGGGCGGCAATGGTGACTCTACGCACGCTCTCATCTGGTGAGTAGCAAAAATAATTGCTATAGTGCATAGAGTATTGAGGAAAACCTGTTTCATTGAACTATTTCGTTTAATTGAGTGCTTATTCACAACGCCTCTAAATGACCATTGAGTGCCACAAATTTAGCGGTGACGAATAGTTGCAGTCGATGTTTTGAGTAAATTAACGTTGACCGCATGTTAGCAGAATTAAAACATACCTATGCAGAAACTGAAAGAATTGAGACAAAGAATAAAATTCGACGGCGGTCGAAATCATAGTAAGTCGATCATATACGTTACTTCGGACATATATGCTACTACATACAAAAGGAAGAGAATAAAACTTCAGGGGTATATTCAGTAAGGTAGAAGCACATCATTGCAGTCATACTCATAATAGTAAGAATATAATAGCATCACAGCATTGAGGAAATTGCGTAGAAATTAATGGAAGTAAAAATGATGTCTCTAATTACTGGGTAGCACATGTGGATATTTTACCAGTATAAATATATGCCATAACATTGTGGTGTCCGAGTATTATCTCTGTTTTTGATATATTGATGAAATGTATGTGACACGTTTAAATGTGCAGGAGGGTGACTTTAAAGGTACCTAACTGGCTGTGGCTAATATTCGATACTGAGCGGAAAATATTTAAGCAGCCATTTTTGTCCTTTTTACACGCCGTCCCTCACTAAATATTTGGCGGAATATGGGATTGCCAGGCGTGAAGTAGCAGTATCTGCCTAACTTAGTCTATTATTTGACCTCTATTTTCCATGTGATTACTAATAAAGCCTCTGTTTCTAGCCCCAATTGAATGCGAAGCAAGGGACTATGGTTCGGTCTCACATGAGATCCACGGGAGTGTGCTAAGAACCTCTGGCTATGAACAGGTAGACCTGCTAGCGTAAACCTGTAGGCTTTATCCCTGGGACCGTAATCGTTGATTCACGGAATCAGGAAAAAGAGGCTCACATGTAAACACGACGAAATATATTCGAAAATAATGCCGAAATACATTACAATATATCGCTAGTGACTCCCCAGACGCCTAAAGTTTCATAAATCAGCATTGAAAGCCCAAAAATGAGGGATGTCAGCCAGGTGTACGTGATCCCTCCCGTATTATTCGTCGCATATTTATAGAACGTACTAAATGACCGGGCACCACATCCTAACAGGATATCTTAACGAGAAAGCCTTTAGGCGCCGATACTCGTGGTGACCGTCTGTCCGTAAGAAGAAGAAGAAGGCGCTCATACTCGCGGTGACCGCCAAATCCGTTACTTGCAAAAGCTGGAAGAGGAAAAGAAGAAGAAAACCGCAGGTGAAAATAAAACCACGGTAGTTGCCACCTTGGAAGAGAGGAACAAGAACGAGTTGCTAGGCAAACGGCGCACACCCTCCTCGCTCCTCGGCGACAGGTGGCAGCGCCTATTTAATGCACAGCTGCGCATAGTAACAGGGATGTCACCTGCACCGGCAGGCGGAGCGGGTATGCGCTGCGAAGGCGCTTCTCCAAGCGGCGGAGGGCCGGAGCTCCTTCATCCGCTGGTGAAAATTAAAGGTTCTGCTCTCTCTCTTCGCCAGAAGTGTAGTTGCAGTCGAGTGAGTGAGTCAGATGGCTCCCAAGCGGCTCAGTGATTTCGCACCAAGTGGTTCGGATAAGCGCAGGAAGGCGCCCCAACATCAAACAGCGGAAGATCAATGAACGATTGCGTCAATGGCGGCTCCAGGCTTCTCGTGAGACTAAGGCGAGCGATGCGGAATGAAAGCGTTTGCGACAGTGTAATGCTCTGCCTGGGACGAAAGTAAGACAGGCAGAAAGGAAGCGCCAACCGCGACTAAATGGCATTCATTAACAGTCGAAGTGGCGCGGCATTGGCTTTCGCCTAGTGCACTTTAGGCTGGCAAAGTGCACCCATAGTTTTTCACAGATAATAATTAGGAACAGTTTCACATGCAAGGTAACGAATGTAACCTGTTTCCTCAATACGCCGATTACACTAACCTTTTAAATAACCTATGAAACGAGTCGCTAAATAAGATCAATGATATTGGCAAGACAAAAGGAAGGTTGGGCATAACAGTAAATTTGTGAAAATTTCAATCAAATGCTCTACAATGTGTAAAAATGTGAAATTGACTATTTATAGCGAGGCGATGGCATAGACAAAAGAATAATTCTAATGTGAAGAGGTAATGACCATTGCCTCGGCCACGCAATTGATATAACGAAGAAAAATTAGTGAGGTGAAAACATACAGAACATATTGGCCTTGTAGTTGGAATATGTATGATAATGATTAATACATCTTGCCTGCGTCCACAATATGGCACTGTTATCATTGTTCATTTTCTAGTGTTTAGGCTAATGTACAGCAGCCCAGAGACTTTAAACGAATGACTAGCGTACTTCGGCGAGGCGTTCACTTTTCTCACGACCACAATAAGAAACTGGAAAGGGAATGGGGAGGGGGGGGGGAGACAAAAGAGTAATCAACATGCCAAAATTGGATGAATTGAGAATGTAGAACAAAAAATCGCTGTATTTCGTTATAGAGAAGTTGGGAAAAACTGTTTGCCAAATTGCAGTCCACCTTGCACAAAAACGAGGGGTTGTCAGTGTTCAAGCAGACTTCAAGAGTAATGGCTAGCTAATATTCTAGGATAGCGAAGAGCAAAAGCGTGAGATGTTTCGAATTGCACATACGCTCCATCAACATTCGTTAATATGAAGCATTTCTTTTCAGCCTATAACCTTTCTTTTGCATTAGGAGGGGCATACATGGGAGCCCATAATAAGGGGATTGTGTATGGGTACAAGTGCTTCTTTCGTATTAACAGTTATGTTCGGATGGATATTTTTTATCTACAATAGGACCTCAGTAGACTAACGTAGGACCATTCAGAATGACCTATATATACTGGCGTATTCAGTGTCAGACAGCTTTGTATGGCAAGAATTTGTTGCATCTGGTATTTCGGGTGCCCCGACCTTTCAAGTGGCAAGCACCAATGAAACGTCCATGACTCCACACACTTTAGGCCCCTAACAAGAAAACAATATTTGTATAAATGGCAACGTATCTTTTAATGTTCAAGCATCGTGCATGTCCGCAATACATTAGGTTATTTTGTGTTCGGGTGGAGATTTCCCGCTCATATGTAAGGTAATTTAAATTAACTCAATTTGTACTTTCCTAGATATATAACCTGTTGTCAAGGCGTTCATCGCTTGCTTTTTGTTCTTGTTACATTACAGGCCAACTGGCGCTAAACGTAGAAAACATCGTCTTTTATTAAGTGCCCTAACTGTTTTCAGCACTTAGATTTCAATTTTATTGTTTACTTCCAGGCGCACCAACGCTTTAGAAATTTATAATCTAAATTGCAAAGTTTTCTTGCGACAGAAAACCGCCACTCCCTTTTCTTTGCAGAAGCATGTGAATTATATGGTATGTTATGGGCATGCTTTTAGAAAACTGCTACTAAGGTTCACGCCTTCCTTAAAGTCCCGAATCAATGTGCATGTTATTTTTCCCATTTTGTGGCAGATGTTGTGCGCTGATTATTATGTAATGTGCGCTTCTGAAAAAAAAAATTATTGCCTATTTTTCTGCGCTCGGTGTATAATATGGAATTTTACCTGCCTATTTTGGTGAATAAAAATGCAATCTTGTGTCTAAAAATCTGGCTTGTAATCGTGACACATTTTCGGTCGCACATTCGACAGCAGCTACGGAAGGAGAAGCCGTGCGAACTTACGAGACGTCAGCAGAGTAACAGCCGGAGCGCAATGACGGCAACGCAATATTCGGCACAGAATGGAAGCGGAAAGTACCATTGCTCCTAACTAGCATTGATAGCATCTCACATTCACTTATTAGCGACATTTGAACGCAGGCACTAAAACACACATCTCTTATTGTCCAGAACAAAAAAATGCAAACCAATAAAGAAATATTATTTTCTTGCTGTACTAAACAGAGAGCTACAAAAAGTCAATGAACAACCTGCGTGGTAGAACGTGCCCACAAAACGTATGGTTGCGTAATTATTTTTATTTTGTGAAACTTAAGCAAATGGGGTGTCTGTATGCATACTCGAACAAATTGTTTACAGGAAAAAACATCAAATGTGGCAAGCAAACATATGTCAGGAACGTGGAAGATACAGTCCTTTTTTGAATAAAAGAGGCTATCAGTAATTTTCATTCTCTTTTCCATCGTTTAAACGCTTTTAATCTCATTGACATTGAATTGAAGGCATAGCGGTAGCCAAAACCAGGCAGGTACCCTTTCCTTGTAAGACAACTTCCGACATCTGTGAAGCCGTGTGTGAACATGTGTGTAAAGCCGAGCATCACAAACTGTCGCACACACAAATATTCCAGATACAATTAAGAGGCATCAATACAGAGCTCGAAGAGAACACGAACACCTAAACGTATAAGATACTGCAAATAATGAAAATGGTATTGAATTAATTTCCATTCATTCAAAGCCTATGAGAATTTTACAAAATGGATGAACAGATAAATTCAGCCCCTGCCTCTTTGTGTATAATGAAGTCATACAGCAGTGATGCAGGCAGGATCTTGATGGGAAAAGCACAGGCACACGGAAGGACATAATAGCAGAGAAAAAAGGAAAGAGATTCATTCTGATGAGGCTCACAGCTGAATATTTGGGAGGCAGGAAGGAAGCCAGCAGTAGTGATCTGGCAAATGACTATAATATTGGGACCAACGTCTTACCAGGCAGGGAACTATAGTGCCAAGCTCTCATTACTCACGCAATTTGCGACCAGTTCAGAAATGCCAAATAATGAGGCTAGCAATTAAACAAATGTAAGCCGAACTTTCACTACAGCGATCACGCCGTGAAACCCCGCTGATCTGAACGATGACCAGAACACAGATAGTTCGACATTCAAGGCGGTCGTTGGTAATCCTGCGCCGCGTGTCGCCGCGAGGTTCCTTGCACAGCCACCTCAACATATTAGTGCTCAGGTTCTCGCACTCACGCGCCATACAGAAAGAGAATTGGAAAGAATCGCGGTGCTTTCTTAAGTTCCTCTTCCGGCGCAGCTCAACCACTTGAGCTAGTAAGGTGGAGCTAAAAGGATGCTACTGCTGTGCTTTGCAACCAGTCCGCGGACCGATTATTTCGATATGGGAGCGAAGCGTTTGCAGCGGGAGGACAGCTAGTGCCCCCGTGCGACTGTGAATCTGCGTCATCAGTAATAATCCTCTGAATGATTGTGAAGCTGAAATATAGCCTTTTGACATCATTTCAGTGTCCTCAACAATAACAACATGATGTCTCAGCTTAATTTACTACCCAGAATAAGTCTTTAGCAAACTACGATGAGCTGACAGCCGCCTATACTCTATGTCAAATTAACCATGCCTTTTACGCGGTCGCCTCATTCTGGTCCCAAACGTGGCGCCCGAATGTTATTATTCATAACATTCATGGCCTCGTTTGCGACATGGAACATCATTCTGAATCATTTCGATACAACACATATCCGCGTCACAAATTTGAAACAGGCTTGAAATTTGAAATCTCACCAGCTTCGGACCATTGAGAGGAACGACATGGCGCCAATAGCCAATCATGCGTGTCGCGAATTGGGCCGCAGCTATCATGAGCGGCAGCAAAGGTACGGTGAGCATTTTCTCACACCAGATGACTACGGCTCCGCGGTGCTGGCGGCCGTCTACGCCACTCTTTCCCTCACTCCCTTTATCTCCATAGGCGGCTTTAAGTGTGGCGATTAACTGAACGTACATCATAACACTGTGCGCACTCAGTGAAGGGAATGGTGTACAATTGTACTAGATCATAAAAATATGGTAAATAAGGTGTCCTAGCATCCTATATCTAACAAGTTCCATTTATTGTGCATTAAATATTTGACGTAGGTTCCCTGGATGCGTGGGTATACTTAAGAATTATTTTCGAGATGAATATGAAAATGCTAGGATAATGTAAATATAATGGTGTCACGAAAGATTACTCTCAAGATTACTTTATAGAGTACTGCATGCTACAATGAGTGTAATGCTTGCAGTAGTTAGGATGTATTGAATTTCTTTAAGAGGACGCAAATATAAACTCTCTCTGAGATGACTTTGCCACAATTTGACACAACTCGCTCCAAATTCCTGTCACATCCATGTCTGTTAAAGAAAATTGTACACTCCTTGAGTAACTTTCCACAATTGACGTGTTTTTTTAGCATACTGCTATGTCGCCAATCGAGTTTAGTTCACTCGTTCAGCAATGTTATTTGCCCGAAGCGGAAATTCTGCCTATACTCATTATAGCTATAATCTACCGGAATGGTAAAATTGAGGAGCAGCTGTCAGCCAACAGCGAATGTCGCCACTTTACTCCTGTCGTGAAAGACACCTCTCAAAATTGTTTGTTGTTCAGTGGAAAGTTTTCACGCTTTGAATCAAAAAGTACCCTAGATGCAGTCTTTTTTAATGTCACGTTTTTAAGCTGTGTCACATCATCATAACAATCTTTAAGAGAAGTGGACACTATGCTGGCAGACCCCAGAAGAATGCTGTTTGGTTTATTGAAGTTGTGAAGCTCCATACTAGGGACTGTTAATAACTAGTAGTATTGGATTCCTTCCACACACTTTCAGATCAAAATAGCTGCTCAAGTTCGCAGCTCCTTGTAACAGGACCCTGTCCTCTGGTCTCATGGCTTCACACAAGCCTCCAAACAGTCTTATGTACATTGACTTCAGTGGGAGAAAAGAAACAGAGACGGAGCATCAGTGCACCTCTGGCCAATCAGTGCCTGAACACGTCACTTGTCAGGTACCATTTGACAGCGACATTATTAGGAAGCTTCAAAATCGAGAGTGCCATGGTCCCCTTTTTATTTTCGCTTATGGACAACCACCTACCGAAAACACACTCACAAATGTTGAAAGATGAGGGGCTTAAAAGATGGTGCGCAATTGTACCGGTGTAATTCACCTACCACCTGGTACCCGACAGAGGCATGCTGATAACATCGCATCAAACGTTGATCAACAATATCAGACATTTTCTCGTAATCGCCCTTTCATCGGCAAAAGTCGATATAGATTGATCACAAAAATGAGGCATCAAACGTTTGATGGCCATTCCCATAGACATTTTTTTCGGACGTTAGGGTGGCGCTCTCCAGTTTAATATGCCTTCCAAATGGATGGCAACGATTTCTTGGGGCTACATGGGTTCAAGCCGCGAAAGGCGACGCTACCCATACCGCAATATTTTAACGTAATAACGTTACATTTCCCGTTCCCCCCAAATCGGCAAAAATTCAGGCGTACGTCTCTAGCAGGTGACATGGCCGTGTATAGACCTGTCGTCCGTTTGTACGATGTCAGCAGGCAACAGCGATTTCATAAAATGTAGTATTTTACTGCTGTATCCTAACTAGCACGTAATGATTAATACAGACAGTATTAAATATTATTATATAGCGGGGTAGTAAAGTGCTTGTGCACGGACGAAATCATTATTATCACCGTGTGGCAGCCTAAAAAGTAGAGCGCAGGCACACTCCCAAGAGCTATATCCACACCTGAGTAATACAATTCTCTAATTTCCTTTTACAGGAGGACTGGGGCTCTTTACGGCAAGGTAGAAAAAGGCATATTGGAGAGATTCATAAAAGATCAAGTTCGGAAGAGCGTAGAAAGGGCATAAATATATCCTTTAAACACAGAAGAAACTGAAAGCAGTTTTGTAATTAACTTCAAATCAAACTAAACACAACATAGAGTCAGGGGCAAAAGTTTGCAGGACGTGAGTTCGTGGAAAAATACTTATTTCTATGTAGCTGGACAAACATAGTCATGAAATATGCTGAATCGCGTGGGGACAAGCACGCCGCATTTAGAGGAGTAATATCAGAGGAAAAGCTAGCGAGACAACGTAAAAGGGAATGTTTTTTTTTTTGTTTCACGAATCCCTTTTGTCGCTGACTATGCATCGAATTCAAAATGCCAGGGATACACTTAGGTACACTTGACTTGCACATAAGGGGCATGCTTGGCTCTCTTGGCGTTGGGAGATTCTGGCGGAGGACTCTCTGGTTGGGCCTCCAGTTTGAATGGACGTAATGTACGCATATATGCGGTAGGCTGGGCTCGCTTGTTGTTTGGCGAATGGGGCTTTCGCTCTTCATTGGTTGTACAGTTTGTCAACAGCTCAACTCTACTTGTGCCTGGCGACTCGTACATCGCGACGCTGTCTGAAGTCTGCAGGGAGCGTGCCCTGCTTTTTTGAGGTGGCTTGACTCCATGACCCGATCACAATTATATTTTGGTGTATCAGCCATGGCGTGATGGCCTAATGGGGACAAAGTGCTTCTGGTACTGCTTGTGTGTCTCTAGCGCTGGAGAATGTTTGTTGTCTGTAGATATATAGAATATTCCCCGTGGATCCCAGGATTTGTTCCAGATCTTGGACGCCCCATCAGTTTACACATTTCGTTCATAGCTTCCGCTCAGAGGATTCTTTCGCACCTCTCACGAGGCAGGAAAGGCTCTCTGCTTAAGATATTGAGTTCCGGAAACAGTCGTCAGAGAGTGAATAGAACAGCGTCATTTCACAACATCTACTATTAGCAGACAGGTTATTGGTTATTTCTCAGAGGGATGTTGAGGGCATATGCAAGCCCTTTCGGTTTATCAGCCTTCTACATGCATAATAATAATCTTCATTTTGAAATTAGATGACAGAATTCGACATCCAGGTCGGGAAAGCCACAGTGCCGCTTATTTGCTCTTCCATGCAGAGCCAGAAGCTCCGGGCTTAGTATCAGTGCTCTCGTCACAACAACGGAACGTGGTTTTGAACATCGTCGGTCCTTCCGCTTGGAACAGCGACCCGGCCGGATTTCATGTACGCTGGGAGGCAACGAATGAGCGTCACGGCCCCCGAGGAGTAATGGATATTGCGCTGCCGGAAGAATGGTCCCTCGACAATAATGTGATAAATGCCACGCTGCCTCTGCCGGGAGGCATCGAGTACCGGCTGTTTGTGAGCGCCGTGGGTTCGTCTGATTCCGGAATCACTGTTCGGGGTCCCGAGGCTGAAGTGAACGCCAGTGTGCCACTCGGTAAGTCGTGTGAATCTTCAAAGAAACTGCAGACCACCATGTATTCCCTGCCATGCACCGATAAGTGCTATTGTGACTAAAGCCTTGAATTAGTGACATAGGTGCCTGGAATATAAGGTCATGCTGTTGCCTTCAGTGTGGTCTGGGCGCTATTGATCGAGCGACCCATGTGGCAGCAAAACATATAAAGCAGGTCACGAGAAGCGCAGTCTAGGAACAGATATTTCCAAAACGGCGCATTGTTGCTGCTCACATTACTTCATCAAAGGTGGCGCTAGCGTTCCGGAATGATACAGAGGTACAGTCGACATTAGAAATAAGTCAGAGAGCCGTTGGTTGATTAGCACTAGGTGCGCACGGCAAAACCACAAATGAGGCGGTACAGGTAGATATGGGCTGGGGATCTTTCGAAATACGGGAAGCTCAGAGTAAAATATTATATAAGGAGCGCCTGAGGAAATTGGACAGTAACAGATGGGTAGCTAAAGTATTTAGATATCTATACGTAAAAAGCGTTGACTCACAATGGAAGAAACAAACTAGGAAACTAACTGTAAGTGTGCTAGTCACAAAGACGGAGAAATAAAGAGCGTTAAGTAACAGGTGCAAAACACAGAAGGTAAAAATTGGATAAATTCGATGGAAAAGAAACAGAGTGAGAAATTATACCGAAAGTGGAAATGGCAGATCAGGAAGGAAGCTTTGTTTGATAACTCTAGAGGCAGTGCCCTACTTTTTGATGCTAGATCAGGGTGCCTTAGAACACGCAGCTACAAAAGGAAATTGAACAATGAAGATGGCGCATGTTCTGTATGTGGTAACTCCAGTGAAACAATTCACCATATTATACTCGAATGTAATGGTATTCATTCGGAAGTTGATGCAGGCGCAGTCACTGTTCCTGAAGCTCTGGGGTTTAGAGATACCAGTGGCCGGGTGAATAAACCGGCGGTGGAAGCTAGCAAAAAACCAATGGAAGATTGGTGGCTTAAAAGCATAGAAGTGACATAATGTTAGTAATGTAGAAACAAAAATTTAATAAATAGAATGATGGTATAGTTAACCAATATAAAACAATAATTAAGATATAGGGAGAAAAATGAGCATGATAGTGTGAGACAGCACTTGCACAAAACGTCTGTTGTATTCCAGAACCAGCTGGCACACAGCGCGCGACGCTCCGCGCAGCAGTCAGCGATGATGATGATAATGATGATGGATCTATACAGATGAAAGAGGTGAAAGTTCACGCGTTGCACTCACACAAATCCCCCTGACAAAAGAGCGGCCACCCTGGTCGCTGATTACAGGGATGAGGGACGACGGGCATAGGGCTTCATGCGCGAGACGTGGACGATCTCTTCGGAGCGACGACGTCGATCTGCGACGGTGTGCGAGGGAATAACGCGATAGTTCAACGGGTACGTTTGTTGAAGTACTGTATAAGGGCCAATGTAACGATGGAGAAACTTCTCACACAGGCCAGGAATGCGGATTGGTGTCCACAGGAGAACTTCATCACCGGCGTAAAAGGAGGGAGTTCGATGGCGTTGATCATACAGGGCTTTGCGTTCTTGTTGAGCATCTTCAGTGTTCAAACGGGCAAGTTGGCGACACTGGGCCATACGAGTGGCAAACTCTTCGCCCAGAGATTCAGACGTAGAGGGAGCAGAGAAGAAAGTAGTGTCCAGTACTGTCGATGGTTGACGGCCATAAACTAAAAAGAAAGGGCTATAACCAGTAGTGCGCTGAACAGCGGAATTGTAGGCGTAGGTGACGAAAGGTAAAACGTTGTCCCAGTTCCGGTGATCAGGAGCGATATACATGGATATCATGTCGGACAAAGTGCGATGAAACCGCTCGATGAGTCCGTTGGTCTGAGGGTGGTAGCTAGAAGAAGTCTTATGGACGATGTTGGCTGCGCGCAGTACTTCCTCAAGGACTTGAGAAAGAAATGTCTTTCCACGGTCGCTAATGAGAATACGAGGAGCACCATGACGCAAAACTATCGCACGCAGGAAAAAATCGGCGACTTCAGAGGCGGCACCGGAGCGAAGAGGTGCGGTTTCAGCGTACCGCGTTAGATGGTCGATGGCAGTGATAACAAAACGGTTGCCGTCTGACGTCAAAGCGAGAGGACCAAACAAGTCAATGGCGACCGTGTCAAAAGGCCCAGATGGGCAAGGTAGAGGTTTCAGTAGGCCAGCAGGAGGGGATGCTGAACGCTTGCGATGCTGGCAAGACGGACATGATGAAATGTATTTGGCGACGCTGGCAGAAAGCCCAGGCCAGAAGTAGCGGCTCTTGATACGGTCGTTTTAAAGTGGCCTAAATGTCCAGCAGTGGGGTCGTCGTGGTAAGCCTCCATAATTTTAAAACGAAGGGAGCGAGGGGCAACGGGTACCCAGCGTTGACCCCTAGGGTGATAAACGTCGCGGTAAAGTGTTCCATGGTGAAATCGGAACCGACGAAGCTGACGGCGCAACCGACTGTTTGGGACAACTGATTCTCCACAGAGGCGAGCGATGATTGTGCGGCAGTAAGGGTCAGTCAGCTGCAGGGACGAGAAATCAGCATTGTTCTCGAGTGGAGCTATAGCGATGGGTGCAACATTCAGGTGGCCAGCAGAAGGCTGACTCGGATGCCAGCAGGGAGAGGAGACCGTATGTGGGGCCGCGTCAGTAGGTAGCAATGGGCAGCCGGAGAGGGCGTCAGCGTCGAGGTGTTTTCGCCCAGATTTATAAGTGATAGTGAAGGTGTATTCTTGAAGACGTAGTGCCCAGCGACCCAGTCGACCCGATAAGTTCTTCAGCGATGACAGCCAACAGAGTGCGTGATGGTCTGTGACAATGGTGAAGTGGCGGCCATACAAATAAGGTCGAAATTTTTGAACCGACCAAACAACGGCGAGGCACTCTTGCTCGGTAATAGTATAGTTACGCTCAGCTGCAGTAAGCGTACGACTGGCGTATGCGACAACTTGCTCTTCAGACACTGCGTTGCGTTGCAAGAGAACCGCGCCAATACCGTGGCCACTGGCGCCTGTGTGAAGTATGGTGGGCGTCAGCGTCAAAATGGCGAAGCACAGGGGTAGAAGTGAGTGCCTGCTTGAGAGTTTGAAGGCGTCTTCACATTCAGTGGACCAGGTGTAAAACACTTGGGATGACACGAGCTTGTGTAACGGGGCAGCAATTGTTGCAAAGTTCCGAATAAAACGGCGGAAGTAGGAGGCTAAGCCAAGGAAGCTGCGAAGATCTTTCTGACGTGGGGCCGAGGAACATTAACGACAGCCGTAATTTTTTCGGGATCAGGCTGGATGCTTGCCTTACTGACGACATGGCCGAGTACTTTGATGGTGTTACTGGCAAAGTGGCACTTCTTAGTATTCAGCTGAAGCCCCGCCTGGGCAAGGGACGTGAGGACATCACTGAGACGCTGCAAGTGCTGAGTGAAGTTTGACGAGAAGACAATGATGTCGTCGAGATAACATAGGCATGTTTTCCATTTCATGCCGCGAAGCACGGTATCAATCATGCGCTCAAAGGTGGCCGGCGCATTGCAGAGTCCGAAAGGCATCACGTTAAATTCGTAGAGACCGTCGGGGGTAGAAAAGGCAGTCTTGTCCTTGTCTGCATCGTGCATAGGAATTTGCCAGTATCCCGAGCGGAGGTCGAGACTGGAGAAATACTCAGCGCCTTGGAGACAGTCTAATGCGTCATCAATACGAGGCAAAGGGTAAACATCCTTGCGCGTGATCTTGTTAAGTGCCCGGTAATCTACGCAGAAGCGGACTGAACCATCTTTTTTACGAACGAGGACTACAGGTGAGGACCAAGAGCTCGTGGATGGTCGGATGACATTTCGAGCAAGCATGTCAGCAACTTGCTCCTCAATGACTTTGCGTTCTGCTGCTGAAACGCGATACGGCCTTCGTCGAACAATAGCAGAGCCGTCCGTCTCTATGCGATGAGAGGTGACGGAGGTCTTCCCCAACGTTGATGCGCACACATCAAAAGACTCTCGGTGCCGCAGGAGGACGTCTAGCAGTGCTGTGGACTGCTCGGATGTAAGGTCAGGGCTGATGGCGGCTGCGAGCGCAGAGGATGTCGGAAATGGAGGCTTGACAGGAGGCGGTGGTGCGCTGGAAAGTGTGTTGAGGGGAACGGGATCGCAGTCAAAAATAAACCCAACTGTGGCTCCTCTGGGCAGTAAGAACGGCTGGAGAGTTGTATTGGGGGCCGCAACGACCGCGCAACCGCGGGTGAAGGAGGTGAGGCACGAGGCAAGAGCTAGGCCGTCGGAGGTCCACCGAGGAGCGGGCATAACGAAGGCTTCGCCATCGAGAGGGTAGTCCAATGCCACGATGATCAGCTGCTCGCGTCCTGGGGGCAAAACGAAATCAACTGCTGCGAACACGTGTGGTGGTGAACAATCAGAAGTCGGTAATATATCGGGGTCCGCAAGATGAATAAGGCGCTCACGGCAAGAGATGAGGGCGGACGCCGACGATAAGAAATCCCACCCCAAGATCATGAGATGAACGCACGTGGGGAGGACAATAAATTCGATATGATGCCGCTGGTTATCGATGAGGACACGTGCTGTGCATTGACCGGTGGGTTTCATAAGAGTTCCATTAGCTCCACGAAGTGGCGGACCGATGTATGGCGTTATAACTTTGCGCAGATGAGAACACAGAGAGAAATGCATGACGGAATAAGCGGCGCCGGTGTCGATGAGGGCCTCAACGTACAATCCTTCAACAATCACTACTAACATATTCGACGGTCGCCCAGGAGGAATTGTAGATTTCGAACTCGAAGCAGCTTTCCCTCCAAAAACTGCTTCGGTTAGTTTTCCGTTATAGGTTGGAAGTGTTGCGAGGCAGGACGAAGCGGTGACGTGCGGCGAAAAGGCGAAGGGGATCGGCGTCGGGAAGGACGCGAGGGCCGTGAAACATTGGTGGAATTCGGAGGAGAGGAAGAACGCCGGTAAAAGTCTGAGTAGGGCAGTGCAGAATCATCAGGCTGGCGCACGCGGGCACGTTCAAAGGGAGCATAACCCCGTTGCTCGTCTTGTTGGCGGCGGCGACAGACACGGGCAATGTGGCCACGTATCCCACAATAGTAGCACACAGGGCGGGAGGGGCGCCAGGCTGTAACAGGACGGTGCACTGTAGGGTATGGTGCCATGACAGCGACGTGACCGCACACGGGTGCCGAACAAGTCGGGGAAGGCGGAGTGGGTTGACGTGAAGTAATCTCGGCATAGGTTGGTAAGGAATGTTGGGGGGCGTTGGGAGGCGGCGAGGGAGGTTGGGAGGCAATGGGAGGTGGGGCAGGTGCCACAGTGCAGTTGAAATTCGTCAGTTTATCTTTGATGATGCTGTGCAAATTCACCGTTGCTGGCGGAAGAGTTGGAGATACTGCAGAGGGGTTGGTGAGGCCGTAGAGCTCCTCCCGGATCATGGTGCGGATTAGGGACCGCAAATTTCCATCTATGAGGGAGCCACCATCACTGGGGTCTTGCACGAGGCGGCAGGACTGTAGCTGGTCCAGACGTTGACATGTGGATGTGATGTCAGATACGGAGGACGGGTTTTTAAACACGAAGGCATTGATAGCAGTAGTGTTGATGCCCTTAATTAAGTGGCGAACACGCTCAGATTCAGGCATAGCAGCGTCGACACGGCGACAAAGGGCCAGAACGTCCTCGATATACGACGTATAGGACTCGCCGGGCTGCTGGAGACGAGCTTCAAGTTTTTTCTTTGCCTGCTCTGAGCGACCAGCCGGAGTGCCGAAAATTTTCTTTAGCTGGTCCGTGAATGTAGGCCAGTCAGCGATGTCATTCTCGTGATTGAGGAACCAGGTTTTGGCGACGTCAGCCAAGTAGAAGACGACGTTTAGCAGTTTATGAGCGTCATCCCAGCGCTTAAATTCACTGACCCTGTGGTAGTTGTCGAGCCAGTCGTCGACATCTTCACCGCGAAGGCCAGCAAAGATTTGGGGATCGCGCTGGCGGCTGGTGACAGTCCAGGCAGGGGCAGCCGCAGTAGGAGGAGGAGACGCCGGGGGTGAGCGAGCACCGTTGCCCTCATCCATAGCACAGGACCGTGGACGCAAGCGAAGGCCTGAACGGAGCTCCAGGGAGAACGGTAGGTGGGTCTAAAAACGAGAGGTGGGGAATACGAATCGCACCTCCGCCACTTGTGAGACAGCACTTGCACAAAACGTCTGTTCTGTTCCAGAACCAGCTGGCACACAGCGCGCGACGCTCCGCGCAGCAGTCAGCGATGATGATGATAATGATGATGGATCTATACAGATGAAAGAGGTGAAAGTTCACGCGTTGCGCTCACAATAGCTACTGCTACTCCCCGTTTCAAAGGGCACGCTCCTATATTCCTTCCATCCATCGATCGATCCAGCAGCGTAGCTTTCCCTGTTTCATATGGAATGAGAAAGACCCTGACAACAAAATATTCGCTCCTGATTCGTATGCTTCAAATGTTGCACAGGATGACCACATTTACCCGTATTTTGCAAATAAACTTTTCAAAACAGCCGCACTCACGTCGCTTTTCCCCTCGCACTCTCGCATTTTAGGCATACCGTTCAAAAAGTGACACGAAAGTTTGTGAAAAGATTATTTTTCTGATTATGCTCAAAGTATCTACAATAAGCTGGCCAATCGTTTGTCTTCGCTAAATTAGGGACGTTAAAGGCATAGCGACTAGGAGGAAATTTTTTCGCGAAGTTTTGGAAGCCTTCTCGCGTTTGTAATGATAAGATGAAGAACCTAATACACGTAATGATACGAATCCACGTAATCAGGAAGTGAGAAAACGCGAACACTCGCAGAAACCACATCTTTTTTAAGCCTGTTATGTAATATGCTTGACGAGGTTAGATGAACTGTATGCCGCAACGTACTGAAATAGCATACAAGGAATTTGATCATACTGAAGAAGGAAACGTTGTATTTGGCGGCTAAAGATGTGAAATTGGATATTGACTCAGTCTCATTCCAGAAAGTTTATTGTTTTGGTAATATATCAAGATATACTGATGAAAATTTTGTAGCAATATTATTAAGGAAATAGGCAAAAAAAAGAATAAAGGTTACAACGCTCGCAGTCAGGGACACATCGGGGTCCACCGAGACCTGCCTGAATGTGAACAGCAGGTTTATGCGGCAATCGCATATATGACAGCTACATTTCTTGTCTTCCCACTAGGCAGCAAGAAAGTACACTAGATAGAATGCATGAGAGCTTAAATTGATTCCATCTTAAATAGCATTCAAAATTACGGTTTCGTATGGATACGTTAGGCGTAGCCAGTACACAAAACATCACGGCTACTACTTGCCCAGTCTTCTATCTCGGTCACCCAATTTGTATACAATATTGGAGTTTTTGATTAAATACAAATAATAAAAACTAAATATTAACCCAGCTGAGACGCATTTTTGCTTCTTTTGTGACTGGGCTATTGACCTCTTCATTATCATCATCTTCTGGAATCAGATCTTCCATCGATCTATTCATATTTTGTGCAGTTGATGGCATATGATCGATCTGGAGAAATATAAAACCAACCTCTCGAAACCAATAAACGCTAAACGATTCAATCAAGCGACAAACGTTCTCATACGTAACAGTGGGAAACTTCGATCCGTACTTCTCAGGGGTCTGGTTAATTTTCAAGTCAATATTTTCAGTCGCGCTTTCCCAATGGCCCATTTTCTATACTTTCAAAAGAAAGTAAGATCCAAAAGCTTATCATTACGGTAAAATTGGAACTGGGTTGGGGTTTTGAATATGGCTCACTACAAAAAAAAAAAGAAATCCTCTGCGGCTTGTCAGTTCCCTCTCATCAAAAAATACTTGGTCACTGAACAAGAATTTGGGATCTAAGATTGAAGTTTATCATTTCAGCTAATAGCTCTGCTTAGATGAGCACTAATGTATTTACCGCCCTTTCAAAAGAAACCCTTTGTTTATGAATATATCACCTGTGTTGCTGTTGGCAGTAGGCACTCAACTTGACGCAATTTCAAATGGATAGGAATTGTCCGATGTTTCAGAGATGGAGGTAGCCGCGCGTGCGTCTAGATGGCAGGCCTCGTTATCTGACCTTGCCACATTTGAGCATCCTTTTTTTGTCGAAATTGGAAAGAAACATCGTCTCCCAGGAGCGTTCCTGGCCGGAAAATCCGCCAATCTTGGTCTCTTGTCTTTCGGCTAGGCTTTGCACTCGGCGTAGCTGGCCTCACTGTGCTTTACTTCGCGTCCCGTTTAGCCGCTGCCCTTTTTTTGTGCTCGGGCACTACATTCTACGTGCTATGGTTATTTACATGCTCGACGTGCCTATGCAGAACCTCGATGTGTTACCGCCGAGTTCGGAAGCCTTATCAACCTTCTTGCATTCGAGTGCCGCTTTGTACTGACTCTAGTGCAGATATGGACTTGTTTTCTGTCTTTTGACTCAATTGATTTTATCGCACGGTCACAGAGAAAGGACGAAGATTCAGAACACCAGACAGCAGTTTATAGATGTCAATACAGACGATTTAGTGGCTAGAAACCGATGTATAGTATGTTTCAGGATAGCTTGGGGCGAAATTTTGAAAATAGGCGTTTTTAACTAAACATAGATATTCTCTAATGCGACGCTAGCCTTTCAGGAAGTTGTAAGAAGACGAACCGGGTTAACTAGTCAGCTGTTTAACTATTGCTAATAATTTTTATTACGTATTACTGATTGACAGGCTGTTGTATTCGTAAATCGATAGCTAAAACTAAATTATGAATATAAACTTTTTAGGATTTCAGGCCTACGACTCCCCTAAAACTTTATGCCTCTCCAAATTAGGGCAGTTTCGCATACTCTTTGAAAGCCTCCTAGTGTCTTAAACGGAACCTCACGTCGCATCACATATGCCAAGTGACCATATCGTGCGCACCTCAGCAGAAGCAGCGAGTGATGGCGAGAAACGTACCCGAGGCGTATTAAAACATTGGCCCAATGCTGGCAATATGATGGCAATGGCCGGCCCTACGTATGACCAGTACATTGCGGAAACAGCTAATATTGGGCAAATGACTTGTGCGGCTTGGGGTAGGGCGGATACCGCGGAGAGAACAAACACGATGACATCCCACGCGCACTGTGGGAGTGGCGCGATTAAGTACCCGTCTCAATGAGCTCACTGTTTACGCGCGATGTTTTAAATACATAAAAACGGTTAAGGTTTGTCCTCGAATACAGCAAAAGTTCTCATGTTTTCAAAGTTTTGAAAACAAATATAGTTATTACTAATGGTGAACTAGATATCTGTGACTGCAGTCATGCTGCTACTGTAATAATTACAGCTAACTTGATCATTCAGATAACCAGCTGACTAGTTTCATGATTGACTTTTTACAACGTCTCTCAAACACACTACTTTGGAGACATAACCAGTTTTTAAAATCAGATTTACATACATTGGTCGTCAACTTCTTCCCTAAAGCAACTAGGCTTCTGTTTGCAACTGATACCACAAGACCATATGCGATGGCTCCGGCCTCGGGAAGTGGAAAAAAAAAACCTGTATCAGCCGTAACGTTGACTTCGGAGATGCTTGATTATCTTCGACTTGTCTACTATCATCTGGGCAGCGAATGAAATTTTTGCAATGTTTCCCGTCGCATTGTTCTGTGTTTAGCATCAACATGCCCAAGGACTGTAAAAGTTTTTTTTTTTTGTCAGAATAATGGTAAATGAATATCAGCCTAATCATTCAGCCTTCTTGTGACATAGAAAAAAAGTCGTTATTCAGTGTGAGAACGCAATAGGAATGCAAAGTGAAGTGGGAGCGCGAAACAAATCATGTGGACGATAACAGATAAGATGTAAAAAGATAAAGACAAGAACATTTAACATGCGCGTCTACTGGACCAGATTTCGTGCGGCGTTCTATGCGCGTGCCCCAAATGCACAGTAACGTTGCCACAACTTTGCGTTGAAGATAACTTACGGAAGCGTACGTCAAGTAAGTAGTTGTGGGATCTAGGCTGGCGTCATTTCACTCAGGAAGATGTTATTTGCTTATTTTTGGCAGAAGGAAGCGCTAAGTTACGGGGGTAAACAAGGGAAAAAGCTGCGCCGGAAGCAGCTTCACAGGGCCCAAGTTCCATTAAAAAAGACAGCAGCAGGACATAATAAAAAGCTGTCAATCAACAAAATAAGAACATAAAAAGCGAAATTCACACAAAAAATGTCGACAATGGAACGAAGAAACCAAATCGCAGTTTTTTTTCTAGTTTTAGCGGTGCAGTTGCTGGACGCTTTTAACCATAATGTCGTCTAATGAATAGTCTAGTTGTTAGCTTCATTGGTGTTTGACATGAAAGCCTTATAGCACTCCTTTGTAGACAAAAGGTATAACTGGGCGAATAAAACAGAACAAGAAATGAAGGAACAAAAAATGACAACACGGCGCAGACATGCAACTGTTTGTGACCGAAAGATGTTATATACGTGAGGAACCGAGGGGCGCAACCACTGCTATCATTCCCACAAGACGTGGTAAAAGGTAAAAAGATGCTATTGTAATATTCTTTTATTTATGGTAAACATCTCATCATTGCGAAAGGCCAGATAAAAATAAGAGGACTCAAACTCAAATCCGAAGAAGCGTCAAGGGAAAAAAAATGGCTACAATCAGACTGAGTAAATATGGGTGACAATGCAGATGAGAGAGTCGAAAGCAATGGTAAGGCTTTAAAACATCACGGAGCTGTATGGGAAAACAACGGTGGCGTGAAGGTATTAATAGAGTTGAAAAATAAAGGTGAATGTTAAAAGCAAGGACGAAACCCTATAAGGTAAAAAAACAGCGGCGAAATAAAAAAACAAGGAAACGTTATTGAGGTTAACATTAAAACCAGGTAAAAGAATCTTGTGAAGCAATGCCGGTATGGAAATAACAAGGAGTGGTTGTAAAGGTGAGCATAAAATCGTGTAACAAACGGCATTTCCAAACCTCAGAAACTGTAGAAGAGTAAGCTTGGAACATGAAGGACACGAGAACATTTAGAAGTGTGCTCTCAAAAATGTGATTTCATTCTTTGAAAGCGAGATGGACGGAGTGCTGACATATCTCTCACCAGTTTCCAAATTATGAAAAGCTTCAACAACCTCATTTTCTGCCTTATCTCCTTATTTGAACAAAAACGCGACTGTGCGCCAAATCGATGTGCAAGTTACTTTGTTATTTCTCCTGCCCTTGCATTCACATATCTTACAATACTGTGCTAGATGTCCTGCAGTGTAGTTCTTTATTGCCAATTTATGTTCACGGGCCCTTTCGTTCAGCGCAAAGAAAGATCTGCCGCATATGTGAGGGAGGGTTTGTACACACAACCTCAAGCAGACTGGTGATTCTTTTTCGTTATTCTTGTTACGCTGAGGCTTGCTTTCCTGCAGACGCCAAAGGGCAAGCGCTACACAGCTCAGTCAGCGCCGAAAAGACCAGCCTGACACCACATCGGTTCGCCACTTGTTTCGTATTGAGAAAAATAGGTTAATGTAATTAATCAACCACAAGGGTTTTTCGTTAACATTCTCATCCTTCTTTTTGCGTTCTTTTAGCATCTGCAACAAGATTTAACATGCTGCTTTGATAATATGTTCTGGATAACCTGCGGAGCGGAAGCGCTTGACTGGCGCTTAAGGTTGCAGCCCATATGATGTCAAAGGATGTCAAAACTTATTGCAGAAGCCAAAAGGACGTAAAAAGAAGGATGAAATGGTTAAGAAAAATAGTTGCAGGTGATGCCTTAGATTCACCGTGTAGCGCACAACGTAAAAAAGTGGAGAAATAACCATTTTCATGATATGTCTTCGTCTTCAGCAACTTGCCTTCATGCGTACTAGCCCCACAACACATTGCTTTGCCGCCTTATACCCTAGTTACACGGCCGGCTTAACCACGGTTTCGCGTAACCGCTGTTACCGAACTTAACCACAGTTAACCGCCAATCGCGGTTCGCTGTTGTTACACAGCTCACCGCCGTTGTTGGTTATGGCGGCGATTGCCCGTTACGGTGATCGGCGGAACGAAGCTGCATTTACAAACATCCTATATATATATGGTTCCCGGAGTTAACCGGAGTGTCGTCCGACGAGGCGTCAACAGCGTGGTCAAGCACCGCACGATGGCAGCACCTCCTCGACCGCCGTAAACACCGCCGCGACGGTGGCCCCTCCTCCCGCAAACCGTACGCGAACGACACGGCGCATCGCTAGCGCCGATGTCAGAAATAAAGCGAGCTAAAATTTGTTGGTGCCTGTAATACTGCGCAGAATATCAAGAATGAATCACTCTTCATAATGGCTGACCGGAGGCAAATTGCTGGTAAGAACGATGACCACTACACAAGCACGTTTCTGCTCAAGCTATAGCTGCCACCGGTGCATTGGGCTCAACCGCTATGCTTGTGCTAGCTTTGTAATTAATCTTCGCCAAAGTTAATCATATCGTTCTTTTACTATGGCAGAATAGGATTCACAAAACGGTAGTTTCATGAGTAGACCATTTACGAAAGCGTCGATCTATTCTAAAGCGCCGACCGCCGCGGCTTCGAAGCGAAACAAATTAGGCCTAGCGACGACTAGGGGTTACGCACGGCGCCGTCGTTCGCCGCGCTAGCGCGCCCCACCACCGCGGTAAAACAGCTCGGCCTGCTCGCAGCATCCAATGCTTTAAGCGTTGCGAACTTGTGCACTTGCAAGATACAGCTAAGGCCGTGCATATATATATGTATATATTATATTTTTTTTATGTTCCCCTCAGCGACAAGCCCTGCAAACGATTCTGCAGAGACAGGACGGAGCTTCAGCACGCAGTCGCTGCGCTGTCGGCCGTAACCGATGACTTCGGGTGACACCGTAGGCAACGGTCATTCTACACGCCGCGGTCTTTAAACGTGACATAGTAGGCAAATGAGTACATTGTTGAAGCAGACCCGCTCGTACGCTTCGCGCAGTCGGGCGCCGACAAGCAGCCTCCGTGCACGGACGCCGCCATAACCTCGGTTAACGACGCAAACCGAGGTCGCCAAGCTCGGTTTGCGATAACCGCGGTTAGGGATGTAACCATGGTTTGGTCCGCCGTGTAACATGGGCTAACTATGGTTTCGCGTAACCGCGGTTACGCTAACCGCGGTTAACCCTGCTCGTGTAACAAGGGTATTAGAGGGCGTTAAGCGGGTTAAAACTTTTATAGTGTGCCTTATCACTGTGTTCGCCAAAAACGATTTTTCCAATATTTTGTCTCAAGTTTGAAGACCTCAGACACCCAGCCTCGAACCGAAAAAGAAGTGAAACCATTCTTGTAGCGCAGCTAAATCAGAATTCGCCGAACTAAGCTAAGTAATACGCCATTGTTTTCACTTGCTGCAAATTTGACAACTGCAATTTTTGTGCATGCATCCAAGAAATTACGTACCAAATGGCGGAGGTGAAATTGAGTTTTTGGTTTGTTGCCAATATTGCATCTCTTTACCTTTGGCTTTAACTTTACCTTTTATCAATTAGGAAAGGCTTTTAAGACTTGGAATTTAGCAGTTAGCAATATAATTATAACGGAAAATCACCTAATTTCAATAGATCAAGTTACGTCAGGTGCCTACATTCCAATGAATAAATTATAAATATCGGTTGCGTAGTGTGAGTTTTACTGTCAAACTTTTTGTACAAGTGTTGCTTGCCTTGAGTTAAAAAAATGCCGAGATTTTTAGGAAATTTTGTGATAGTCGGTGACCGAAATCGAGCTCTTTATGTGGCGTAGAATCGCTCAATAGCAATTGATAGTATACTGTCGGGTAACTTGTTCCAACATGCCAGGTGAATTTCAGCTCATGCATCGCAGATTCGTACGACATGTCGGCGAACGCCATCGATTCGTCAAGAGCAGCTGTGTCCTGGCGTGCCTCGGAAATAGTGGAGTACTTCTATGTAAGTCTACTACGTGGATAACTAGGTTTTCGACCGTGTAGGTTAAATGTTTTTCTGCAGTTTCTTCCTTCACTGCCGATGTACAAAACGTTGATAAGCAAAAATTGTATGCCGTATTATCCAGAAAATTCATGTGCTCGCTTCGCAACTAGAAAATTTGCCGCAATCTTCAGTCCAGCAGGCGAAAAGGACAATGAAATTAAAACTGAAGGCATAGTGTAGTGATTAAAAGGTAAGGAAATTAATGTCCATGAAACGGGTTGAACTCATCACACGTTACATACGAAGGCGAGGACTATCCTCTAGGCCTCAGTTTCAGCGTGCCCTTTTTTTTTTTTGAACAGCGCTGATCTCTGTGTGGCAAACTACGCGGCCATTGCAAACTTGTTTCGGCATGAATACCTTTGTTTATTCAATAGCGCTTTATTTATGCACCAGCTGCAACACCTTTGAAGGCTGGAAATACATGGGTATATGCAAAAAAAGGCAAAAGTGTTAATCTAGATTCCACCTATTGCAGATATTGACACGAAAACACGCAGAACCCGAAAACTGAACTCAAAGAGAAATACGCCGAAAAAATATTTGCAGTAAAAATAAGAAATTCTTGAATGAAGTAATGAACAAGACCAGGCAGCAATGCGGCAAGTGTGATATTGTGATAATAAATGAGTCTGATGGCATATTTTGTTGGAACAGCATGGAAAAACGAAAAAAAAAAAAAACAACGACAAGGAGTTGTTAAAATACAATGGACCGCACAACCTATATTTTATCTAATTTGCTTATACGAGGTCATGTAAAATACACAGTAGTCTCCAAAAAGTGTCATCGTTTGTACTACACGAAAGCGGAGATTATTGTAGTCTCATTCAGCTCTAGAAGTCAAACGTGTTTTCAAGAATCATTGTACAACTTAAATGTTTACTTTCTTAACGCAGTTGTGAACGAGTGCTAATCAATAGTCAGCGGGGAGTGTAGATGTCGGGAGAACCTAATTTAAGGTGTTTAAAGGAAGTGTAACTGCACTTGTATGAAGGATGCTCCATGCTCTGTTCGCGTCCTGCTAGATGAGATTTAATGTCCAGCTGAAAAACGAATCGCCATTTTTTGTACCTTGTAGTGTCTTTGCTGATCGTCAATGTTGGGCCGGTATGGGAGTGGAAAGTAAGGTAAACGTATTTATGGGGCAGATAGCAGAGGTGGGCATTTAAAAAAAAAATGTTTCCACTAAGCATACCATTATCATACAACGCCTCAGCTTCGAGGGTGTAGTTAGATAGCTAGCAGATATAAGTACCATCTTCAATTCCAGACCACTTGCTGTCATAATATCACACAGCTGTCAGATGCGTTTTAACACCTACTCATATATTGCTGGGAAAAAGCTTTAGAAAGATAAAGCACGATGTGCAAGTCACAGTAAAATCAACCATGACCCGACGGGACGCATTTCATTGCGATGTGAAAATATAAAACGAATATATGAAGGAAAATACGTTAGAGTTTCGTTCTTTGCACTCTATGAGAGTGCAAAGAACGAAACTCTGCAACGTACAAGACCAACCCTAAGTTGAAGTTCTTTTAAATTTGTCAATCGTTAGTGGCTACAATAGAGATGTTTTCATAGGGATTCAAGAGAGCTGAATAATCATGAAACCTAAGCTATTGCCAAGCATATAGGTACTTATATTGAAACACTTTAGAAAAGTAATATAGATGAATGTCGCATAAATATTTCACATATAAAGAGCTCCATTTCAACAATAAAATTCCGCTGTTTACAGAGAATCACACGCCTGGCTAGATATTGATGCATTTGGGAGAAACTATATTTGCTTTTGTTACAGAACCAAACAATTTTGTCAGTAAACAAAGGAGGGATCTGAACACAGCCTTCCCGAAGGTGTGCAATATATTTTTACTGCTTTCTTTTCAGCTGGAGGTCATCGGGCATAAGGTGAGTAAATGTGATTTGCTTACTAAATCTTGGGCTGAGTGGAGACACTCAGAAGCTATGATCTTATCGCGAATGCGACCTAGTTCAGCAGAATTCGCTACATTAAAATACTCATACGATTCCTTATCCGGCTACTTTTCCTGAACTCTTTTGCGATCTCTCCTGCACGTGTGAAAAAAAGCACAAGAAAACGACATCGGACCAATTGCAGCTTTTTAGGCTTCATGGAAGTGTATTATATTCATACTGTAGTCGACTGAACACAACTGTAAAACACTTAAGGCTCGACATTAAGGGTATGATAATACAGAGTTGGCTCCCGTTTATGAACCCTTGAGCGCATGCGCTTCGCTAGTCGTTCAATGCCTCAATGTGTGCCTCGTTTTCTCCCACACGACTCTTAACATATGGCGTTTAGCTAAGAATTTATATGAAATGCAATTTTAAATGACATCTAGCCCACCTTTCATCACGCCGCAAAATGATGCGCGTGTTTGCTTGTGATAGTATGGGTGAATCGAGATTCATGGGTAATTGACATTGATTCCCATCCCACTTTCTATAATTATCTGCCATGTGACGTGGTCTGGTGACGCCATGTAGTCAGTAAAAATCGGTGTGCAACAAAATCCCCTGCTAATTACCACCTGCCAGAAGCACGCTCGATAGTTCTCACTTATAATGCTGGCAACTATTGCAGTGTGACCCAGAGTTTTCTTTTGAACGGCGCATCTCACGATGTCGCTTTAATATCTTAACACCGATCTCCCGCGGTGCTATTCTGCCTCCGTATTTAACGCTCGCTCATAACGGCGTAGCTGTTTAAAATTATTAAGGCGAGAGCCTTTAAGGGCTCATGCGGTCGTGGACAAAATGTGTCCCGCTTTTGCGGCATTCTGATTGGCCGAGGCGGGATACATCCCTGCCATCTGCAAAGCCACACTTGAACGCGTGCCAAGGAACGCTACGCTACAGGAGCGGTGGTGTACCGTCCAAAAACACTTGGCGGAGAAAGTGGGATAGATACTGCACCTATTCTTTCCTGTAAACCTATTATAATTATATTTAGCACTGCAACGAATGCCGACAAGAGGCTAACGATGGGAGGCAAATTATAGGATAGGAAGGGTAGGCTTTCGCCATTCTCCTCTTGAGACTTCTAAGAGACCCTCTAATTATTGCTGACTTCTCTGGAAACCATAGTGGAATAAAATAATCGTTTTCATGGGAGCACATGATATCAATTCAGCTCATTCAGGGTCTGATGCAGCACCTGGGAAAAGTCACAAAACGTAGTGCCTTGTACGTTTCTTGTCAACGTGGATGACCACTTGTGGATAAAGTGCAAGGCGAATAAGGCTCCGAACACATCTCAATGAAGGTCCCAGGAGGATTAAATCTGCAAGCATTTAGCGTCTTCCATAGGACGGACATTTTATTTCACAGGTACTGAACCTACTTCCATTTTTTTTCAGCTTGAGGAAGAATTGAGAACGCACACTGCTAGACATGTCGAAGGGAAGGAAGAGGTGACATCGAGGTACGACTTAATATTTACCAATCTCGAGCCTTGGACCTTCTATACCGTGCACCTCAAAGGATGTTCCGTTGGAAACTGCAGCGCTGCTGTGAACGCCACGTTCACGACATTACCAGAACGTAAGCCTGTCATGTTTACTTCTTCTTCCTTCTCTCCGCCTTAAAAAAAGCATTGAAAATTAGCACGTAAAACAAAAAAGGAAGAAAGAAATGCTGGCTGCAGCAGCTCGTACCAATATTTTGCAAATTACTAGAGGTAAGAAAAGTTGTACTCCACTTCAAAGCACTGCCTGTAGGCGGGCAATGTCGGGAGGAAGAGTGCCATGGTATCATATCGCATAAAACCAAATAGATATGCGAATACGAATTTCTTAACGAATGGTAAAACTTGTAAACTCTGCGGTGAGGGTTGTAATCTCTCATCAGATAACAGGTGTAATTTAGAGAAGGCAGCACACCACACTTACCTCCATGAAAGATAGAAATGGAGCGAGTAACGACCGTATGACAAACATCAAGGCCTACGAAGATAGTGCAGTTGTTATACCATGAACGCGCCGCTGGGTTAAGCCTGAGAATTATGTATTATTCATATCAACTTTTGCTCGGCTGAGAAGAAAATATTTGCGCCACATAGCATGTGTTGTTCACAACGCTAAGGGCGTATCACGATGTTGTTGGCAATGGGGGCTGAACAAAATCGACGCACAGTGATATAGGCCCCTGAAAAAATCCATCATAGCAAGCGTTGCAGCCAGGTCTTCTGAAAACTTCCTTTTCTATAATGGTTACAATGCAACTCACATATTTTTATGAAACTTTGTCTGCCCCTGTGTGATCTCCAAAGCCAAGAAAGAAGCGCACATGCTGCGACAACCCTCCATATGGGGATTTTTATTGAACTGCTGTCGTTGTGGGCAGAACGGGCAGCCTCGTGCGCCTGGCGGCTTTCATTGACACCGCAGTGTATACGTTAGCTGGTCGGAGGACTTTCTAGTTAACATCCCTGCCTTCCTTCCTCCTCTTTTTACATATATTTGTCGGCCACTGCTCGTTTGATATAGTCTCTACAGGCTACAATTAATGAAATTATTAAATAGTATGATGTTGTAAAAATGACGGCACAGGATTATAATTTATATCGTGAAATGCTTACACCAACCAAACATTTATTTTAGCACAATGTTTCAGGACACTCTCGGTCCCTCTTGTGTGGAAGTAACTTTAAAGTGATGAATTGGATTTATGGAACGGAAACGCGAAACTGTGGTTCTTTTCAACTACGCTAATGCAGTAAAGAGGAGCTTATGAAGAAAAGTTTGGTGTCTTACTCATCCTTGGCTCTTGCCATCTGGACGTGAGAACATCTGCAGGCGTCATTTAAAAGCAATAGGAAAGCCATATCTAGTAATATTCGATTTTTGTTAATATTTACATTTTTGCTCATCATTTTTAGGTACATTTATTTAGCTGATTTAAGCTAGATGTCCTTGATTTCACGGACTCATGATTAATCATAATTTTTTGAGCTTAATGATAATCGGTGAAATTAATTCTGTGCTTTTTATAGTACTCGTAGTGCCATGTGCTGTTGTTCTGTTTCTTCATCACTGGTGCACACCCTACTAGCGATATTTTCACCTATGTTCACCTTCAGCATAAGTTACATCTACGATAGACCAAGGTTATAAACATACTCCGAATGACAATGTTCGTCATTATTGTGCGCATAATTATTCGCAAATAAACAAGATTCAATATCTACGCGCTTTGCGGCTGTAGAAAACAGCATTTGATTGCGCTTCAAATGATAATATGGCACTGTTACCAGCCAACATGACTCGCCTGTTTCTCATGTCAACCATGACTGGTTTTATAAGCAAAAATTAGCGTTCACCTTTTCTAAAATACCCGTTATAGATGTCTGACGTCTTTCAAGCAATTCTTCATTTGGCAAATGTACGCTAATACGCATGTCTGTAATTAGAAAGGAATACATGCCACCGTGGGTTCGTACATTTCAAGCAGAACATTTGGGTCTCAGTTTCTACTCGATTTTAACGAAGCTTTACCTAGAATCGCAGCTCTAAATACATCTGTAGTGATGTACCCTCCAGTGATTTCTATATTTTACACTCTTTTTTTCTGGAAGGTTTGCCATCTCCAGAATTTTCGTTCATCGCTGCGACGGGCCCAAACACATTTGAGCTGCAGTGGTTCTTTCCTCAGAGTGATAGACGCCTTTATGACGGATTCAGGGTTCGTCTGTGCAAGAAGAACGCCGACTCATGCAACTTGTTTAACACCGAAAGCAGGAGCCTTTCACTGGAGGGGTTTGGGCCCGGCACAGTTGTCAATATCGACGTGCGAGCACGATTACGTGGTGTTGATGGAAGGCCTTTGCTCGGACCGGCGGAAACAGCGTCGCTCACTATGTGGGAGAACGGTGAGTAGAGTGTTTGCTCCAGTGGATATTCCTGCCAATTGACCGTTTTCAGAAGCCATTTACTGATGCGGGGCCATGCTGCCATAAAGCGACCTTGTATTCCTCAGCTGTGCGATGGTCCAGGGTAGAAAGAGAAAAATAGGTGGCAATACAGTATGAAAGAGCACTGAACAAGGGTTGAGGGGGCGCCTCAGCTCGCAAGCCGAGCCAATGTTTCGAAAAGTGGACTTGTCTTCGTCTGGGCTGAGACGAAGACTAGTCCACTTACCGAAACGTTGTCTGGGCCTGCGAACTGAGGCTTCCTATCTTCCTTTGTTCTGTGCTCTTTCATATTGAAACGGGACAGGCATTCCGAAGCGACCTGATAAGCAGTGCGGCTGCAGGGGAATAGTTATCAAAAGCTTTCCAGAAGAAGGACAAAACAGAACAGAATAATAGCTTATCAGAGTAAGCCCTACCTGCCAAGCATGACACTATTAAAGTAAAACCTCAAGGGGTATTGAGCCAAATTAGGTGACAAGAAGAAAACATGTCTGGAAAAACACATGAAGCTCTCTGCTGTTACGTTGAGGGAAGAGGTGGACAAAAAAGGTGCTGTGAATAAACTGTCCAATTAACACTTTTTGGCATTGTTTCCCCGAATAGATACATTGCAGGTGGAATATATCTAAAGGGTTCCGATGTTCCTTCCGTTCTAATGTTCTAACTTTATAGAGATGCCTCTCTATATAAATTGTCCTTTGAAGATTGAGAACGTGACTTTAGAATAAATCATCATCATCATCAGCCTGACTATACCCACTGCAGGGCGAAGGCCCCTGTCATATTTCTCCACTTAACCCGGTCTGTGCTAGCTGCATCCACTTGACCCCTGCCAACTTCTTAACCTCATCCGCCCACCTAACTTTCTACCGCCCCCTGCTAGGAGAATAAATAATTTTACTTTTATTAAACTTGTGGTCATTCTGACTGAACTGCTGGGAATCTGCTTACGGGAGGTTACTGCTCCTTCTAACTTCTAGAATGCTCCGCGGAAAACGTTGCGAGCCATCAGACTGCACAAACTCGAAGACGGAGGCGTGCTGTGACAAGATGTTCTTCAAGATCTGGCGTTGTGAGGAGTTCAACGACGTGCTGATCACCGGAAGAAGCTTCTGGCCAGCCGGACATTAAATAGCGTGCTTGCTAAGGGAAGCAGTAACGATAGTCACGTAATTCATGATATCTGAGCTACATGAAGCTTATTTCGAACCCACCGAAAAAACAAAAACTGGTTCCAGTGAGCAGTTTACAGTCCATAGTCCGGTACCGTCCTCTTTGAGGTAAACCAAGCAAGGCGGCAAGAAAACAAATTTTTCTTGGCGCACTGTAAATAAAGAGGCGCCGCAGTAGCCTCAAAGGAGTCTCTAATGGCACGAGAGCAGGACACTTGAACGTACACTGCAGAATGGGGCGCTACGACGACTTCATCACACACTCACAGAACTTCTAATTTGATGACACTTACAAAAGTTCACGAGGAGGAGAACGACTAACGCTTAGCGCTCCCGTCGGACACTCAACTGCAGCGCCGAACATAAGAAGGAAGTCAATTCGCAATAACATAGGTCGTGTGTAGATCGATGTAGTACTGCAATCTCCAACCAAAATGCCATGCCACCAAAGAAACTTTAACGCTGCACACCCCAATCGTATACAATAACTCTCCACTCACTCCACCAAAATTAGCACATTTGTCCCAAAAACATAACTTTGTTCTCCAAAAAGGTTCTTAAAATCGAAATTCATGACCGAAAAATTAACACCAGTGTCTACCAACGCCATTGTAGGCAAACCGTCAACAAGCACATTAACTTTCTTCTTCAACCTGTACACAGACGGAGGAATACTAGGTAAAAGGTGCACATTTTCCAGCGACATGACCTCCATCGGCCATGCTGGCTTTTCCTCCAAGCGTGGCGGAGATCGTTGTTGTGGTGACGGGGAACGGCGCATACGAAATGAAGGAGGTGGTGTCACACTACGGTCGAACGCGGAAGAATGGCACCACCATCATTTTTGCCAGCGGCTCCTCCGGGTAGGATGATCTGGCTGATGAGTGTTGGTTCAGGACTGGACGGCAGGTCGGGTTGATGCCGCTGGAGGATTGTACCTTTACGGTGCGTGTCGTGCCGATTGACGTAGCGAAATTGTGACCCACGACACCACACCAGCAGCACATCAAAAAGGGGCGTCTCAGGGGACTCGTGCATGATAGGACGCGACGAATATCCACATGGTGGTTGCGGAATAATGTAGCTCTCGGGAAGTCGACGAGATGTAGGATTTGAGTAAGAGCGAGGGTCTTGACTCTGATGGAAAGAGAAGTGTTGGTAAATCTGGTCGAGTCTTGGTGGTGGGGTGTCCAGGTCGTTGCAGCAGGCGAAATCGGTGACATTCGCTGACATCGGTGGATACGCACGTGCGTAGGTTAGAAGAGCATATGCATCATCTGCGAAGCCAGTGGGCCGGGTGAACGGCTCACGTCGTGACATATCAGAAAATATTTCACGGATGGCGCACATGAGGCTTTGAGATGGATATTCTTCGATACTGGCCACAGTAGCGACACCGTACAGCCGTCCTATCTTCGGTGTAATGCGGCGAGTCTTGAGGGTCTCGAAATTCAGGCCGTAGCGAATAGCGTCGGAGACCGAGCTCAATTGGTCGTTGGCAGTGAAGAACTGGCAGACGTTTTCCGCAATGTTTTTGAGCATATGGCCTACTTTAGTTTCCTCAGCCATCTGGTTCTTTACGGTAATATAAGATACATCTGGCTATTTGGTACGGTGGCATATTGAATGTGCCAATCACGAGGAATGTCTTCCACAACTTGAGTTTTGCCTCGGTGTACGTGATTAAAGTTTTCCTGCTGCCTGGGCCCTCTGAGCAATTGTCTGCTAAGCCTGTTTCACAGCTAGGTCGACGAAACAGTCTTCAGCGGCATTTACAAGACTCTCCCAAGTGGTCAGGGAGTGTTTCTGGTTCTCATACCACATTGAGGCGGTCTGCGTCAAAAAGAAGAAATTATCAAGCTTAGCCGCCGAATCCCGTAGGTTATAGCAGTTCACTCCTTCATAAACTGTGAGCCACTCCCCAACTTTTATTGCTTGACCGGAAAAGGAACGACAATTTCTAAGCGGTACTGTCGGGCAGAGGGCCCTGCGCTGATGTTCGGGACTGCGAGATAGTCTCCTGCATCCTCACGGGAACAGTAGGGAGACCATTAGGCGACGGCTCCAGCGACGTTCCAGCGGTTGAGGATGTTTCGTGAGGGTAGGGGCACTCCGCACGTGACATCAATTTCTAACGAAAGGGGGTTTGCCGTCGGAGCGCCAAGCAGATCGAGAAGGCAGAGCACTCATCTGATTAACAGCGTGATTGCTTCTTTCGTGTTTTTCTTGTCTTGTGCTATCCTGTTCAAAATTCTTGAGGTCTGCTACAGAATGATAGTGAAAGTAGCCGAACAATTCTACCTTGATCCGTAACGTAGGTGTAGTGACCTAAACGACAATACGACTGACAGTACAGCAGAGCAATCAGACGTTCTACCGGTATTAGAAAATTGGCCTCTAATCTGTGCTGAGCCTAGATTATTCTACTACAGCAATGCATGCCCGCTGTCCCATGTTCTGTCGACAGAAGCAAAGCACACATTGTGATGAAATAATTTTAATCTTGTGTGTGCTCTGGTGATATAGCGCAGGAAAGCAAGTAGTGACGTGTGATAACGAGTAACACACGTAATTCATGCTGATTACAATTGACATGTAGTGAAAAGATGTAATCATTACAAGGTACACTTGTGATGGTGGTTTTAAATAAGTTATTTAAAACAACAATCGGCCATACCGTCTCAACAACAGAGGGTGCATATGACGAGTTAGTTGTGCAAAAAGGGAATAAAAAACAGTTGTTCAAGCACGAGGACCTGTTTAGTGGAGTATACGGCAACGTTTTGGTTAAGTGGTGCCATTTGGTGTCGTAAAAAAATTCAAGTAGTTGCGGGCGCAGTATCTGCGCCAGATGGCGCCACTGGTTCCATACGGAGCCGCAGATGCTCAGTAAAAGCAATCCTTGGCGCTGGGCTAGACGTTGACAGTCTTGTACCTTCGCAGCGTTTATTTTGGTGGTAGTAAATTAGAAACGACTTCTCACAGTTGGTATCTTTTCACCTCATATTATTTTGAAGTAACGCTTGCTGCAAAAAGAAAATAATTTTTGAAAATTCTCAGATAGTAACTGTTCCACATCGGTATCTCCCCTTGCCTAGTTGGACGAAACTGTAACTTACAGTGACAGCTGAAAATGTAGCCATTAAACGCAGTCCTGGATTAAAAGGAAAACTCACAAGGTTCAGTCGAAATAAAAGAAGTGGTGCAGGTGAAGAGGGTCACCTGCCTGTAAGGTTAATAGGTGCTAAAAACTTGTGCTAAAAACTGGCTTTAAAAAAGCACGCAACGGACAAAGCAGAGGCGAGTAGACCAGAAAAGCCTATCAACTACTTAATATATCTGGAATTGCCCGAATATATACAAACTGTTCTGACAAGGAAATGCGTATGTTAGTAGATAACATTAGGATTAACATCAATCAGCTTCGTCAAAATATGAGATTGTCTGTGCGCTGTGTTTTTTATACACTGCCACGCCAACTAGCTGAACTTTAAATTTTATTAGAAAAAGCTAAATAACGTCCTTACGCAATGCTTTCTGACTTCGAGTTTAGCAGTATCTTGATATATCCCTGTATATAACACCAACAACACGTTATACAACGAAGAGGTATACAGATTCTGCACAAAGCAGACTGATCAGATAATTGGTCATTGTATGCATCGTATTTACTATGGTAACTAATAATAGAATCATGACAATCCTAAAGTTCAATGAATGAAAGCAACAAGCAGACCTTCATAAAGGCTGCTAACGACAGGTCATACCAACAATCTAATACAATAATTGAAAATACAACGAATGTAGCCACCTCCTAAATATGTCTCTCAGATCAAAGCAAATACTACGACTAAATCCACAGCTTTGCAGTCAACTATACATGCGTAATCAGGGTGTAGATGAGCCATTGGGTAATGTTCTGCCAGATGCTGTCAGTGCAGTGTGTGTTTGTCTTCCTCTTTCACCGTGGCTCTAACGCTGTTTCAATACAATGTCCAACTAACTCGCCCAACAATCCACCTTGCTGCCAGATATTAACTGCAGCTACTCAGCATACTTGATACAAGGTACCAAGTATGCTGAGTAGCTGTAATAAATATCTGCGATATCTGAGTAGCTGCAATAAATAAAAATTCCATATACAAGGTAATGACACTTTCATAAGGGACGCAGCTATACAAGAAGGTACGATCTCTCCTGCACTATTCACAGGTTGCTTAGATGAACTCTGTACAGACCTGAAATGGAAGCAGTGAAAAAAAATTAAATCTACAATACCTTAATAAGAGTCTCTTGGGTGGTGATCTTGATTTAATTAAAAACATTAAGGACAAACTTAAAATAGCATATAAAGCCTAATATAAACAAAAGTAAAGGTTATGCTTAAAGCAATGATCAAGAGCTTCTGAGGCCGGAGCACTTTTCGATAGGTGCGCGTAGTTCGAAGTGGTGAGGTAATACATCAACGCAGGAAAAGTGGTAACTGCTCATAAGGACCACAAAATAGGTGTAAAATATTTGCGTGGAATCATTTTATTAAGCACTCTCACATAATGGATAGGAGTTTACTAGAATCATTCTATTGAAATGTACACACTTTTCTTAAGTGTGCTCCCCTATTGGGCAGAAATATCAAGACTAGCTGTAGAGTTAAATTTAAATTGAGGAAACTCAGAAAGCTACGAAACTAATAACGATAGATATTTATTTTATTCATTGATGCACATACTACAGACCATCGGTGAGGTCCAAGCAGGAAGGGCAACAGCAGTGAACAATGATGATTTAGGTAGAAAATTAAGAGGGGACGGAACCCTATATATAGGGTCGGAAGCAAACGATACTTACTGATGTTGTAGTCATAGTCAAGAACAAATAGGAGAAAGAGAAACAATTATATTGTCACAAAAATCATGGAGTTCGGTGAGTCATGTGGGCTCAATGAATTTGTGGCTACGTAAAGGGCTAACGATGTCGGATTCACATGCCTTGTCTTCGCCCGCTTAGCATGGGCACGGCATGTAATCCGATAACAAGGTAACCAGTGGATAGTGACCCACTGGATTGAAAGGGAGAGCAAGGATACCAGAAAAGGGGAGAATGTTACGTGGACAATGATGATTAGGATGCTTCCGAGGATTATGTAGCCCAAAAAGGTGAAAACCGGTAGAAAATGGGAAACGTTTTTGCCCACAGAAGTCGGAATCATGTTCAGCACTAATTTTCTACACACATGGAACATTCACTACGCAGTTCCGGTTGCAAGCCTGTGGAACGAGGCCACTATTCAAAACGCTGATGACGTCGTCTTTCTCTCCTGGAGTTGTACCAACAGCAGCGTCGATTACATCCAGGTATGATCGAGCAAGTATATGCATACGTCAGTGTCTGTAGATAATACTCGACATTGAAAATAAGATTAAATTACAGACAATATACTGGATGTGCAACAAAGCATACCACGCATTCCAGCTCTGTAAAATCTACAGAGCTCGCAAGAGTTTCCTGACCCTGATTGAAGTAATTTTATTGGGTGGTACTACAGCTTGCAATACGCGCAAAGCATTGGTTTGTGGTTCGGTTTCTGAGGAACCGCAGTCGTTGAAAAAAAACATTAACTACATATGAAAGATAGGTAATGTGATTCCGGTGTTGTTGGATGAGTTCAGTTTCTTTAGGCACCTAGAAGAAGCACGATGCCTTCATGGATGCCCAAATCTCAGCGTGTTTAATAACCCATGCTGCGCCTAGATTATCGTCATCTCAAATTCCATTCGCGTCTAATGAATCACGAGCACAATGCTATCGCATGACCGTCGTAAGGTTCGTTTAACTGTCCGAAAATATAGCAGGGCGCTGCAAGTAAAATTTCAAATTATCATTTTTGATTTAACTTAGCCTCAGTAGCGTATATACTTTCCTCGTTTACTTTAATTCTTATGTCGTATATCGGCAAGCATTGCTGTGGATATTTGTCCTAGGATACGGAGGTTAATTGATTTCACAGCATAATATGTGAGCACTTTTTCAACCCTTGAGTACCTTAATCATCAGCCTAGTCACCCCCTAAGGACCACAACTGCATATAGTCACGGTAGCTGGCAGAGAGTGTTTTGATAACAGGTAATAATGAAAAGCACGAAGTGTGGCCTCTACCTGCTTCTTGATAGCATAACGTTTGCTTTCTAAAAACCTAGAGATACGAGTTGTAAACTATTTTGGAAGATCACTGGAAAAGATTGAAAATATGTTCAAGTGACAGGTGAATCGCCATGCACCAGTGCCGCGGGAGAATGTGTTTGTTTTCAAACGTACCTTAAACATTAGATGCATTTACCGAGGTGTAGCTCTCTTTATAGACGATTACCGGTTAGTATTTGTGAGATATTGAAGTATATTTATTGTACGAAGAAGCTTAGTATATTCCGTGCAGCCACATGGTCGCGCGGTGCCTTATTGCTCTGTTTTTCATATCGGGGCTGTGTATAATATTGTGGCTGATTTTGTTGAAGCAGTGAATAGCAAGAAGCGGAGGTGCCCGGACGGCTATTGATGCAGCACTATTGATGCAGCACTGTGCGCAGCCAGTGAACAAACTATGGCATCTGCATGTGCACTTGTTTCGTTAAATTATACCACACCAAATGAGCGCCTGACTCTTCACTAAATATATATTTTCAGTGTGTTTCATGACTAGCGATGTAAGTATTCCACTTCCTGCACTTTCACTAGCTTCAAAGACTGGCGTCACTATATGGTCACGGGCTATGCTTAAAAAATTAGAAGGGTTCAACGCTACTGAACCGAATACGGAGTGAAAGCATTCGCTGCGGGTAATCGAGCGTTCTTCTTCTTCTTCGCCAGTCCACAGTGAAGCCTCGCTTTAACCAAGCCATATGAACGTGCCTTAGTGGCCTCGAGGGGTAACATGAATACAAGGGTCCTGGCAGGCTGACTCTGACATAACCGTCGACCCCACGTGAAACAAAAGACCCCACTTGGCAGCTCATGCCAGGGGACCACAGACACGGATAAGTACACGAACAAGTACATGAACACGTACACGGACACGGACACAGACATGGCATACAGCGACGAGCGGTTAGACCTGGCGTAGTATCGCTTTCGCAATAAAAACCAGCAGGAATAATACTCTGCGTAATATTAAGAACTGTTCATAATTGTAAAACAGCGCAAACAACGGTACACAAGAACGAGAAAGACACGAGACGCGCGCTTACTCTCAACTAAGTTTTTAATGCCAAACCTTGGCGCCTTTAAAGGAAAGACAGTACATTCTACGTCACACTGAAGTCGATGAAATCAAACCAGAAGGCAGAGACACGTGCGACACTCAAAGGTCACCAATAAAAGCTATCTCTTTGTCATTTAGAGTGACAGATGGTTTGCTTATACGTTTTGAATCTTGACTGATATGGAAGGCTTCCATTATTTCCCGCGTTGTCTGATTGCAGTGCTTGTAAAGTATATCTGTTCTTCACCATAAGGCTGTGCAAATTCCCTTCTTTTTCATTGTTTCACAATTCTTGCAGTAGCTTACCAGGTAAGATAGTTCCTTGTTACTGTCTAGATTATTTTTGTGCTCGAGCAGCCTTTTATTTATGCAGCGTCCCGTCTGCCCAATGTATCGGGCTCCGCAGGAGAGCAGAATCCTGTAAACAACTCCTTTGCGACCTTCGACGAACTTGTCCCTATGCGCGATGCCACACCCGTTCCATTTTTCTGACCGCTCCCTTCTACTTTTGGATTGCCGGACATACCTGTTTATGTTTGATGGGTGCTGATATGGCTACATTCACATCGTACCGTCCTGCCACATTTTGTAGCCCATGGGTGATGCGATGCAGGTAAGAACTGTGCACCTAAGAGAAAATATGCCAGTTAATTCCACAAAACTAAACTTAAAGAAAGCGGTCTCCGTTGGATTCATTGAATGTACAGTAAAGTACAAGAAATCATCTTCCCTTGAAATACATCGAAACCTGCTTGTGATATATAGACGGCCGGAGATTTTATCTCAGTGCAAGTGATAGGAGGGCTTCACGCGTGATGTTTGATATTTGGTTGGGAGTCTTGAGACTGACTACCGCGAAGGCAAGTAGCACAGAAATATGAATACATACAGAGAAAGCGTCGTGCATATGAAATTACTGCTGGCACTCGTCAGCTATGCGCTGGTCAGTTTCAAGTCTGTCAGCCTCCTGTGGGCTTCAGCCTTGCACCTTTACGGAATATGATTTGGCGGGAGATTGTTCTCAGACGCAGTCACACACTGTAGTGGCCTAAATATGTGGATGCGTATTGGAGCGGGGCATGCTTCATAAGAAAATAACGCTAATCGAGCGGTCAGGGGCTACAAAAACTTTCTTGCAAGCTCCGAATCCTGCAGCCATTTAAAGTAAACTTGCGTACCACTTAGGCGAATAGAAATAGCATGCATCCTTTTTCACATCGGCAGCATCTATCGGTTCTTCAAAAAACGTAATCAAGAAGAAAATAAAATGCTCCTAAGGTCAAATTCGCTCTTCACACTCGGAGGTAAATCATTGCTCATCACTCATATGGTGGCTTGCACCGAAAAACGCCACAAAAATTATTTAAATTACGACCAGCTGATGGCATATCACATTTACAAGGAATCTGGCCTGTTGGACGCTGTGTACTGAAGGGTTAGGAAATGCGATATGCATGGGCCATCGGGTTCTCTTAGTTTTCCATCTAATTTATGTTCTTTCTTCTTTCGTTTTTATGCACAGTACAAGACAGATAATGTGGACTGGATGACCTGTGGCGTGTACGCCGATTGCGAAGCTACCGTGAACGATCCTCGAAGTGCAGCTCTCACTAGTGGTGACCTGAGGCTCCTCCTCCAAACACCGCCCCAGGACCAGTTCCATGTTTTCTTTCGCTGCTGCAATAGCTTTGGATGCGGACAAGCGGATAGCGTTAAGATAAATCCGCACAAATCAGGTATGAAAATCAGCATATTTTGATGCTTCCTATCATGTCTCTCATCTGGTTTTTAAGTAAAAACCTAGAGATATGGTTGAATTATTACTTGAAGCCTGTGTTTACCAATCGACCTTTGTGAAAATGCCATCTCACATTATATTCGCTCTTTCATGTGTTATCTACATTTGGCGTCGTATGTCCGTATTGTCAAACTTAAGTTCTATGGAGTATAGGTTATCATCTCTTATATACATGTAACACAGCTTGGCTCGTTTAAACAAGCAATTCTCCTATTAATGCCATAAAGCAAAGACACTTCCTGAGAAAAGCGTCAGTACATGAGGGAGGCGAGACAGCAAAAAAATAAATCAAAACCGCGCTTCACGCGATTTCGGCCAGGCAAATCTGCCTGGTCCCAGATCCCAGATCCATTCCCAGATCCTTCGGAACGGGAACGCATGTTTGAGACTATGTTATTGCGAGGTAAAGCGCGATCTGCCCGTTCAAAATAAAGGACAAAGCGTGAAGCGAACTTAGACTGGATCCGGTTCCTGAAATCTGGCTGTCATTTTCTCTTCTAGCGGAAAAGCGCGGTCGTACGAGTGCGTAGTTGGAAACATAAACAACGAAGAACTTCATAACGAGGCAGTATCACGTGACGTGCTACATCCGACTGCTCTTGACCGAACAATATCGAAAGATGAGAGCACATTTTACTTGCAGACACTATGCTATACCAGGAACGTAATTGAAAAGCTCAAAGGGGAAAGCAAGGGTCGGAGTGCGACGAAATAGATTGATTATGGTGGCTAAACGCCTTACTCCAGGCTGTAATAAACAGCTGTACCCTTCAGCGATCAAGATGAAGTCAGAAGTAGGGAAATTTAGACGTATGCGCTGAAAACAAGGGGCAATGCCATGGCTGGTATGGGTAAGCTGGTCAAAGTGCCAGAGGAGATCTACAATTAGCTATACAGTAACGGACGATATAAGGACAATAAAGAGAGTAGCAGTGGTGCGGACCATTGAGACGTTAGGGTGGTAAAAAATAAATACCAAAACAATACAAACAATTAGGAAAAAAAATTTACCTGAAGAAATTCATGTAATTTTAATCTCATTCAAGCACAGCGGAGAGACCGTGAAAGAGGCACTGGAGCCACGTACAAACAATTGCTCGTTTTCTCTTGAGTGCTGCAATCATCAAAGAACGCTAACAATTTTCACTCCGATGGAAAGGGGACGTCAGACCAATCAGCTGATCATCAGTGGCGTGAAACGATTTTAGTAAGGTAATCGGTAACTACATTGGGAGCAAGCGTATACTTCAAACGTCAAAGAGATAGGCAGGCATTCCTAAGAGCTGCTATTGGAAACAGTTACAATTAAAGGCTGATGGGGACTAAGTTAGTCATCTATAATTGACTGATGACATTCTTTTGCAAGTAACTCAGGGAACTGATTTGAACGCATGATTGTTGCCGTCCACAGACAAATCAGAATTGTGTCTACAAATAATTGTACACAAGACTAAATATGTTCGATACCGTCGTAAAGAAAAAGCAGTTTGCGATAGATAGCAGGGTGCTGATAGTGGTAAACAAATAAGTCTGCTTAAGACGAGCAGTTGCCTAAGATAAGGATCTCGAATGGAAGTACTAACTAAAAAAAAAAAATTGGCAGCGGCTTAGATATGCTAAATTCGGTTATGCGAGCACATGCTTTGTTATGCTTGATATTCTGTGTTACTAAGCCAGGTTAGAGGGATATAAAGAACATGTTTTTTTTCATAGTTTGTTGCCATTTGGCATGATTAACAACGTCAGTGAGATTATCAGGCGCATCTCGTCGTCTACGTGACCGTCCAGATGGCGGAGATGGTGCTAGATGACTCGCTTCATTCTTTGCGAAACACTGCGAGGCGGCTTTCGTTATGTATCCTGTGGATCATCAAATTCGGATGAGCGTATACGATACATAAATTTAACTCTGTTTCCTAAACGTGGGTCCTCTTTGGCGGGGTGGGAACCTGAAGCTAAACGCCTCACGCCTTTATTTAGGAGAGTTGCGAAATGCGTGGTTTCGTGTAAATGCCAGGCGATCTAGCGCCGCCAGATCTGTGTTCCACAGCTGCGGCGGCAATTTATGCGGCACGTCACATGGCTGGGAAAACCTCCAATCCTCCACTTGAAGGTCGAATGTACCACGCAGATAGCCTTGGCACGGTGAGAATAGTAAAGCGTTCTCTTTAAAATCAGACGTGGCCGCTGCACACTTGGCAAGTACTCCGTGATTATGAGCAGCAGCAGGAAAACATACAACATTTCTTTCTTGCCGGTGCACGCCTAAGGCGCAGAAATGTGCAGACATACGAAAAGAATACAGCTTAAATTGACCACCACATAGATAGTTATGGAACAGAACACGGAAGCTATGACTTGAAGAGACAAGAAGTCTGTACAGTGGATCAGGGAAACAACACGATTTAATGACACTTTAGTCGAAATCATTAGGACGAAGTCATCCCGGTCAAGGAATGAAATACAAAGGTAAGATAACCAATGGTTGTTAAGGATGTCAGAATGGATTCAAGGGAAAGAAAAGCTTAGCAGGTGACTTGAAAGTCAGGTGAGTGGATGAGATTAAGAAGTTTTCCGGGGTTATGTGGCTGCAGCAATTAGATGAAAATGGCGCAAGCCTTTTACCTGCAGTTCGTAGTCACACTAATGGGTAGCTGAATACTAAATTGCTTTCCTCAAAAACTTTTGGCAGCCCCATGGTAGAAAAACATTTTTGATCGCTGTCTCCTCTATGGTTGATAGAGCTATCATATTTGATAATGAGAGGAGGTGAGGGAAATAACATGGGTGTCACAGATTAATAGCCTTATACGAGAGTCGCACACGTTTGTGTAGCAGCCTTGAGACACCCTGTTGACAACCCTCGCATACACAAGTTCTATGAAGACGTAACAGAGCATGTAACCTATGCACGGCATTGTCCTTGAGGCAGTCATGTCACACTACTGAATTATTTGTAATGTCCGTCCTCCGAGCAGAAATATTACTGGCCGCAGTGCACGCTTTATAGTGGAGGGGGAAAGCAAGGAGCTGGTGTGTTTTGCGATGGCAGTGCATGTAATAAATTCGAGTTTATGGAATTTTCTGGATTCATCCAGTACGGTTTGCATCATTACCTAATGTGGTTTGAGACTGTAAACCCCATGAATCACAATCAACGTAACACATAATAAAAGACAGGAAGACTTGTTAGGTCGTTCAGAGTCCAAGCATCACGTTCAGAGCTCCCTGATACTCCTCTCAGCAAGTTGCGCGCAGTCGGAACACGGTTGGCTAACTGTACGGAGGAATATATGTCCATCACCTCTGCCACCACGTCACTTGGACATATTTTTCAGCGGCAGCGTCTTGTACAAAGCTGCTTTGTGCTAACACGCATCCATAAAGGTTTTTTGTGAGGGCGCGCTCAAAGGTTTTGGATTCGAGGGGAAGAGGAAACAACTGCGCAGCTTAGTTGCGGTCAGTATGAGTCATGTTTGATTAAACGGCGAAGAAGAGCCCACGAATTGCTGAACAGTGAAACGATGGTCATGGAACTGTTTCAAAGAAGGCTCCATAAACATGGTAGTTAAGCTCGGTATTTTATTTCAATGCTTTACACTAACCAAAATTTTTTTATCAGGCTACACAAATTCGACAGAAAGTTCTATGCCGAGTAAAGGTGTCTGTGTCGCGCCAGGTTGCAACGGTACAATGTCGAGTGGACGTATGTGGGCTGTGGAGGTCGGTAAACAGAGTGTTATAATGGTCTTTTACAGCTACCATAGAAGGAGAGCAAGTTTTGCGTTCTTGGGGCAACAAATTTTACCCGTGATTCGCAACGGCAAGCTACCGATTTACTCTGCAGGACAGCACGCTAGCAATTTTACCGCTACCTTAGCGAGAAGCCGCGAAGACAGAACGTTAGATTCCTGCTTTGAGCGAGTATATCGCTCGTATACAAGACACCAAAAAGACACCTCATTAATAGTGTAAAAACTATCTGCAGGCAAGTTTATAATGAACAAATTCCGCAACAAATCCAAGAACGGTGGTTTTTGACAATTCAAAAGAGCTATAAGTAATGACTTGAAAATTATGATGAAGGGCATACTATTGCATATTTGTGGGATAAAGCATTGTGGTATTACGCGATATTCTAGCGCAAAACAAAATTACTCAGGTTTAACTCGCTCTGAACTGGGCGTATTTTATGTTTACATAGATTTACAAACTGCCTGCAAATGGAATGGCGCATAAGAAACGTTTTTACCACGCCACGTAGAAAAAGCTTAGAGACCGTAATTTTTACTTTCAGCGCACTGCTGCCGGACTCGGCCCCCATTTCTATGAAGCCGATGACGGCACATGGAATGAATACTTTTCCTACTCCTAACTATTGTGCCTAATGTTCTTTACTATTTATCAGCCCTAAACTTAGACCCTCATTTATAAGAGGTGCTGCTAGTGATCGTTGAAGGACTCGACTATGAACGTTCAAATTCGCTTTTTGCAACTGGAAAGATACACATTATTTTTCAATAAGAAAAGAGGAGATATACACTGCGCAACTACTTAGTTCCAAGGCGGAGATATCACTGATTTCTCGTTATTACTTACAAAACAAATGATGTTTTGAAATATTATAACTTGGGGGAAGAGTGAAAATATATTGTTTTTCTTTCTGCCACTCTGTCATCCTGGCTGGGTTCAGGGGGAAATCGTAAGAATGGCTTGTAGCGAAATCTTGCAGTTGACCTCTGAGCGCCACTAAAGGAGAGAGAAAGATTGCTGAAGCAGAATAACAGCCTTGTGATGACAAAATAGCAACTTCTGAGCTGGAACTAGCCAAGTGGAGGCAGTTGTGGCGCTATGGTAAAATGTGCATAAGATTGCCATAATACGAGGTGGAATTTTGAAAGGAAAGAAAAAGTACAATTTGTCGCTTTTAAGCTTTAACCATAACAAAAAACGGGCACTCAATAAGTAAATAGAGGGTCACTGTGCAACTATGCGAAGAAATATCATGCAGTATAAGAGGTATTCTGCTACGATTAAGGCCATACATTTATATTTATGCATACGTCTATATTGCTAGAGATATACGGTGTTCTATAACTTTATCGAACCTCCGTTTGAAAAATTTTCCCACCTCAACCGGAAGCTCATTTAGGCTGAAACTCAGCACAAAGGTTGCGAGGTGTTGTCCCCTTCGTTACAAGGTAATTTTGACCATGGTGCTTACTTGGTTTGGGCGCGCATGATGAGAAACCAGAACCGTCTGCGACGAGACTGAGAAGCAAAAAACGACAGCACAGAGTATAGTACAGCAGAAGACGGCTCTGGTGCCATCTGGCGTCGCTTGAGGAAAGCGCTATAGTGCAAAAGCGCCGAGGCAAGCATGGCACGTTCCTGCAATGGTGCTAGATGGCGCCACGGCTGCTATTTGGAGGAAAATTTACGTTTGCGTCTTTTGCTCTCCAGTCCCGTCGCAGACGGTTCTGTTTTCTCGTCATGCGCGGCCAAACCAAGTAAGCACCATAGTCAAACTTACCTCTAAAGGGGGAGACAACAACGCGCAAGCATTCTGCGCAGTTTCAGCGCAAATGAGTCTCCAGTTGAGGAGGAAGAACTTTATCAAACAAGGGTTCGATAAAGTTGCAGAACATCGTAGAGTATTTATGTATGCGCCGGCATCCGTTTAAAATTTACCGTTGCGCTGTGCAGCTTGCCGCACATTTTAAGTGATGTGGTCGGTGTGAGCGGCGCTCCCACACGGTTGCCAATTGCGACGAGCGTGTGATTGCGCTAACGGGCAGTAAGATGTGAAAAGAGTTCCATTTATGAAGCGTTTGTGAGCGCTTGCTGCATGTTCACAGCTCGAATTGACCGCTCCCAGTGACTACCGAAAATTTATGGACGTTTCGATGAAAGCAAAGCCCAGGAAAAGAACCCGTGTGCTTAATATTGTCAGTGCACAATAAAACTCTCTAGTCATTCAGTATTAAACCGGAGCGATGCATGAGGGCATCCCTCACAGCACGAATTGCTTCGGGACATTACATGGCGTATAAAATACAACACAACTATATCAATGCTTGACGGACTCGAATTTTTTAGGGGCGTCATTCCACACCAGGCGCTGTGCGCAAAAAGTGGCGCTTGCTTATTCAAAATGTAGAAATCGTGCTTTCAAAGGATAGGCGTGTAATGCCGCGCAATGCACGCGCAGCGCTCTCCAACCCATAAGCAAAACTCTTTCGTGTAAAATAAAGGTGCCCGCTTCGAAGCATTTTGAACTGTGAAATGTAACTTCTCGTATTTTCCGTTTACAGGTCCACCTTCACTTTCTGCAGTCACTGTTTTCCCAAGTGGACGCAGCGCGCTATTAAGATATGTGCCTCAACGTTCAAGTCTGTACGATGGCATAGAGGTCACGTGGTACTGTGACGGCAACAAGGATAGCACATTTGTCAAAACAGTACCTCAGAGTTCTTATTACGACTACAACAAGGAGAAAACCATAAACGGTAAGCACCATTATGCGCAAATATATATATATATATATATATATATATATATATATATTATAACGAGCAACCTCCTTTCCCATTAATTGATCTGCTTGTAGCTTACGGGGGTCTCGGTTCCGGTAGTCTTGAAGCCATAGGTAGCGTAAGGGGGTTCTAGCACAGCTTTCGCCCTCGCTCTTGATCACGTTCTACGTGACGCTGACGGTAACAAAAGACGTTCCACGTCCGCCGCTACTGCTGAGGGTGGCGCTGGTGAACACTCTCAAGGTTCGTATACAGACAACATAAATACCCAAGCAAGTAGCAGGGGGGACAGCGGCTGATGTAGCTCACTTGGAAGAGCACCGGACGCGATATTCGGAGGTCGTGGATTCGGTTCCCACCATCGGCACGTTGTTTTTTCTTCTACTTTGTGTTTAATTATCTTTCCCCTAAACAGATTACATTAATAATTTCTGTGATTATCCAAGGAAACGCTAAAAAAAAAGGCAAAATACCATCCCCAACGCTTTCCTTGGCCTCGCCGACTGTTGGCTTCTTTCCTTCACATCTATATATATATATATATATATATATATATATATATATATATATACTTGGTTGCCTTTGTACGAGCTTGATTGTCAGATTCATGCGATTTAAGTCTATCCTCACCGCGCCCAAATGATCTTGTCCAATTCAAACAATCGCACGGAATACACCATTCCGAACGGTCATGGCCTCTTCTGGACAGGCAAGCCCTTTCAATGTGCCACATAAAGGTAACAGTAATTCAAAAATCAGGTTGGGCATTAGATTACGATGAGGTAATATTAAATTTAGCACGAACGTTGTCAATATGGAGAGCTCGCGGAGAGTGTGGCAACCAGGCTGCAGTACCCGTCTCTAACTGTCCTTTCTTGGCAATGACTATTGCCGCAATTTTTGAGTATTGATTCTTGACTTTGTAAGCACAAGCGACAGTTGTGCGCGAAAACATTGCGTCAGTTCAGCATATCTGATAAGACAGGGCTGATTGCTACTGCCAGCGCGGACGTTCGACAGATACCTGTCTATTCTTTTCTTTCCGCCGTTGTTGAAGAGGCCCACTCCTTTCTGGGGTAACTGTGAAGCTGTCGGCCATGTCGGCAACGACACTGTGCCACCAGATGTGCAGCAGACACAATTTTCCCTGATCTACTTGACATCGACCTTCGCAATGCACCGAATTGTAGGTTAGACGGCAGAGCGTGTGAAATCAATTTAATTTTTCGTTACTTGCTCGAGGGTTTAAACTACAATCTTCGCAAAACATAACATTCGTTTGAGATGTTATAGTAACCCAAGAACACAAAAAATGTGCGTACCTGAAGTTCTATTCTCCTGAAATCTTATTTATTTTAGTTACTCTTCTTGTATTATTTATTCGAGAAATTAAAAGTTAAGTTTTTTTTCCGCTTTCCTTAATGTTATCTCGCATGACTTCGTTTAATATGACTACAGGGTACTTCTGCGCCATTTACCACTAAATGATGATACACGAAATATATTCTGGGACTTCTACGGATCTGCAATTATTCCTTGGGGAGTAGTCTGCTAGATCAACTTAATTCAAATGTATTTCGGACAGACAGAAAAACTGGCCGGTGTTCATGACGAGTACCTCACTTCCGTAGGTTGACGGTCCTCTCCACATGCCCATTAATGAGCCGCCTGAATCAATCTTCACATTATAAATACATTCTAACCATGTCTCACTGTGTTTTCAGGATTGTCAACCAATGCCGATCAATGCGAGTTCGAAGTAGCACTCTTCTGGGACAATAACGGACAAAGATATTTCAGCTTTCCTGTCCCGGCCGTTCCAGCATAATTTCCTTCCTGTAAAAGAAGCGGAAACGCGAAAACTCAAGAGGGAGTTTAACGCTGTTTTTTTTAGGGCTCTCAGCGGAGAACAACAAAAAAAAGTTTCCAGCCATTTTTCTACCAAGCCAAGTAATTCCTTCAGTGTATTTTTGCACTTAAAATAATAAAATATTTTGTATGCTCATGTTATATGCAAATAAAAAGATCTGTACAGGCCATTCTCAGTGTGTACCTAATAAACACAGCATGACAAAATAAACGCATTATATTTCCGTGGCAATCCTCTTTCTAAAAAAACTCAAGTAACACCATCCCTCTCGCATTAAGGATTGTGTCAGTAATTCTAGCAGAAACTAGCGCTGAGCCTGCAGCCGAAGATACCTAAAGGTAATCAATCCCCAGCGCTACTGAAGAACAAAAATTTGACTGAGTTGCCTTGCATATGGCACGTTCCTTGTAGCCGCGTGTCATATTGTCTCTAGTAGCGTTTCGACTAAGACCAGAAAAAAACACTATGATTGCGAGCAGAGTACGGATAGCACCGTATTTCGAAAGCAACATGTATAAAGCTAAGAAAATATGCCCATTATAGCGGTCCTGGACCTAATAACTTCAAAGATTCTTTGCGCTATATGATATTTAATTTTTTTTATGAGTGCAGTATATAGCACCATACGTTAATATATCATTTGCAAGTTACTGCGGTCTAAAGCCGCTGCGCTGTAGTTGAATATCTGAAAAAGTATAAAAGTATAAATTCGTGTAATATCGCGGCCAGATATCGCGCCACATAAATCTTGTGAGCTGTGCGAAGAAATGTTCAGAAGTCTTGAGTGTTGAAGAAGAAATGATTAAAGGACGCAAGATTTTATTCTTGTAATTTCGAATAACAGGTAACAGACTCGATATAACACTGGTAAAAATGAAAAGTACCTCAATTTCAGCCCGCAGCTTGTCAAAAAGCACAAAAAGGCAAGGTTTTAACAATATAACCGATTTTGCGAGCTGAACCTCTTTAGCTTCGTGCTATTTCGTTTAGCTAGACGCAGCAATAAGTAAGAAATATAAAACTGCACAGCGTGATTCAAGTCTCTTGTAGATTGCGAACCAATAGGCGGCAAGAAAAATTACTAACCTGAGAGTGAAACTGAATACCGTGCATCTATATAAGTATATGAGGTTCGAATTGATCCTTATTACAAGAGTAAGTTCCGCTAAGCAGTGCCTCCTAAGATGTGCACAGTGGACAGCTTACAGCGTTGCTGCAAAAAACCGTAATAAACAAGAAGACCCCAAATATCGAATGATCATATTTATGACTCTGATAAAGACTCGGCTAAGGGGGCCACTGCTCAAAACTTCCATTGAAAGAGGTGTAGATCATGCTGAAAGAATGCCTGCGCGTTGTGCATAACCATCCTCTTGGCACTTGCTGCAACACAAACATGCACAAAACTATCGCGATCAACTGTTTAATGCTATGATGCTCTTACTCTCCTGTACAATAAACTGCACATCGACGGCCACATAAATCCAGATGCGCATATTTGTAGATATGAGCTACAATTAGAGGTGTTGAGAGAAAGAAAGGGGTCAAAACTTCTCAAAAATGGAAGCTGAATGAAAGCTTCGTTCAAATGACAGCGCACTAGCGCTGTCCAGTGTGACAGAGCTGGGTAGCAGCACCGACTTGCCTTAATTTAATATCAATACGGAAATCAAAATGCAGAAATAAAGAAGTCTAAATACGTGATGAAGCTAATAAAGCAGAGGTAGAGTCAATACTGCAGTGCAACGACTTTAATAACGTCATAAATGTCCCTACGCCATTACAAGCAGCGACAGCAATCGATGTGTTTTTCACTAACTCTTCAGCTGATGGTCTGACTTCTGGAGTAATAAATGGCCAGATTAGTGACCATCTTCTAATATACATGCTTATTGAGAGTGTCTCCTGTCCTAAAAATTGTATGATCCCATTTACTACCTTTCGACGAATTAATCATGACACAATGGATCATTTTAGGGCAGTATTATTAAATGTTAACTGGAATATTGTGCGAAACAAAGAGGACCCAGAAGAGGCTTACAATACTTTTATTGCCATATTTAAATCTATTTACGAACAATGTTTTCCTCTTGCAACATCCAAAAAACCCCGCAGAGCTCGCAAACCATGGATACCCGCTGAATGCCTCAAGATGATAAAAACAAAAACAGACCTGTACAATCGCTTTATCCTAACCAGGTCATCGGATGATCTTGTACAATTCAAAGCATACCAGAACAAAGTTACGTCTTTTATTCGTCAGGCGAAAAAAGAATACATAGAAAAACTATTCAACCAAGATTTATTCAAAAGGAGCGATCTTGTGTGGCAAACCATAAATAAAGTTTTAAATCGAGTTACAACTGCTACTAGTGCACTTGAAATGTTGGTGAACAATGAAAGAATGAGTGGGAAACAACTAGCCGACGAGTTCAATAATTAGTTTGTGTCTCAGGCAGTTTCCGGGAATAACAGTTCTAATAAAGTGAAGTGCCTTGACTCGCGGGTTGTTTCCAGTGCATTCTTGTCTCCAACCAGTGCTAACGAAATCGAAAATTGTATCCTGGCTTTACGAAACAGCAAATCGCCTGATATCGAGGACCTCAAAACTTGCCTAGTCAAATATGTAGCTGATGTAACCAGTCCAGTGTTGAAATATATTTTTAACTGCTGTATTGAACATGCAGTATTCCCTAAGAGAATGCAGTTTGCCAGAGTCACAGCCATTCACAAAGGTGGAGACCGGAATAATCTGTGAAAATATCGTCCCGTATCTATTTTACCTGTTTTCTCAAAGTGTTTTGAAAAGATCTTGTTCACACAAATATTACGTTTTTGTCACAAATACAACATAATAACGCCGGGTCAGTATGGTTTAAGAAAGAAGTTTTCAACAGAAACTGCATTGCTAACACAAAAAAAGCTAATTTAAGAGTCTTTTGAGCACACACTTGTAACTCTTGGCATATTCGTTGATTTTTCAAAAGCATTCGATCGCATCAATCACAAAATAATGTTGGCTAAACTCAAACACTACGGTTTCCGCGGACAGTTTCTTCATATATTACAGTCCTATTTAAGTTCTTGATCGAAACAAGTACAAATAAAAAATGACTTATCAAATGTCAAGCACGTGGTTTCTGGTGTTCCGCAAGGTAGTATCTTGGGACCGTTGCTGTTTCTTCTTTACATCAATGACGTTGTCCGTATCAGTTCTCTACCAACTTTTGTGATTTATGCTGACGACACCAGTTTATATTTCAAAGCTGCCCAATTGGTAGATCTTGAGAAAAAAGCCTCAAAATGCCTACAGTCGCTTCTAGAATGGTCTCAAAATAATTTTTAAACATAAACACTGAAAAAACTAAAGCTGTGCTGTTCAGGCCTCGAAACAAGTTGACAAATATGCCACCGCTCTGTTTAAAGATCGGTGTGTCACGCATCCAAACGGTCTCGGCGGTAAAAAGCTTGGGCGTTATTTTCAACGAGAATTTCAGTTGGAATGATCATGTTGATATCGTGGTGAACAAGCTGTCAAAAGTTGTCGGTATCTTGTGTCGATTGAAATATTTTATACCAAAGCGTATTGAGGAAATCTTGTATAATGCTTTGTTTTCTTCTGTTAAGTATTGCTTTTTGGTGTGGGGTACCACAACGTTTACTAATATTAACCGCTTATGCCTCCTTCAAAAGAAAGCCGTTCGAAATGTTATGAATGCTCCCCGACTTGAACACACTGAGCCAATTTTCAATGAACTTCGAATTATCCGCTTGCCACATTTATACGAAACATTACTCTTGCGGCGGTATGAAATCGGTGTTCACAATAACAACTGCCTGGTAATAAAGCTGTCAGGATTGCAACGCAAAGAGTCAATATACACTACACGAACGACACCCGAATGGCTTGTTCCTAAGTTTCGAACAAATTATGGCTGCCAAATGCTGAGCTACACTCTCCCGCAGCAATTAAATAAACAGTCTGAACGAATGTATAGATAATGAAAAATCGATTGTTTTATGTTTGTTCTTGTTTCTAAAAGTGATAATATGCTATGTACCACTGCAATGCCTCTGTAGGATGCGTCGGCCTCGTCAAGTCTTTCTACTGGATTTCTCCGGCGCACCCAACATCCTCAAGATGTTAAATCAACAGTATTTTTATTCTTCTCATTCTTCTTAATTATAGCCGGCGCCAAAACATAAACTCCAAGTAGTTTTATCCTTAGCCGGGTTGCATGCCTGTTGTACCATCCGTGCAAGTCTCGGCTTTCTAAATGATAAATACGAGAGTTAAGCTCATGTTGAAAAGCCCTGGAACTTTTTGAAAAATAATGAGCCACACATTGTTCAACCTCTTCAAAGATTACGTATCACGTACTGTTCCTTCATACACATTTATTTTTGAAAGCAATGCAATCATTATCGTGTATACCTATCATTATAATCATCAGCGAACGCAGCAATTAGCAACTCTATAGCGACTGTAGCAGTTAGGTGCTTAAATATTTCTAAAGAGAAGAAAAAGTATAGGTTAATGTTGCGAGGCAAAAGAGGACTGAAATATTGTTGGGAAAGAATTCTTTTAGCGTCAAATATAAGCATGAATGCCCACCTATAAAATGTTTTCTTTTAAACACAAGAAGCCGCATGTTTTTGAAAAGAATCAGAATGCCGAAGAACATCGCAAGGGAAAACTCGAGAACACAGCAGGCAATTGCACTGTGTCGAAATCATTTGCATCTCCGTAATGTGGTGAAAGATAAGCGTGATGCAGGGTTAGAGCCACCGAATTGATTTGTATTTCACCCATAATCTGAATCAAGCTGACTTTCTCGTTCCTGTTTAAAACGTTTCCCTTCGCACTCTATCTATGAACCACAATCACAACTGAGTATTTCCGCTGAGGGCAACTCTTGCGGGTCGTTTTCACACCCTGAAATTTTGAACAAATTCCTGGAAAGACTTTTTCAGCGTATTTTTATCACGTATTGTGAAGGTGTATTTAGAAATAAATATACGCGCAAATTCGCTCTCAGCCAGCTGGCTTGGAACTCCTTTCTTATTTTTCAAACCCAATCAACGCAATTTATGCACCAGTTCCACTTGTTCCTTCTGAATAAAGAACAGGTTTCAGGGTCTAATTTGGACAGGCATCGGAATCTTCGGCATTTTAGCTTATGTCCATAAACGTATCTTGCTATATTCTGCAGTTCACCTACCATCATGTATAAACGTATTCTGTTTTCTTGGGCATTTTTAAATACTCGTTGCTGCTTCTGGACAAGTATCTGAGGAAGGATTTTAGTAGGCTGGGGAAAGTTAAGCCACTGTTAAAATACATTCATAAAAGTATCTTGAGATATTCAACATTTGCCTCATCAGCGTATAGAAACGCAACCTATTTGTTCTCCCTGGGAGTCTTAATTGCACGTTGTGAGCACGGGAACAACTGCAGGAGCAACATTTTGCTACTAGTGGGAAGATTTCCATCAAAATTTTCCAACATATGTCACAATATTTGGCAACTGCCTCGCAACTTGTTTCAGAAAAACGCTACAATCTTCGAATGCAAGAAAATCATTTCAGCCAAGTTTTGTCTACCCACTGGCATTTTAGACTGCTCCCGTCAACATCACGTGAAACTATTTTACGCTACTAGAGTTGCCTCGGAATTAACAGCATTACCTCAGAAGAGTCGACCGCAAAGATCGTAAGTCATTTTGGTGCTGCCCCTCGCCCTTTCTGCATAAAATGTTTCTGGTGTGAACCTCATTCGTCGATCAAAAGGGTATGCAGTGGTTTGAAAGAGCCCATGAAAAGCAATTTAGTAAAGCTAAAAAAGCAATAGATACTGCAGCAATCCTCTCCGCAAGAAAACCATTTCTGAGTTTCAATCACAACGAACACATCAGTGATAGAAAATGATAATATACCTCTCCCAGGTCAACTAAGCGCACTCTGGAGGGTCAAGAAAAAAAAGAAACATTTATGACTGCGCTCTGCTACGCCCGTCTCACCCGCGTCAGATGAGAGCGTACACTGAGCGGGCACACAACCAGAAACGCCGATCAAGTCATCGGATAGGTTTGCGCGCAGGGATTTGTTTACCAAATCTTTTGCGGGCTGTCTGCAGGAGCACTTTTCAAAATATACTTATAAATTATAGGCTAAGGACAAACCTTTGAACTGTCACATGAATTCTCACAAAAGGCACCTTCGTGCCTTCTTGCATTACAGTATTACCTCATTATTACCGTTTCAAAGACCCTTTCTTCTGCAGTATGCAATACGTTGTGGGGTTCTCATGGGGCTCCGGCTCCGCTCTGAGAACCCAGGCCACACCGCTACCTCTGAACACACGCGTGGCCGTGAAGAACGTCACACCGAGGCAAACATAGCCAGTGGGCCAAGTTGTTTATTGGGAACATCCAATGTTCTTCGTCGCGGTCGTAGAAGCATCCGCGCGCTCCGGCGATGCGGCGTCGTCGCGGTTCTCAGAGCGGAGCCGGAGCCCCGTGAGAACCCCACAAAATGGCGCCCAACGTGGGGCCGTTCTCTCATCCCCGCCCTCTCTGCCACAGCCCCGGGGGAAGGAGGTCAGGAGGGAAAGATAGGGGCTCCCCGAGAGAAAGAGAGGGTGTTCACCGCGTCGTGCGGGCGAGGGAAATGTTGAATCCTCACACCCTTCCTCCCTTAATCGTGACCTCCACCTGGGCCCCGTTTTCCCCTTTGAAGCTGCACTGCTGATCCCTCAGGAGGGCCATGCCGTAGGACAGTTCGACGTAACGCACGCGCGCGCGCATGCCGGCCTCCGCGACGGTACGTCGGCGAAAAAGTGAGGTCTATTGTCCAACGTCACAGCGTGATGAACGCAGCGAACGGGAGCTAGAGCAGGCCAACGTCGCCGACGCGCAAATAGAATCTCGCCTATATCCCGCCGACCTCGCCGGCCGCGCCGGCCACGCATCCAGCATTCTTCACACACAGTGAAGATGGCGGCTTGCTATGTAGACAGCGACCGCGCGCGCGTTTCAGACACTGTTGCGGTAAAGCTGCTAGAAGGCATTCGAGGGCAGCCCTGCGTCTATGATACCAAGCGGATCGGCTACAGAGACGTTGAGAGGAAAAAAAAATGCCTGGGATACAATCTGTCAGCAGTGCGGCAGGGCACATCTGTGAGTTCTTCCCGCAGTGCTTATGCCATACCCGTTTTAATGCAGTGCTCTAGGAGGTGTAACCATGGCTGTGTTTCACTTATCTAGAGTACATTCAGTGCAAGAATGCCAGAAACTGCGGAAGCGGCTTCGCATAGAGTTGTGACCGGTACACGCCGGAATCGAAGGCCGTACTTGATTCGGCCGCACAGAACGTCAGCGGCTCAACAACCAGTGAATTCGCGAAACGGATGGAATTCTACAAGAACTGCGACCCACCGAGAAAGGGCTCCTCATTGGTGTGTAATCTCCAACCCGTAAAAATACTTAAATTATGATTAGTTTTGAGCAAAACGCGCACGTACACAATCATCGTTCTTTCCGTCGCCGACGCGGGCAGGCCGTTTCTGGGCTGGACGTCTCCACGGCTGGCTTTGCTTTGTGCCATTTGAACATTCGCAAATTTTTGAACATTCGCAGTAAACACATCGCATCGTTGCCTTAATTGCAACAGTAATTAGTGTCTCGATAGGCAGCCAGTTCTTCCCTGCAGATGCCCTGTCGTCTGCTCGAAAATGCGCACTGAAAACGTACTAGACCTCGATGGCGTCTTGTGCGCATGCACGCCGGGGCGCCGTGCACGCCAGCCAGAATGTAGAGGCGACAATTTTTTGACGCGCCCGTCGTAGCCGACGTACCGTGGCCGACGTCGCCGGCTCTTGCAGACGCGTCGAAAACGTCGGACTATATTGTGGCCTTAAGGGGGCGAAGTCCGCTGGCCTGCCATCCGGTGGCGGGCAGTCCGAACGCCCGCAGTGCGCTGATCGCCACGACCGCGACCATGCCTACTCCCCGCAGGTCGTAAATCAGGGCAGCAGGCTCCGTCCCTCCGCGTACAGGAACCACTCCGGCCTTCGTATCTACACGGGCTGGGTACTTCTCCAGGTCGAGCTCTAATGCGAGCTGCTCCAAGAACCTTTCTGGGCTAGCGCAGCCACAGGGCGCGCCGTCTAGTTTGGAAGGAATCCAGGCATTGCCTTTAGTGATTTAATAATTCTGTTCCGCACCTTACAGTCGTCTTTCTTGCGCAATGTCATTTCTTCCATAATTTTGCTCCGAATCCGGATGTGGCTGTCGCCATAGCCGCTGCTGGGCGAGTAGGTTATCCCGTCTGTCGGCTCTTTCTGCGCTCCTCGTGAGGTTCCACCCTCAATCAGAGCACCGAAATGAGAGTGGCCCACTTGGAGGCAGCCTGCAAGTTCGTGTATGTTGTTCTCAACTTTCAATTTGGTTCGCGCACGCACGCACGCACGCGCACGCACACACAAACACACACACATATACATACATGCATACATGCATGCATACACACGATACACACACATACAGGCAAACATACACACCCCTATCGCTAACTTGGCAGGTCAGAGGATGAAGTAACTGCTGTCTAAAATGCATGCGAGAGTTCACCTCTTCCCGTTCACCTCTTCCTAGCCGCAGTTCCTCGCCGTCCTCTGCCGGCCGCTTCACGGGAAACTAGCCAATTCAGCTCCCGGAGGTGACGCTGCATTGGTACCCCGACCTGGAAATCCTCTACCCATTTCTTCGTCCTGTAACCCCCTCTCCCTGTTCGAGGATGGTGTTCCCGTCTCTTACCCATTCACACTGGTGCCCAAGTCTCGATCATGAAGTCATCGTTTTGCCGCCGCTTTAAGAAAGCACAGACCCCCGCCGCTTCGCCCCCGTTCGTGTTGCCGATGGCAGTACTGCTGCCGTCACTGGGCTGTGCACTGCCCGAGTCACCCTTGCCGGTCATCACATCCCTGTTATGTTCACCGTCCTCAAACAGTGCCCTCACAATGTGATCCTCGGCCTTGACTTTTTAACGGCCCACTCTGCCCTTATCGACTGCTCCAGCGGCCTTCTTCGTTTGGACCTACCTCTCTGCTCAGCGCATCCTCCATCTACACCCTGCCTCCGCTCCACCGAGTTCGCTCGCCTACCCCCTGATTCTGCACTTTATCTACCTCTGTCACCTTTCCCACCTGTACTTGACGGTGACTATGTTGCTTGCCCTATCACCGAGGTCTTTCTTCACCGCAACGTCTTTCTTCCTCATCTCATCGTACGCGTTACACAGAACAGCACCTGCCTTCCTATCCTGAACTTCAGTCTGTCACACCAAGTTCTCCCCGAAGGAATATCCCTTCCTACCTTGTCCCCTCTCACAGACTGCATCATTTGTGCACTCACTCCTGGCCCACATTCAAGCATCCTTCCAACACCCGTACTCCTCACCACAATTACCGACCCTATTTCCGCAATGATTGCCTTTGACCTCAGCCCCGAGCACACACAGGACCTGCACAACCTTTTGTTATCCTTCTCCGACATTTTAGACTCTGCCGCCGGTTCTCTGGGCCAAACATCAGTTGTGACTCACCGCATTGACACCGGCGATGCAAAACCTGTACATCGGAGGCATTATCGTGTGTCCCTCTCTGAGCGCCAAGTCATCCAACAGGAGGTCGACAAGATGTTGGACAACGATATCATAGAACATTCGAACAGCCCCTGGGCATCTCCTGTCGTGTTCGTTAGAAAGAAAGACAACAGTTGGCGCTTTTGCGTCGACTATCGACATTTAAGCAAGATTACAAGAAAAGATGTTTACCCGCTGCCGCGAATAGACGATACCTTGCACTGTTTATATGGAGCCCGCTACTTCTCCTCCATCGACATTCGTAGCGGCTGTTGGCAGATCTCTGTTGACGAAGAAGACCGCGAGAAGACAACTTTTGTCACACCCGATGGACTTTACCAATTTAAGGATATGCCTTTTGGACTTTGCAACGCCTTTATTACGTTTGAACGAATGATGGACTCCTTACTCCGCGGCTTCAAATGGACGACTTGTCTATGTTACTTGGATGACGTGATTTTTTTTCTCGCCCTCGTTCGATAGCCATCTTCGTCGCCTTTCTTCCATCTTGGCACTTTTCCGCCGTGCCGGACTTCAACTGAACTTGAAGAAGTGCAGTTTTGGTCGCCGCGAACTTAAAGTGCTTGGCCATTTGGTGAATGCCACCGGCGTTCAACCCGATCTCGACAAAGTTCGCGCTGTCAGTGCTTTTCCATCTCCCGGTTCACCCCGTGATGTCCGCAGCTTTATAGGACTGAGCTCTTATTTTCACCGGTTCGTTCCAAACTTTGCCGCTGTTGCTCGTCCTCTCACCAATCTGCTGAAGGAAGGCGTTCCTTTCTCATGGGGACCAGAGCAGGCTAACGCATTCTCCACCCTCAACGCTGTTCTCACCAATCCTCCTGTGTTGGCCCATTTCAACCCGTCTGCCCCGACGGAACTTCGCACAGACGCCAGTGGCCACGGAATTGGTGCCATTCTTGCACAGCGACAACGCAGCCAACACTGCGTGATTGCCAATGCCAGTCGTCTCCTGTCATCAGCAGAACAGAACAATTCTATTACGGAAAGGGAGTGCCTGGCTCTCGTTTGGGCCGTTGGAAAATTCAGACCCTACTTGTTTGGCCGACCCTTCACTGTAATTACCGATCACCACGCCTTATGTTGGCTCTCTTCCCTCAAGGATCCTGCTGGCCGCCTCGGCCGCTGGGCACTGCGCTTGCAGGAGTATACCTTTTCCGTTGTATACAAATCCGGTCGGCTCCACCAGGATGCAGACTGTCTGTCCCGTTATCTCGTCGATCCCCTTTCCTCTGCTGACCATGAGTCGATCTGTGTCTTCTCTATACCGGAATTTTGCCACATAGCCGACGAACAGCGCTTGGACCCAACCCTCAGTTCTCTTATCGACCGCCTCCTGCCACACAGCCGTGACTATTCCCTCGCCCTGTTCGTCCTTCATGGGAATACGCTATACCGCCGCAACATGCGACCTGATGGCGCTGAGCACTTGGTGGTCGTTCCCCAACATCTGCGCTCTGCCGTTCTCGAACAAATGCACGACGCCCCTACAGCTGGTCATCTTGGCCTCTCACGCACATACGACCGTGTGCGCCGACGTTTCTTCTGGCCTGGACTCTACCGATCTGTTCAACGTTATGTAGCCGCTTGCGACCTCTGTCAATGCCGGAAGAAACCCCCTGTGCTACCAACTGGACGCCTGCAGCCGACTGCTATCCCGACTGAGCCATTTTCTCGTGTTGGCCTTGACCTCTTAGGGCCCTTTCCCGAGTCCTTGTCAGGAAACAAATGGATAGCTGTGGCCACCGATTATGCCACGCGGTACGTGATCACTCGCGCCATTCCAACCAGCTGCGCCACAGACGTTGCTGACTTCCTTTTGTACGACGTCATACTTCACCATGGTGCTCCCCGTCAACTACTTACCGACCGTGGCCGCTGTTTCCTTTCCAGAGTTGTTGAGGAAATACTTCGTTCTTGCTTCGTTCGGCACAAGTTCACCACTGCGTATCACCCTCAGACGAACGGCCTTACGGAGCGTATTAACCGCACACTCACCGACATGCTCGCAATGTACGTATCCGACCGTCATCGCGATTGGGATGTTAGTCTGCCATTTGTCACCTTTGCATATAACTCTTCGCGTCATGACACTGCTGGGTACTCTCCATTCTGTCTTCTCTTTGGAAGAGACAACTTACTGCCCTTCGACACTTTGCTTCAAGCCGCTGGCCCCGTCACAACCTATGCCCGCAATACCATCGCCCGAGCCGACGCTGCTCGCCAGATTGCTCGTCACAATCTCACCATCTTTCAAGAATCCCAAAACGCCGCTACGACGCTCACCACCGCGATGTGCACTATCCTCCCGGATCTCTGGTGTTGCTCTGGCTTTCGTGCCGTCGTGTGGGGTTGTGTCAAAAACCTCTGCCCCACTACACAGGTCCTTACCGTGTACTACGCCCAGTGACCGACGTGACCTATGTGATTGCATCCCACCACCCAGAGTAACCGACTGCTACACCCACTTCCGAAATCGTACATGTCGCCCATCTCAAGCCATATTACTCCCCCTCCACACCGCACGCCTAATACGCACCGGGACGTTGCCTTTTGCCGAGGGGGGTAGTGTTACCGGGAAACGCGGGACCAAAGTGATGTGCTCACTGACAAAGACGACGACCGAGGAACGCGGGCACGACGAAGCGTTGAGAAAGAGGACGACGCTGACAGTGTGGATTCTGTACGGCTACTGAAGTCTTAGCGTCGAGTTCAGCCCATCGCAGTGCCGTTACATTTAGCATATTCCCGTAACAATATGAATATCAGATCACTGTGCATGCATCATCCCGTTATATTTGTCTACGGCCGCTGAACTATATATAATCGAATTTTTCAAATTTATTTCTGTTAGTTTTCAACAGCCGAGCAATAGTTATGGCGTCAAAGTCAAGCGTCGGTCACGCGAGTTCTTAAAAAAGAGCACAGGGATATACTCTTTTCTTTGTCATTTTATTCCACAACAGTGAATGCCACCTCTACAAGACCAGCAATCAAAATATGTGAAGAAGTTTGTATTATATCGCTCATTCCTTACCCTTCACTTGATCTAGTTTTAGAGTAATAAAACGTACAGAGCAAAAAATGAAATTAGAAATTACTCAACGGCCATGGGCGAAAACCACGTTCAACTCATTAAAAGAAAGCCTTGAGAATTATTAATCAGTAAGAAAAATGCAAAAAACAATCGTGTCTGCTCCTCTAACTTTATTCATGGAGCAAAACGCGGAAAGGGAAGTTACCATCAGTGAAAGAGGCGGACGCTTGTGAATCCGACCCAGGCTAGATTCCACTAAACGTAAGTAGTTAAGTACAAAAATATTTGGTTAAATAGATGCTGCCATAGCTCAGTTAGTAGAGAGCAGGACGAGAAATGTGGAGTACCCGGTTTCGGATTCGGATGCCCTGTGGCGTGTGGTTGCCGCGCACAATTGGCACCCAGTTAAGATTCAGACGTAAAATTATATTGCAATTTCAGATTGTATCCACCCTACTACGCCCAAAGAAAATATTTAACCCCATTCTTTCCATATTGTCGGCATTTGTCAGCTCCTTTCACAATAGCGATAAACTTGTCTTCTGAAATAAATATCAATTAGCCATATCTTTAACAGTAGATCTATATAGCTCTAGCAGTGAGTGTAGTGATATCACTACGATTTCATGAATGCAGCAGTATAAAAATCAATACCACCGTCTTCCCCAAACGACAGAACAGGAAGTGTACACTCAACAGTCCTAACGGCGAGCCTCCAAACCTCATCCGATTGGTAACGTGGCATCTAGAGTGTTTGGTTTAGTATTTATTGTCCCAAAACCAGTCGGGCTATGAATTTGAAGTACTACGGAGTAAGCTGTGTAGCCTCCACGTGAGGAGGCTTACAAACAGCGTGTATTACAAATGAACGGGGAAACTGCGAGGAAAAGGAATATAGAGTTTTCATCCAAATCAGGGTAAATAAATACGCAGCCTTTATTTGATTTTCTTGTAGGTACGATAATCTGTTAAATAAATAGCGGACAGTCATATCTTCATTGGTCTGCGTCTTAGCTCTGTTTTCCAGCACAGACTCGGGTTATTCATTATTTATCAAGATACGCGATGATAAGAAAGAGAAGGAAAAAAAATAGCCGGGTCTTAGCTTTAGTTAAACCCGATAGGTTTCGTAAGCAAAGCTGGCGTAGCTTGTCTTTCTGTTCTTTCTTCTTCTTTTCCTCCTTTAACTTTTCTTCTTCTTCTTTCTCTCTTTCTTCTTCTTCTTGCGCCACTCATAGCGACGGCAGAGCCCCCAGTCGACAGTGGCGCCGCTCCATCTGCGGCTCACCATGGCTACCGGCCGCAGACACGCGACGACTTGAGCTGGGGCCCAGCGGTATCCACCCCTGTTGCCATGCGACGGCAGCGGAGCCGCTCGATCTCAGGCGCACCGTGGCTACTGGCCGCGGCCACACGACGGCTTGAGCTGGGAGCCCATCTGCAGCTGCTCTAAAGGTCACCGTGGCTACCAGCAGCGGCTACGCGAAGGGGCTGAGACCTGGAGTAGTATTGCTTACGCAGTAAAAGGAAACATTAGCTAGGCTTAGCACTGTAACAATTCCACAGGCAATAAGAGATCTTATTGATCGAGCACTCGAGAGTATCGAAATGCAACTCTCAAATAGAAAAAGAATATGATCGAAGCTAACAAGGCATACACACCTCTTCTAAACAAGCAATTATTAGCATTAGGGAGTTCGTATCAGTCTTCCTAGGACCCTTTTTTATGAGGAGCTTGTCACTTCTACAAAGGACGTTCGCTTACGTGCAGACGATAGATATATATTATTTTAGTTTCACATATGGCTCATCTATTGCCTGATTTACAATGCCTGCTCGACTGCTTAGGTCGACTGAATCTAACGCTTTCTTGTAGTCAGGAATACTATAGGTATAGAGATAGCTTTTATTCCGAACATTTTTATATCACCTCGATGGGACTGTGGATATATATACTTATTGAGTTTCACTCCAAGAAGCCTGCCTGGCCCATGTGTAGAGTGATGATTGAAGTTATTCGGATTCCTAGTGTCTTCTTTCAAAATACAGTCTTTGTAAGGAAAACTAAGAACCAGATCAATTTCAGTTTTCGTGTTCTTGATGCCATGATCCTTATGGATTATCCTTATGAATTATAGATCCTTATGATCCGTATGGAACTCACATTTCCGTCCTCAGTTCCTCGCTCCGTCAACGCCTCAACAAAGTCCTCACACCCGCTTCCTCATCTACCGTTCGTGTTGCTGATGGCAATACAGCTACTGTGATTGGTATGTGTACTGCGAGAATTGCCATTGCCGACCGCCATATCCTTGTCCTATTTACAGTCCTCACCAGTTGCCCTCACGACGTTATATTAGGACTCTACTTTTTAACTGCACATTCCGCACTCATTGACTGTTCTTCTCTGTCCTGACAAACAGGCCTCTGATACTTCAACACACCGTCTCTGCTCCTCTACATTTACTCGTCTGCCACCAGAAGCTGCAGTGTATGTGCTCATGTCGCCTTTCCTCTCCGTTCCTGATGGCGACTACGTTGTTTGCTCCATAACCGACGTGATACTGCAGCGTAGAATCGCTCTCCCTCGTTATGCACGTAGAAAATAACAACGCTTATATTCCAGTCTTGAACTTCGGCCTTTTTGTGCACGTGCTTCCTGAGGGCATTACTCTCGCCGAACTTACCCCACTGTCTGACGTCACAGTTGCCGCTCTTTTGCCTGACCCTACTGCTAAAGCGTCGACACGACCTGCACAGTCCCCATCTCCGGAGGCCCGCATATCAGGAATGGTTGCACCTGATTTGCACCCTGACCGTGCTACAGCACTTACGAGTCTTCTGAATTCGTGCAGCGATATTTTCGATTTTGGTAACCGCCCCTTAGGACAAACGTCCCTCGTTACACATCGTATCGACACCGGAGACGCCCGCCCAATTCACAGAAGACTTTATCGAGCCGCCATTTCTGAACGACGCGTCATACAAGATGAAGTGGACAAGATGTTAGCAAAAAACATTATAGAGCCTTCGAGCAGTCCCTGGGCGTCGCCTGTCGTGCTTGTTAAAAAGAAAGACAATACCTGGAGATTCTGCGTTGATTACCGACACCTCAACAAAATTACAAAGAAAGACGTTTACCCGCTCCCCAGGATAGATGATGCCCTCGACTGCTTGCACGGTGTCAGCTATTTCTCCTCCATTGATCTTCGTTCTGGATATTGCCAGATCGCAGTCGACGAACGGGACCGGGAGACAACCACCTTCGTCACTCCCAATGGCCTGTATTAATTCAAGGTGATGCCTTTCGGCTTGTGTAATGCGCCCGCAACATTCGAGCGCATGATGGACTCTCTCCTGCGCGGCTTGAAATGGACGACGTGCTTGTGCTATCTCGATGACGTCGTTGTATTTTCTTCTACATTCCAGAGCCATCTCCATCGCCTTGATGCCATTCTTGGCGTCTACCGAAGAGCTGGCGTTCAGCTGAGCTCGAACAAATGTAGCTTCGGCCGACGTGAACTGAAGGTGCTCGGTCACGTGGTCGACGCCCGTGGCGTTCAACCCGGTCCAGAAAAAATACGTGCTGTAAGTGCATTTCCTACACCCCGTTGTACCAGTGACGTGCGTAGTTTTCTTGGGCTTTGCTCCTATTTTCGGCGGTTTGTACCTAACTTTGCGGAGAAGGCTCGTCCACTCACCAATCTTTTGAATAACGACGCTCCATTTTACTGGGACCAAGAACAATTCCAAGCTTTTCTGCGGTCAGTGCAGCCCTCACCAACCCGCCCGTCCTGGCACACTTCAATCCTTTGGCACCAACGGAGGTACGCACCGGCGCCAGTGGTCACGGTATTGGTGCTATACTCGCCCAGCAGCAGATGGGTCGCACTCGCGTCATTGCTTATGCCAGTCGCCTCCTTTCTGCGGCTGAACGGAATTACTCGATCACAGAACGTGAGTACTTAGCCCTCGTGTGGGCCATTACAAAGTTTTGCCCTAGCTTGTTTGGCCGCCCGTTCTCCGTCATCACCGACGACCAGGCCTTATGTTGGCTTTCTACGCTGAAGGACCCTACTGGTCGCCTGGGTCGTTGGGCCCTCCGCATTCAGGAATACACTTTTTCTGTCGTCCACAAGTCTGGTCGGCTGCACGCTGACGCCGATTGCCTGTCCCGCAACCCGGTAGATCCCCCACCTGCGAGCGAGTGCGACAATGACACATATGTGTTGCCCATCTCTGACCTTTCAAACATTCGCCATGAGCAGCGCTTAGATCCCAAGCTTTGCAGCAGAATCAATCACCTCAGCACTGATCACCTTGATGCTACCCTTGCTCTGTTTGTGCTCCACAACGGCACCTTATACTGACGGAATATGTGACCAGATGGCGCCGAGCTTCTTCTCGTAGTTTCCGAACACCTGCGTACCACCGTTCTTCAACAGCTGCACGACGCACCCACAGCGGGCATCTTGGCGTATCTCGTAAGTACCATAGCATCCGCCGCCGCTTATTTTGGCCAGGCCTCTAATGCTCTGTTCGTCGGTACGTTGCTTCTTGTGACCGGTGTTAGCGACGGAATAAGCCCTCGGCTATGCCTGCTGGATCCCTGCAGCCGATAGACATCCCAGTAGACCCGTTTCCCCGAGTTGGCCTTGACCTCCTCGGGCCTTTCCCACTTTCTGCGTCCGGGAATAAATGTATTGCAGTGGCCACGGATTATACTACGCGCTACGCTGTCACCCGAGCGATACCCACCAGCTGTGCAACTGATGCGGCTGAGTTTCTTCTCCATGACGTCATCCTGCTCCATGATGCTCCACGCCAGCTGCTCACTGACCGTGGCCGTTGCTTTCTTGCTCGATTAATCGACGAAATTCTTCGGTACTGCTCCTTTAAGCACTATTTTACCACCGATTACCATCCACAAACGAACGGCCTCACCGAACGCCTCAACCGCACGCTCACGGCATGCTATGTATGTCTCGGATGATCACCGTGACTGGTATATAAATTTGCCGTTTATAAGGTTCCCGTACAATTCCTCTCGTCACGACACAATGGGCTACTCACCGTTTTATCTTGTATACGGCCGTGACCCTCCCCTTCCTTTTGACAGCGTATTGCCTCCCACCGCTAACGCCAGTTGCTACGTTCGTGACGCCATCTCTCGAGCTGACGCCGCCCGTGTTATTGCTCGCCGACGACTGGCCTCTCAAAATTCTGAAAAACGGCGCCATGATTCTCGCCACCGGGATGTCCACTACTCTCCGGGCTCTCTAGTCTTGCTCTGGACTCCCGCTCGTAAAGTTTGGCTGTGTGAGAAGCTCTTGCCACGCTACGCAGCACCCTACCGTGTTTTACGGCCAGCCTCTCCTGTGACATACGAGGTCGCCCCTGTACATCCGCCGCGACAGTCCTCTATGCCACGCACCGAGATTATTCATGTCGCCAGAATGAAGCCGTACTACCCCCGCAGTAGTTCGTTCTAGTGCGCACCGGGACTGGGCTTTTTGTGGGGGGGGGGGGGGGGGTAATGTGACATATATGCCCTGCATCGCTGGACGATAAAGAAATAAACGATCAGAAACGGTGACACAGAAGACGACAAAGTGGTAGCAACGTTTAGTGCTAAAAGAAGGTTGACGCTGCTGTGATTCTGTGCTTTGTGCTCTGCGTCATCCTGGACTAACCTTCGTGCACTCACCTTGCCACGTATCAATATGATGTTAGCGTTTTTGCAAAATTTCGGTATAATTTAGCTCTTTAGGCATTGCGTATACGCGGCAGCCATTTTTTCTAGCATGATTTGTGACATAGATATATGACTTCGTAATTACCTGAACCTCTCAAGCGCATTTCCTCTTTTTATTGCTTCTACAACATCCTTAGATCTTCGGCCAAACGTTCGATTCCTTTGCACTTGGAAGATCTTTATCGTCCTCATTATGTCAGCTAACTTTCTCTGCAATGGCGAACCCATAGTCTAGATTAAACATTTTGTCCATACTGGTAACGCTATGACTACCTTGTCTCCTAGAGAATTGATCTCATTTTCATTTCTTATAAGTACTCTTGCTCTAAAGATGAGCTTTAGAGACCGTATCGAATGGCGGATATGAGATACTCAAAATAGAAAAACATGCTGATGGAATAAATATAGACAAATCACTGAGAAGCTAGTTTACTAGGGAAGTAAGCACAATAAAAGCAGCAACATTGCTTTGCCGGGGTGCCGCAGTGGTTAGGGCGCTGGACTACGGTCCTAAGCATGCGGAATCGAATACCAGCCTCGGCGGCAGCTGTTCGTTGCAGGAGAAAAGGTAGGCGCCTGTGGGCTGTGCAATGTCAGTGCACATTAAAGAACCGCAGGTGGTCGAAATGTTCGGAGTCCTCCACTACGGCGTCTCTCTTAGCCTGAGTAGCTTTGGAAAGTTAAACTCCAAAACCAGACTAAAACGAAAAGCAGCAGCTTGTACAAAATATAATTTCTGGAAGACGCGTCAAAAATATAACACAAAATATGTATGAGACAGTGCAAAATGAAGATAAATAACTTTACACGCAGTTTGATACACAAGTTACATAGGTGTGGACTGCGGATATTAAGTTCTCTCGCCATTTTATACTTGTTAGTTAACACAAAAAGGCTATTCAAATAATTACAGGTAAGGGGAAGATATGGCCATGAATATTCAACAATGTTTGAGTGTTGAATATGTACCTATGAGTGTGGTTACGGTGAAAGATATTGTGAGATGGTGATTAAAAGTTGAAGGGTGCGAAGCTCAAGTAATGGTTTTCACTCCAGAAGGGAAAATGTTTGGGCGTGTTGGTTCATCGTCAAACACAGCGAAGCGCTCAAAATCACAAAGGACGAGGAGGGGACAGGACAATAGCGGACAGGACACTCATCCGCCTATAGGCTAACGGTGTTCTTAGAGCATGATTAGTTATGTGTACATTGCACTTCCTAAAAGTCAGCTGCATCACTTTTCGAGATTTCTGTGATATTCAAGGATTAAAATCTTGATAAGCTGTCGGTAATTCTTGCAAAAGTATTTTGCGCTATCATTAAAACTGATGACATAATCAATGATTGAAATTTGAGCTTCTCCTCATAGCACTTAAGGACTGCGTAGAAGTTCGGTGATGACGTCACGGACGGCAATATTTCTTCTTTTCGTTACCTTCGCCCACATTTTCCGGTGCCTTTTCTGATGCCACCAAAAAATGTTTATAGGTCTTCATTTCCGGTTGTCTTGTTTTTACTTCGCCGTTCTATGCGAGAAACATACCGACACCGTCAACGACGTCATCATGTGCAGAGAAGCCTGATAACCGAAGCGGTTTTAATCGCTCTTTGAGCCAATGTTTGAAAAGCTAGCACGACGATATTTCGCATGCTTAACCTGCAAGCTGTGATCATTCGATTCCTTGAAACTCATCGAAATCTACAACCGGTGCAGTTTTGCTTGTCGGATGGTTTATGACTTTGCATTTGCTTTCACAATAGATCCTAAAAGGTAGCGAGATAGCAATCTGAAGTGGCTTAGCACATATTAAAACGAAACGTAGCAGATAACGTTAGTAAAGTTAAGTAGTTATTTCTTTTGCTCTTGTGCACCAGGGGTGCGCCGTCAGGGGCGGTATACTCTGTTGCAGCGGAGGTTCCTTGCTCCAGAGGCGCCCTGTCGGAGACGGTATGTAACGACGAATTAAAGACAGGAGGCTGCCAGAAGAATAACTGACTATTTATAAACACTGCAAGTGTTTACAGCATTTACGACAAAGATACAAGGTGGAACTGGCTATCAGGAAAATATTCCCACCTCGGCATTGCCGAAGATGCAGAGCATCTAAACCTCCTTCGGGCTCGGTTTTAACCCCCTGAGGAATATCCCTACTTACACAATGTCCAATCACAACAAACATCAACCTGATTGGTTTGTTCCGATGTCCAGTTCCCCCTACAACTTTAGGAGAACTGAACTCTCTCTCTGTGAAAAAAAGAGGAAAAGCAAAAATTGGCAGTGACTTAGCTTGGTTAAGCCTGGTAATTGCGAAAGCAATAGCTATGGCTACGCCTAGGTTCAGCTGATGGTGTCGCTGGCTGTGGTGCTTGTGGTTATGCGTATGGTTATACAGTGATTCACTCTGGTCACGGCACATGGTTCAATTATTGTTTATTGCGGGGTGTTACATGGTTATTCTATGTATAACTAGTAGCGAGGCAAGGAGTGCCGTGGCTGCAACGATATACTTGGTTGTGGGTGAGTTTAGGGCAGAATGTACAACTGCCGCTCCGGCACCAGCTGCAACGGCATTCTTTACGCTAGCAGAAATGAAAGCATTCCTGGAGAATGCGTTGATTCCACCTGCCGCTTGGTCACCTCCTATAGGCTTCCAAAGCACCGTCGAGCGGCGCTGCTGCTCCTGACAGGGAGCGCCATCTCTGACAGAAAAATAGAAACAGGGGATAAACGCGGCGGCACCACCTAGGCATCCCGTGCGAGTTTTCTCCTTTCGCTCGCTCGCTTCTGCGCACGTGCAGACGTCTCGCGCTGCTTTGTCGCGCGGGCACTCACTGGACGCCGCCGGCTCGCTCGCTGCCTTCACGGCGAGCGCCGTGCGCTTTCTCTCGCACGAGCACGTGCATTGACGCGCCCCCGCAGGCGCACTGCGACATGTAACCCGCATTCCGTCTTGATTGGGCAACCTGACGCGTACTTCCATGAAGGATACTTTAATATAAGCGGGAAACTTTTTATTCACGTCTGCACTGTAGAGCAGAACCAGACGGGGATGAGTAAATATTGATTGTGAATGCGTCCCACGTTAGCAAAAAGGTAGGAATGCATCTCGAGGTAAGTCCGCCATGTAATTATATTGTCGTACATAATATCTTTAAAAACTGCTAAAGTATCATCAGTACTGTGGAATAAAGTGGCCCGCTCGTTGACCATCATTTTGGCCTGTAGCATGCCATCTATATACGGATTTGTTTTTTTATTATTACGACGTTAGCAAAGGAAATGTCGCAGTAGAAGAGTAAGTAAATAGTCCGAAGGAGGTGTTTCATCAAAGACAAGAACGCTAGCAATCACATGCGTGCTCCGTGCGCTACACGCGATATAACCGGCTCGCTGGCTCGGAAGGCAGGTGAAATCCAAGCTTGTACTACACAGTGTTTTATTTCGGTTCTTATTAAATGGTTGCGCTTCATTTATGATAATATTTGGTCTGCACTCACGAACCTTGTGACTCGAATGGGATGCTCCGTGCAAGTAGTGTTAGTCGAGCCATAGCTAGATCACTTTTGTACTGCACTTCCGACATATCTTCGTTAATAATAATAATAATAATAATAATAATAATAATAATAATAATAATAATAATAATAATAATAATAATAATAATAATAATAATAATAATAATAATAATAATAATAATAATAATAATAATAATAATAATAATAATAATAATAATAATAATTGGTTCACTTATTGGCCAATTTGCGAAAATCTGTAAAAGCGTCTCAGCAAGGCATGTTTTCCAACGCCGCCCCCAACCCCGAAAAAAAAAAAAGGCCTCGTTCCTAGATATTTTCTTGGTCAATCTAAAAATGAAAAGGCAGCTGTGGACACTTAGGGCACATTCGCACATCAGTCTCGATTGCGGACGTCACATCTGTTGATTTGGTTGCTCTCAGAGCACTCACAAAGCAGGGAGAGAGCACAAAAAAATCGGCAAAACTAGACACGCGGGGAGCGACGAGCAGGATAATCTTCCATCCTCTTCACTTTTTATGCATGGTGTTTAACCACTGTACTTTTTTGATGGCTCTCCAAGCCGTCTTTGTCAACTGTCAACATTTCTGAGTTTACGAAGAAAGGGGAAATTGGCTCTTTTCGTTTCCACAAAGAACGCGAGACTTCTCAGAACGCTGTCATGGTGTTGGAAAACAGGTCTTGCGGACACGCTTCCACAGGAATCTGCAAAGTTTCACACGTGGGCCTCGAATTTTGGTGCTTCGCCTACTATTGTGGCTTCCCATGACACAATGCTATAAGTAGCATTGTGTCAGTACATCCGTTCCGCATCAGCGGAAGCGTTTTTGTATCGCCAAATAACCGCCAGACGCAACGCGATCGCCGCGCGTGAACAGGAATCTAGCGGAGCGTCTGCTCCGGCGAAGCCCCATCGTTTCACATTTCGCCACCACGCCAGGAATGCGGCGCTGCCGTCGCGCGGCGAAAGTTGAGCTTGGGCTCCCTATAGTATCCCACGTTGCATCTCCGGCGGTAGCTGCGGCTGCAGCCCCATAATTCTTCTTAGCTTTAGGAGCATGTGGCACAACTGCAGCTCCGCCCGGCCGTAGATCAACGTTGGGCTTAACTCTCGGTGTGTAAAGGCGTACCCGAACCGGCGCCACAAACGTCGCTCTAAACGGCCTCACAACAGTCTCAGAGATGACGTCACTCCGGCTGTAGCGCTCCCTCACGGAGGGAGTGGGAGTTGGGCCGCGGCTGGTAGCTACCGCCTCGCGAGCCGACGGCGCGAGTTGGGGCCCCCGTTTTTGCGGCAGATGGGATGACGTCCCTCCGGCTGTAGCGCTTCTCGTGGAAGGAGCGGGAGTTAGGCCGCGGTTGGTAGCTACCGCCTCGCGAATTGACGGCGCGAGTTGGGGCCCCTGTGTTTGCCCAGCTGTGCTTGGCAGCGCGCAAAAGGTCACGCTATAGGTCAATGGTAGCTACCGCCTCGCTACGCGAAGGGCTGAAAAGTGAAAGTAGTATTGCTTTTGCAATAAAACTCATAGGGTGACGTCCTTTCTACATTCAGCGGTACACGTGGCCGTTCACCTAGCCGTTGCAACGTACAAGGCAATGAGTACCGTTTCTACAAAAAAATTGGAAAAAGAAAAAAGTGGTCAGTGGTTCTGGCACAGCTCGGCTGTATGCTCGCCACCAAATAGTCTCACCTGCGACCGCGAGGTCGAGACAGCGCGCTCAACCCTCAGTACAAAAAAGGAAAAAGAAAAGAGCGGTTAGCGGTCTTTCCACAGCTCGCCTGTTATCACGAGTGCAGCTCTATTGTTAGACGCTCGCCACCGCATTCAATCAGGTGCCCGCATGAATGTGCGTATCACCTGCGAATGCGGGGTTGAGACGGCGCGTGCAAGCTGGTGTTCACCACCTCACTGGCTATAACGCAGCTCGTAACGCTCGTCCTCCTAAATGGCTTTGCGTGCTTCTCCAGGAGCCTCGCGGCACCCTGCTGTCTGCGCACCACTTGCGTCCACTCTTGCTACGAGAACAAAGAGGAGCTGGGCTGGTATCCACATACTTTCCCCGACTCTCCGCAGTAATCTGTTTTGGTCGTCGGTCCCTTACAACTGGAAGTATCACGCCAGAGCTTCGGCTTATAAAAAGATGTTTGCAGCTTTGAAAGTACCTCTTAACCACGTAACTGCAACATATTCTTTCCTGTGCGAAAATATTTAGAGGAAGCAAGCGCATAAGTTGGGTTAATAATTTTCGGTCCTGACGACTTCAAAGTTCAAAACTTTAATATAGATCTTCACTACCAGATGGTAGCCGCCGTTTTCCCCTGATATTTCATTCCAGTCGTGAGGGACCTTTATTAGGCTGATGAGACTGAAAAAAAAAATGCTTTCTAGATGATGCTGTACCTGCCCTCATATGTAAGAAGCATGAGGGCCGGCCAGCAACGATGGCCTTTATTAATAAGACAACCTTATAGTTTTAATACGTGAAAATACGCCTGTCGGCGTAAACACTTGATGCAACCTCAAAAAAGGAGCAGACGGAGCAGACGGCATCAAGTGTTTACGCCTGTCGGCGTAAACACTTGATGCAACCTCAAAAAGGAGCAGACGGCCAGCACACCAGGGTGAAGTTATTCATGGTGGCAGACCCTGACGCACTGAAGCAGTGCTGCTGGGCAAATAAGATTTCGCCCAAACAATGCACGCCACGGCGCTGCTAGCCTGCTAGTTTAGGGAGGATGTTTTCAAGGGGCAAAGGAGCGCAGCGAATGAATGATTGACGATTACAGGTCTCGGCGAGATGAAGCACAACTGCCGGTTACGTGGGGAAGGGAGAGGGGGGTTGTAAACTGGTTTTCAACAGTCGACGCTCCGAGTGGTGTTGCTCGCGAAGGAAAAATGAGGTTTTCAGCACGGTCGCACAACACCTCTGTCATGTCAGTCGTCTGCATACAGTTGTGTGTGCCCCATGTACAGTCAACGGTCTACAAGCACGGTTCCACGGGCAGGCTTTGCAAATGCTTCGACTCCGAAGGGGCACAGCCATGGTAGAGAGAAACACAAGACTAAGAATGCAGCCATACCTGCAAAGACAACTGCGGTGGTTGCTAAGCGGTTGCAGCTAGAATGGCCGATAATCCCCAGTGTTTTGCTTAGAAATAAAGATACACATTTTGATGCAGCTTGAAAAAAATATAATCCATTTCAAATATGTCTCCTAGTACTTTGCAGCCAGAAAGAATAATGCGTTCGCATTCTTTAACGTAGAAGCTGCACAGCGTCTCTACCAATTCTTATTTCGGTATGTGATTAGCGGGCACCGAAAAAGGGCGATTGCGGGATTGACGACACTTTTTGAAGGAAATAAGACAGCGCCGAAAATAAACCCCACAACCAAACGAACGCCCACGTGCATCCCCGTTAGCCAAAAAACAATTGAGAGCTATTTCATTTCAGAATTTAATCAGGAATATAAATGAAAAGTCTACTTCACTATATACAGGGGAACCGGAAGAACGTTTATAAAGGTGTCAAGCGAGCTCACATATGTTTTTTTTTGCTTGATCTCGCAGTGACGCCTCTCTTTAGCGTCATAAACTAGAGAAATGAAAACAGAACACCCGAAGCTCTTTTCATTCTTTAGATAGGCGGATAAATAAACGAAGTTTGTCAAAAGGTATACTAGAGGAGTTGTTGAGAGAAACATTATAAAATACACAGCCGCCTTCAGAAACCACCTCTGTTAAAAAAAAACAGCTGACTCTGTCGGCACCACTTAGGGGAGTAACCAGAAGATGAGTCCGTCTTTATCATTGAGTGGAGATTACAGAAAGATTCTGAAGAGTGGCGAGCTTCTAGAGGGCATTGCTCACGTGGAGAGTAAAATTTGGAAACTGTTTAGTAAATTGAAGCAAATAAGTGTTGGGCCTTTGCTCGTAGGAAGAAGATTGATTTAAACTACTGAAGTGTCATGATATACTTCGTGGACCTTCCGTCGTTACCAGTCTTGAAGTAAGTAAACTACTCAATTGCTCTTCATCTCGACGTCTCATTAGAAGAGCAAGTCGTCATCCTGTTGCGGAGACAGTCCGAAATAGTTGGCATAAAAATAAAAGCACGACTGCACCGCAGATACATGAAGTGCACTTGTGTAATCAAGGGCGTCCTGAGATAACCTTCAACGAGCAATATTCTAGCTTACTTGGTACCACACCATTTTTCCCGCTAGGTGAGAAGTTCGTAGTGTAATATCACCACGACCAAAATTAACCATAAACTTGTGATTACATTCGCTGCTAACATGAAAAGTCCCTCGAAAATTCATCTTCCGGCAAAAAAAAAGAAAAAAAAAACATTAGATCACCAAGACGCCTACCCGCTGTCTCCGATGCAAATGGCTGCATAAAAGGTTCAAGTTTGCAGCAGGAATAGACGCTGAAAGCGATCTCGTGGCGTAAATGCATTCAAGCTCTACAGTGGTTTTTGTGTTTGTGTGTATGCCAACTATGGGGCAAGCATGCCTCCATTTTCGACAATTGCTCCTTTCTTGTCAGAGCGCAACATCTCCGTAAATAATTCGCTAGAAGTCCGAAAACCCAATACGTATTAAAGCTGTGTCGAGAACAGACTCGTTCCGTTAGTTATAGTCGGATAACCAAGTGGCTTCTGCAGAAAGTGTACATGTTCTCTTATATGACTGTATTCCACCCAGATGTCACAGCGACACGTATACGAGTCGGATATTCAGCCTGCATAAATAAAACCCGCTCGTGTACTGTATCGAGACTTGAGCGTTCGGGTTATTATTTCCGGGGTTTAGCACCAAAATTGACAAAGATATAAAAGACCTCGAAAATGGCCTCGAAAATGTCGGCCACCTAGGGTGTTTTGAACGGGCACTGCCATAGCCCAGCACACGGGTGCGTAGCCCTTTCACCTCCATCTAAAAGCGGCCGCCGCGTCCTAGAGGCGATTTCGCAACATTGGGTAGAAAGGTCGAGCAGCATGACGGGTACAAACTTGAGCGTTTGGTTATGACAGTATATTTTGCGAAAAAGTTAAAGACGAGATAGTTTACTCTGGAAATAAAAAAGTGGATTGTGAAGTAACGTTATTATTTAGTGACGACAGCAGCGTTATTATAATTGTTATGAAACGGACAGAATATTTTAACAATCATTCAAAGCTTTTTTTAAAGCAGCGTGTCCAGATTATCAAGCATGCATATTATCGGCTATATCCTCCATATGTGACGTTGAGTCGTCTTTTTATGGCGCTGGATCTAAGGAAAGGTTACGTTTGAGATACCCAAGAACGCGGTTAGCTTTGTACGTAATGTATTCGATGTGTTGATTCCATGAGATGACTTTAGTATTACACACTACAAGTATTTGTATGAAACAACATGGCCGAGGGTGGTTAGTAAGGAAGGAGAATTATTAGCTGGTAACGGTCTTGCGTAAGAGGAAATTATATAATAGTTGTTTTTTACCCATACTCTCCTATGGGGCTTAGATGTGGGGGGGGTAACAGAAATTGGTTGTACTTGAGGGCAACGCAGGGAGTTATGCTAAGGAAACCGGTAGGTGTAACTTTAAGAGAGGAAGAATGCATGTAGGATGTGCAAGAGCAATAACTGCAGGTAAGAGCATTCTTATGGAAATCAAGCAGCAGAAATCGGCAAAGGCGGGACACGTAGTGCGAAGGGAGGATAACCAATGGTCGCACGGGTCAAAAAAAGGCATTCCAAGGGAGAGAAAGCGTAATAGGGGACTGCAGAAGTTCGTTCGGTGGGCGAGGCTAAGAAGTGTGCAGGGGCCAAGTGGATGCAGTTAGAACATGAGTGGTTTAATTGAAGGAATAAGGGAGAGGCTTACGCCCTGCAGTGGGTATAGCCTGGCCAATGACAATGAAGCGAAGAGCATATAGGCTGGCGGTTCTCGTGGAATAATGCGTATTTTGAGAGCAATAATCACAAAAGCAGGCAATTGTATAGCGTTGTCGCTCCTGCATGGGCAAATGAAGCTAATTTGCCCGGATGGGTTTCAATTTTCGCAGGAAACATTGTTTTTATTGATGTGTCAGCCCGAACGAAGTTTCGGGTCACACTGTCTTTTCACATGAATTACGAAGCAAATAATGCAAGCTTTAGCAGAATCTTCCGGAATCTGATGGTTAGGCAGCGCCAGCAGAGTGCAAACTTTGCAATCATTCACATAAATGAAGACATCTTCTTTGTTTTCAGTTTGGTCACAATACATTGAATTATTTGGGGCGGGAATTTTCAAGCTGATTGCAATTTTCTACAATATAACCACGATTCAGTGAAAAATATTGTGGCAACATCTTAGTCAATAACTGAGGTGTTCAGAAGGTCTCTTTTTGAACTGAGACTGCGAATAATTGCAGAAAAAATCAAATAGCACAGATGGTATTCCCTGGCCTCCCGTACGATCCTAGCGGGTGCAAGAGAAGATAGTACATGAGCGGGTGGCACTCGAGAAAGCAGCACCAGCGTAGGGCGAGGTGGTGTCGAGTTGCAATTAGCCTTCGTACCCAGAATAGTTGGAAGCACTCACCATGTGGCATTTCTTGTTTGCATACCACCTTTTGTACCACAGGGGGAAGGCTGTGTCTACTCGAAGGGTGATTTCCGCCAAAGTTTTACGATCGTGGCATGTTATATTGAATCAGTGTAGTTTTTTTATTGCGTTTAATTACCATTATGCAGAATGTTTCATCCCCAAAACTAGAAATGGCGTCCTAACTCGCAGTCGTTTTTAGTCTCCTGGAGGTCCGTAAGTACAAAGCAACAATGACTAGCAATGACAATGATTTCAACTTCCCGATACTAAAATGATTAGGAGATGCTTGGAACCTTAATGCAGGTGCTTTCTCAATTCCACTCTCGTTTATACTTAAGTGGTCTTCTGTTCCTTGAAATGAATATCGGGATCGTTATAACTGCTTCTGGATATGCCAGCTCCGTTTTATCTGGCTATCAGGAAAGGACTTTTAAACGACAACTTTGTATACAGACGAGTTGCTTTTTTGTATGAAGGACGCTTTTGTGCGCTGAAGAACGTGCGGATTTTGATGTCCTTTTTTGCATGTGCGAAAGACTCTGCAGATCAGCTGTTGCCGGATTAACGCAGCATTATCTACTATATTTTTAGTGATAGTGTCATAGCACTTGTGTCCACTGAATCAAAATGCTGGAAAAAATTACCAGATTGTTCTTCATTGTGTCAAACCATTTTTGTCCGCTAAATATGAATAGTGGTGTTATTGTAAAGTGCCTGCTTTAATTCACCGACCAGCAGGTCTACGTTATCTGCTTCTTTTTGCGGTGTTATCATGCAGACAGCTCGACGAAATTCTATATGCATTCGGGTATCAAGATTTGTACATTCGCAGAGCTTAAGAAACTACGGTATCAGCTGACACCCCGGCAGCCAATTTATCTACACCACTGATTGTGACAAGGGTAGTTTCGGTATGAGCCCTTCTTAAGCGGTGCAGTGGACTCATAATTCGAGGGGAACTGCTTTCGACTGCCAAGTGCGTAAGTTCTGCCCCAACATGACGCGTATCTTCAACGTGGCTTGTCTCATTCTTGCACTGGTCAGTACAGGTGAGTGAACAAACTGACTATATTTTTTATTATTTGTCTTAGACACTACTAATGAGATTCACGATCAAATAGTTCCACTCGGTTATATAACGCGTGAAAAACATGGCTTATACTATCCTCAAAGTCAGTTGATTGAGAGACGATGAAGCGATTGGAGTGGATGCAATGGCACCAAAGACAATAAATAAAAATGACGATACGAAAGGATGAACAGTACCAAAGATATATTCGCGAATTTGTGAGTGCACAAGCTTTCATGTTCACTTCTCAGAGCGCAGGTACATTACATGCGGTGATGTGATGTTAGAAATCACATAGCATATTTCACAGTGGTAATTGCAGTGGCATGTCGCAGAGTGGCCTAATATACCCGAAATGACAGAAGGATTCACACGGAAAATCAAAATAAAAATTAACAGGTCAATTATAACAGTTTGGTAAGCTTAATTGATATGGCTTTCTTTAAGCACGCTTAATTGATTCAAACAAATACAATATGGACATGGCCACACAAAACGACACACACAACACAACAGGACAACAGGACAACGTATATCCCCTGCCTCTCTCCCCCTTGTCCCCTAGCTAGGCAAGAGCCCCTAATGTGGCCTGGTCGGTAGCACTTCAACCTCACGAATGAAATATTACGTTTCAAATAGTGTCTGATGTCAAAAATGATTTACATCTTGTTTGCGTGAAATTGATATCTTTGCACATTGAAATTATTTCTCGCATACGGAGAGATTTATTGCCCATTACCGACGATGTTTTATTCGCCTTTCTTTCAAGCCTGACGAGGCGTTTTAAGTGAGTCTCATGTGGTTTTTGAAGTTTATGCGCAAGGAAGTTTATGCGCCAGTACACAAAGTAAGAAGTAAGTTCTACTTCCCTCATTCTGCGCATGCTCGATTTTTTCATATATAAGCTATGTACTTCGGCTTGAATAAAGAGTTGGTAATTAGCGCTCGTCAAACGTCTTGTGTGTTCTTCTTTGTCCTTTGTGTTCAATTTTTGCGCTATTTTTTTTACTTAATAGCATTGTAGACGAAGGCAGTCATCGCAAGATGGAATATGAACTGCGCCTTTTTTTATCAACCTTCTCTCTATGGTCCAATTGCTTTCAACATGTGCTTTACAGAAGAAACTGAGCCAGTCTGCTGGTTTTGAGTACTGTGCCTTCGCCTGCATGCATGACAGAAAGCCATTCGAATGCCCTGTTTGTAATGCCGTGAGCTTATTTTTTAAACCAAATATCAGCGTTAAAGTATTGTAAAAAAATAAATGTTATAACAACCGACATAGTCCACATGCCAATCCCCATCTGCTTTGCGTCAAGGTTGAACTTTGTTTCCCTTTGCATTCTATCAATAGGCCTTATTACACTAAACTGAATGGCGAAATATGCCATCGTGTCTATTTTAAGAGTTTAATGGGAGCCCTGGCGCTACTGTGGTCACATTTAGTTACCGAATTTTGCTCTGATACATATTTACGGGAAATTCATTTACGCATCGGGGCGTAAGATGCAATGCAAGAAGAAATATACAACTTGTTTAGCGCAAAAAGACAGGACACATAGTAATAAGACACGTGTACGTGTCTTACTGTGTGTCGTGTCTTTTTCGCTAAACAAGACGAATTTTAAGACTGATCTGCAACTAGCCCAACAATTAACGCTTTTAACATATACACTCGTGCTTTGTTTTACCTGTGCAGGTACATCATACGAAGAGAAAAATCTCCGTTGCTTTCCTGCGGGTCACGACGAATCTACAATCCCTTCTATTGCCGTTTGCGATGGAACATTGGACTGTGCCACTGGCACCAGTGAAAGTGACCTGGCGGCTATTGATGAAAGTCCTGATATTTGTGGTAAGATATCAATTAGGATGCTTGCTTGGGGGGGGGGGGGGCTAACTACAACATGGGCAATGTTAAGAACAGCACGTAACGACTGTGAGCTCATCTGCGCAATAAAATGTCCCACAAAAATATTACGATATTACTTCCAGCTCCCCTCCCGTACCTGGAGAAGGTTTTGCTGGAAAGCCAAGGCGTAACGAGTACGTCTGCACAAGTTTCGTGGTCGACGGTACCAAAACATGTTCCTGGCCACGAGCTCCAGCTAGCCGGCTACTTCTTGTCCGGGAAGTCGATGCGCCACTCATTTCAAAACTCCATACCAGCGCGCGTCACTTCGTACCAGCTGCAATGGTTAAAACCATGGACAAATTATACGGTGACCCTTAGACCATTCTACACCAAGAGCGGAAAACGAGAAAGTGCGTTTAAACTTGGCAGAGCAGCTTCTGCTGTCTTCCGGACTGACTCATCAGGTGAGTGAGACAGAAGCTGAAAGAACGGGAACGGAGCTCTGAAGAGCCAGTTCCGTAACGGAGTTGTGTTTAAACTACATAAATACAGGTATTATGCTGTACAGGGTCATCCACTTCTAGCTATAATGCTATCACTGCTTTAAAAACAACATTGCGTCCGACGCAAACACATATTGATGCAAGTCGATGCAAGAACACAGGGAGCCAGACATGCTCCCTCACATGACCTGCAACTTAGCTTTATTGCTTGGCCGAGCCGGAAACAATGACGCTTTGAAAGCAGTGAGCGTGTTCCAGCTAGAAGTGGACGAGGGTGTACATAGATTGGCAAGCAGCACTTTAAAACCATGTGTACAGCTATGAAACGTTTGAGGAAAGCATATTAAGCAGAATGCACTCAACATTGCTCAGTTACGTAGTGTTAAATCCACAATAAACAAGTGGACAATATTTGCACTGTTACCCTATCTCCAAATATATTTGGACTTAGTCCATATGCTGCGCTCTTGTGAACAGTGCAGGAAAAAGCGTTATGTTCTGGTAAGAAAAGCAACAAGTATTTGCATGTGAGAAGAGCTGTATAATGCATTACAGATAACACTACGTACCCAGAAACAAAGAAAACAAAAAATTGCTTTGCGGCTTAATATTATGAGCCTCTCCTGAATCGCTTGTTGAGTCACGCCTGTTTATGCGTCAGTGCAGGAAATTGTTTCGACTAGGCGTACATGCGGTTTGAAAAGCAAGTTAAACGTGACATGTTGGAAGAAGCAGCGGTACATGAAATTTGCGTGCCTGATTGATAGACCTTAGATGCATAACATAGCACAAAAAGAAAAAAACAGTATAACTTTAAAACATGTATGGGAGGAAAGAAGAGAAAGAAACGTGGGAGGGTTTACAGAATATTATAAGTTGCTTGAGAATAGTTCGGAACCTTCTCGATGTGTTAGTACAAGCTAGGTTGCGCAATGGTAATCATAAAGGAGCTGTTAGCGGTCTGTAACCTTGCGTACACGTGTTATCGTAGGGTCTGTAAAGTTTATGTATAAGTTAAAGTTACCATCTGCTTGATCTATCCACCTTCGCCTGGTGGCTATTTGCAACAAGTGGTCACCGGAATCAAAGTGATTTTGGAACAAGAAAGCATGAACGTTACTCCGCCTACATTGCACACTTTTAACGCTAGAAGCAGTCACTGCGGTGGGAAAAATGGACACGGGGTATGCTATCCCTAGTGTGGATGTCTGGATCAACGCATTTATATGCATATGTAGTACAGCGCTCATTTTGTTTTCGTTCGGCTATTTTCTTCAAATTAGTATTTAAACCCAAGACACGGTTGATACATTTTTGCTTCCGAGTGAATCGGCGAACGACGAGCAAGCGGCAACCCTGAAACTTGTCACAAAGGTTTTTATTTTATCTCAGCAGCCGGGCAGGAAAGAGCGGTGCAGCGCTCTGCCGTCGATTTGCTCTCACTCTAATGCAGTATAACTGTGGTAGAGAAGAAAAATGGAAAGATTATACCCTAGCCTTATTGCCACCGTTCGCGGAACTGGCACAGTGCAGCACATTTTATGCTGTGCTCGCTGGGCTTATTGGAAAGGGTAAATACATCACAAACCAGCCGTAGTTTTGGCCAATACCCAGGTAGCACAGAATGTGGGGCCCTAGTAGGTCCGATGTAGGCAAGTGGGGCGGGGGCAACCACCATAAAACCTGCATCGGTCCCCGATGGGGCAAAAGTGGGCAAGCCCCATTTCGGCTTGCTTCTGCTCCTCCTGCATGGGTCCCATAGCAGATTTTTTTGGGCTAATGCAGAGCACATTCCTGCATCCAGATCACAAGGGTCCCTTGCCGAATATTTGAGAGCAATCCAAAATAAATGTGGGCTTTTTATGGGAAAGCTCTCATAGATCCGAATTGAGGCCGCCCTCATTAAATCTTTGTGGGACCAACATTGGCCGTAGTGGGGCAAGAAAACGGACTTACCCACATGCTGCCCCAATCGGCCCCTTGTAGGTTACTTGAGGGCAGGTGAAATATAAATAAGGGCTCAATTTGGGCAAGCCCTCGTGAAGCCCAAATGAGGCAGCCTTAGCTAAACCGCTTTAGGTCCCACATAGGCTGTAATGGGGCTGGAAGGCGGGCGTGCCCGCATGGTACCAAAATCGGTCCTTTGTGGGGACTTTGAAGGCCCGTGGAACAGCAGGTGGGCTCTAGGTTCAAAAACAACCTCCAGCCCAATTGGGGCTGCCCACATAAAACTGCTTTATATTCCACATGGGCCGTAAGCGGGCTGGAAGGCGGAAAGCCCCGCATGATACTAAAGTTGGTCCCTTGTGGGGAATTTGAAGGCACGTGCGACAGCAAGTGGGCTTTGGGTTCAAAGTCAACACCCAGCCAAATTATGGCTGCCCACACAAAACCGCTGTAGGTCCCACATCGGCCGTAATGGGGCTAGAAGGCGTGCGTGCAATTGCGTAATCATTGTTTCCAACTTTTATTTGCATTAGATGTTGCCTTAAATTACTATTATAGATGATTTGTATAACAGTTGTTGCCATGTTCAGTCGATTAGAAATTTACATGGCTTTAGTTCTCGCGCTCATGCAAATTGCGCTACAAATACTAAAACAAACTGATTGCTAACTGTTGCCTCTTATGTGGTTGCTTTGGACAACCTGCAACTCTCAGCACAATATTACTGTTCAGAACACACATCTCCATAGCCTGAACAAGATGTACATGAAGTCATTTCGGCAAGATGAATGTTATGAATAATTGTAAAATTTAATATTGTGGCTGTTTAGAAAGTACAGACATGGATAAAATAATTACCTAATTATGTGCATAAATATTGATTGGGATAACTTGGACTAGGGCTTTCCATCAATTTCCTGCGTCGGACCCCTATGAGAATAATGTGGGCAAGCCCAAGTGCGGCTAGCGCTATAGAACCCGCATTGGTCCTATGTCATTATCTGGGGGGCTAACTGAAATAAAAAAAAATGTTCCTCCAAAGCGGCTGCCCAAATCGGTCCAAAGTAGAACCATCGCGGGGAGTTGGCGGGATGTGCCCTTTTAACAATGCCGGAAAAATGTGGGCAGCCCCGCAAGGGCTGCTTGCATCGGCCCCTAGTGGGGCAAATTGGGGCTTTGTCGACAGCCCCCTTCGGGCCTACGTCGGCCCCTCTTGCAGCACCCACATTGAGCCCACCGGGGTTTCGTTGCATGCCTACATTGGGCCCAGCGGAGCCCACCCTTCATAGCCCACTTTGTGCTACCTGGGTAGTTATTGCAGTGAATATACAAACTAGAAACACTTTTCGTGATATAAATTTTGGCAACGAAATATTTGTTAATATTGTCATTTTTGCCATAAGTGGTCACTGTTTCGGTATGAATTAAACAATATTTAGCCACATGCTTCAAGTGGAAAGATGACGCTAACATAATTGAATGTTGCAGTGACCTCAGTACTATAGTATTCAGAGCCTAAAAAGATTGAATATCAGACCTTCAGGCGAAAGGCATATGAACAACGCCTTAAAAAAAATTTGTATTGCCATACCGCTGTCCCTCCTCTGGCGCCCCCTTGTGGCCCCCCACACTTGGCTCCCTCGACCGCCTTCGCCATGCCATTTGTTTTTGGTCACTTGACCTCCGAAGTGGGTATTGGGGAATAGAGGTTGAAGAGCGAGACCGTGAGAAGACCGCCTTTATTACCCTGAGCGTTTGTATCAGTTTAAGGTTCTTCCATTTGGCCTGTGCTCGGTCCCTGCCACATTGTAACGAATAATGGACACCGTGCCCTGTGGTCTAAAGTGGAAGTATTTTCTCATACATCTCGACGACGTTGTGATTTTCTCGAACACGTTTGAGAACACCTGAAACGTTTGCGCGCTGTTTTCGAGGTCACACCCGAAAAATGACATTTTGTGTTTATTGAGCTGAAGCTTCTCGATTGCATTGTCAGCGCTCGAAGTGTTAATCCAGACCCAGAAAAATCGACCGCTGTAGCTGCATTCCCCAAGCCAATGGTTAAACGGAGCTTGCGTCGATTTATCGGCCAGTGCGCGTACTGTCGGCAGTTTGTTGACAATTTCTTTAAGATATCTGAGCCTCTGACTCGCCTGACAAAAAGGCCGCACCGTGCTTTTAGGGGCACGACCAGGAAAAATACTCCACGGAAATCAAGTCCCGTCTCCATGGTATGCCTATACTTGGCCCCTTCGTGTAGAGGCTGACACGGAACTGCACACGGAAGCAACGTTGGCCTCGGTGCGGCCCTTGTTCAGCGGCAAGACGGTACAGAACGTCTAATTGCCTACACCAGTGGGACTTTGTCCCGTCCCGAAGTTAATTATTCAACTACGGGAAAGGAGTGCCTCGCTGTTATGTGGACCGTCATGAAATTTCGTCCGTACTTCAACGGCCACCTGTTTAACTTCGTGAGCGATCATCACTCACTGTGTTGGCTGGCAGACCTGAAAGATTAATATGGGCTGCTTGCTCGATAAAGCATTCGGTTGCAAGAATTTGACATTACTATCGTGCACAAGTGTCGATCAGAAATAAAGCGATGCTGTCTGCCCCGTGCCCCTATTCTCTGCTACACGGGCGGCTCCAACGATGATTCCGCTTTCCTCGGCGCATCGCGACGTCTACCTAGCTCGAAAGCAGCGGGCCGTCTTCGAACATCTGCCCTTCATCGAATATCTCGAAAGAACCATGCAATCTCCTCCTCGGCTCTTCATGAGCGGGCTACTTTCATTCTGCTTACGAGACGGTGTGCTCTACAAGAATAACTATGTTCCAACAGAAACTGCCTATCTGCTTGTAGTACCCACAAACGCTTCCCGACGAAGTTCTTTGTGCGTGCTATGATGACCTTTCTTCAGGCCACCTCGGGATTTCAAGCGCATTGTCACGGATACGCCGAATGTAGTGCTGCCCCAGGCTAGCTGCCATTGTTCACTGCTACGTCCGCACTTGCCAGCGGCGGAAGACACCGCTGACTAAACCAGCTGGGCTCCTGCAGCCTATTAATTTCCCGAAATTACCATTTCAACAAGTCGGCATTGGCTTACTTGACCAATTCCCGCAATTATCCATGGGTAACAAGTATATAGCGGTTGCCACTGACTACCCCAGTCGCTAGTCTGAGACCAAGGCCATTCCCCGTGGTACCGCAGCCGATGTTCTCACATTTATTCATTCACAACATTGTGCTTCGTCATGGTGCCCCCAAGGTAGTCATAACTGACAGTAGAACCCCGTTTACATCGGCCCTCACGAGCGAGGTCCCTCGACTCAGTGGCATCACGCATCGCAAGAAGACATCCTACTACCTTCAATTCCATGGACTGACTGAGTGACTTAAGACAATTGGCGATATGATTTCCATATATGTAGACGACGATCATTGGACCTGGGACCGAATACTACCGTACAACACGTTCGCATACAACACGGAGCTCCACAAAACTACACTCTTCATTCCATTTCATTTGGTTCATTGACGCGAAGACTTGACTCTGCTGGATGTCATGCTTCTTCAGGATCTGCTGCCTTCACTGCTGTGGGCGCTGACCGATTTAATCATGACGCAGAAGCCGCGCCTCAATTTGCCCAGCTGCAAATTCGGCACCAACAAGAACACGACACCAGCACTACAACCTGCGCCACAGAGAGGTGACTTGCGCACCCTGCGACCAAGTGTAGGTGCAGAGCCCGATCCGTTTGCGAGAGCACTTTAAATACGTGCTTAAGCGTTACATTTGCCCCTACTAGATGCTCTACTGTCTGAGCGCAGGGAACTAGGCGGTGCTCCTAGAAAGTACTGTCCGCTCCTTTCGACAGCCGAACTCTGAACTTGTTCACGTCGTCAGAATAAAGCCGTATTATAACCGGTAAACCATTCCTAGGGTCCAAACTAGAGTCAGAAACTCACCCTTATAACTTGCCTCACTTTTACATCGCTCGCCTATGTTTGCGGCATCGGGTCGATGCATGTTGGAAAGGGGGGGGGGGCAATGCCACACAGCTGTCACATTTCTGGCGGCACCATGTGGCCGAACCATATTTTGGGACGTGGCCGAGATCTTCTTCGCTCTCAAGATTCGCCTCATTGAAAAATCATCTGGGTTGTTTCCTGGTTGCCACATTTGTCGTTGGCGATATCAATCATAGAGTGCCAACAAATTACTAAAACATTAACGGCAGTTTTAGACAGCAAGTATTGCCGACCACAGTCAAGGAAGGTATACTAGTTTGCAAGCAATAATTACCGTTCTATCTGCATCGTTGGATTTCTAAATATTCTCGATTTACGAGAGTTAAACCGGCAAATTGTAGCCGAGGCACCTGTTAAAAAGTTTAACACGCGGTGCAGGTTTGGGAGAGGGGTTGCTGAAGTAAAGTTAGGTAGAATATATGACATGCATTTTTCCAACTCAGCGAAGTTTCAGCTTACACTCGCACTACCCAACGCGCGGCAGCCATCTCTACGAATCTCAGCACGCAAATCATTAGAAGAGTTGTGCACATAAAGCGCTTAACAGTGATTCTGGAACCTAAGAAAGATCTGGACGTAGCTGTCATCACATGATGCCAGTAAATAACTGTTGTGTGCAATCATAACGGCTGTTACACTTGTCGACACGGTACAAAAACATCTTTGACTGGTGAGTTATTGTCTAGGGTCATATAAATGCTTCGTTCCACAGTATGTGGCCATCTTGCTGTTGCCCGCGTACACTACTAAAAAAGCGCAACTCAGATTGACGTCGCCGACATCACCTGCTCATAAACGTCCGATTAATGGAGTTGAATTCCATAACTATATTTTTGGAGTTCTGTTAGAAGTTAGGAGAAGTGAGCAGTTAAATGCGTCTGCGCCTCCTTGCAGAGCCAGAAATGCCAGGCTTGGTGTCGGTGCTCTCGTCACAACAACGGAATGTGGTGTTCAACATCGTTGGTCCTTCCGCTTGGAACAGCGACCCTGTTGGCTTCCACATTCGGTGGGAGGCAACCAGCGAGCGCCGTGGACCGCAAGGAGAGGAGGAAATTGCATTATCTGCGGAGTGGTCGCCTGAGGAGAATGTGATGAACGTAACCCTGCCTCTTCAGGGAGGCATGGATTACCGACTGTCAGTGAGTGCCGTGGGGTCGACCAGCTCTGGGAAACCTCTGCGAGGTCCTGAACTGGAGGTCAACGCTAGCGTACCACTGGGTAAGTCGCGCGCATCGTGCGGCATAAAAAAAGGACATTTTACTATTGTTTTCTTCAGCTCAGAAGGCACAGAATAGCCGCAAAGGCCTAAAAAATTCCGTATCCTTAAAATATTTTCCAAATCGAAGCGCCGACACGAAGAATAACGCCAACGCAGCAAGTTGGAATAGCGTAAAAAGATATAGAAAGCTAGAAGAAGAAAAGCGCGCATGAATGGCCTTAAAGGTACACTGAAATGGGTCGCCAAAAAGAGTAAACAACGCCATAAAACTGATAGATATTGAACCACCCATCATTCTCACGCAAAAATTTCTGTCTAGCTTCTGTAACACAAGATATATCGGAGATTAAAAATGACCCTTCCAATTTTCGCTCTCAACTCGTACGCCGAAGGGAGCCATAAAAAAAATATAGAATACAAGCAAGTTCAAAGCTCCGCCCAGAAATACGTAACTTCGAGAAACTTCCGGTTGACGCGCGCTCGCTCGCTGGCGTATTCGCTTCAACCCGTCCTCGCTCGCACACGCCTGAGGAGTTCGCCAGTTTGCGCAGCGACGGTTACGCCAACCCGTGGTTAGCCCATGTTACATTGCGGACCAAACCGAGCTTGGCGACCTCGGTTTGCGTCGTTAATCGAGATTATGACGGCGTCTGTTGACGGAGGCTACTCGTCGCGCCCGAGTGCGCGAAACGTACGAGCCGGTCTGCTTCACAAAGTTATTCATTTGCCCACTGTATTACGTTTAAAGATCGGTGTATAGAATATGGTGCCGCCCGACGTCTTCGATTACGGCAGACAGCGCACCGACTGCGTACTGAAGCCTTGTCTTGCCTGCAGTATCGTTCGAACGGCTTGTTGCTGAGCAAAACGTCGAAAAATGCGTGGCCTTATCTATGAAAGTAGACGAGTTTGCAACGCTTGCAGCACGGGATGCCGCGAGCAGGCTGAGGTACGTTACACTATTACCGTGGGGGTGGGGCGCGCGAGGGCGGCGAACGACGCCCCGTGCGTGACCGTCCCTAGTCGTCGCTAGGCGTAAATTGTTTCGCTTCGAAGCCGCGGTGGTCGGCGCTTTGGAACTGATCAATGCTGTCGTAAATCGTCTACTTATGAAACTGCCTTATAGTGAATCCTATCCTGCCGTAGTAAAAAACAATAAGGATTAACTCTGGCGACGCATTATTCGCAGAGCTAGTACGAGCAGATCGAATCAGCCGAAATGTACCAGCGGCAGCTGGCTTGATCAGAAACTTGCTTGTGTCACGGCTATCGCTTTTACCAGCAATTTGCTGCTGTTCACCGATCCTCACGAGGGCTTCATGCTTGATATTCGGCTCAGTATTCCAGACGCCAACAAATTTTAGCACGCTTTATTTCGGACATCGGTGCTAACGATCCGCCCTGTCGTTCGCATACAGTATGCGAGAGGAGGGGCCACAGCGGGGGTGTTTACGGCTGTCGAGGAGGTGCTGCCATCGTGCGGTTCTTGACCGTGCTGTTGACGCCTCGTCAGACGACACTCCGGTACTCCTGAAAACACGTTGTATAAATAAGATATTTGTAAATGCAGCTTCGGTCCGCCGATCACTGCGTCGCTTCGGTTGTTATACTTGATGGGCAATGGCCGCCTAACCGACAAGGGCGGCGAGCTAACAGCACAGAGTTCGAGCAAGCAGAGCACGAGCAGACGACTTTCACAGCAACCGGAAGTGTGTCCATGACGTCATGGCTGCAGTGGCCGCAGCGAATGGCAGCTTCTAGCAAATCTTGCCAGTCAACTCTCCCGTGACGTCACGGGTTAAGGAAATAGTTCCATGCGACACCTCCAAACAGCGACTTCTCTGCCCGCGAATTTCAAAAAACGCTGTTTTTAAAAGTTAATAATAAATCGCTTGCTTTGTTCCAAGGAGTTACACTTCGGGTTAGTGCTCAAAAGTATCTGTTCTATCCACTGAACACGTTTATCAGTGGCTTCTTGGTGGGCGTTTCAGGGGACCTTTAACAAGCGAGCGTAATGTGGAAATGCGTGCTTGCTCAAGAAATCTTCAAAATGCATGATCGGACTTAGCCTTTTCTAGTAGGAGAGTTTCAAGGAAATAGTTCTGCTGCTCGTCAAGTCAGCTTTTTTTTTTTTGCTTCCTGTTAACTGAGCATTTGGTGGTGCCAAAAGCTTTCTCTTAATGTGTGACAGCTGTATATAGGGGTTGGCTTTTTTCTTCTCAAGTCTCCATGAGCTAGTTGAAAGTATGAGTATAATCTACTGTATTATATCATTTATGAAAGACTGCTTTATCCTTCGTTTGAGTGAACCGTAAAGCTGACCTGATTTCCTACGAATTTCTTCGCAAACATTTGTTTTAGGTAACGGAGAATAAGCTCATCGGACTGTTAATTTCAATGTTCGTGGTGCCATTTTTATCTATTAAGATAATATGAACTTTCTTCTCAGGCTCCGGTGTGCTCGAGGTCATGGATATGGTGTAGTTTCGATAATGGAATTTCCACGGCATTTTTTAGCCGCTGTGATTTACTGGATCCCCCTGAGTTGGTGCCCCCATTTCAGTGATTATAATTGCTCAGTTTATTTACTCAATTACTTTGTTTAAAGCGAAAGCCTCGATTCTCCACTGTTACTCTCATTAACTTGCCGATAACATCATCTAATACAGTGGTTGTGAGTAATGGGTGCGTCGAGAACCCCTTGTGGCGCAGTAAAAGTGGAGGAGAACCCTTTGTGACCGGCTTAGGGGAGGAAGGCTATGTTCTGCAGACTGCTGACGTCGTTTCGAGCGGGTCACGGAATTGGGTTTGAGCGAAGGCTAAACTAGACTCTAAAAAACTCACACTTGAAAGGCCAGCCCGCAACGGTCTGCAGTGAATTAGGGGAAGAGGCGACGCGTTGGAACCGGTATGCCGGTTGCCTCGACTCCTCCCAACACCGGACCGCTCGCTCTTCGGACACGCGGGAAGCTTTGCAGTGAACCCCGCCCAAGCATGCAGCCAGAAGTCGAGTTTTACAGATTCCAGCATCAGCGAACGCCACAGACGCCACCTCTCTTTCCCTTTCTCGTGCGTTCTCTCCGTTTCAGTACTCCTCCTTCGTTTCTTTTGCAAACAGAAAATAAATTCGGCTATGAACCTCCATGCCTTTAAAGGGCCCGGCCCTTGAAATGCTAACTGCGGTAAACTTCTAACCCAAGAAATCTATCACAGAGGTGCTCTTTCTGAGTATTCGAGTCAAGTTTTAAAGTTTTGCGTGGAGTCGATCATTTACAAATAATTTTTAAGAAGTGCTTTTCGGAACCACTCGCAACTGATTGGGGCGACATGTCACCGCGCCCCAGCCTCCTCACTGACGTCAGTGGGGCTGCTGGGTGCGTCCGTCCATTGAACGCTACTGAGTTGGGCGAGCGGGACGGACCGTGCTCTGGGGCCGTCACGACATGTTTTCTTCCTTTTTTCTTCCACACCGGCGTGGGTTGAGCTGAGCGTAGTGGAGAAGCTGTTTTCGATCGCCCATAGGTTCGAAGCTAGCAAATGTGGATCAAACATTTTTGCGTTGCGGTTAATATTCATGGGATACCTATTGCTAATGCGTGTTTTATATTTTTTGCCAAATAGCTTTTCATGGACCTTTGAACCCTGAAACATTGTGTATATCCAAACCGTAGTTATTGCGCATTTTTTTTCTTTTTTTTGTGTGTGAGCATATCTTTCACGGGCCCCGAAAATAGCTTCATGGGTCCGTTGATGTCCACGTTATCCTCTAATTTGCTTTCAGGCTACCTCCATTCTTTACGGCAGGACAAATGATCTCCATTTGGAGTTCGTAACACCGCTTGTCTGACACTTGTAGATTAAGGTTGATAACTCTGCCAATATAATCTGCCGGTTGGTTTAGAGGTTTTCCCGTGAGGACGTTTCTTGAACAACTATTTTATCTTCTTTAGTAGTTTACCATTGTGGTGTCTAATATCCTACCACTTGTTGCGTACTCCTTGATGTTATTTCTGAAATAGCCGTCCATCGCTTCTGCACTAATGGCTAGCTTTTTTGTTAATGCCGAACATTTTTCTTTATCAAGGTACTGAAAAAATATAGTGTCCCTCCTACCGCAATCTTACAGATGGGATTGTTTTTTACTAGTTTCTTCCGTTCCCTATTTGTCTATACAAATTGGAGAGAAGTAGCTAACATGTTTTCATAACCTCGACACGTGCAGGGGCGCTACAATCTTGTCCTGCACAGGAAAGCCTTTAGTTCCGGCTTGCACTATCACATCTTACGTGTGTTCCAAGTTTTAACTCTGGCCAGCGCAAGATAAGCCCCTCAAGTCCTTTAGATACTTCGTCATGAGTTGCCTATATTAACAAATGAAAGCGTTATGTGATCGTCTCTATTTTTCCTTCCACTCGTTACTTTTTGTTTTTATGCCAAGAAATAGCACGCACTTAACTTTTTATTCTTTAACACAGGAAAACCCCAGAGTGGTTTGTAAGGGACTAGAATTGCCTATCTTCCTCTGGCCAAACTGAAACTTGGAACACATACAAGAGGAGATGGTGTGAGCTGTAACTAAAGGCCGTGCTACCAAGGCGAGATAGCAGTGCTCCAGCGAAGACTTTTTCAAGCGATGTTTTATCTAGCGACAGCCAAGGGTTGTTACAGTTGGACATAGATTCATAGAGTAAGGGCCCAACGAAATACTGCGATGAATATGCGAAAACCACGCTTTCCGTGGTTCGTCTTTTTAACATCTTAAACTTATGTTATACACATTATCAAATAGACAATAATATTGTCACATTATGCGGTGCATGTACTGTTATGCGCATAAGGGAGCAAGAAGAATCTCTTGCGTTTTGAAGAAGATGACGTTCGAGCAGTGTCGGCTGGTGCCAGGTTGACGCTTCTGCGTTTCAGTGTGCTGTGTGCTGCTGTGTCATTTTGAACTAATCTTTTGGTCTTACCTTGCCCCGTATCATTCTGTTGGAGGTGACTAAAGATCCCCGTGGGCGCAGAATAAAAAAAAGAGCAAAATAGCACAGAAAAAGCTGGATTTCCGCAGTTGCCGCCACCTACTCGGGCCTCACAACGACGTCAGCAACAACCACTCTGAGCTCCGATGCAGCTCCTAGAAGGCAGCAACATCGGCTCAGCCAGTGGTACACACGAAGATTCGTCACCCTCCCACCTTTAATGGCGAAGACAAGCCGGACGTAGACTACTGGTTAGATGAGAACGAGCGCTTCAGCAGAAACAACCACTCGGATGCGACCATTATGCTGGCGAACCTAATCTTCTATTTGGCGGGAACAGCTCGGACGTGGTTCTGAAATCACGAGCAAAAGCTAGTGACCTGAGAAATCTATAAACAAAAGCTTCAGGGCTTGTTCGGTAAACCAATGGGGCGGGCTCTCGCAGCAAAAGCAGAACTTTCTACTCGCACCCAATCCCCCACGGATGCCTATCCTTGCCTATATTCAAGACGTGCTTTCGTTGTGCAGCAAGGTGAACAGCTTCATGCGAGAAGGTGACAAGATAGGGCATATTCTCAAGGGTATAGCGGATGATGCGTTAAACATCCTCTTCTGCACCGATTGCTCTGCCGTCGACGCGGTACTTCAGGTCTGTCGAAAATTCGAGCAGGCTAAACACCGATGTCTCGTACATCGCTTTGAGTGCCTTCCGAACACGGCGGCTACATCATCCTGCGCTGACCTGGCGCCTTTGCAACAGCCTTCTCATCCAGCGAACATCACTCGGATCATTCGAAAAGAACTCGAGGCTTTGGACCCTGCATCACTCATGTCCCCGCAGCTCGATATCATGGCCATGATACAGGCGGTTGTTCACCAGGAACTTGCCAACGTCGGCCTCTCCTCCAGCCCCGTGCTTCGACAGTCACTAACGCACCGTGTTCCTGTAGTGGCTGCTGGTACCGCCAGCCAGGCTTCCCCATGTCGCTACTTTAGCCGCAATCCAGCAGAGTGGCGCACCTCAGACGACAAGCCAATTTGCTACATTTGCTGTCGTGCCGGCCGCACATCGCGTTATTGCCGTAGCCGTACCTTCTTCGCCCCTCGCTCTTATTACAACGCCGGCCGTCGATACTACAATGGACCTCGACGCTTCCCTGCCCAACCAGAGGAGCCCCACCCCGCCTTTGATGCACCTGGACATTAACCTCCTGAAACAGATCAGCCTCGCAACGAAACCATCCCCACTGCCCGTCGCTCCAGCCAATCTCCATCCCCACTGGCTCGTCGATCTCTTTCACCGCTGCGTCGTCTCAACTCAGCCTCACCATACGTCGGCCCTATACTCGGGAAACTAGCAAGTGCAGCGCCCGGGATTGACGCTGCACTACGGACCCGGGCTGTCAACTCGGAATTGACCCCCACACCTAGACGTAACCTCATTGACATTCTTGTGGACGGAGCCTCCGTTTCTGCCCTTATTGACAATGGAGCCCATATTTCAGTCTTTAGTTCGTCGTTCCGCAGCGCCTCAAAAACGTTCTTACGCCCGATAACACCTCTACAGTTCGTGCTGCTGATGGAAACACTTCTACCGTCATTGGAATGTGCACTGCGCGTGTCATCATCGCCGACCACCACGTCCCTGTGCTCTTCGCCGTCCTTACTACTTGTCCGTCCTTACTACTCAAGACGTGATTTTAGGCCTAGACTTTTTAACAGCCCATTCCGCTCTCATTGACTGTTCCTGAGGATTGCTGCGCCTAGCCCTGCTCTATTGTGTTCACGACCCTAGTGCCGACCATTCCCAGCCTCACCTCCGCTCCAGTACATTTACTCGCCTACCTCCCGAGGCGGCAGTGCACGTGCCCATGTCACCTTTTCCCTCCCTTCCTGACGGCGACTACGTTGTCAACACCATCACCGACGTCACTCTACAGCGCAACATCGTCCTACCTCACAACATTGTACACGTCGAGAATGACCTCACATACATTCCCGTATCAACTTCAACATGTCTTCGCAAGTTCTCCCGGAGGGCATTTTCCTTTCCGAGCTGTCACCTTTGTCCAGCTTTACTATTTCTGCGGTACTGTCCGACCGTCACGATGAGGTACCTGCACAACCTGTCTCGTCACATAATGCAGAGGAACGCATCTGAGGCATGGTAGCCTCTGACCTGCGTCCTGAATATGCCAGCGCCCTTGCTGGCCTTTTGCGGTCATGCAGCGACATTTTTGATCTCGGTCACGGATCCTTGGGCCAAACATCCGTCGTCACACATCGCATTGATACTGGAGATGCCCGCCCTATTCACCGACGGCCTTACAGATTTGCTCTTACCGAACGCCGGATCATTCAGGAAGAAGTGAAGAAAATGTTCTCCAGTAACATTATTGAGCCGTCGTGTAGCCCCTGGGCGTATCCGGTAGTACTCGTCAAAACGAAAGACAACAGCTGGAGCTTTTGCGTAGATTATCGAAACTCAAACAAGATAACACAGAAAGACGTGTACCTTCTTCCAAGGATCGATGACGCCCTCGACTGCCTGCATGGTGCCAACTACCTCTCCTCCATTGATCTCCATTCTGGATATTGGCAGATCTCGGTTGACCAAAGAAATCGTGAAAAGACGGCTTTATGTCACCCCGGCTGGCCTCTACCAATTCAATGTGATGCCTTTCGGCTTATGTAATACCCTTGCGACCTTCGAGCGCATGATGGACTCCTTACTACGCAGGTTCAAGTGGACAGCAAATCTGGGCTACCTCGATGACGTCATCGTATTTTGATCAACCTTTGAGGGCCACCTCCATCATGTTTCGGCTATTCTTGGCGTCTTCCGACGAGCTGGCCTTCAGTTGAAATCCAAGAAGAGTACCTTTGGTAGCCGGGAACTCAGGGTCCTAGGACACTTGGTCAACACCCATGGCATCCAGCCGGACCCCGAGAAAATTCTCTCTGTAAGTTAATTTCCTATACCGAAATCTGGCAGTGACGTGCGTAACTTCCTCGGACTTTGCTTATATTTCCGGCGACTTGTTCCAAACTTCGCGAAAATTGCCTATCCACTCAAGAGCTTCTGAAAAAAAGAGATCCCCTTTTCCTGGGGCCACGAACAATCGACCGCTTTCGTCGCTCTTATTGCCCAACTCACCGGTCCGCCAGTGTTGGCTCACTTCAATCTAGCAGCGCCCACCGAAGTACGCGCCGACGCAAGTGGTCATGGAATTGGTGCTGTTCTCGGACAACGTCAGCTCGGTTCCCCTCGCGTCGTCGCCTGTGCCAGCCGACTCCTCTTTGCGACCGAACATAATTATTCCATCACTGAGGGTGAGTGCTTAGCCCTAGCTTGGGCCATTACGAAGTTCCGCCATACTTGTATAGGCGGCCATTCACTGCAGTCACTGACCACCACGCATTGTGTTGGCTTTCCACACTGAAAAACCCTACTGGCCGCCTTGGACGTTGGGCCTTGCGCCTTCAGGAGTACAATTTTTCAGCGGTTTATTAGTCTGGCCAGTTGCGTCGAGACGCTGATTGCCTATCCCGTCATCCGTTTGACCCTCCAATCCAACTTGAATGTGACAATGACGCTTGCGTGCTCTCTATTTCTGACTTTTCCAACATTCGCCGTGAGCAACGCCAGGATCCACAGCTTCGCGAAATTATCAATCGCATCAGCGCCGATCGCCATGACCCTTCCCTTCGTTTGTTAGTGCTCCACGACGGCAGCTTATACCGGCACAATATGCGACCTGATGGCTCCGACCTTCTACTAGTAGTCTCTCGGCACCTACGCACAGCTGTACTTGAAGAGCTTCACGACGTTCTCACAGCGGGTTATCTAGGCGTCTCTCGCACATACGACAGTGCGCCGTCGGTTCTTTTGGCCAGGCCTATATCGCGCAGTCCGCCGCTACGTAGGTGCTTGTGACCACTGTCAATGCCGGAAAAAGCGATCAGTTTTATCAGCTGGACTTCTGCAGCCAATCGACATCCCCATAGACCCATTTTCTCGAGCGGGTCTCAATCTTCTAGGGCCTTTTCCACTGTCCGCATCGGGGAAGAAAGGGATTGCGGTGGCCGCTGATTACACCACACGCTACGTGGTACCACGAGCAATACTAACAAGTTCTGAAACTGATGCCGCTGCTTTCCTCCTCAACCACGTTATGCTCGCACATGGAGCTCCCCAACTGCTCACCGACAGTGTCCGTTGCTTTCTTGCGCGTATAGTCGACGACAGCCTACAATTGTGCAACGTTTGTCATTCTTTCACGACTGCCCACCATCCACAGACGAACGGCCTTACCGAACGCCTTAACCGGACACTGACTGACATGCTGTCTATGTACGTTTCTGATGACCACCGCGACTGGGACATAACGCTGCCATTTGTGACATTCGCTTACAATTCGTCGCGTCACGACACTACCGGCTACTGCCCCTTCTATCTTCTACACGGCCGTGAACCTGTTTCCTTTTGACAGCCTGCTTCCTTCTGTCGCCACTGCCAGCTCATATGCTCGTGACGCCATAGCCCGAGCTGATGCTGCCCGTGTTGTTATAAGGGAGTAATTACTCATTGCATCCACCCAAGCGCAGCCGTACGGCTACAAAGGAAAGCTATGCAGCTTTCTCAGAAACTTCGTAGTTAAAGAAAAATTCGTCCTGATCCGGGAATCGAACCCGGCACCACCGCCTTTCCGGAGCGGTCGCGTTGTTGCTCACAACTGAATTGCGGTCTCCCAGCACTCCCAGAAACGACGCTATGATTTCTGTCATTGCAACACTCAGTTTTCTTGTGGCTCTCTCGTGCTAATTTGGACCCCAGCTCGCCGCGTTGGCCTCTCGGAAAAACTTTTGCCCCATTATACAGGGCCCTACCGTATTTTACGACAAGTGACTCCAGTGACATACAAAGTTGCGCCCTTGCATCCCGCAACGCATACCTCTACACCACGCACCGAGACGGTCCATGTTGCACGCCTGAAGCCGTACTGCACGGACCCTGGTTTGGACGCTAGCACGCACCAGGACGGTGCTTTACAGCCGGCGGGGTAGTGTTACATGAGGCGGTGCATGCACTGATATGCGCATAAAGAAGGAACAAGAAGAATCTTGTGAGTTTTGGAGAAGACGACGTTCGAGCAGTGTCGGCTGCTGCCTGGTTGACGCTGCTGTGTTCCAGTGTGCTCTGTGCTGGGTCATGTTGGACTAATCTCTTGACATAACCTTGCCACCTATCAATATTATTAACTAAACAACGGTTTAGCTTTATATATACGGAGTGATATTACATTCCCAGGTCGGAAGCCTTCAAAAGTTCTTTTATAATTTTTTTTTTAAATCGGCATTGCAGTTAGAAATGTATTACAATCTCAACATGAATAATCCTATAAGGTAGTAAAACAGAGCAGCTTGTCCTCTTGCGCTGTCCCTATTAAAGTTAGGGCATGCAACCCGAGCTCCGTGGCAGAGTGTTGTCAGCTGAAATAGGAAAGCTAATTCCCACTTGAATTTATGCGAAGCTCTAGGGATTTTGAATAATTTTACAGATTTTTTTTTAATTTTCTCAAGTTAAAAACATCAAAACTGTTGAGGCAGTGGTTAAAATCTCATTTCATAGATAATTACATCAAAATAAATACAATTCTTGTAGTGAATATGCTGTCGTTCCCAAACTATAACATTCCGCATAGTTAGTTATGAAAATCTACCTCAGACCTTGGGAAGGATTCTGCTACATGGGACCGCGCTAGAGGACGAGCTAGTCCCATTTTACTCCCAGATAGGCTAATTCGTTTTAGAGTGTAGCGAGACACTAGCCCAGGACAGAATGATGACACAATATCAAACGCACACAAGCCCAAAAGAAAATGTTGAAATATCTGACACAAAAAATACGCATCTGAATCTTCCTATAACAGGCTGAAAAGCATTGGATGTTTCCCAAATGGCTTCTCTGCTCGTTATTTTGTCGCCACAGTTAACTTCCTCGCCAGTATCAAGCGTCTTTATTTACAAAACATAGAAGTTTTTTCAAAGTGCAATACGTGAAAGGCGATTGAGCGAGGTCTCAGATGCATAGGTTTTCGACTTCGTTTGGATAAAGATTTCCACTCCTGCTCACTACCCAGAGTGGATTCCGGACACAAGATTTTTTCCCTTCGTGAATAGATATATAGATGGATTTATTGAAAGGAAAAGGCAGAGAGGTTGGCCAGAATAATTCAAATCTGGCCTGCTACTCTGCACTGGGGAAGGGGAAGGAGAGAAGAAAGAAGGTCATGATGGGTGACGGTGTGGGAGAAGGCATATGAAATGCATATACAGACACAGTAGCTTATTTTACAAGCGCGAATCAAGTCCGCTGGCACACAAAAAACGGCAAAAAGCACGCACTGCCTGGACACCCTTCCCCTTGTCCTGACAAGCGCCCAGCAGCAGTTCCTCCGACAGAGGTCTCTTGTCTAAACGCTTCAAGGAAGCCGCTAGCACACTTCTTTCGCGCGCATACGCTGAGCACACTAATAATATATGGTCCAGTCTCTGGGATGCCACAAGTTGAAGTTGCTCGCCTGACAAAATTCAGATGAAACTGTACCTTCGATGTATTCTTAGAGCCTTCCGGAAGCCGAAGGTTCCTAAATACAGAAGGGGAGGTCTAATTGTGATGGTTGGTGCTTCCATACCCTTCAGCATTTATAGTATTTTTTGCAAGGGCTCCAAATTTGGATCTCACTTATTAAGTAAGCGAGTTGTTGAGGTGGAGCCATTGGTTCCACCTCAAGAACTCACTGACCTGATAAGTCAGAGGAGGATTAACGCGATTTCAGAAAATTCGGCATTGCGGGCGTTCGGGTCGCAGTAACGAGCGAGAACTCAATACATATGGTAGGTGGCAGTTCCCAGCTGGCATAGATGGGCATCAATTGGCTGGAGCACTGTATGACGTCAGAAGACCTCATGACATGGCGGTGTCGGAAAGAGCTGCCAAAGTTCGGCTTCTCCTTTGAGATGGGTGGGTGAGAGGGGAATCCAGCCGTCGGATACCTTTGGATCTCGAGGTGGACACGCTACACCCGAGACACGCATGCCCGTCCGCACGGTTTTGAAGAGCGGGGTTTTTATATATATGTATATATATATATATATATATATATATATATATATATATATATATATATATATATATATATATATATATATATATATATATATAAAAGTGAAAAATTGCTTCATACTGTTTCCAAGTTTATTTGTAGTCGAGGTTTCGGCAGGAGCCCTGCCTTTCTCAAGACTCTTGAGAAAGGCAGGGCTCCTGCCGAAACGTCGACTACAAATAAACTTGGAAACAGTATGAAGCAATTTTTCACTTTTATGTAACCTCTAGCAACCAAGTACGTATATATATATATATATATATGCCGCGTCGCCCCAGACGTAATGTGGTAGCTAATTACTCCTTTCAGCTGATATGCAACGTAGTAGAGACACAGCTCTAGTGCATATATAGATGTGTGGCAGAGAGCGTGTACGCGAGAGAAGGTCTAAAAGTGCAGCCGCTATTAGGAGCTAGCGCTGTGGCGTCCTAGCCCTAAGGGCATAATTTCTTAGCTGACTCTCATTTTTGTTGACTACGCCTCTTTCACCCCCACAAAGCGGATTAAAAAATTGAAAAAGGGTCTCCCTTTTAAATTGCATGACCCTCAATTAAGTATGGTATTATTGATACTTAAAAAACTAAATTAGTTGCGGAGTGTAAGTTTTAGCAACGAATCTACTAGTCTCAACTAAGGCTAATACTCTTACTGAGACTTAGGAAGACGTAATAAGTGCAATGGGTTTTCACACATTTTCAGTTTTTAGTTCCTAAGCTGCGCATCACATTAAGTTATTTATTGGTTATTAGGCCTAATTTGCCTCAGCCTCGTGCCAAGTTGTGGTCATAATCATTGCACTGTTGGCACTCATAGCCACTCATAGCTAGTAATATATTAAAAAGGCATGTTTACAAAGCTAGGCTTTTTTTTGCCATAGAAACACAGTTGGACGGAATCTATGCTGGATGAAATGCGTCTTAATAGCCTAGCATTGCATATTATCTTATTTCACTTGTCTTCTACTATGTGAGCTCCAAATTATATATACATAGTTCACTTTTCCATACAACACACCTTCACAAGCCATCCGAGCTACCATTCCCTATCGATTTGTAGACGCAAATTTGTAAAGCAGCAGAGAATCTAGTAGAAGAAGCAGAAGGACAAATATTTTTGCAGCACGTGGTACCCGAATAAAAAGCCTAAAACGTGAACCTGGCAGAATGTAAATCTATACCACTAAAAAATTGGAAGTAAGTTTTTCTGTTCACGTTTGAACTTACATCGCTTCTACATCACCGATATCAGTGACACATTCCCAAAGTGCGCTAACTTTGAGAGAGTGAGAATTAGTGCTAGCTGTCAAACGAAAAAAAAAAGTTTTATTTTGAAATGATGGTCGTGGCGGTGGACGTTTAGTGAGTAACACGAAAATTATGCAGTGTCTAAAAGTGGCAGTGACGAAGCTTTTATGCAGCCTGGAGTGTCCATTGGCGCAGTAACAACCAGCGAAAAAATCGTCTCTTTATGACAGCAGGCTTGCTTTTTAAGGTCTTAAACCAACATCGAAGAAGGTCCGGTACATTCCCCTTCATGAATGTAGGCCTAATGTACGCAGCTTTAGCAGCACTGGATGCCGCGAGCCTATCGCAATGGTGCCGTCCATGGGGCCTCACTGATTTGGGTGCCTCGATAGTATGCCCCGTCTCTGCTGCTACTGTGGTCTTCTGTCGCCGGTGGCCGAGGGCACATGGTAGATAGCGCTTGATTGTGAGCTACTACTCTGTGGTCGCAGCAAGGCCTATTTTCTTTCCCATCGAAGCCAGAGTGGACTGCGCTTTAGAATCGGCAGCACAATAGAACATGATCTACATATGGTACTTCCTTATAGTCCACCTTATTATCTAGCAACAAAAATGTATGACTTAGGGAGTGCTCTTTGCTTCGGAGCTACACACTGACCGCGTGAGCTGCGCTACTAAGGCGACCACTAATAATCAGTGGTGAATACAACCTTGCTTTTAGAGCAGCTGCTGCAATTGCTGGCGACTCGGTACGGTTGAGTCATTTCCAAGCAAGGTCCATTCCTGACCTTGCTTTATGTTGAATCTTTCGTATCTTCGCTGTTACCACGGCAGCGTGCGCGTCGCGTCGTCTTCGTCATCGATGATGCCGCATACTCTTCCGAAAATGCTGCTTCTTCGCTTGTGTACTCCTCAAATTCGTCATTGATCTTATTCAAATTATTATTATTTGCCTGCAAGCACTTCTACCAGCCAGTCAGCTGTTCAAGGTTTGTAGTGACAGAAGACAGAAAAGCAGTCGCCTCATTCATAAGCCGGGTGTCCTGCGCCCGTCTAGCCTTGCGCTTGTATTTCAGCCTAACCACTACAGGAAAGGCGCACTCGAAGACCTGACCATGTATAGTGAGGGAAAGAATTCCTGTTTTGCTTTTTTTTTGGCAGCAAAACGTTCAACTTAGGCCACGAGAAGGCGCTCAAAGACTAAGGTCTCGAACGGTGGGCAGAGAAGCACTCTTAATGCTTGCAAAAGCCCTAAGCCATGGTGGCGATCAAGTCTGACGGGCCTAAAGTTGCTGTTTGCAAACAACACTAGCGCATACCCACACAGGGGGATCGTTGTTGTTGCCCTTCTGCTTCGCCACTAGCGGTGCTCTTCTTTTTCGGTAACATCAAATGCGACAAATACTTAAGCCTTCATGCCAGAGCTGTATTATTTACAATAAAGACATGTTCTGGCGACTTTCTTGTGCAATTTTTAAAACCCAGCACCATTTAGGGAAAATTTTGTTGAAGCGGAAATGTGCATAAAATATTGCTTTGTGGCAAAACATTTGTCAGTTTTTATGGCGACCTGACAGGGAACAAGAAGCATTTGCAAAAACAGTGTTCACTGTAGCGGGGTTCGACTGTAGTAATATAAGCAGGCTACTCAATTACTCTCATCCATGCTTAATATATTTCTTTGCATGTATCGCAGAGTCGTATGCCGTGGTGGCCAACTCAATCGACTCGACTAAAGCACTTATCTCATGGCGTGCATCGGAACTAGTGGACGTATTCAGAGTAAGTCACACTGGAAGTGCACACTCTTTCTGTTTCGCTGCTGTAAGTTTGACGTTTTAAAGCTGCAGAGTGAAAGGTTCGGTTTTCCAGAAAACCTGATGTGACCGGTTAGGCCGAAAAATCACAGGCGACATATCTAGCAGTGACATGGAAGGTGATTGATTGGTCAGCCGCCAGTGCAGCTCCACGAGGCACCTGACTCGGCCAAATAAGCAGGAACTACTGACTCTGGTATTTCTATAAAATGGAAGGTTCAGATGGGAATCCAACCTTCAGGGATTCTCGGATCTTCATGCATATAGACACGCCAGCTAGAAGACACGCATTAAGTTTTTTAGGGTTTCATTAAATTGGGTTTGATATCTATTACTGCTGATATTGGTATAGTGATGACAGCCTATATTTTATATGCTAAAGTGTATTTCTACGATAGTAGAGAGACTTAGGCGACGATTGAATAAACGAGCAGCAGAGTGCAGGCACGCAAAGGAGAGCCCTCAAGCGATGCTGCATACGGGAGACATCAAAGCGGAATACCAGAGCTTAGGCGTCCATGTGTTCATTTTATTTTATTTTATTTATACTTTCTTCTATATTTATGGACAATGAATATTTCCTACGAAAGCAGCGGTAAAATCCACCAAAATGTTTTTGCCCGTTCATTCCGATGAAAAATGATTCGATCCTTAAATCCTATCTGCATTGTTCATAGACCCCGCACTGGTAATGCAGGGGTTAGGGTGCTCGACTGCTGTACCTGAGATCAGGAAAGAAGCTTTCTTTGATAACTCAAGAGGCAGTGCCCTACTTTTTGAAGCTAGATAAGGGTGCCGTAAACACGCAGCTACAAACATAAATTTAACCATTGAGATGACACATGTGGACAATCCAAAGAAATAATAACCATCATATACTTGAATGGGATGTTATCCATCCGGAAGTCGATGCAGGCAGGGGGTTTACAGATACCAGTGGTCGGGTGAATGAACCTGCGGTGGAAGCTAGCAAACAACGATTGGATAGATGGTGGCTTAAAAGCAAAAACTTAACATAATGTTAGTAATGTAGAAACCAAAGTTAAATAAATAGAATAATGCTATAGTTAATCGATGTAAATCAATAATTAAGATATAAAGAGAAAATGAGCATGATAGCCACCGATACCATCCCGTTGGAAAAGGGACGCTCTTAAATTTCATTCCATCCATTAAAGATCCCCGATCGAATCCCGGCTGCTTTTTGATGGAGGCGAAAATCTAGACACCCGTGCGCTGTGCTTCATCAGCGCACGTCAATAGCCCCTGGTGGTCGAAATTTCAAGAGCCCTCCACTACGATGTCTCTCATAGCCTGAGTCGCTTTGGCACGTTAAATGCCACAAAATAAATAGTTTCAAATTTATTTAAACTTAAGACGTTATTTGGAAATAGACTAATCAGTGCAAATGGGAACCCCAAGGGATGTATCGTACGGCCTGTGTTAGCAAGATCTGATTAACTAACTCGCACTTTGTCGCTCGCTTTTCTTACGAAGCGGTCTACTTCTGCACAGCGAATGAGCCATACTTCATTACATGTCTTGTGCCAAAAAGCGCTCGTTATCCCTTGCACACCTTTTAAGTTTTAACGATTGAAGGATTTGTGCTAGCTGCTAGAACCCTGAACGTAACAAAGCATGGCATTCTCGCGGCATTGCAGATGAAGCTATGTGATGTTAAGATAGTGAGAGACCGGAAAGCGTGCCGTGACATGGTCCATAGGGTCACGAAGAGTCGGACACGACTGAACGCCTGAACTGAACTGAACAAAGCATGTTAAAAGCCTTTAAATAGTTCCAAATTGAAGAGGCGTTTTTCGAATGGAACGAGCATGAATAGACAGGAAGATGAGCAAACTTGACGGGAAGGTACGTAACCTATTGCTTTTATGTTTCTGTTTTTCAGATTACAGTCTACATTGATCACGTGAGTACCTGCGAAATATTTGGCACAAATATATTTGCGCATTACAAAGGTTATAGTTGCAAAGTTCCTTTTACCCACAGCTGAAATACTAGCGTTTACCTACTATGTTCCAGTAACAAAAAGCCTTTTTAGGTGCTTTTAATCGCTTTGTAATTCCTGCAGTTATAGCCATCTCGTGAGACAAGCTTACAATATTTAAAAACATTTATTTAGTTTGGCAGCCGCAATCAGTGAGATGGACGCAGCCACTGCGCTCGTTCACAAAATGAGAATCATGCAATATTTACTGAGTATACTCTGCACAGGCACTCTTTGGATAAGAGAAGAGACAGTCTCTCAGCTACGCGTGTGTGTCAGGCTGCTCAGCACTCTCTTTTGACAACTGCAGTTAGGAATTAAGTGAGCCGATGTTTCCACCCAAGGCAGTGTTCGCTTTCCAGAACTAGCAAACATAGTTACACTCGGTCACATAAAAACCAGCCATGCGTATTCGCAGAAGTTGTACAATCATTTTTATATGTTATGAGCACAATTATGTAGCGCCTAATAAATATTCATCTATCTCACGCACCCACCGTTTTCTCAGCGCTTCTGCGCTTTGCAACCATGCAGACTTGCGACGAAGGTTTAAATCAAAAATAGGACCAGCAATCGCATGCTTTATCCTGGCCTTGCTGGAAGTCAATTGTCGCATAATCACACACTCCATTTAAAAAATTATATTAATTCTGTGAATGCGTAACGCTCTTTACGCCACATTGAAATCTGACAATTAGTGGGAAATGTTTTGTTTCTTGCCTATCGATCTCTTCATTTCTGAAGAAGGATGTGACATAAAACAAGTATTTAGCTAAGTAAGCTATGGTCACGCTTATGCCCATTGATATATTAACCGGACATACTTTATAAATGGAAAATTACAGTCAGCCACAGTCTACATGGTGTTCTACGTAAAAACATAAATTACAACACTGCGCTTTTTGCCCAACGCCCATCAGAGACTGATGTTCATAGCAGAGCTTCAGTTCAGAACAGCAGTTTTTAGACATTATGCTGATTAGAAGCATTTTGGGCACCAGGCAAAATTGGCATTTCTCACTCCTTGCCCCTTCAGCTGTCTGCATGATATAAGGTACCTGTTTTAGAAGACAAGCATAAGGAAATAAGCAGGTTGTTATCTTATACATGCGCCAACGGTCACCGAAACCAAGCGAAGCGTCATCATTCCCTCTCTCCCTTGCTTGGTTTCGGTGAGTATTGGCTTCCTTCATAAGACGTTCATATGAAATCTTCAAGCGTAAACAAGAATATATTATTTCACACTTTGATAACAAATTCAACAGTGTTAAAGTGTCCAAGTCAAATCAAATACACATTCGATAAGCGGCATAAAGATTTTGAAAACACCTGAAATACGATGTGAATTATGCAAAATTCACGCTGTAAAAAATTAGTGAGGGGTATGTGACGGCGCCGCAAACGATGCTAGTTCTCAGTGTTCACAATTGTGTCCTCTCTTCTACAAACGTCTGTTGGATTCAGATTCTTGAAGAAAATATTTACACATGTGTCTGGCAAAGAAAATACACAAATTGTGCTTACTTGCCAAGGAGTGAGCAATTGCAGTTGAGTGAAAAATATCGGCTGACAACCTAAATAACGACGCAACGCAGAAATATGTATTACGAAATCCCTCATCCCGTAAACGTAGCTCCAAGTCTCCACATAGCACCTGAAAGGAGTAACTTGTTTAAAATTTGATATATTGTAGGATAAAGAGCTTCTTGATAAGACAAATGCGTATTTTTCTTTTTTGTTTTGTTTTTGAGCCTCCCCGCCCAAAATCTAGAATATGCTATCGGGAAATATTGAAAGCCCGACAGAGAATAAAGTTGTTGTGTTGGAAAACAGATACGACTAAAGGGAAAGTAAGTTATTCCTGAAAAAAAAATATCTAAAAAGCCTTTTTCTGGAAGATATATTGGAAAGTCTAGAAAGCAAGTGAAAATCTCAGAATGGCCATTGCCAATTATTATGCGCGGATCTACGAAATTTCAACACACAGCATTATGAAAAGCGCACGGCAGGTAAGCTAGGCAGTTATGCGAAGGAACAATTAGGTGGAAAAGCAGAACAGTGCGGTAAATTACAAAAACAACCGACAACCATCACAAGAAGCGTGGAAGAGATGTAATATGTATAACATAGTCAAAGGATAGAAAACGCAAACTGGGAAAAAAACTTGTACGAAGTAGGCGCGAAAAGCCGCAGGGGAAGGAAGGAACTGTCAAAAGAACAAAAATAAAATGAATACAGCTAGGAAACTCTAAATAAAACAGACGTCTGGACGCTTGACAAATAAAATAGGTACAGAAAGGCGCGATGAGAGGAAAAACGAACGAGAAACAAGCACGAAGAGAGGTGAACTGAAAGAAACAATTAAGACATTAGCACTAAAATAATAAAAGCAAAAAGAGAAACGAAGAAAACATGAAACGGTAAATATTCTCCTCAGGAAGAATTCATTAAAATATAGGAACCAGAAATCGTAATGGCTGGTAGCTTTGCTTTTAAATCAGCCAGAAACAGAAACAAAAAATATATGAGACCTTGCACCTTTTATGCAAACCTAGGAGACTATTAAGAGTAAGTGCGATTGGAAAAAAAGCCCACCGTTTACACCATGGCTGCAGAGAAAGAACACTGCTCTTGAATAAACAAAGTTGGGATAAATGGATGAGGCAAGATGAGAAGAGCTACATTCGCTTATCAATACATACAAAATAGAAATAAATGAATGGGATAAATTAAGAGTACTGGAAGAGGCGGAAACTCAAATGGGATTTAAAAAAGAACGTGCTAACGTGGAATATTAGGGACATGACAGATCATTATTATTTACTAAGAAAGTCCCACGGAAGATAGGACGGGGGGGGGGGGGGGGGGGGTAGATAGGAGTGACAAATAAGTATGTAAATTAAGGGGGGCGCATGAAATGAGAAGAATCAAAACAAAGTTATAACCAACGGCGTATGTCAGAGGGGATATGCGCCTGTATCCATCGTAACATCATGAAAAACATCAAAGCGGAGTTCAAACAGGAAATAAGAAGGATAACAGAAAATGTACCATGTTAAATTGAAGTGCAGCGCATATTAGAATCATTCTAGGAAATATGTAAGGAACAGTGCAAGAAAAGTGTAAGCCGCAATTATATTGCCCGAGCTTTAAGCGGGAAGTGGAAAGTGTGATAATGATTAAGTAAACGGCATGCATTCGTTTCACATTCAGAACCTGCAATGTGATGCATGGTTCTGGCTGTAAGGAGCGCCTAGAGGTGCTGCAGGACTCTGCCGATGTGTAGGTCATTGTCGACCTACACTTCAGCCGCTCCTGATATTTGTCCCAGCAGCAGAAACCGGTGTTCACATAAAACGTTTAGAGAGGAACTTTACCGATAACAGCGTTTCAATAGCTATAGCGCGTGTAGTTAATCGGACTCGATATTTCTCTACGCCCCTATATTGCGAGGTAGATATGACGCTTATGGAAGTTCGATAGGCGACTCTGGACTTTGAGACAGAGTGTGAAGAGAATGGCGGTCTGTGTTAGCTAACTAAACAGTCGTGTTGCTTATGCCTTCACAGAACGGTTTTAAGCAGCCTTGTGTTCGTAGGGGTTTCAGCTCTTAGCCATCGCTTCTTTTGTTGCTTTCTAGGGCAATGCACGACTGCAAGGTCACACCACCATAACTTTCGATGGAAAGAAAAGGGTGACTTCAAAAAACAACGTAATTGTCACTGGGCTGATTCCTTGGAGATTCTACATTGTCAGTCTCGAAGGCTGCACCGCAGGGAAGTGCAACGACGCAGTGAACACAAGCTTCAGCACGCCACCTCAGAGTGAGAACCTCGGCTTCAATATACTATTCGCCTTCGGGAATGTATGATACGCTCCACTCTACAGCATAAGCATTGGGAGGTGCTCTGGCCTTTATGACGTGGAATCTATCAACAGCCACAAAAGCCTTTATCGGGTCCGTCATGCCGGTCCACTCTATGATACTTCCCCTTATTGGCACAAGCACTGAATGGAGGAAATATACATAAGTAGCAAAAAAATTCATGTACAAACAAAATTGGTGGGGCCAAAGGGAAGTGTCACATGTTTATCGGGCTCCTCATGTGCGACCAGCGGCGATGAAAGAGACACCGGACAGAGATAATTGCGAGATGAAAAACAATTACATCGGACATGTGCAATGGCAAAAGAAATAGCGTAATACTAATTAAAAGGAGTGGGCGCTTTAAGCGTGCCAATACAAATGGGTCCTAAGTATGAGGAGGGCTAGTGGACATCCACAAATTGCGCAAGAAGCAGTGAAAAAGATTGTCAACTTAGAAACAAGCTTTTTATGACGCAATCTTTATGAGCAAATAAAAGTCTGCAGCATACGGTCATTCAATGTAAATGAATGGTTATTCCTGAATACTTCTAAAATGAAAACACTGTAAAGTATGAATTAATTTTACCAAAAGAACGAACCGACTTGCCCGAAATGATCATAAAGAGCACATGAGGTGTCCAAAGTAAGCAAGCACAGCTGCTTTCAAAGCGAACTGCAAAGTTTTATTTGTCATTGTTTTTATGAAGGGCCCAGAAACATTTCAAAAGCGTAGTAGGAGCCCCGCCAGGGTGGCGCAGTGGTTACGGCGATCGATACTTTTCCCATTAATGCGGGATCGAATCTCAGCTTCGGCGGCCGCTTTGCGGTGGAGACAAAAAGCAAGGCGCCCGTGTGCTGTACGATGTCAGTGCACGTTAAAGAAGCCCAGAGAGTCGAAATTTCTGGACCCTTCCACTACAGCGTCTCTCATAGCCTGAGTCGCTTTGGGACGTCAAACCCCACAAACCAAACCAATGCGTAATAGGCGACAATAAACATTTCAGGCCTATAGCCTACTCCTACACGGAGGACGCGGAGGAGAGGACCAGCATAAGTGCTTTATACATTGTAAGGACATGGGCATCGCAGATTTATACCACATTACTTCTCGCATGTCGGACTCCATCCAATTATAGTGCGTCTAGGGAGTTCTATAAGCACTGAAATGACTGTATCCCGAGGTGTGCATCAGAGAAGTGTTTTTTCCCCTCGCTAACTGATATCGTAATTATTGGCCTTCACGTTTCTCTGCAGAACGATTGCAAGCATGTACGCATATCGATAAATGCAGACGACACTAATTTTTTTTTTTTTTTTTTTTTTTTTACCGGTGACATACACAATAAATTTTGCGTTGATAGCTCGACAGTCCCTACCTTCCGTACCACATTACCATCAAAGTGCAGCGGTGTCTCTCTATACGAAAACATCCGACTTAGTCCTCTTTCCTTATATAGGAAGCTGTTCTGCGCCTTTGAAGATGGCCTTTGGCATCTGTTGCATTCGCCAGTTGAGTCACATGCCCTTTTAACGCTATGATCAGCTCATGTCTACAGTGACAACAAGCAGTAGATTCTAGAGTCTCATCACTATCTTCGCATCGCAGTATAATCATTCGAATCGCAAATGAACAATGGAGAAGCCGCCCTTCCTTAATGGTCGTAATATGAAACCTATCATGTTTAATTTTCGCCTAGGTATCCCAGTTTAAACACCGGGATGGTTTGTACGAAATGAGCCTAGGAAGAGCCTTTGAAGTTTCTCAGGCATGAGACCCCAGGGAAACCTATTAGTCTTGTCGATTCACATAGGTTACCAATACAATTTGGCTGCCTTGGACAGACGGCAGCTGGGCAAGCCCTTCTCATCGGCTCACGGATCCGAGTCTCCAGACAGCTTGACATTTTACACTGCTATTTCCATAGGCCTTAATGTTTGAAGCCAAAGCAAGTGATTGAGACCACTCTGGTCATTTCTGAGCATCCCTATCCCTCACGTGCGCGCTACGTACTGATCTCCTTTTCCAACAACGCGTTCGCCTATACTGAAACAATTTTAAACGAGTATGTCCACCATCTTCAGCTTTTCATTTCTAGTTCTGTGGACGAGTACAGAAGAGCTATCACAACATTCCACATTTTTTCTATGAATCCTACTTGGCCTGTACGCTTTGCTGCAGGCCAAAGTATGAAGTATGAATATATGAATTATGTATGGGTCTTCATTCTAAGGAAGAACTGGAAATGGGCATGTAGAGCGCAAATAGGAATGATAAATAATATAATTATTAAGAGCACTTTGGACCACTGTTGTTGTGGCTGTAGGTAGAAGGAAAAGAAAATGCACGGGCTAGCTACTGGCTCTGTAGCTGAGTCAGCTTCGCTGCCTCGTGCACACAGAAGTGAAAATAGAGAAGAAAGGAAAAAGAAGAGGAAGGAAGCGACGCGCGCCGAAACAACAGCTGTCGTCCGCCACCAAAGCAGTGGTGGGTGCAATGACGGTCTATAACAAATAAAATTCGGTGGATGGCTAGCCCCCGCCAAAAGCGGCGTTGACCTACACTCGCGTGTCCATCATTACGGCAGGAAGCGTTTCCATTTAGGTGGCTATAAGGATACTAGGGTCTTTTATGGCTCAACCGCCTGTGAACGGGTTCAAAACCTACCTTTTTAAGGTTTGAATGCAGGATCGCTACTAATGCAGTGCCTATTACTTCTGTGCTCTTGGTGCACAATCTGCACTGCACAGACGTCTTCATACATTTCCAATTCAATGACTGCCGTCACACATGAGTATTATAGCTACAGACGTGGTGGACTGTCGCTCATAAAGCGCTATCGCTAACCCAACAAGGACATTCTCACAAGATGCTTGAATGTTCTTCATTTAGTGAAACGGTGCTCAGTCATATCAGTCCCTGTCCAATTCAGCCCGTAGGCCACATCTGACCAAAGGAATAAATAGACCGCAATGTACGTTACTGCATTACATTCGCGTGGAGCCATACTGGCACTCCTGCATGGATGAATAAGACGAGCCTTGCATTGTATCCGCTATCTTCCACATGCCGTCTGTGCTAGGATATAGAACATTAGGTTACGACCTGTCAATTGTACACTTGGGAAAAGCTTGTTTCTTTTTCCCTCGAGAAGGCAGTACCCCTCACAGTTTACTTCAGGAAATTTGCCCTTGCGGGAAGCGGAGTTGTAGAAAGAAGGTTTTGAGCTTTCCTTTAATGTTCTGAGGGCTCCTCCCGGTTACAGTAAAAGTGGCTATTAACTATTATGCGAGATGGTGTGTACGAGCCTAACCTGCAGAACATATATAAAATTTAATTGTCGCTAGTTTGGCACAATTGCAAGCAGAATTCGCAAGGCTGACACCAACGGCCGTAGCTACCAACAACCGCAACGTCAACTTCTCAGCCTCAGTGACGCGCAATCGCCCTAAAACGTTGTTGTGAACATTGCGGTGAATGTTTAGAAATTGAGCCTTTATCCGTACCACTTGCCTTTAAACGTCGCTCAAAAGCAAATTTTGGTCACGGTGTTTTAGACGTTACGCAGGAGCCACCTCTGCGGCCAGCCAGACACATCGCGCCTGTATGTCAGCCAGCGTCGTCGTCCACGGAACTATCCCGCACGCCTGCTACACGATGTTGGGGCTAAGTGCTAGAGAATAAGCGCTGAATTTTGAAGGTTATAACAGCAACAAGATGAGCGAGAACGGTGCGAAGACGCTCAAATTCAAATTGATTAGGTAATTGATCTTCACAGAATGTGTTTAAAGTACCTTCCTGTAGGAGTTTCGTCAGAACGGATGCATGTGCCAATGGAATGTGATTGGCCATGTTACTCTCCTGGGTACACCTCATAAAACGAACTGTGGGCATGTCCGGTGCAGTAGGAAAAATTATTGTTGTTAAATGGTTTCGAGGGGATATATAGCAGAATATACGTGCACCTCGCGGCTTATCGAGCTGATGGGAAGCTTAATAGATGTGATGTAAGTGAAGGTAAGCGAATACCGGTTTGAGGCGGATATGTTATATTCTGATTAAAAGCGTATTAAAAGGTTTACCGATGCTATGCACGCTACCTAGAACGGCGGGTTTGCTATGACGACCCGCTTGCAGCTTCATGATGGATTACACTACCGAATCCGTGGATAGAAACCCAAATGAGCAACGTGAACGTCGCATTGTTTTAGGAGTGCGGGGAGCCAAACTTGTTCTGCGAGCCTAGGGTGAATTCTCTTTCGCCAGATGGTGTTCTTGCGAGGTCATTGCACGGATTTTTAAACGTTCCATGGCCCACAATCCCTTACAACCGCCCAGGATATGAGAACGCAAATTTTAGGATGCATGATGGTGCCCGTAAGCTTCGCGTTAGTAAACAAACTAAGGAGCCAGTTAGGATGTTTGTACATCCTTATTTTCTTCCTAACCACTTCCGTTGCAGGAATTTGGAAGTTCGTAGTTTTAATAAACGGATTCACTTCTAACGGACTGATCCAGTGAAAGATCCGGGTTCATAAGAGAAAGACGTACAGGGGAAAATGCTGTCCCATGCGCTTCTTCTTGTGTTCCCTTATCTTTGCTGTTCCAATTTGTTAGATTCGCATCAACTGTCCTAAACGGTCACAATTGGTAATGATTAACTCACGTTTCCAATTAAATATCTTCTTGTTATTCCCTACTGGTATAATATTCGAAAAGATTGCTTTATGGAGCTAAATATTTATCGACGTTGTCTTCTACATCAATGTTACAAGCCTGTGCATGTAGTGTCTGTGAACATGACGCTTTCGTAGAAGCCTAAATCTTTCTTCATGGAAAATCAAAAGAAATACCTAGTGTTTCAGCGAACATTTCCAAACATTCCTAAAAATGAATTGTTTTATTAGAAAAGGTCTTGGCAGGAGTAAAGTCGCAGGCGCTGGTGCATATTCCGCTGAAAGCCTTTTCTAATCTTAAAGGTAATAATCACAAAGTTAAAATTAAAATTTTAATAATAAAAATTACGCCATATCCGCTTTTTAATTGAAGAAAAAGTGCCTGTCTAAAGACCTGCAGGGTGAGGAAATTCTACTTATTTAGTTGCGAAAAAGAAGCTCGGCACAGAAGAGACGTCCGTTGATAACGTGCCAAAACCTATGGCGCCAGATTCGAACTGTCAGCTCTACAATGACGTGTCATGCACTCTATTTCGCTCCGTCTATGTGAAACAAACTTAATACGCAGTACACAATTACTGGCCTTTCACTTTGACAAAGCTGTAAGACAAAGGAACGTAATTTCGGTTTTACAGCTAAGAGCCATTTCTATGCGGCCTGCATGAACGGAGAGACAAAAGAGGGTTGAGATTAACGGCATTAAACGGACATGGGCTCCGTGGCAGCCTTATCACGTTCTTGAGCGGTCACATAATCACACCGTTGAAGGCAGGGGCGAGCAGATCTGTGCGTAGATGAGATTACGCAGATCAATCGCTTTCCGCAAGTCCGACCTGTCCTCTTCATCACGCACCATTGCTCTTACGCGCGGACAATAAGTATTCCAAATTTTTAGAGTGGTTACTCTAAAATTTGAAGCCATATCTGAGGTGTTGTTGAAATTGCTTGCGCACAAATGTTGGTCAAACTCGAAAGAAACCAAATTTGGGAGCTTCAGATGGCCAAATGCTTAAGGTGGTCCACCCAAATTAGAAAGTTATCATTTAATTGCTCATAATAAAATTAGGCTGGTCATCATTTGATCAAATGCAAAAGTTCGACTTCGGGGCTCTGATGGCCAAATATTGCGGATGGCGAGACTAAATTCGCAAGTGAGTGCTGAGGTAGTAATAATTCGGTTAGCTAGAATAAACTTTTGTCGAATTCCGACCAGATGAAGTTTCTGGGGTCCGTATGTATAAATGTTTGGAGTGGCTCACCTAGACTCGGAGGCCATGAATGAATTTATCATACTGAAATTAGGGTTTACTGCAGTTTCATCAATTCTAAGGGGGCAGAATTTGGCAACTCCAAACATTTCTACCAATAATTGAGAATGGTCGTCATATATTAGCAGCTCACACTCATCAACGGCTCCAGTTAGAATACGGTTGCTCATGAAGGTTGGCCTGCGGTGTAACCGCTAATGGGATTTTGAGAAGTGGACAATGGACTACCAGTACACCGCCAACTTCTGTGACTACCTTAGTGAAACTGAACTTCACTCCGTTTAACTTTTTATGTCCTGCATTCCAACCCCGCTTTCTCAACTTATGCCTTACGGCAAACTTCTCAAATAAAAAAAAAGTTTTGGGGTCAATAGGAAAAAATTACGGTGGTACGGACAGGCACTTTGGACACATGCCGGTCCTAGACAATTACTTAGAGTGGAGAACTCGTCTCGTTAAATCTCATTCGGTGCCCGGATGTTCTGGTTTTGGTGCCCAGAGGACAGAGAATCGGAAACCGGATGACGACAAATTGGTGCTCAGATATTGGCTCCCGGTTTTGACTCAAGGTCGCCTGAAGATTTGTGAAAATCGGTGATAAATCCTTTCATGCTACGTTAGTATAAATTTCACTGAAAGTCCAGGTGCCCGTTATGACCAAGATACCAAAAATAAAACCTGTTCTTTGTGAATCTTGTCTGCGTATAATCTGATAGGGCTCAAATTATGATACTATGGTAAGGAAATTCGTGACTAACATGGGCTGCGCTATGGAAGTATTTTGTTGTGCTATGAAAATCAATGTTTCTAGCCTCTCTTGTAAGAAGCTTCGGCGTATGCAAATATAGTCGAAGGCGTTCTCTTCATTAAATCGCATTGGAGCGATGCGCTTCCCAGAATGCTTCCACACGTAAGCGAGACCTTTGAGTGCGAGGAAATATGACTTTCCAAACCACTCAACGTGTTTTATCTTTCGCAGCATAGTTTAATCAGCACCCATCTCGCAATCCATATTTGAAGCATTTCACGTGTTTCTTGTGATATACAGAGCAACGAACAAATTTAAACACAGTTTGCAAGCAGCAACTTTGAGAACTGGCATTTATTACCAGATTTTCCTTCTTGTGTAGTGGTCACATGCATGCAATAGTTTGACCATGCCAGCTTGCAATACTGTGAAATTATTGCGGGCAAAAAAACAAACTCAAATTTACATTCAATGTACAGAGCTCGACAATCATTTGACGTTTTAGCCTAAGCTACTCATGACCTCTAGCAAATCAGTGCTCATAAAATGTGCCCGTCGTCTAGGAATCACTCGTAAAGCTCTCGGCGAAAGGCATTTTATTTTAACTCAAGTACAAACAATCGAAACTCGTGTATAACTAGCGAAGCTCCTGTTTGCAAGTGTACGCTTGGTTAATTCAAAGTAGAAGCCTATATACCTGATAAAAATAAAACTCGTGGTCAGATTGCTTCGAATTTTATAGGCGAAATTAGGCATGAACAGAATAAAGATAAAATAGCAGCCAAGGAGAAAGCTTCTAGCGGAACGCGTATAAAGACCAGCATGTAATGTGCTTAGATATTTTGCGGAACCTTGTAGCAGATACCCTTGATGTTAACGAGCAACAAATAGTCACTGGGCATGTTTAACACTCGAAGAAAAACACGCTAGTGTGGCGGAACGACCTCGCTTAGTAGAACTGCCTCCAAGATGGTGGTTAGTTCGAAACCCACCGCCGGACACCCACCGGTAAAAATGGGTACAAGCGTCCCCCGGCCTGGCGCTCGGCTTTTCCAGGGGTGTGCGTTTGGGAGAAGCTCCGTAAACCCCGCTGCGCGCCCCTCCTCCACAGTGGGCCCAAACCCAGTTTCGAACCTCGCAGCCTGCAAAGGTGGTTCTGTTTGTCTTTCAAAGGTACTCCCTTTGACCCTCACCTGAAGTGCTCCCCTAGAGCCTCAGCTGCAGCAGTCCTAAAAAAGCGTCGTCGGCTGCAAGAGTGTTAAACCACCAAGACCTCAGTCTGGCGTAATCGTGGCGTGTAGCTTACGAAGCCGTTGAAGACGCCCCATTTAACAATCTATTGAGTTTTATGCATGCGATCTAATCTGTTAGATGCCTGTTTAGGTGCCTTTTTATCCACAATACTTATTTGTTTACCCTGCTACTAACGCTTTGAACCATTCTGCTTTTTTTAAGGCATTCCGTCTCCCACACTGGCTAGAATCGAAGCCACGGGAACAGACTCACTGGAACTAGCCTGGTTGTTTCCGCAAAGTGACCGACGTGTCTACGATGGGTTCCTTGTGCGTTATTGCCCTGCCAACCTGAATCCTTGCTTATTGACTCACACCAAAGAAAATAACGTCACTTTACAAGGATTTGAACCTAGCACACTTATCAGCGTTGAGATACGAGCACAGATACAAGCCACAGACGGAAGACCATTGCTTGGACCACCAGAAAGCGCCAGTGTTACCACGTGGTCAAATGGTGAGTACAATATGTCCACTCTTCACAGTGCCCAGACATGAGATAACAAGCCCGGCTTATTTATACCGAACGCAGAGGGAATCCGAAAATTTATACACTGAAAATATTTTTCTTGTGCGTTATCTCAATTGTATCATTAGGGCGAGATAACTCGATGAGGGTAACTGCGCAGCGTCTGGTATAGTCCAGGTACGTAACGCAATAACGAGAGACTACGTAATTTTGTTCGGGTACTGTGCATTGTTGGACTGAATGAAGAGAAAATGAAGTAACCAAGTGGTTGTATTGGAGAATATACATTTCATTTCTATGCCTTTCACCAACCAACTGGGATTATCGTACAAAACCCTCTCATCGCCCGGGATACTGGATTTTGGCTATTTTTCTTTCATGAAACATTGCATGACGAGCACCTTTTAAATGCCGCACTAAGTGTCACAAGTCTCTCTGGTTAGACTGTGCTTGGGAAGGTGAGAGAGTGACGGCATAAGGCTGAAACGACGTGAATAATACGCACTTGGAACACTCCCTATAAACTCTCTCCAAAGGCGCTACATTTTTCCGTCCACATATATTCCGACCACAAACAAAACATTAGTAATATGAGAGGCTAAGAAAGCGTATCCTTTTATCAGTTTTGCTTCTGCCAATTAGGTTTGCTACTGCCAGAGGTTATGATGCCAGATTACTGTGCCGGTGGTAGTGGTGTTAACTCTTTTATTGCGCCCCAAAACAGTGTACCAGTCAAAGGACTGATTGCGCTGGCTTAGAGGAGGTCGGCAGGGATCCCTTGGGATGTCGCGGCCTCCACCACGCGCTGGATTGGCCAGCGTTGGCCTGCTTGCTCAGAATGCTGCAATGTGTACAAGTCCACGCCATATGTATGAGAGTTGCCGGAGTTGAGCAGTTTTTACACATGGGGGCTATTTGTCCCGGAAAGATAATGCTGCATCTGTCCTCCCACACACCGCCATCTAACAAGACATGAGGCCGTCTAATGGCGCAAGCTACAAACTGGCAGCTTCCCATATCCCCTCTTATATGTGCCGGGGTTCCCGGGTTCGAACAGGACGCTGCGGTTGTGTTTCGATGGAGGCGAAATGGAGAAGCGTCCGTGTGCTGTACGATGTCAGTGCACGTTAAAGGTCCTCAGGTGGTCAAAATCTCTCCGAAGCCCTCCACTACGGCTCCTCTCTCTTTTCACGTTCACTCCAACTGTCCGCCCTGTCATTAGGGCGGGGTTCAGGTGTCCAAAGAAATACGTGTGGCCGATGCAGCGTCTTTCCCTTCCCCTGAACCAATTATTATTATATCGAAGCAGAAACTTGTACCACAGGTCACTTTCACAATAAAAGATAAAGGCTTTTGGCCTCTGTTTGCATTTACAAAGTCACCAATTACTTCCTATATTAAAGACCACTAGATGGGGGTTGAAGGGAATTCTCTGTTCGCAAGCTGAATCAGCGTTTCCACAAATGTCCTTCTCAAAACGTTCGCTCTGCTTGCGGGGATGGGGCTTGGACAGGTCGGTCACCGCCGCTTGCGGCGGGGGCTAATCTGCCATCGAATTGGTATTGGTTGTAGGCAGTCATTGCACCCGCCACCGCTTCGGTGGTGGACGACGGCTGTTGTGGCGAGCGTCTTTCTCTCCCTCTTCCTTTTCTTCTCTATTTTCTCTTCTGTCTGCATGAGGCAGCGGAGGTGGCTCAGCTACAGAGCTAGAGAGCTACAAGCCCTTGCATTTCTTTTTTCCTTCTTCCTACATCCACAACAACCGCTTGCGGGGGGTGGTGAGTCCAGAAGGTGCTAAAGGTGGCAGTTCCTGGACCTACGGGCATGGAACCTTGGATCAAAGCCGCTTGCGGCAGGGGCGAGCCAGCCACCGATGTTTATCTGTTCTAGGCCGTCATTGCACCCGCCACTGCTTCGGTGGTGAACGACGGCTGCGGTTGCGGCGCGCGTCTTCCTCTCCTTCTTCTTATTTTCTTCTCTATTTGCTCTTCTGTCCGCACGAGGATGCCCCGCAGGGGTGGCACAGTGGCAAGACGCCCGACTGCTGTACGGAATTCCCAGGTTCGAACCCGACCTCGGCGGCTGCGTTTCGATGGAGGCGAAACGAAGAGGCGTCCGTGTGCTGTGTGGTGTCAGCGCACGTTAAAGATCCGCAGGTGGTCGAAATTTCTCCGTAGCCCTCCACTACGGCTCATCTTTCTCTCTTTCCACTTTAACTCCCACCTTCCTCCCTTTCCTTATGGCGTGGTTCAGGTGTCCACAGAAAACAAGTGAGACAGTTACCGCGCCTTTCCCTTCCAATGAACCAATTATTAAAATTGTTAGGAAGGAAACAAACGAAACGAAGAGGCGTCCGTGTGCTGTGCGATGTCAGCGCACGTTAAATATCACCAGGTGGTCGAAATTACTCCGTAGTCCTCCACTACGGCTCCTCTTTCTCTCTTTCTACTTTCACCCCCACCTTCCTCCCTTCCCTTACGGCGCGGTTGCGGTGTCCACAGAAAACAAGTGAGACAGTTACCGCGCCTTTCCCTTCCTATAAATAAATCAGTTTTAAATCAGGAAGCAAAGGTGGCTCAGTATGCTGGCTTCTAGCCACCATAGCTCAGCTACAGAGCCGGTAGCAGGCCCGTGCATTTTCATTTCTTTCTTCCTACACCGACAACACAACAACAGCTCGGCTTGCGGTGGTGAAGGGTGGCTGATCCTCGCCCTGATGGGGCTGGGACAGGTAGGTCACTGCCGTTTGCGGCGGGGGCTATCCTGCCACCGAATTTTATCGGTTGTAGGCCGTCATTGCACTTGCCACTGCTTCGGTGGTGGACAACGTTCGTAAAGAACGTTGGTGTGGACGACGGCTGTTGTTGCGGCTCGCGTCTTTCTCTCCCTCTTCTTTTTCTTTCTTCTCTATTTTCTCTTCTGTCCGCACGAGGCAGCGGAGGTGGCTTAGCTACAGAGCTAGTAGCAGGTCCGAACATTTTAACGCGGCAGCATTAAGGGCCCCGTGTCGCAGAAACGTCGATGTCGTCGTCGGCGGACGCCGTCCCGCGTCGTCCGGCTTTGGCCGTGAGCGAAAAATCCCAGAAGCGTTAATAAATATAAAGGAGTAGGAAAAATCGTCGACCTGAGGAATCGAACATGGGCCTCCGGGGTGAGAGACGAGTACTCTAACCACTCGGCCATGCCAGGTAAATGGATTGAAAAGGACTAAGGCGCGCCTAATAACGCGGGGTTGTCTCGGAAATCTCCCTTAGAGAAGTGTATTGTGGCGTATAATAATAATCATGAGCATGTAAATTACCGATTTACAGAACACGCAGTTAAGCGAGTGGCAAAATACTTTTTCGCTGTACTTCCTCTTCGTGTGGCGCACAGAATAAGATAGACAGGGCATGACCTCCGAGGTCTTCATCGCGCCGGCTCGGATCGGCAATCGTGTTTCCGACGAACTACGACTGCAACTTGAGGCCCACGCGTTTCGGCAAGGTGGCTGGCAGCACTTCTACGTCCTAGAAACAAGCAATTACTAAACAGTCATGCTTTGGACAAGTTACCGAGTGTTGTATCATGTGAACTACGTCCTTATGTCACTCAAAAGCGCGACAGGCAAAAGAGTAGACTGTGCAAACGGGGCGCGATATGCTATCACGTTCCATTCTTAATGGCGAAGCTTAAACGTCCTCCAAAGTTTCTTTTCCTTCTTCCTAGAGCGACAACAACAACAACGCTCAGCTTGCGTGGGACGGAGGGTGGTTGCTCCCGGCCCCTGCTGGGGCTGGGACAAGTAGGTCACCGCCGCTTGCGGCTTGAGGCTAGCCTGCCACCAGCGCCTGCCACCCAATGTTTATCTTTTGTAGGCCGTTATTGCACGCTCCACCGCTTCGATGGTGGACGACGGCTGTTGCTGCGCGCGTCTGTCTCTCCCTCTTATTTTTCTTTCTTTTCTTTTTGATTGCGAAGCAATACTACTCTAGGTTTCGAGCCTTCTCCCCTGATGGGGCTGGGGCAGGTAGGTCACCGCCGCTCGCGTAGGGGCTAGCCTGCCACCGAATTTTTATCTGTTGTAGGCAGTCATTAGATAGATAGATGGATTTATTGAAAGGAGAAGGCAGAGAGGTTGGCCGGAATATTTCGAACCTGGCCTGCTATTCTGCACTGGGGAAGGGGAAGGAGAGAAGAAAGAAGATGGTGATGGGTGACGATATGGGAGAAGGCATATGAAATACATATATACAGGCACAGTGGCTTGCTTTACAAGCGCGAATCAAGTCCGTTGGCGTATAAAAAACGGCAAAGAGCACGCACGGCCTGGACACCTTTCCCCTTGTCCAACCAAGCGCCAACAGCAATTCTTCCGACAGAGGCCTCTTGTCCAAACGCTTCAAGGAAGCGGCTAGCACACTTCTTTCGCACGCATATGTTGGGCACACCAATAATCTGGGATGCCACAAGTTGACCATTCCAGCGAGTCCACCTGTCCAATTAAATGTAAGTACTTGCGCGTGAAAGCCACACTTACATGTAGTCTATGTAGCAAACAGGCCTGATGGCGCGGAGTATCACGCGGAACATGAAATTTCAATGTTCGATCTACCCTTCTAGATCGAACATTGCCGTCATTGCACCCGCCGCCGCTTCGGTGGTGGACGACGGCTGTCGTTGCGGCGCGCGTCTTTCTGTTCCTCTTCCTTTTCTTCTCTGTTTTCTCTTCTGTTTGCACGAGGCTCAGCTACAGAGCCAGTTTGGTTTGGTTTGGTAAAACTTTATTTCCCACAGTAGGGGTCCTGAAGGACACTAGCAGGCCCGTGCTTTTCTTTCCTTTTTCCTACTGCCACAACGACCAGCACAGCGTAGCGCGGCGGTAGCCACGTACGTCGGTGGTGGACGACGGCTGTCGTTGCGGCACGCGTCTTTCTGTTCCTCTTCCTTTTCTTCTCTGTTTTCTCTTCTGTTTGCACGAGGCTCAGCTACAGAGCCAGTTTGGTTTGGTTTGGTAAAACTTTACTTCCCACAGTAGGGGTCCTGAAGGACACTAGCAAGCCCGTGCTTTTCTTTCCTTTTTCCTACTGCCACAACGACCAGCACAGCGTAGCGCGGCGGTAGCCACGTACGTCTTACCCACGTGACACTGTGACGTCACACCCTACATGACATAAAAGCGAGAGAGAGGTTCCCAACTCAAGCGGTCGGCGTGGCGCGGTTGGTGGGGGTGACAAACATTTATTTACTCTTTGTACAAGGAGGTGTTTGGACCGAAGCCCTATTGGCCCAGGCCCTCACAAATCTGGGTGGAGCTCCTATTCCGGAGCACCAATGGCGTCTAACGCCGCTCGCGCCCTATCGACCAACGTCCGCTGCGAATGTAGGTCATGACAGCTGGGCAGCGCCGCCTCCCAGGCCTCCCTAAAGGGTGGGTAATGAAGATTTCGGAACGGTGGCGGTTGGATGGACATGACCAGACCACGTGGAAAACGTCCGAAAAGGTCGCTCCACACAGGCTGCAGCCCCTATCAAAGCCTGCATTGAATTGCTTTAAAACTGCCGGGCACATCATGCACATCATTGTGTTTGTAAAAATTTTGAGGAACCTTTCGTCCGCTCTCCGGAGACCGGTTTCGGAAAGAGGCGGTGGCTGTCCTTATAATATGTTGTAATTTGTTCGAATGTAATAAGACATTGCGTGGGCTCGGAGTAGACTTCTCGAGCAAGTTTGAGTGCCCGGGGAGAGACCGGAACTCATTGCCCAGGAGTCCCTGATGGCCCGGAGCCCAGATGAGATTACAATTTTGAGGGTCGCTGGACCGACGGCAATTTTGTAGGATGCGCTTGGCTAGAGAAGTTTTTGAAGCTAATAGCTTCACTATGAGGGTCGGAGCCGAGCTTCGCATATGGTCCGTGAGCTGGAAAAGCCACTTTTGTGCATGCGCGAAACCGAATGACGTCACGTGCAGCGCAGGTGGCTGCCTTCGCCGCTGCCAACTCCGTCGCCTGACATCTGGTGCAGCTGCCCGCTACTGTGCCTGAGCGCCGCTGCTAATACTGTGCGCTTGCTTCCTCGCCACCATTTGACCTTTCATTGCAGCCGCGTGTAACCGGAGGCTATAGTCAAGCGAAAAGTTTCACTACGCGGATAGGAGCTCAGCGTCGCGTATGCCGTATGCCGTGACGTCACACCCAAGTCCATCTGCGCAGCTCCCTCACCAAGCTCTGGCGGCGTTGCCTAGTAAAGCTTAAGAGGTCTGTGACTCCTCCTCATTAAAAAAAAATGTTTGTCTTCTTCCGGGTATCGAACCTCTATCCCTTAATGGATCCCTAGCTTTTTTTTTATTCATTGCCAAATTTATTATCAGATTTTACACATAAAGAACATTACTCTGCAAAGATACATCATGGGTTAAAACCACGCGATTTGGGTTACGTGATTCATTACAAATCAGACATTTGCACTTCCATTCTCGGAAACCACTCAGGCACTTCGTCTTGTGTCTTGCAAACATCAATAACAGTCGCAACAGCTTCGCGAAAATGCTGCCTTAATTTCTTTGCATCAACATCTGCATGCCTGAAAGCCATTCTGGATCGCCAGATACTGCGCAGGCCCAATAACATGATCATGTCCCGCGGTAGCCCATCACCATCTTCAATTGGTAAAAATAGAATTCCGAATGCATCCACGGGTAGATCTTTTTTGTAGAATGTCCCAGACGAAAAGGGCTTCCCAACAGTCTAAGAAAACGTGATCGATAGTTTTCGGTTTGCGGCATATGAACCAGTGATTTCCTCCAAAGTACAAAAAAAGAACCCTTCACAATCGCAACCAGCGATTGGCAGGTCAAAAGTATTCAACTTGCCGAAGTCCCTACCGCATGACACACGCAAACATCATATGGACAGCTGAAAGGGAGCACCATACTGCCGGTCTGGTCTTGACTCTCGATATTGGTCTGTTGCACCGCTAAAAAAATCTAGTTCCTGCTCTGTAACTAGTCGCCACAGTTGGTTTTGCCTCCTTTTGGAGGACACACCCCTGATATTGAGCGTTGCTACTAGAATGCCCCTTTCAAACGACGCCGTCGCTTAGCAAGACCAGGACGCCAGTATGGTGCTTACCTTTTCGCGCAATGTACCGCACCTTGTAGTGCCGTCCCGCCATTGTTCAGGATTCCGGGTTGTCGCCGCGAGGAAGGGACGACGATCGTATCCTTCTAATGATGCGCTGCTTCTTCACATCGGCAACGCGCCATTGACGCTCTAGACGCCGAAGGCGCTGCTCTTTGCTCTCTGTAGTCAACTCATCATGGCACCGTTTGTTCTTGTTGTAGAAAGAAGGAAAAGAAAATGCACGGGCCTGCTACTGGCTCTGTATATGAGCCACCTCCGCTGCCTCGTGCGGACAGAAAAGAAAATAGAGAAGAAAGAAAACAAGAGGGAGAGAAAGACTTTCGCCGCAACCGCTGTCGTCCACTACCGAACCGGTCGCGGAAGCAATGACGGCTGACAACTAATAAAAATTTCAGTGACAGGCTAGCCCCCCCCGCAAACGGCGGTAACCTACATATCTCAGCCCCTTCAGAGCCAGGACCAGCCACCTTACTCCGCCACGCCGTTTATCCGTTACAGAGTCAAAGTCCATAGATGTCATGCTGTCTTTTCCAGTAGAGGGATTGCAGTGCAGAGTAACTTGCGACAAAATGGTAGTAGTGCTCGTGGTATTCGTCTCTAGTGGACTAAGCTCTGATGCAGGAGTGTCTGCATCAGTGTCTCCCTGGCCATTGCTGTGCATTGCGTCCGTTTGTTTATTGACTGCTGCGTTCGAGGCTGCCTTCTCCACTTCATCCTCATCAATGTGCAGCTCGCCGTTATCGCCGAACGCTCCTCTTCTAGCAGCTCGGGCATACCATCTCGTGCATTCCCGAAAGTGTGGTACTCATTGGATTTGGGTACACTGCAGTCACGCCGGATGCGGCCAGTCTTGCGGCAGCGCAGGCAACGGCGTCCGCCTTGGGACGATGAATAAAATGGTAGCGTTCCCGATACGCATCTGACGTGGTGTGCGATCCAGGCTGTCACCTACGAAGTATCGGCCGAGCAACTCGGGTAGTCGAGTCAGCCGGTCTTCCATTTGTTGCCAGATACTTCTTTCACTTCGCCGTATACGGCAAAGGTGCGTTTCAACGTATCGTTTCTGACGTTGAAGGCCCCCAATGCACTTTAAGCCTTACGTCTTGCCTTTCGGGGTCACAAAGCACGCACGTTTTTCCTTTAACAAAGGTGTGCACTAAGCCAAGAAACTTTTTCTTTGCCTCTTTGGTTCAAATGTTCACTGAACAGACATGAGACATCTGGTGTGTGCCGATAGGTCCTACCTGTTCAATGACCCCGGCGTCTTTCATCGCTTGGCAGAAATGGTCTATCCTGTAAGGCCTTCCACTGATATCACAGGGAAGAACAAGCACAGTTTTAGCCCTTCCCCGGTAGGCAGAGGTGGCAATACAATGCTGTATTCTCGAGGTCCTTCCAAAGGAAGGAAGGAAGGAAAATCTTTCAGAGTTTAGCTGCTGGAGTACGGCACAGAAGACGGCAGAAATTAACTTCTGATCCCGAGGTAGTTACTGCTTTTCGCTACATATATCTAGGCATAGCAGAGCTAAGCCATATTTTTTTTTGTCCGTGTCTACGTTTTGCCCTTTTCAATACTACTTCCTTGTGAAATGGCTTGGCAAAAACCCGCCATTTAGAGCTCAACAAATAGATGACCTTCAGCACAGGCTCTGTGCCGTGCTATCCTTCATAGAACGAAAACAATGCTTGCCGACGAAATTATATACATAAGTTTGGGGTAAGACCTGAACCCGCGTACAACAGAATTACTCCAGAGGAGGATTTGGCCACCTGGTGTAGTAATTGGCCACCGCCTCCTTCATGAACCCCGCACTAAAGCATTGGCACTAAGCAGCTGCAGGGTAGCTGACCCCGGCAGTGATCAGACGTATGAGGCAGCGGATTGTGATGAGGTCTGGCTTCAGACAAGCAGTGATGGAAAGCATTACCTCCACATTTAAGGCAAAAAGGCTGCCTAACGAGGCTAGTTAAACATTTTTCGTCGGGAGCCAGCGGAAATTAAATGGAATATCATATGAATTCGTCAAGCGACGCGAAAAAAGTTAAGGAAATAGGAAATACTGCAATAACCGTCGGGCACGTACCATGCTGCCCAAGTTCAAGCGTAATGCCGAGGTCTAGGTACAGGATTTTTAATCAGAATCGATGTAGCATGTAACATATTGGTGCCCAACGACATATAGGGAGCATGGATGTATTTCGAAGCTTTTGTGGAGATGCACAATCAGCAGTGACTATACTAATAACCGCAGTTACTGCAGCATACATTATTGGTTTAGAAATGCAGGCTAGAAAAGTGCCAGTAGGTGACTAGCACAGGCTCTATAAATATGAATGGGAAGCTGCGTGTAGAATTCGCAGAACCAAATAATATATGAATTATGTATGACTCTTCATTCTAAGGAAGAACAGGAAATGGGCATGTAGACCGCAAATAGGAATGATAAATAATATAATTATAAAGGGCACTTTTGACCACTGTTGTTGTGGCTGTTGGAAGAAGGAAAAGAAAAGGCACGGGCCTGCTACTGGCTTTGTAGATGAGTCACCTCCACTGCCTCGTGCAGAGAGAAGTGAAAATAGAGAAGAAAGGAAAAAGAAGAGGGATGGTGGTGGTGACAAACATTTATTGATTTAAAAGGGGTGGATGTATTTACGGGCCGGATCTTTGACTATTAGCCCTTACAGATTCTAGGTGGGGTCCCTCGTACGGGATTCCAGTGGCGTCGGCCGCTGCCCGGGCGCGCTCGACAAAGGCCTTTTGGGCCTGCAGGTCATAGCAGCCGAGCAGGGTCGCCTCCCAGTCCTCCCAGTGGGGTTGGGGTGATTAGGAATAGCTGGGTTGGATGGGCAAGCCTACACCATGTGGTAGATGTCCGAAGACTCCTCCGCACAGTGCGGACAACTGCCCGTGAAGGAGGGATTAAAATGTTTTAGTGCTGCCGGGCACAGCAGAGTGTTGGTATTCAGACGAAGTAGAAGCCGCTCCTCCGTCTTAGATAGACCTTTACTCGGGCGAGGGTAAAGGCTACGACAAGATTGATAGCAAAGAACAATGTCTTTAAAAGAATACGCGGGTTCGAATTCGAGATCCTGATCTAGGGGGTCGAGATGGGAAGCCCGGAAAGAGAGCGCGCGGGCGGCGGCGTCGGCTGCCTCATTCCCTTCGAGACCCATATGAGCAGGAGCCCATACTATTTTACGGTAAGCGGGGTTCCCGGTATAGGTGCAATTTCGAAGTAGTCGGTAGGCTAAGTATGGCGCCCAGCCTTGCTCGACGTTCCGACAGGCCCCTCGCGAGTCGGAGATAATTGTTTTAGAATCAGTGTGAATACCTGCCAGCGCAATGGCGACATCCTCCGCATGGGTTATGTCACAGGCGCGAAATGTAAGCCCGTTAACAGTTTTGGACTGGTGGACCACTGCGGCTGTGTACCATCCCCCATGGTGGGGGCCGGAGGCGTCCACGTAGTAAATGCCGGGTTTCGACCCATAATGGCGGCCCAGGGCTTCCGCCCGCGCCAGGCGCCGGCCATTGTGGTCTTCACGTGTCATGTTTTTAGGAAGAGGGCGTACGTGGAGGGCGCATCTCCACTCGAAAGGGAGGCGTACACGATCTTTCATAAGGGTGGTATGTTGGATGTGTAGCCGGGCAAGGAGGCGGCTACCCGACAGTGTCTTAGAAAGACATGTGTATTGGTTGGTTAATGAGCTTCTCGGATCTCCCGGAACGTATTCACCATGCCCAGGTCCAGTAGACGCTGGTTGGAGGTGTTCACGGGGAGATCGAGGGCTGTCTTAAAAATTTTGCGCAGGACGACTTCGAGTGCATCCTCATCGGTGGCTGGCTAGCCCGCGCCAAAAGCGGCGTTGACCTACCCTCTCAGGGCCCATAGGGCCAGGAACTGCCACTCTTCACCAGCTCTCCCCTTGGACCACTAAAGGGCGATGAGGCGAAAGCCATTATAGAGCGGTGGATTGTTGCCCTCCACTACGGCACCTCTGTCTCCCTCTTCTTTCACTCCCACCTTCCTCCCTTCCTTAACGGCATGGTACATGTGTCCGCGCAGAATTGTGACAAACACTGCGCCTTTTATATCGTGAAAATCATTTTGAAACGCTGAGGCTGCCTTGAGGAAGCAGCAAATGAAAGGCGCCGAACCGACGCCAGGATCGGATGCCCGGCGGGATCTGTTTTGTATAAGCATGAATGGATGGATGACAACTTTTATTGCCCGCCTTAAATAGAGGCCCCTTACTCCCCACTCCCGGCACGCAGACCCAGGGGATGGGGGCTGGAGCCTCCGCGACTCATGCGTCTCATGACATATTCATGAGACGTGTGCATGAGTAGCCTTGTAATGGCATGACCTGTACCAGCGGCAATACACGTGTCGCTTGTATACTAGCAGCACGGAGCAAGAAACCTTTAGGAGTGGAAACTACGTTGTTTGCGGCTACCAGAAAAGGTCACAAGCCCGCGGCGCCACTGTCATGCTGACGGCGGCCGTCGGCGTGGAAATATCGCCATTTTGGTTGCCAAAGTAACCAAACCAGTCCAGGTTTCGTTTTGTCGCTGCGGCTTCTACGACGCGCCGCATGCCGCCGCCACTGCATACGGCCGCGTCATGCTCCGTGATGTCGGCGCTACAATTGTGACCTTATCTGGTCGCCCCCGATCGCTCAAGCTGACGGGAGTTTCACCTCCTGAATGGTTTCTTGCTCCGGGACAAGCAGCCCACCGCTCATCGCCAGTGCAGCTTATCTCGAGAGGCTCGCTCGTGCACCGCGCATCGAGGGACACTGCACCATGCGTTCATTCAGAGACGCCCCTGTACCTCTCGCTCGAACGGGAGCGGGCTCAGTATTAGAAAGAAACCGATCAGAGTGTAAGAGCTTGCATCCACTCATGCTCTTACAGACTATTTTCAAGGATGTTGGGCAAGCTGTACCATCCCTCAGGAGTGGAAATGCACTAATCTAGTCCTCATCCCCGATTCAGGCAAACCACCAACCTTGACCAACCTCCGCTCCATCTCTCTCACGTCCTGCATTAGGAAGGTGGTGGAACACGTTATCCAGACCAGACTCCCACAATACCTAGAAGACAAACCACATTCTACCAGGCACAATGTTCGGCTTCCGCCCTCATTTAGCGGCTCCGGACATTATGCTTCTGCTCCATCATCAGGTAGTCATGAGACGCACATTAGACACGAAAGTCATCGTCGGCATCGATGTTTCCAAGGCATTCGACAACGTCCTCCATGAAGCGATTCTTCAACAACTTCAGGCTCTTGGGGTAGGACATTGCACGTATGCCTACATCGGAGACTTTCTCACCGACTGCACAGTGCAACTTAAATCCGGCACGGGAGATCTTTCCATCATCTCCCCGGGAAACTGTGGCAAGCTGCAAGGCTCCATACACTCGCGGGTACCTTTCAAAGTCGCAATGATAGGCTTGCCCAAGCTACTGGACGACATCCCCCCCCCCCTGCATCACAGCATTTATGCTGACGACCTCGCACTTTGGATCACTTGTGGCAGTGACGGCCAGATTGAAGGGACTCTACAACTGCCATCGAACTGATCGGAAATTATGTGCATCAGCTGGCCTCACCTGCTCGGCGACAGTCAGAGTATATCATCATCCCTTCCCCGGGACGACGCCCTCCAAATATACTTCCTGATATCAACCTCCAGGTGCAAGGAAACCCGATTCCTCGCACAAATCACATCAGTGTCTTGGGCTTGCACCTACTGGCGGACGGCAGCAAAAACATCACGCTCTAACGCATCGACCAGTCGGTGGTACAGATCTGACGCCTCTTTAGCGAATCTCTAACACACATAATGGGATGCGACCGTCCAAGCTCCTGCTTCTTGTTCAAGCTTTCATCTGCTCCGGCATCACCTAATCTGGACCCTACCTACGTCTCACTCGTGCTGAACGCGAACGGGTAGAGACGTCACTTCGAAAAGCGTGCAAGACGGCCCTAGGTCGTCCCATGTCCACAGCCACCCATAAGCTCATGGCTCTCGAAATCTCCAATACTGTAAGCGAACTGATCGAAGCAACCCCAGTGTGAGCGGCTTTCACTCACACACGCTGGCCGAGCGGTACTGCAGCAAATTGGGATCTTCCCGCCGAGTGCGGCCCCACGTTTTGCTGAACTTACACCGGAATATCGCCTAAATCTCCACATCCCTCCCATTCCTAAAGGGATGCACCCGGAACACCAGGCCAAAAGACGGGCTGACCGGGCTCTTCAATTCGAGAAACGCTTCATCGTCACGTATGCGCCCCCTCTTAATATCCCATCTAGGCCAGCGATGGTGGCGGTAACTCTCGTCCCACACCGCAGTTGTTACACAGCTTGCAGCAATCGCAATGCAGAAACAGTCACCACAGCAGAGAAGGTTGCCATTAAGCTAGCGCTAGCCGACCCTAATACCAAAATCGTCATCACTGATTCTCAACGGATTATCCGCAACTACAATACTGGCCGTATATCTTGCCAGGCGTTATACTTTCTACTTTCTACTCCACCCTCTTCCACATCTCGTTTACGCTCCAGCCCACCAGTCGCTCAGCGGAAATTCCCAGTCGCACAGTCGCTCGAGATGTCAGCTGTAGAGCCGAGGGTATGATCATTCACCCTGCTTCCCCTGACGCTAATATCTCACGCGACTCTCTACTCACTACTTACACGGCCATACCCGAGCACTACCGACTCGAAAGATGCTCATATCCTCCTTCACACCGCGATCTAACACGACGGAAGATGACCCAATAGCGCAAACTACGAAATGGCAGCTGCCCACACCCCCTCTTATAGAGCAGGATCCTTCTCGAACAAATAGCCCCCATGCGTAAATACTGCTCTGCTCCGGCTATCTCTCATGCACATGGCGTGGATTTGTACACACTGCAAAACAGACAACACAAACACCCCAGAGACGTAGAGTCTCTCCTGCGTACTTCCCAGCAAGCAAACCAACGCCGGCTTATCTAGCGCGCGGGGGAGGCCGCGACATGCCGAGGGATCCCCGCCGACCTCCTCTAAGCCAGCGCAATTGATCCTTTGACTGGTCCCCTGTTTTTGGGCGCAATAAAAGAGTTAACCATCACCGCGCTTTGCGCCGCGTGGTACTGCTGTCTTTGGAGTTGACGTTAACTTTCAGGGTACTGCAGATGATGCTTCGGTTAAATCCATTGCTGAACATAATAAACCGGCGCACAATTACAGTAACAATGTACGGCACAGTTGATTTCTTCTTTAGCGGGCAAGCAGACCAACGAGAGCAGCCTGCAGAGTTCGGTCTGCAAGGCTGGCTTCACCGAACTAAAACGTTCCGAACTCCGCCTTTTCTGTATGGCAGCAGAGTCCTATTCAAAACAATCATGGCAAACCGAAGCCAACTTCAGCGTTTTTACATCGTTAGCGTTGCCAATGGGCTACCAAGGCTACGAAGCCAACGCGACTTCGCTCATGAAACGTGACCTTGTGGCACCCTTTGAAGATGTTTTAGCTACGTCGGCCAGCTCCGCGCGGTCAGTGGTAGTACCGGCAAAGTCCGTCTTGATAAAGCTAAATACTACACATCTCACGTCTTCGACTGGAGCAGAACTAGCTGCCCTACGGGCTGCAATCGAATACATCAGCCAGGAATTCCCCCAAGAATGGTCAGTTTTCACTGACTCCTAAGCAGCGCTTCAAGGCATGCAAGCGGCACTATGCCACGGCTCAAATGAACAACTAATTGCAGAGATCCGCACGCTGCACAACGCTGCAATATCCAAAGGCCGCGACATCATCCACCAGTGGTTGCCAGGACACTGTCGCATTGCAGGAAATACCCAGGAGGATGACGCCACCCGTTCTGCCCACAACGATGTATTTCTAGTGCAAATTCCGTTAACGAGAGCCGACGCAGCGAGCGGGCTTCGCTGTTTGTCTATGGAGTTGACACATTCAGCATGGAACACCAGGGAGTACTCCAACTGTCGCCTCAAGGCAGTGGACGCCGCACTGCGCCTACGCATTCCCCACCACACAACACGTCGTGAAACAACGTTACTATGCCGCCTATGGCTTCGCGTTGCTTTCGCAAAAAAAATACGCCTTCCTGATCGGGATGGCTGACAGCCCTGCTTGTGAACGATGTGGCGTTGATGGAACGATTGAGCACCTCCTTTGTGAGTGCTCTGTTTTTGCAACTGAACGACATACGATGCGTGCTGCATTGGTTTTTCTGGACGCTCACCCCTTAACGGAAGGGAATATAGTGGGACCATGGCCACAAACATCATCTGCGCTCAAAGCCTACACGGCACTTCGCTTTTTAAGAGACTATAGCCTGATTGACAGACTGGGACTTTCGCACCTCCTATCCTCTTCTACCCTCCTCCTTTAATCCCCCATTCCCCTTCCCCAGTGCAGGGTAGTCAACCGGAATTCATTCTTTCTGGTTAACGTTCCTGCCTTCCGCCCTCCTTTTCTCCTCCTCCTCCACCCTCCTAGCAGGGGCATGGCGCGCATTTCGTTATATCGATTATTCCGCTGAACGACAGTTCGAGAAAGGCAACCACCACTCCTATACTTTTGCATGGGGGTTTCAAGGTTATTCCGAGAGTTTGATATAGGCATTAATATGATATATCATGGTTCTAATTTTGTATGATCGACAGTAGTCGGTAAAGTGCTACCGACAGCGGTTTGCATCTCTAGTAGGGCACTCAGTGAGTAATATAGACATAGCAGCATAGTATGAGATAAATAGTGCAATTAATATATTTATGGTTCCTAAGTAAAAACACCAGGAGGAAATGAACTTTGAAAAATAAACAAATACTTTTTTGAAGGAAGTTCTTGAATGACCGACAGACATATAAGCACTCGTAATGTTGTCGTTGGGATGAAGTCCTTATATTAGAGATGGTGTAGCTAATCGATTTCTGTAGGAGCCCGAAAGGCAGTCCTTTGATGAAACGACCGGACAAGTGAGCGCCTAGAAAGTGCTGCATCGTTTTTGTCGCCAGTTGTTTTGATTCTAATTGCTGTTTACGTTAAGAAAACTGAACAGAAGTGGCAGGTTTTAGCAGCCTGGAAAACTATAGCATGCAAAAATGTGACATAGAAGACCCTCGCCTCATTTCAGTGCGACCAAGGAATCTTGGCAGAATGTGGCACTTCGAGTTTATGCAACAAAGGCACGAAGAAATTACAGAGGCTACCTCTAAAGGTAGCGGCCACAGAGGAAAGCTTCAGGTGGTACTGAATGGCGTTTAGGAAAAACGTTATTTTGTATCATTATCAGATACATTTACAAAGCCTTCTCTAACGTAACCATTCCCGCATCATTTTGCATTGCCTTTTCATGTTCACTGTACTGTTCTCGCAGAGACCGTTTGCGGCAATGTGTCAGGCATGCTACTCAGCAATCCTAGGTAGCATGGCACACGACACCATACCTCTAAACGACTGATATTTTAGCCCAGAAACATGCAAGTGAAGCAAATACGGGATGTTTGTACAACGTTTCTTGGCTTTTTCATAGTTGTGCCACTAATAAGGTATCAGTTCTGTGGCTGTGCTCGAACTCTTTGGCTTCGAAAGTTTTTCTTTGTGCCATTCGAGCCCAAGTAAAATTAACTGCTCACCTATGCACGTAAGCACTGCAAGGTATTTTGATCTTCACGCTACCCGTTTCATATTGAGTGTTAGAAGAGAAATCTGCACGCTGCGCAGATAACATTTCGCAAATGCCAAATTGGGCTGAGGTTGACCGTGGCTTTTAAACCGAAAATCAGACTGCGAGGCGATATTTTTCATGTAAGCAAACCGGACGAGGTCAGAAATGCAGCCGCTCCCATGGCTAAGGCATCTAATGGTGGGGGTGCATTAAGCACTTTCGCATTAAGGCTCCTGTTAAGTAGAAAATCAGGCGTCAGTTTTGTCAACGAAATGTTTGGACTACGCCTCGGCCAGGGGTAGCTGGCAGGTACAACGACCATGGGCGCTCATTAGAGTACACACTTTGTATTGTGAAGATATGACGGGAAATAAATGTTTTGATAGAAACAATTTATAGGAAGGGAAATGGGGTTTGAACCAGGGAGCCCCCTAGATCCAGAGTACACGCCACCCGGGCAATATAGGCACATTCGTTAAATATATCTACATCGTGTGACGTTTGATATAATGTACTAGGTAGGATGTCATATTGGATGTGTGAAATATTGAAGGCATAAATGAAGGAATTATCGTTTACGAGGAAGCAAGGCGAATGTACGGCAACTGCATTCGCAATAGGGTGATCAGATAGGAGCCATTAGGTCGCCACCTCTTCCACTAAATACGGAGCCTGAATGGCCCTTTGGCAGTATTATTCTTAAAGAATAAAATTCACCACCTTCTTATCCACTCCGTGTATTCGACAAGACGTTGTCTTTTTCGTATGGTAACGAGAGGAGGAATGATTAAATATTGCCAGAAGTTGACGTAACAGTATACTAACTACAACTCATGCTATCTCATTGTTATCTGGTACGAGAGTCGCAGGTTAGCAATAATTTTTATTCGTGGCACTAATAATGATACTGCTACCTCTGGAACACAGTTCCAGCGGCGCAGGTCGGGCTCGAGGCAAGTATCGACGACGGAATTGGCACCTGCTTGCTATCCTGGACCTGTACCAACAGCAGCGTCGATTACCTTCAGGTGCGATATAGTCACACTATACAGGTTGTTAAGAAAAAAGAGCTTGCAGATAATTGAACTGCTAAGAAAATCACACTAAAACGTTCATGCTGAGTTATATGCATGAAATTATTTTTTCTTGTGCTGCTACGTTTTATAAAAATTACCAACTTAGTGTGGCTTAGTGCTATAGGACAAGTATAGGACGAGCATTTCCTAAAGAAATTACCTGCCTTACAGACTAGAATTATATTATTCGTGTATCGGTCTCTGAAAGCTGGTCTAGGGTATGACATAGATCAGATATGCGCTGGTTTGTACCAGTACGAAATGTGTTCCGGTAACAGTGACAATACGAATCATCTTGATCCGCGCATGGGTAATTTTCTGAATATCTCTTGCCGGTTCTTCCGTGGAGCCGAAAAAGGCGGAACGTTTATGAAATCTGGTCACGCAAAATGAAAAGGCTATAATGCAAGGCCCACTCACGCCTCTAAATGGAAGGCACACCATGAGCCTCACTGAGCAACTTGCAGTGTATAAGCCGATTGTTAATACCGCGTTGTTATGTCCACATTTGTTGTGGTCACCATATAAAAGGGGGTAAGACTCTCGTCGAAAGGCGCTATACCTATCTCGACTTAGCAGTTCTCAGAAGCGCATCTCGAAGTCTGGTTCGAAAAAAGGTTATATAAGGTTATATATACCGAAGCGCATATGGAAGCCAGGGAAAGCCGCTTAATGAACACGTGCAAGAACTAATATGTCTAGAATATATTTTTAACTTTTCTTAATTTATTTTCAAGAAAACAACACTTCCTTGAAATAGTGATGGAAGTAAAGCGTTGCATTAGGCTTTCATCCCCTACTCGCTTTTGGCAGGGCAATGCAGGTATTACAAGCGAGGTAACAATCACGTGGATGCAATAATAATAGAGTCGAACGATGAGCTAGTTGGTCATACATCTCATGGAAGAAGGCAGCAGAGCAGTTAACACCAACACGAAGCACAAGAGGCACACACACGCACACAAGGACTACGCTGCACAGACAACTATGTAAACTGGAAACCGCACATCTTCTTCCTTCACTTCTTCCTTCGCTTTACGTCAGCCAACTTCTTTCTTGTCGTTAACATCCTGCCGGTTTGCGCAAAAATTCTACTTCCTTCTTCAACAAAACCACCGATGGCATGCTAACACATTGGTCTCCCAAGTCACAGATTGCATATGCTTCATAAATCTCTCTGGCTAACTTGTCTTTCATCCTTCTCATAACCTTAACATTGTGAAGGTAAGCCGGACATTTTTGGTCTCTACAATCAAGGATTAGAGAGCACGCTAAGGCAATATCGGAGAAGTCTGGCACAAATCTGGCTGTGCACTGCAAAGACGGCGTTGATTGTAGAGACCAAAAATGTCCGGCTGACCTTCACAATGTTAAGGTTATGAGAAGGATGAAGGACAAGTTAGAGATTTATGAAGCATATGCAATCTGTGACTTGGGAGACCAATGTGTCAGCATGCCATCGGTGGTTTTGTTGAAGAAGTAGAATTTTTGCGCAAACCGGCAGGATGTTAACGACAAGAAAGAAGTTGGTTGACGTAAAATGAAGGACGAAGTGAAGGAAGAAGATGTGCGGTTTTCAGTTAACATAGTTGTCAGTGCAGCGTAGTCCTTGTGTACGTGTGTGTACCTCTTGTGCTTTGTGTTGGTGTTAACTGCTCTGCTGCCTTCTTCCAAGACACGCGGATGTCTTGGACGCAAATGAGCAAGATATTAAAAAGAAATCACAGGCATGGTGACACATGTAAATCACGTGAATATTATAATCATTACCTTTAGAAGACATAAAATTCAACAAAAACAAAACAAAATGTAGCAAGTACTTTCCTAGGATATCAATGAAAACCTTAAAAGAATTCATCAGCATCAAATTGTAAAGAATTTTATTTGTTACAAACATTACATAAGAATTATATGCCTGGGTGAATTATATATAAAAAATGCTTTGAAATGAATAAGTAAAATGAAGCATGTTTTGGTTTGTATTTGCAGCCTTATTCAACATCGAAGGTAGGGCTACAATAGCCTTCGAAAGCTATAGTTAGCTCGTGGACCTGTAATAAGCCAGTGCTCATGGTCGCATGCCGTATGATGTACAGTATTGGCTAATTATTTGGCTGTGCAAAATAGTCTACTGTTACCATGTTTCTGCGATTTATATGAAACTAAATTAGGTACTCATATATGTCGATAACTTTTATGTTTTGGTAATCAGCCACCATCTCAGATGGCTACAACTCTTTGGATTAATTTAAAATTAACAAATATCCTGTGTCAAAAGCTCCCGCAGGTTCAATATATATAGTCAATAAGACAAGGGGAGCTAAAAAAAAGTTAAAAGTGTTAGTGAATGCAAAATTATTTTTGTGAATACGAAGTAGTGGGTGCCAAAGAAGCGAAATAGACTGAAGATTTTTATCATTGCATGAAAGAACATCTGTTCCTGGTGATTGCACGAGTTGATTTAAGGAAACAGGTCTTAATCATTAGAGTTTTTAGTGTCACCAGCCTTGCCAATAGGAGCCACCTTGTACCGATGCGATACATACGATGGCGAAATTGGCATCAACATCACAAGTGGATACAAACGTCCGCTCCTATAGAATTTTCCTGCATTTCTTGTGACCTTCCACTTCTGAGCAAGGTTTGCCCCACCTTCACTGGCTACAAACGCCCACAAAAATGTCAATCTCGAATCAACAGTCTCGAATGAGCTAGACTGCTAAGTATTAGTAAGTGATAAGAAAATCCCCCTCCCTCCCCCCCCCCTTCCCCGCGCCGTTTTGAAGGTGTTAGGGCACTCCACTGTTGTACCCAGGGATGATGCGAGTTCAAAAACCTTCGGCAGCAGGCATTTTTGCTTAGAGGCGTAGCATAATGTGCTCGTGTGCTGTGAGGTATGAGTGCACATTAAGACATCGCAGGTAAAAGAAATTGCCGGAGCCTTCTACTACGCCGTCCCTCATTGCCTGATTCGCTTTGGGAACAATTTTTGAATCAGTAATAGATAAGAAGGGCGTAATATTTACAGTGCAACACCTGTGATATAAAATCTTGAGGATATTGCACAAATTAGGTTGCGTATCATTTGTGTTTGGCATTTGAAGGCGTTGCAGAACATTTGATTCTCGGAAGAAAGGATATCAGACAGTGCGTCAAAATGAAACGTCTGCCTGCTTTGGCTATTACGCATCAGTAAAAGAGAGGTGCCCATGATTAGCAGTCTTTGCACGCTTTATGCTTCGATGGGTGACTGATTTTGTTTTGGAGGCGCTTCAGCCATATACAAAATGAGGCCGCTTTTTAGAGCAGATAACATGGGGATAGGGATACATTTTTACATGAGTTTCTTTACTTTTCCTTCTAAGAAGTGGCATGTTTTATATAACAACACTCACATAGCAATGCGAAGAAATCACGGATAAATTGCTCAAGGTCTGCAAAATTTGCATTGAAATCCGAGATCTTCAGTTTCCATGTTGGTGATATCGCTTGAATTGTCAGCGGGAGCATTAAACCGCGTAGATTGATAAATGACAGAAATATCAATTTGCGCAAAATATAAATAAGTGATTCGTTCTGTTTATTATAACGTTTAACGCCACAGAACCAGTCATCCTGCAGGGTTGCTGTAGTAGAAAATCGAGACATTTCGACCACTTTGTGTTCTTCAACGTGCACTGACATCGCACTGTACATGGGCCACCTCGATAATCGCTTTCTTAATTGCCTAGTTGCTTTAGGAATTTAAGCCGTACCACAATAACCAAGCCAAATCAATTCCATGGAACACGGGGTCAGAAGGAGCGTGCTTCGGAGATTTCGGAAGAAGATTTCGCTGGCTCGTCATGGACATATGAAATATGAGATTAAGTAGTGCACGTATATCCTTAACCTAATAAATGCGGGAAAAACACACTTTCATCACGAGCAGCATTTCATTCGTAGCATTGCGCATCAGTTATATCTTTAATGAGTGCACAGCCATTTGTGTTTGTACGGAGAACTGCCCCTTTAACCGATGCGTCCGACACCGTGCCCTCGATCATGATAATTGTTTTTGTGACAACTGAAGTTGTTTTTCACAGACGCGGAGCTTTTCCAATGAGCCTATACCTCACTCAGGAATGCTATCAAGTCAACGGTGCATGATTATATTGCCGTCACGAAATATATATTTCTGCTCTTTTCGCATCAATACCCAGAGCAAGCTTATTGCCATGAGGTTATATCTAAGCTTCGCTGGCCTCTTTCTCCCTCCTGCAAGTGCAGCGTTGCATTTCTGCACCGCTCGTGCATTTCTGGGTGCAGCGGTGGCGTAGAGGTAGAGCATTCGCCACGAACGCAAAATGGCCGCGGTTCGAATCTCAGTTTCGAACAATTTTGCTGAGCATTTAAAAAAACAAATACCGCGTGTCAATGGAATTGTCATAAAAGCAGGTTTGGCGTGCGATCTGAGGCAGCTGAGCATCTCCTGCAGCGCCCCCTTGACCGAGCCCTCTTGTCCAAACGCTTCAAGAAATCGGCTAGCACATTTTTTCATGCGCATATAATGGGCACACCAATAATATATGCTCCAAAGTCTCGGAGTGCGACAAGCTGAACATTCCTGGAAATCCACCTGTCCAATTAAATGCAACTACCTGAGCGTGAAAGCCACCTTTAAACGCAGTTTATGTAGCAAGCATGTTTCAATATGTGGAATTTCACGCAGAGCATAAAATGTTAATGTTCGATCGAGCCCTCATAGGCGAACGTGTCGGGCATCTGGTTGGGCCCAGTAAGCTGCCGTAGCCTTCTTCATACTGTTGATTATAAGACACGCTGTATCCGCTCCTGAAGAAGGCACAACTGTTTGGAGGCCATTACTGACGACACTTTTTGCTTCAACATCTGCCTGTTCACTTTCACGAAGCCCGCAGTGGGCAGGGATCCATTGAAACATTATCCTGTGACCTTGCAGTCGGACAGATTTAAGAAGCTCCATAATGCTTTTTGCCAGAGACAGGTAGGCGGTGTGGCGTACGATATTTTCTAAAATTTGCAGTGAAGTCTTTGAGTCCGTGAATATATACCAATTTCGAGGAGGTACCTTCCTCACATATGTAGCTAATAGATTACCGAAGGGCTACAAGTTCCCCAGCGGTGACGTAAAAGTGTGTCCGAAAAGAAAATGTAGAGTCGTTTTCTGAGCAGGTATGACAAAAGCTCTAGCTGCTGCCTGTGCTGACACAGATTAATCTGTGTACACGTAAATACAATTAGGATATTCTGCCCAGATATGCGCAACAGTAAGTTGTTTTAGCGCACTCACTGGCAACATTGATTTCTTCAATATCCCGAGATGTAGAATTGGCAATTGGGAAACAAAAACACATTATACTGTACCCAAGTAGCGAAAAGTGGGCTATGACGTAGGGGCCCGCGTTGGGCCCGTGAGGGCAGCCCATACGGGCCCCGTGCGGGATTTGCAACACGTACCCAGAGGGGCCCCGTGTGGGCTGCCCAATTCTGCCGCTATCGGTCCCAATCTGTATCCGTGTGGGCAGCCCAAATAGGGCTGCCCGCATTCAGCCCAGGTAGACGAATGTGGGCAGCACACCAGAATCATTAATGGGTCCCACATTTGTGCAGGCAATGCCATCCCATTGATCAAGGTTTTAATTTTTAAGTCGATGAATCCCTCCAATACCTGAATTATATAGGCGCGGGATATGCGAAAGCCGGTCCGTTTCGGGCTGACCCACGTGCTGCCCTGATGAGTTGAATCTGGCATTTTCGGAGCTGCCCAAATTCCAATAATCATCAATTGCGATACCTTAAGCGCTATTTTTTTGCTTGTATGCGACACTCAGTAACATGAGAGAAATTTATTCCCAACACTACAATAATGTGGGCTGGCCCACACCAACCCCAACATGTTGGTCTGAATATTTATTTCGGTGGTTCGTGTAGAATAGTAATGCCGCAGGAAACATTTGGAGGTCGTTCAGTGCATACTCGTAAAGCGGAACAGTTACTGTTGCATATTTTCTGTCGACACTGAATAATTAACGTAGTTGGTAGAGTAAAAATAAATAAGTCTTTATTCATAGCAGAGATATGCTAAGGACAGTTATGTGAAACCTCCAGAAGAGGCAATTATTAGCCGGTATAACATGATTTACATAAATAAAATGGTGCCTTAAAGATAGGGTGGAGACGTTTCAGAGCGGTAAGCCCGCCTACGGCCAATTTGGGGCCCACTGCGGCATTTCATGGGCCGCCCCAATTGGGCTGATCTTGATTTTACCGCATGGACTACGAATATATGTTGCATTTTCCCGCAAGTACCCCAAGAAATACCCGTGTGGGCAGCGTGGTGGTGTGGTCGCTTTTCAGCCCGGCCGCAAACCATGCGGGACCTATTTGATTTTTGCGTGGGCAGCCCCAATCGTACTAGCCCGTCTTCTATTTGCTTTAAGCCCACATTTGCATCGCATCTGCCCTAAATTGCCCCGCAAGAGACCCATGCGGGCAGAAGTGGGAAGGAGCAATTGCCTGCCCCGCTACCGCCCACGCGGAATTTATCTAGGTTTTTGGTGGGCAACCCCATTTGGGGCAGCCCAGGAATTTTCTGCATGAATTCCAGATTTTCGTCTGACCTTCCCTCAAGTGCCCCTCAAGGGTCCCATGTAGGCAATGTGCGGGCATACCCGTATTTAGCCCCGCCGCGGCCCATGCGGGACCTATTCGGCTTTTGAATGGGCAGCCCCAATTAGATCAGCCCGGGCGTTTCCTACACAAAGCCCAAATTTCATTTGCATCGGCCCTAAAATTTCCCAAGCGGGACCCTTGAGGGCCAGATGTGGGAATATGTACTCAGTTAGCCCTTTCCACGCCCAAATGGAAAAAGCAGGGGCAAGCCCAATTTGGGCTTGCCCGCTTGATCCCTAAAGCGGGCCCTCGTGGGTGTTATTGTGGTTGCCCAAGCCCAACTTGCCCATACAGGCCCCCGGTGGGGCATGTAATGTGTGCTACTTGGGTAGTGATGGGCGACATCAGTGCCAAGTTGGCAGGAAGCGAGCTGGTGACCACGCAGTGGGCAACTATGACATCGCATTACGAAATAGCAGGGGGAGTTAATAGTTTAGTTTGCTCAACCAATAACTCACGAATCATGAATACATTCGGGAGCAATACGGAAGAACCGGAAGTGGACAAGGAAAATACCTAACAGGGAGACTAAAATGAAGCTGATTTCATACTATGTGCTAACGGCGCCATTATGCAGGATGAATAGGTAATTGGAAAGGTGAGATGCAGTGACCACAGGATAGTAAGGCCTCCAATTTTCTGGATTTGAAGAAAGAGCGGAACAGATTAGTGAGGAAGAAGTCTATCAACAAATTAGCGGTAAAGTGAAAAGTAGAAGAATTCAGGCTCTCGCTGCTGAATAGATACTCAGTACAATAATTTCAGAGATATCATTACTCAGTGCGCGGAAGACGTAGGCGGTGTAATTGTTAGAGTATCAGTTCAGTTCAGTCGTTCAGTCGTGTCCGACTCTTCGACACCCTATGGACCATATCACGCCACGCTTTCCGGTCTCTCACTATTTTCCTAACATCACATAACTTCATCTGCAGCGCCTCAAGGATGCCATCTAACCATCACATTCGCTGCCTACCCCTTCTCCGATGGCCCTCAACCATTCCCAACATAAAATCTTTCTCCAGTGACCCCTCTCTTCTCATCAGATGACCAAAGTAGCTGAGCTTTAACTTTAAAATTTGACCCTCCAATGAGCAGTCAGGGTTTATGGTCGACAATATCGACTAATTTGACCTTCTGGCAGTCCAAGAAACTCTCAAGAGTCTCCGTCAGCACCACAATTCAAACGCGTCAATTCTTCGGCAGTCAGCCTTCTTCACAGTCCAACTCTCGCATCCATACATCACAACTGAAAAGACAATAGTACGAGTTATACGGATCTTGGTTGGCAGTGTAATGTCTGTGCTCTTTACTAGGCCGTCAAGGCAAGCCATGGCTCTCTTTCCCAGAAGCAGGAGTCTCCTAATTTCATGGCTTCAGTCTCCTTCCGGGGTAATCTTGGAGCCCAAGAAGAGCAAATCTGTCACAGCTTCCACTTATTGTCCCTTGATGCTTCAGGCCTTGATAGGGGAAGACGCCATGATCTTTGTCTTTTTAATGTTCCGTTTAAGCCCAAACTTCTCACTCTCTTCTTGTACGCACATCAGAAGTCGCTTGAGTTCCACTTCACTTTCTGCCATTAAAGTGGCATCATCCGCATATCTAAGGTTGTTGATACGTTTTCCAGCAATATTCACTCTAGCTGTAGACTCGTCTAGACCGGCCTTCCTCATGATGCACTTAGCATATAGGTTAAAAAGGCAGGGTGACAGTATGCAGCCTTGTCTCACTCCTTTCGCAATCGGGAACTAATCAGTCAGAGCAAGCCCTGTTCTGACTGTGGCCTCTTGCCCTTCATACAGGTTCCTGAGGAGATAGATGAGGTGAATTGGAACTCCCATCTCTTGGAGAGCTTGCCACAATCTGCTGTGGTCTACGCAGTCAAACGCTTTCGCATAATCAATAAAGCAGAAGTAGATGGGTTTCTGGAACTCTCTTGCTTTTTCCATGATACAACCAAGGTTGGCAATCTGATCTCTAGTTCCTCTGCCCTTGCGAAAGCCACCTTGCCCGTCCGGAAGCTTCCGATTCACATACTGCTGCAGCCTACCTTGGAGGATTTTCAACATCACCTTGCTAGCATAAGAAATAAGCGCGATCGTGTGGTAGTTGGAACAATCTTTGGCACTGCCTTTCTTTGGAATGGGGATGTAAACTGACCTCGTCCAATCCTGTGGCCACTGTAGGGTTGTCCAAGTTTGCTTACATAATACATACTGAACGTTAACAGCGTCATGGTTGAGGTTTTGAAGCAACTCAGCTGGAATGGCATCAATTCCGCTAGCTTTGTTCTTAGCAAGGCTGCTATTACATTTGTGGCTCGCATGACTCATCCCACCTCTGACGCCAGTTGTTACATGCGGTGCGCGGCCCCTCGGTAGCGTTGGCCTGGCGGCTCCGTGGCTCGGCGGACGGCATCAACGGTCCCATCAACGGCATCAACGAAACAACCTCTACTACATCATGAAAAAGCGGGCAGAGAAGCTGACCCAGAGAGCATACAGACACTCTCACACAGCTGGTGTCTAGCGTCGTGTCGACGGCGCGTCAACGTAGTCTCTGTTGCAGCGGAGTCTGCCGCTGCTTTTTATAGGCTTGCCAGTTCACAGGGAAAGGGAGAGCCCTGCATGTCCCGACACGAGACGATGACTCAAACGCAGGTGGCGCGACCACATCTCCTCCACCTCCTGCAGACGGGCGTGGACGACGCACTCTCCCTCGAGCTCCGGGCTTGGCCAGCGTTTGCACACTCACGCACGCACACATATTTGACGCTTGGCAAGATCACGTCGAGACTTGCCCGCGGGAGGAAGCGTTGAGCGGCCGATGGACGGCGCCGAAATGGCCGATCCGCTCGCTGTTCGGCCTGTTGCTATGCGGTGGCCGCGTCAGCTGACACACTTGTCGGTGGCGAAACGTAACACTGGCTAAGGCACATCCAACTTCACCTTCAGGATTCCCGGCTCGAGATCAGTAATCACAGCCATCTTATGTTGGGTTTGCACATCCGGGTCCTTTTTGTACAGTTGTTCTGTGTAGTCCTGCCACCTCTTCTTTATCTCTGAGGCTTCAGTGCAGGCTTGAGGGCCCTTTATCAGGCCCAGCTTAGACACAGAAGCTTCCTTTGATATCATTGTCTTATACAGAGCTCTTGTCTTTCTCAATTGGGGGTTGTCCTCAACTGCTTGGCACTGTATGTTCAGGAAGGCATTCTTATCTCTCCTTGCTATTTTCTGAAAATCTGCATTGACAACCTTGTATCTTCCTCTTTCCCCCATAACTTTTGCCGTCCTCCTTTCCTCAGCTATTTTTAAAGCCTCTTCAGATAACCACTTTGCTTTCTTGCATTTCTTTTGCTTTGGAACTACCTTAGTAGCCACTTCTTGTATTATATCACGAAGATCAGTCCATATCTCTTCAGGCTCTCTGTCTTGTAGATCTAATTCTTGAAATCGATTCCTCTCTTCCACAGCATAGTCTGATGGAATTTGATCCAGATCATACCTGAAAGGCCGTCTAGTTTTCTGCGGTTTCCTCAATGGAAGCTTATATTTGTCAACAAGGAGTTGATGATCGGTGCCACAATCGACCCCAGGCCTTGTGTTTACTGCTTGTATAGCGCTTCTCCATCTCTGCCGGCAAAGAATATAATCAATCTGATTCCTGTACATACCATCCGGGGAAGTCCATGTGTACAGGCAGCTCTTCTGCTGTTGAAATTGTGTATTCGCTATGGTCAAGTTGTTTTCTTGACAAAGCTCTACTAGCCTCTGCCCAGCTTTATTTCGCTCACCAATACCGAACTTCCCTGTAATTTCAGACATTTCTTCACTCCCCACCTTAGCATTCCAGTCTCCTATGAGAAAAAAGTACGTCTGATGATGGAGTGCGGTCTAAAATGCATTGCAGGTCAGCATAAAATCTCTCAACGTCAGCTTCTTCAGCAGTAGTGGTTGGTGCATAGAGTTGGATAACTGTTATCTTGAAAGGGTCTAAGCAGAACTGTCTAAGCAAAAGGAAGATTTCATTAAGGAACACCAAAGTATTGTACGGGGCCTGAGGCGTTCACACCACATAAACACTGACACACTAACGCAGCACTGGACACAAGCGCAAGGCGTACCGGACGTCAGCATACAGACCGCTCTCAGTGATTCGGGATTCGAGTACGCGCCAAGCGCACACACAGTTCGTCTGTCTCATCTTCGATGAATCAACCCGTAGCATGGTCGGAAGGCGCAGAAGCACCGTCGCGGTGCTGCTTAGCGAGGGTCGGGACAAGGTAGGGTGCAGGGCTTTAGGCACGAGACGCGAACAGTATCGGAGTGTAGAGTACCGAAAGTGCACTCGGGGAAGGCAAGTTCAATCTCGTAGGTGGCAGTTGTTACTTGGCGCAGAATACAATACAAGCTCATATAGTGAGAATGAAGCTTTTCCAACAGCCCAATACGGCTATAAGGTACCCAGATCTAAAAAAGGGACCCAGGTGAGAAGGTGTTGTCGATGTAGCGGCTGTTGTGTAGCAAGCCTGGGAAGCTTGCTAGCGGGAACGGGCGACTTGGAGAGCATTGTAGGCACGAGCAATGGCTTCACGGGCGTATTCAGACTGTGGGGGCCCAAATGTTCGAAACTGTGTCAAGCGGCAGTTGAGGCTCATAGTCGTACCAGAGATAAAACGGAGAGTAGCCAGCAGTGCCGTGACGGGATGATTTATATGCACATGTAACGTATGGGAAGGCGACGTTTCAATCACGGTGATCAGAGAAGACGTACATGGCAAGCATGGCAGTGAGAGTGGATTGGGCCCTCAGTGAAGCCATTACTTTATGCTGCTCTTCGTGGTTCTCGTACCAAGATAGCGCAGTGCCCTCAAAGTAAAAAAAAAAAACATTTGCTAGCATGAGGGTGGGGTCCCAGCGATTATATTTGCTGACACGCTCATACTTGTGCATCCATTCTTCTTCGTCAGGAGTGTCCGTACCAGTAAAACAACAAGGATCGCGCGGGTGAGTGATGATTACCGACAGCAAGGCCTCCGGTGGAGTGGGAACGGTATCCTGGGGCATCGTTGGGTAGGAAATTAGGCGGCCGCTACGGAGTTCCGTTGTGCGGAGGCTGACGCCAGGATCAACGGCCGCACCTCCACCAAGATGTCACATGAAGACTGAATCTATTTACAGTATATTTGCAAGATTGCAACTGGCATAGCAGCAAGCAGCGCCACAGCAAAACAGCCCCACTTCGTCGTCAGCTATCTTGCCGTGAGGCAAGGGGGAAAAACACTTCGTCTTCGCGTAACTATATATATATATATATATATATATATATATATATATATATATATATATATATATATATATATATATATATAGATAGATATATATTTACACGGCGGAAGTTAGTTGCGCTAGACGTTAGCACACCTAGAGTGAGCCGACCCCAGCTTCCGCTTCCTCTTAAGCTTCTCCCGCCACACCTCATCTTCCTCCAATATAGGGCAGCGGGACGCGCGTGACACTGCCTCCTTCGTAGACGATAACCGCCGGGCTAGTCAAGGTTCGTCACGCTGAAAGCAATGCTTCACTCGGGCCACGTGAAATACTTGAGTCTTCCGAGAACGACGATCGAGGGAGCTCAGGCGAGAGACTACAAAGTTGACTGCGCTAATGCATTCCAGTACAACGAAAGGGCCAGCATACTGGTGCAACAGTTTCTGGGATAAGTCGCGCGTACGCAACGGCGCCCAAAGCCACACCAAGTCAACAGGGGACTAATTAACATATTTGTTACGCTTGTCGTAGCCTTCTTGGGAGGCTAGGGTGCAAAGTCTAGCAAGTCGGCGAGTTTCTTCAGCCAAAAAGAGAATGTGCGCTAATGAAGTTTCAGCCGGGACTAAGAAAGGTAAAACTGTGTCAAGAGTAAGTCGGGCGTAAAGAAGAAAGAACAGACTGTAGCCCATCGTTTCTTCCTTAGCAGTGTTAAATGCGTATGCTATAAACGGAAGTACATCCCAGTTTTTGTGGCGGGAGTCGTCATGCGTTGCGAGCATATTGCTTAGCGTACGATTGGTGCGTTCGGTAAGACCGTTTGTTTGGGGATGGTAAGGAGTTGAATGGCGAAAATGGCATGAGCAGAGACGAAGACGTTCTTCTACAACGTCTGCCGTAAACGGTCGCCCCGTTACTTGTTAGCACACGAGGCGGCCCATGTCGAACAATGATTGACCGTAGGAGAAAGGCAGAGACATCAGAAGCAGTGGCTGACGGTATGGGAGCGGTTTCACAATACCGCGTGAGGTAATCTACGCAGACGATGATCCAGCTTTTCCAGATGGTGGAACGGGAAAACAGTCCTAGAAGGTCAATTCCCGCCTGTTCGAATAGGGTTCATGGTGGTGTTATAGGCTGAAGATCCCACGGCTAAGAGCCGGTTGGGTGCTTGAAACGCTGGCACTGGAGGCAGCTGGTCACATACCGTTGAGTAGTTTGACTCTTCTTCGGCCAATAAAAACGTTCCTTAGTCCTGTGCAATGTCCTGGCAAAACCCAAATGTGCAGTTGTGGGATCGTCGTGCATTACCTGAAGCACCTGACACTGAAGACGTGTAGGAACTACCCGAAGAAACCGCGCCCCTACTGGCGAGTAATTGTTTCTGTATAGTATACCGTCATGAATGCAGAATGAGTCGCAGGGTTCCGATAGTTGCGGCATCAAAATGCGGCGCCAGCTGCCTGTCGTTCCGCTGTGCAATCTTGAATTCACCAACCCTTGGAGAGATAGCAGCTATATATTCATCCAAGATCTCACTATCGCAATCAGTAGTTTCAAGAGGTAACCGTAACAGGCAGTCAGTATTACCGTGCTTCAGTTCAGTCGTTCAGTCGTGTCCGACTCTTCGTGACCCTAAGGACCATGTCACGCCACGCTTTCTGGTCCCTCACTATCTTCCTAACATCACATAACTTCATCTGCAGTGCCTCGAGGATGCCATCTAACCATCGCGTTCACTGCCTACCCCTTCTCCGGCGAACTTCAACCTTTCCCAACTCAAATCTTTCTTCAGCGACTCCTCTCTTCTCATCAGATGACCTAAGTAGCTGAGCTTTAACTTTAGAATTTGACCCTCCAATGAGCAGTCAGGGTTTATGGTCGACAATATCGACTGATTTGATATTCTGGCAGTCCATGGAACTCTCAAGAGTCTTCGCCAGCACCACAATTCAAATGCGTCAATTCTTCGGCGGTCAGCCTTTTTCACAGTCCAACTCTCGCATCCTTACATCACAACTGGAAAGACCATAGCACGAGTTATACGGATCTTGGTTGGCAGACTAATGTCTCTGCTCTTTACTAGGCGGTCAAGGCTAACCATTGCTCTCTTTCCCAGAAGCAGGCGTCTCCTAATTTCATGGCTGCAGTCTCGTTCCGAGGTAATCTTGGAGCCCACAAAGAGAAAATCTGTCACAGCTTCCACGTCTTGTCCATTGATGCTCCAGGACTTGATAGGGCAAGACGCCATGATCTTTGTCTTTTTAATGTTCAGTTTAAGCCCAAACTTCTCACTCTCTTCTTGTATGCGCATCAGAAGCCTCTTGAGTTCCACTTCACTTTCTGCCATTAAAGTGGTATCATGCGCATATCTAAGGTTGTTGATACGTTTTCCAGCAATCTTCACTCCAGCTGAAGACTCGTCCAGACCGGCCTTCCTCATGATGCACTCCGCATATAGGGTAAATAGGCAACGACCACTCTAAAAGACAGTAAAGTTGAATTCTTGGAGGTCACGAAGATTTACAAACCAACATAAGGAATGATGGTATGTCAAAATTTTAAATGCACATCCATAAAGATATGGCCTAAATCGTTGCACACCGAAAACAACAGCTAAGCATTCCTGTTCAGTCATTGTGTAATTACGCTCAGCCTTGCTTAAAGAATGGCTTGCATATGGAACGACATGCTCATTGCAATTGTGGCGCTGTATGAGCACTGCCTCAACTCCGACTGCGCTGGCGTCAGTGTGAAGTTCTGTTGGAGCTGATGGGCAGAAGTGGCGTAGTACAGGTCCTGATGTCCAAAATTTAACTGAGGAAAGGCGGAGTCACAATCAGTAGTCCACTTGAAAGGCACATTTTTTTGTAGAAGACAAGTGGATATGCTGTGTCAGCAAACTTTGGAACAAACGCCGGAAGTAGGAGCAAAGTCCAAAAAAAAACTCCTTAGCTGTTTTAACGATTTCGGTGGTTTAAAACAAGTGACAGTTTATTTTTTATCGGATCAGGCCTGACTTCATCGTTGTCTACGAGATGTCCAAGTACTACTGTCTGGCGTTCTCTAAAACATTTCCTTAAAATTCAGTACCAGACCAGCTTTCTCAATACACTACAAGACAATCTCTAATCGACTCTTGTGTTCACAAAAGGGAGTTCCGAATATTACAACGTCGTCCAAATAACACATACAAATATTCCACTTCAGTCCGCGCAAAACTGTATCCATGAATGTTTCGAAGGTAGCTGAAGCGGCATCACAATAACTTCACACAGACCGTCTGTGGTGATGAATGCCGTCTGTAGTGATGAATGCCGTCTTTTCTTTATCTTTCGGGTGCATGGGGATCTGTCAATAGCCTGATCGCAGCTCAACGGAAGAAATACAGGAGGCAGAATGCAAACAATCAATGGGGTCATCAGTACGTGGCAGTGGATACATGTCCTTCTTAGTAACAGTATTCAGCCGTCGATAATTGACACAAAATCGCCATGTGCCACATTTATTTTGAATAATATCACAGGGACAGCCCACGGACTACATGATTCCTGAATGATGCCCTTATGCAGCATTTCACGAACTTGTTTTTCGATCGTCTGGCACTCTGATGTTCACATAAATTGCGCCTGCTACAGGTGACGATGATCGAGAAAATTAATAATTAGTATTGAAAAATACTTCGCACGCTAAATTATAATAATCTCACTAACCAGCACTAGAAATCCTAGTTTTGGGTGAGAATAACCTGGCCTCTAGGACAATTAACTAAGTTCTGCTCTCTAGCTTGCACCTGACCAAGCTGCCTTAAATCTAAAGATAACGGAATTGAAAAATAAAGCTAACCAATTTGACGCTATCCATGTAACCCCATGTTCGCAAGTTCATTTGCTCCGAACGTTACGTGCAATCCTAAGCGCGTCAAAACCTATGAGATACACGATAAGGCTTCTGGCGGATTGGTTCAGCAGTCCCAGTATTGATCCTCTGCTGATTACAGGAAATGGGGATCTGTTTGTCTTAGCTACTTCTGAGCATGCGGTAGTCTGGTAATTGTCTGTGCTGAGCACTGCCACTGATACATCAGTGTCTTCATCAAAGTTAGCAAGTTTAGGCCAAGTGGTAAATAAGAGGTTCATTCAGCAGTGGTAATTCAAATGGCTTCAGCCGCATCTTTGATGTCGTGTCATGCTTGTTCTAATCAAGCATAGAACATGTTTTCGTCTTGAGTACACTGTATATCCCAGTAATGTGAAGCATTTAACTAAAATTATTTCAGAAGTAAACGATATAGCTTACGTGCACTGCATGGTCTGTCTTAAAAAGTGTTATACCTATGCTACTAGTGGAGCCTTTCTGCTGTTAGATCTGCATGCCTCGTCTGCACGGAGAGAGCGTGATGAAGAAATATTTGGAATTTCCGACATCAATAAGCATGTCATTACGTCATCAATCGGCCCATTTGCAACCGATAACAAACGTCGTGTTATTAAAAACAGGGCATAGTAAAGAAAAGAATCTATTCCTTCACTTTGAGATATAGCCCATCATATATTGAGCACTCGTTTTGTGGGCGCTGTGCCGAGGATAGACTGATTAAAAGCATTTTAGGGCATGTCTGCCTATTTTAAAGTAGGCAGGGCTCGGAAAATATTTTACAAAAAATTGTTTTGTTTTTCTCTTTTTTCCCCGAGTAATGGAGAAAAAAGAATGCTATAGATAATGATGCCCTTAAATAAAAACTTTTTTTGCTAATCCTTAAACGTTATAGGTGATTGCTTCTAAATGGGAAAGAACACTGAGAAGTTTGGAGAATGCTTGGTTTTAAAACTTTCTCTCTTTTGCTTTTAGTTGAATAGTATATTTGCTTAGCCAATTGCGAAGTTCTGTGTTTTAAATGCTTGATCTGCTGGAACTGAGCTGCTGGATTTTTGTTTTTCCCGCCTTAAAGGGCTTTTCGTGAGACAAGCTAGGTATGAAGAGGTGTGGGTTAATTGTTTTTGCTCTTTAGTTTTGAATATGAGAACGAGCGCGGTAAGAAAATATCTGGGCTATATTGCCTTTGGCAGTCTCTTTTTGCACGTGAGAATGAGGCTGCACGTAAGAACATTTTGATAGCAAGTGCCTAAGTCCGTCTCGGTATACTTGATAAGTCTCATATAGCACAATGCCACTTATATATCTGAAAAACGTTTAAGAAATATCGGAGAGCCGATATTTATTTTTACCATTTACTATCAAAAAATTTATTTTCTTCTTATATGCTTATGGCCACTAACTCAACAGTATGCTGTTTTTACAGGTAAAACCCCCGTGTTTGGCAGCATCAGTCAGAAATGCACCCATTTCGCAGAACAGTACTTTTGCTTTTGGACAATGATTGCCAACACATCCTCCACGGACATCCCTTCAGAAAGAAATGTACCTTAAGCAAATGTCGAAAGCATGCTAGTTATTTTCATTTTGTAAACGCCGTTAGGTTAAATACAGCTCCACTGATGAAGTTTGAATAATATAAAATGAACTGTGAGGAAGAGAAGTAAAACTGAACATGAATATCAAGGAAAATGTGAACACAAAAACATCGCCAATTTTTCTTGTCAAGTCACTGATTCAGTGAAAAATGCGATGAATTTTGATCAGTCTTCTGGAACTTTACAGCAAAATGAACACAACATGAGAGTCGCATGTACTGGTTAAAACAAACTAAGGTGGAGCACACACAAAAGCGCCCAGCTATTTTCTTGCCACGTAGTTTACTCGAACTAATTCTTAAACATTGAGTTAGCAAGATATCACAAAGAAAATAAAAGAAGCCGCTGACACCAAAAGAATAGGATACAGCTTAAAATGCAGACATATGCCCAGTAATCTTTTAGAAAACTGTTTATTTGGAGGGAAATTTTTTAAACTTTGAAATGGATATTATAATTCACACAAAGGAAAAGGCACAATTAGCTTAGGCATAAATAAAAACACAAGAAGAACATACAGCAATCTGACCTGTAAATCACTAATAAAAGGTATTTGAGCCAATGAAACGCTTCGCACTAGTAAAAAGGTGCCACGGAAAAAGGCACGGAAACAAGACCTGTCTTCAATCGAACTTCTTTTGCATCGCAGCATGCTGTTGCCATTTCCGGCCCTGCTCACCAAAATAAAAATGTCAAGCTCTAAGTTAAAACGTATAAACAACATCTTCTGTACCCTATGTTCCCAGAGCGTACTTCTGCTCTTGTGTGCACACAGGCCAACTCTGACTGCTTCTTGATGTGAACTGCGTGCTAACTTTGAAAATGACGAACGAGAAAAATCAGGACAACTGGTACAAAGCGGAAATAACGCATACTATTTCTGCTCTTTTGTCTGTCTTCCAAATGTAGCGTGCAATTTCCGTGAAAATTCCCAACCAAATACCGCCATCACTGGTCCTTAACCACGGTGATGTAAGTTGCCACACATATAGCAGCAACCTCCTTAAGTCACGTAAAATTTTATTAATGAGCAGCCAAAACTAGAGAAAGAGATTTCACTGTTTCAGTTTAGGTATTCATATAAAAATTGATATTTTTAAATTTTCTACATTTCTGAAAAAGAAATAACTTACTTTGTTCCTTGATTTTTTCGGGCCTTAAAGTTTCTGAACATTTTACACCCCTACGTAAAGGCTTGCGTAATGGCAAAAAACCCGCCCTGCTATCGCTTAAATCTCATCCAGTTAGCAGCATTATTGGTGCTGTCATGGTACTTCGGCTGAAATTTACACTTCCGCATTGAAAAGCTCTAAACCAAGTTATCTGAATAATGAAATATGTTGTGTGTTGCTAAAGATTCCCATTAAATTTTGGACTAGAGTTAATCACTCTGTAACGTCTAGATTAGTACTAAGGAATTTAAGCCGTGGTCCAGCCTCTCACGGCGAATGTGTTAATATATAGGGCGCTGCATTTGTGAGTTATATTTCAATTGTTGAAAGGACGAATTGGCCTGATTTTCAATATATCAAATGCCTTGACAATGTATCTTCTAGTAATAAACTTAGACGGTGCAGCTGATGTCACACGACCTTTACGACACATCCTCCATAGCTGGTGGTAATTTCATCACTGCCAAATTCCTAACCAATAGTAATATATATTCATATTTTGTTTAATCATATATTTCACCACTAATTACCGGTTCACTGAACGATAGGCGAGGAGGATCCTGATCACGAATCGTGTACAAACATTCGTATTTTAAATATCGGTCCTTTTTTTACTTCGCAAATCATTTTGATAGAGTTTCTCGTCATCCGTTGTTACTCAAACTGCCGTGTTACAACTGGACAAAAAATTTTAAATATTGCTTTAGCTATTATTTACCCTGCGTTAGCAGTTTGTTACAGTAAACGGTAGGATTTCCAAGATCCATCCTGGCCTTTCCAGTGTTCTGCAAGGCACCGCCTTGGAACGCCAACATTTTTATTTATTTAAATTGTTTTCACAGTAAACTTTTATCTTCCGCATATCTTTTCTCTAATTATATTTTTTCAGTAAATACAAACTACCATTACCGGCACTTGAATAAGTCTGACCTTAACATAAAAATTCTCCGCCCTGTGTAGTGCACCTTATTATTTCTCGCCCTAATACAGATTCAGCTCTACATACTCCTAAGGGTGTGTTTTCAGGAGCTGTTACAACAGATGAATAAATTGAAATTCATAGTACATCTAGAAGTATCTAGTCCACGTAGTTAGAATCAGTTCAGTTCAGTTCAGGCGTTCAGTCGTGTCCGACTCTTCGTGACCCTATGGACCATGTCACGCCACGCTTTCCGGTCTCTCACTATCTTCTTAACATCACATAGCTTCATCTGCAATGCCTCGAGAATGCCATCTAACCATCGCGTTCGCTGCCTACCCCTTCTCCGGCGACCCTCAACCTTTCCCAACATCAAATCTTTCTCCAGCGACTCCTCTCTTCTCATCAGATGACCAAAGTAGCTGAGCTTTAACTTTAGAATTTGACCCTCCAATGAGCAGTCAGGGTTTATGGTACATTAGTAATAAAGCTAATTGATAGCTCGTGTATCTGAGGCGTAACTTTCAAACTCAAAAAACGTCAAGCTTTTTCTACGCAAAACACTCGTACCCTAACAGATAGAATATGTTTCATCAACCTGGGACAGAGCTGTTACAAAGTTTGATTCTCCTGCCCGAAGTGATACTGGACAAATCAGAGTGCTTCGTCCTCTCCAGCTGCACGCGAACTTTATGATTACAGCTACGAAGTTTTCCCTGCGCCTAACCTCAATTAATTGCGACGCAAAAAGTACACCTGTGTCTTTTCGACAAAGTTATAAACTATGAATCCATTCGCCACAGAATACTGGATTCAGATCACGTGAATAAAGTAGGCACTAGCACCTGCAAACCTAAAGCCTTCGTGAATTCCTTTATTATTAGTACACCCTACGACTGGAGCCACTTTGTTTTTTTTCATGGCGACATTTCGTGTTGGCTTCACTCTGCTGTTGCAGCTTACAACCTGCAATACTGTGTTATTCACATATTTGCACCTTGTTCTGAAGCGAAAGTTTAACTACGCTATGTATCAGCTGAGATAAACCTGGGTGGCCACTTCAACATCAACGACCCACAGGTCAGTGTGGCTATAAAGCTTAACCGTGGCACCACCTATAATGCACCACGACTTAGACTCTTACCTTTCAGTCAAGACAGTATAACTTATTCACACTTGCAGTTGACGCGTTCTCTACTCCACAGTCTTGATAGTTTAATACCTGCGAACCATGTCTAACATGTGTAAATCTGAGCCTATCCAGCAGGGTTAAACCTCAGCCATTTTTGCTTTCCATTGTATTCGGTTGCCTGGCCTTGAGTTGTGACTATTCCCGTTTTTGCGCATCATCCATTTTCCTCTTTTTTGCCTTCCCTAACGGTATCGAAAATAGGTAAATAAGTAGTAAATTGGTAAATTAATAAAACTAGAAGCTAGTCGGAATACAGATTCAAGTTGCCGTGTTCATTACGATTTTGTTAAATTCTCTTTCTGGGCTATGAATAGAGTCCCTTTTTTTCATATTACATTTGTGATTTTTGTTCATTTTATGTAGTTCAAAATAACAGATTATGGCATGTGGACTACCTGCGACGACTCGGTCGACTGCGATGCTACAGTAATCAATGGACGAACTGTGGCGAGAACACGTGGTAACCTTAGGCTGACGCACCAAAAACTTCAAGACGAATTCCCAGTTTGGATACGTTGCTGCAACATATACGGATGCGGGTCAGAAAGCTCCGTCAACGTAAACACTTACATTACAGGTATGAAACGGAGACGTGCATTTATGACGTCATTTTTTTCATTGACTTTTGCGAGAGTAATTGAGTATATTGAAAGCGAGAGTGTATGTTCTAGTTATTTCTTGACTTTCATGCAATTGCACATTTCCCCTATTGTCGTCTACAGTTTTCTTGTTGTATTTATTGCTTCATTACCGCACGCCATGTTCTATATTCTTTAGGGTACGAATAAGTCTGCAGCTTCCTTTTAGAACATTATCTAAGCTCATGTTCTGGCTACGCGCATATATCATGGCAGATTCTACATATTCTTATTGTAATGAATCTCGTATATGATAAGACTATAACTGAGCAGTCCTGCGCCATCCAGAAGCATAGCCTGAGTGCGAGATGTTGTAATGTTGATGCCGATAACGGGTAAATTAGGTGTGCGCAAAACCGCCCGTCGACTGAAGGTTTGTTAGGCGCGAACCATCCCGCAAACCGCTTTCCATGCCAGTTTACCTTTAAACACTGCCTTCAGTAGCTACCGTTGCGTCTGTAAACTACTTTATTTTTATAGATACCCTAATTCTACTGCAATATATTCTGTCATTTCGGGGATATTTTTACTGTGTCTGAAAAAGCTCCTCTTTCTGAACTATGTTTATTCATACGACGTATGGAGACTGTCAACTAGAAACAGCGTGCGCATCAATAGTCGTATGATTTTCGTGGCGCATTTCAATGAACTAATGATTTGCGTCCATTTAAGGAAAGTATATATATATAACAAAATCTGGCCCCAAAATTTAAAACGAAGACATTGGAAAACTGTGTAGAAACGAAACCGCCTACAAAAAAAAAAAGCCTTACGTACACTCCCATATGGTCAATGGCTTCAGAGCCGGAGCTAGTTGCATGAGAACAAACTTTGCCCTTATTCTTGCGAGGGCACGTACCATATTTTAAAAATTACGTGTAATTGACAAATTACATGTTCATCGTTTGCGTCATCCTTGAGCTCAGCAAAGAAGGAGGCCACCTGGAAGCTCGCTCTTTATATTTCCCGTGCTACACGGCAAGGCAAGCAGTGTGCGTGCATCCAGGCACCAAAACGTTGTCTAGTGTGATGTGCTGCCAGTCTGCTCTCTAAAGCAATCTTATTGCGCTAAACAGTTAGTCCAGAGCAGCATAGTGCCAAATCAGTTCCTTCTCCACTAAGGAATACCTCTTTTTTTCCTCAATTTCTACTTTGTATCTCAAGAAGTAAAAAAAAAGCGATGCTTGCATTTTTATTTTACTACAGGTATTGGAAGAAAGTACTGGTTTAACATCCAGGCAGGAAGAGTGACCAAATAATGTGTTGCATTATACAAGGTTATGCTAAGTTGAAGGATAAAAAAACAGACGAGAAACAGAGAACAGGTATTTTCGAAGGGAGCGTAGATACAAGGGCGTAAATACAATGCAGCAATCAGGCTGTAAATACCTCAAAAAATTTTTGCTTTGCAAGTAGCTTCGTAAAAAAGGGGAGCGTAGATGTTCTCCACCACGAGCGTCCATAAATAGGAAGACGAAACCAACGAAACGAACTATTCGAATGCGCTTCACGCCGGCCGCATTTATATTTGAGAGCCATGCTTTGTAGCTGCCGCCTGCTATTGCTAAATATCAAATATAAACTGTGCTTGTCTCTAAACACAAAAACGAAGTGGTTATCAAAAAAAGAAAACCATGACTTCGATCCTTCAGAACGGGGAATCTTGACACTGCGCGATTTAAGGCTTTCTGCTACAACGCGACTAACGAGCTCTGCTGAGAAACTGCAAGTTTATTATCGTGACTTATTTTAAACTTACTTCCATAAGTGTGAAGCTAGCGTTCCCGAACGGTACCTACCGACCGACCGAACGACTCACTGAAAAACTTTGTTGGGAGAAATTGCAGTGGGATGTACTGGTGCGGCCCCTATTCCTGGTCCCCAGTGGCTGCCGCTGCTGGAATGCCTTAGCATCCCGGCGCCCTTTTCGTAGCCGTACCTATGTTGCAACAGCCAATAGCGGCGAAGCCCAAAAATTAAATTTTGCAGAGCCTGTGTTAATTTATTTTTGCGGATTACTTGACTGCACAAGATTGAAGGCGAAGTTCTTCGTCTCATAGCACATCCGGGAATTCGGGCGCCCGCCAGAGATTGCAGCGCTACAGTGTGGCCCCAGAAACAGATCTCGTTTTAGAGCTGCGGGCTATGTATTTAAATGAAAAAGAATTTATTGGGTAATGAGTGCTTTGACAGAGCCTGTACACAGAATTTTTCACACTAAATGTCAGTCATCACTTGTGTGCTATCTTGTCTTAGGAGTGGCGTGTCCAGAGTTTGTCTAATCTATTCGAGTACGCCCAATTCGATGGGGACCTCCAAGATTGGATGAGCCGCCCCAAAAATTTGACTCCTCCTTCCTCAAAATTTGACCTGGTCTGAAGGTGATCAAATTGATGTTTAACTTGATTAGAGTATGGTTAATACTGCGGTGGCTTAAAATGTAGGCAGGTCACCCCAACATTTTGGCCCCTTCCACCCACAAAATTTCACCTCGTCTCAACATTGTTGCAGAACATGATTAGGTTATATGAAAACCATGATGACATATAAAGGTAGGCAGATATTCTCCAAAATTTGGCTCCTTCGACCCAAAACTTTGACTCCGTTTTAAATTGATTAAAAGTAATGCTTGGTTTGGTTTGGTTTGGCTTGTGTTGTTTGGCGTCCCCGATCGACTCAGGCTATGAGAGACGACGTAGTGGAGGACTTCGGAAATTTCAGCTACATTGTCTTGTTTTACGTGCAGTGACATCGCACAGTACATAGGCGACTTGCTTTTCCCCTCCACCGAAAAGCGAACTTCGCGGTCGGGATTAAATCCCGCATCGTCGTTATAGCAACAAAATTGATGTAGAACCTGATGAGAGTACGGCAATACAGTGATGACATGCAAATGTAGGCCCATTAGAATAACAGCTTGTGGAGCGAGTTGTTGCATGATACCCAGAATAGCGGCACAACGATGACAACAAGAACAGAGGAACACGACACAGGCGCACACTAGCAACTGTAATACAAAACGTAACCCTAACGTACTTCACACGCATGCACAACTTTCTTCTCTGCACCCAAGTACATCACACTCGCAGACCTCCACTTTTCTAAGCAGATATGTCTGGCTAACAACAAATGATAGCAACCGTCATAACTAAGGTAGCATCCAAGGTACAAATACAAGACAAAGTCTAGCATTCAAATCTTGCTAACAAAACAGTCACAACTTGCGCCACTTAGAAAAAAACAGAAAACCACCCCACATCTGCAGCTGCACGAATTACGTTCCCTTACAATACATCTAGAAGGCGAGTCTGGTTTGCGAGTCTTAACGGTAAAAAACACATCAAGATGACCCTTCTTCCAATCACTAATCACATTGGGCAATCTATTCTGCTGCAGTTCATTATATAGCTGATGGCAGCTATGGAAGCCCCCGATTTGGAAGCAGAATTGTGCCAATTTTATTATATTTTACAACCAGAGCAGATTACCATATTTTAGCACCCGAGCCCTGGCACCTGCGGTGATTGAGCCGCGGTACAGCGTGGCATGTGATGCATTTCTTCTGCTGAGATAAGCCCCAGTAGTGTCCAAAAGCGCAGAAAAAAGGAGCCGCAGTCTGGGGTTCATAAGTTCGCACAATGCGCCTGTACGGTGGAGAAACACATGCGACTCACTCTGTTTTACATTAGACACGGTCTGGTCTGCATCATATGAAGCAAAATGACAGTTTCTGTTTGTCATGTTTACAGGACCACCTCCCCTATCGACTGTTGCTATTTTTCCAAATCAACGCTGGGCGCTACTAAGATATGACAATGAAGGCTCAAGCAATTCGGACGGCGTGGTAATCACGTGGTACTGCAACGGCAACAAGGAAAAAACATATGAAAAAACGATATATTGGCGACACCAGTATAACATAGAAAAAAAAATATCATTAGAAGGTGAGTATGATTCCGCAAAAGTTCTTACGAGGCATCATAGGTCTGCATACTGAAATTATTGTTTGGAGAGGTGGCTGTAGACGCGATACTCATTTGCTTTTTCTTCAGCAACGGAAAAATGCGGCGCATTCCCTAGTAAACTAGAATGAAGCCCTTGGAAACAACAACTTTCTTAAACAACAAAGGTAACTCTTAGCTTCTGGGAAAACTGTAAGCTTAACAAAGCTTAGTGGCCTTCGGACTAGTCTGCATTGCATATTTTTTGTTTTTGAAGAGAAATCTTCAAGCCTGCTTTTCAAATGCTTTCGGATGTAGCTTTATTTTATGTTCTAGCTAATAAATTTTATATAGTTCTATATAGCTGCCATGGAGAAACGGGTTAAAAATATGACCTCTATAAATGGACGTGAACTACTTGGTAGCCGGAAACCTCGACCCCTTAGACCTAGATTTTCTCCAGGCATCAGTTTAAAAAAGTCAGAAGTCATTAAACTTCATTAAATTGAAGGTCGGGAGATAGGACATCGTGGGCAGGCCTTGCGTTCTTTAGTGACATCAGGTATTAGGCCACAGGCTGAGCGAACAGCTTTACCAGCTTGTTTCCTGCGTCTGCGATCAGCGTCCCGTTCTAGGTTATGTACGAGTCGTGATTCTCGGTACTCTAGGGTATTCCTGCTTCTACTGGCTTCTGTTTGCTGCTATTGCATTGTGAATTCGTTTTCGCGATAAGCAGTTTGCGCGGGGAGGACAGAGATTGCCATTATTTGTTGACATTGGCGGCCACAAGCATTCGGCAGTTTTCAATCAGACGTTTTCAGCTCCTGATTCAAAGCTTATGAGGCAAATGCTCGGCAGTCTTTGCGCAAATTGATGAAGCACCCATATTAAATTAGTGCAAGTCCTAAACGATCGCGTTAACCAGAAAACGCTGGTATTATGCGTCCGATCGATATAATGTAACGGCATATTTTAATCAAGCCGTAGGAAATTGCCGGCAAGGCGTAGAGGAAGCACTCTTTATTAGGCATCATAGGATCGTATAGTCCTGTATTGTAGTCAAAGATAGCGGTCCAAGCGCCAGCAATTCACCAGCAGTTCAGCGCATAAGAGAGCCAGCTTTTTTAATGCCATGAAGCCCTGCTCTTGTTGAGAATGTCTTGCACTGCGGATGATATCAATTCATTTGGCTTGTTTAGAGTGCGCAATTCCTATGACACGAAATGCCGTTTGAAGGTAAGGCGTCAGTGAAGACATGGATGTTTGGAAGATATTTCTCATCCAAGGAATTCAACGACGCTAAAGGCGGCTCCTTTGAGCCGCCAGATTGCTATATCTTTAAAAGCTGCGTCAGTAATACCTTGCCGCAGCCGTATTTTGGGCGATAGTTGAATATGATTGATAACTTTCGAAATATAGTTTACAAAAGTTGTGGGGCTCTGAAAGGGGTGCTGTAGTCTGTGGGGCACCAAGCACATATATCACGGGCTCGAGACATATTAAGACGAGGACCAGCCAGCATGCACTGCGAGCCAGCGCTTTCGCTTCGAAGGAAGAAAGAGCCCAAATTATATGCACAACTGTGTATTCTACACGCCGCGAGATCGACCTAGAAATGAAGCCACCATCGCTCCGGTAGTGTGGATCGGCAGCTGGTGGCGCTCGCAGAGTCAAACGCGGCGTAGGTCTGCGTCCTAGTTTACGGTGGGTTTGTTGCGATGAAAACGTGCCTTATGCAGTATTTCTGCAATATTGCAGAAAACTATATCCATGGATTGCGCCAATGCAGCAAAAGAAGCGCATATTTTAGGAAAACAAGGCACGCAACCACACGTTTTCTAGATTTACTTTGCACGTTTCCTGCGTTGTACCGCCTTGGGCCTGCCTAATGACAGCTTTGTTTTTCTTACCGATTTTTAAACAGTGTGCGCGTGTCTCATGCTAGTGAGACAGGCAGATTTAGAGTAAAGCCCATGCAGACACAAGGTTCATACTCTGACCTGCATTACGTAGAACAAATCGAGAAAGCCCGGTTCATTATATTGTACTTGCGCCGAGGATTAAGCAGGTTGAATGTAGTACTGACAGCGTACTGCATGGCGAGTTGCAGTAGACCGATCATGCACAACTCTGGCTAGACAGCCAAGCACAAGTATTGCCCAAAAATGAGATTGCGCCGACACTATACAGGAAGCCTCGCAGCACAGGACAGCTGATTTTTCACGTGTACAATGCTGAATGGATTGAATTTACCGATCTGATAACGCCGCGGATGCTTCTTGCGGCCACTAGCACAGAATGTGATAGTGTGTTACTGAACGCGCCACAGACTCTAAATGATTTCCTGAAACAGAGGAAAGTATAAGGGATTTCTGATGTGTGTGATGTTGATAAATTATAAATTAGTAGTGTAAATATTTCGTTTTGCAACGGCAATAAATTTCACCTATTGAGTAAGGTTATATACACTTGAAAAAAATTTACAATAATCAGTTATCAATTTTCAGCAACGTTAAAGTGCAAGTTTTGAATCACTGCTGCGAAGACATCGTCAGAAACTGCGCATGGGCACTGTGGCTTTCTGGCAAGCAGTTTTGAAGGCTGAAGATTTCTTTATCACTAATTATTGAGCACTGCTCAATCTGATGCGAAGCAAAATATTAGGGGGACTTATAAAACAGGTGCCGCATATAAAATTATTCCGAAAGAAATGGAGATCATCTTATCATGCGACCATAAAGATGTATTTATTCCTGAACCAAACAGTGATATTTAACCCCGCGTGAAGCTTTTTTACTCCCCTTGTCAGAATCGACGAGTTTGCTCGGAAGAGAGCACTTGGACGAAAAAGTATCATAATGATTATATAGACAACCAGTAAAGTACATTGATCTAGTTGTATTATGTTTAGTGCAACAATTAGGTGGAGGGAAGATATGCTTCGCAAACAGTGGAGCTTTTCTCTGAAGCAAAATGAGCTCACTACCACTGTCACGGAGGCGCAGAAGCCTTCAACAGCAAAATAATAAAAAAAGAAATGCATATTGGCCCGGAGTTTAACGCATGAAAGCGACATCGGCAGTAGCGGCTGTATTCCAAGCATAAACGGAAATATACCATTTCTGAGCGTTTGCGTTAAGTTTTATTGACGGCGGCGACCTGTTTTGCTTTGACATAGCGCTAACAACCGCACCCCTTCGTTTGAGACGCCGCGTGTGAAAGGATCTGAAACGCCGAAGACCGCGACTGATGATGTCCTTATCCAGTTTGATATACCCAATACGGACAAGTATTTTTTTCTTTTAATGAAGCTTGGGATGATCGCCTGCTCACATATCTCTTTGCAAGAGGCAGATAGGTAAACAAAAGCGCTCAGGAACTGTGAAACAAACAAAAAACATTCCCGTACACGCCGCATGCGCGCCCGTAAATCATTGTGGGCTGCCACGCGAAGCGCAAACACATCCACACTGAATAGGGTTCGCCTCTACGCCTCAAGGTGGCGACTCTTCTCGATCTCGAGGCCAGTAGACAGCTATCTGCGGAGGATTCAATATTCAGGTGACGCGAGAGTCTCCTCGCAGAATGTGATCGCCCACGTGCGCGTCGCCGGCAGCAAAGCCAGAGGTACTCTGTGCGAAGCTGTGCCTCCGCTATGGGGAGAGGAGGTCTCCGCAGCTATTACAGGAGGACGCATTTCATTCCTGACGCATTTAGTGATTCATTTAATTTGCATTCATGTAATAGGAATATCATGACAAGCCAAACCTAACTACCTACTTAACCTACCCTATCTACCTGCCTAAACCCCTATCTACCTTACCACACTACATTACCTACCTACCGGCCTACCTGCCTACCTACCTTACCTACCCTACCTTACCTACCACCCACCTACCTTCATAATCATCATCAGCCTGATAATACCCACGGCAGGGCGAAGGCCTCTGCCATGCTTCTCCAATTAACCCAGTTCTGTGCTAGCTGCATCCACTTGACCGCTGCGAACTTTTCAACCTCATCCGCCCACCTTATTTTCTGCCGCCGCCTGCTACGCTTTCCTTCCCTTGGAATCCAGTTTGTCACCCTAAGCGACCAACAGTTATCCTCTCTTCATACTACATGTCCGGCCCATGTCCATTTATTCCTCCTAATTTCGCTAGAATGCCGGTAGCTTGAGTTACTACGCTGACCCACTATGCACGCTTCCTATCTCTTAAAGTTACCCCTACCATTTTTCGTTCCATAGCCCTCTGGGTTGTCCTCAATGTAAGTAGAACCCTCTTGGTTAGCCTCCACGTTTCACCCCATAGGTGAGTACAGGTAAGATGCAACTGTTTTATACTTTCCTCTTGAGCGATACCGGTAAGCTGCTAGTCATAATCTCTGAGTGCTTGCCAAATGCGCTTCATCCCAATCTTATTGTTTTTGTTATTTCCTTTTCATGGTCCGGATCTGTGGTTACTACTTGTCTTAATTAGACATATTCGCCTACTACTTCCAGTACTTTGCTACCTGATGAAAACTGCTGTCACCCGTTAATAATTATGAGGATTATAAACGATGCGCCCTTAACGGTGCGCACACTCCCAGACACCCTTAGAATGAGTGGGGGTAGCTGTTCCGGTCGCGAACGAGATGCCCTGACCTGCGTGGCAAGCTAAGCCGGAATTAAACTACCTTGTAGTGACAGAAGGGGGTGGCCGTTTAGTGCCCAGCTGTCACCGGTTCAAGCCAGGGTAAGGGTCGGAGTCAGAAGTAACAAACAAAACAAACTTTATACATAGCAAGAGACGATACAGAGGAACACACAAACACTAAAATTGCACAGACGAGAGGTTCACAGAAAAACAAACGTTAAGCATGCAACTACTAAGGTATTCGATAAAACAGAGGCTTTACAGCCCAAATCAAACACGAGAGAGTCTCATAAACAAGCACCAAATTGTTCCCCGGGCACTGTTGTAGTCCGACGCCTCGAGAGTCACGATTTGGGCCGCCATGCAAGACGAGCGCCGCTCCCTCGTAGTTACGTAGGCTTGCTAGCAGCGGGTGATCCCCGGGAGTCCAGCCGAAGCACTTGCGAACACGCCGAAATCACTGACTGACTGACTGACTGACTGACTGACTGACTCCACAAGCGGCGCGGCCTCCATAAATAGAGCGCGCCGCGTCTGTCTGTTAAGGCGCGCTAAGGCTGGCGCATACACACTTAGCTTCGCTGGTTAGAGCGCTCCCTTTTCCTCCCGTCGAGCCGCGTGTCGTCATTGGGTAGGTCCCGTAGAATTTTCTGGAGACGTCTGGCATCTTCCGGACTGATTAGTTACCCTCATTGCCGGGTGATGCGATACATGGTGACGGCGACGCGTACAAACTACGCGCTCTTTCGCGCGGGGAAGGAGGCTTTTCTCGAACCTTGTGGAAATTTCGATGCGGCGCCGCACGGGCCTCACGCCGCGCCGGCTTAATAAAATGTGCGCCGATTTCGTGATAACTGCTGTTCCTTCTCTAGGCTGTTGAACATTACCTTACTCTTCTGCATATTGATTTTCAAGTTTACCTTTTTACTTTTCCTGCCTAGGTAATCAATCATTATTTGCAGTTCATCCCTCTAGTAGCTTAGCAAGGAATGTCATCAGCCAATCGCAGATTACTAAGGTATTCTCCATCTACCCTTATCCCTAACTGCTTCCATTTCAAGTCTCTGGATACTTCCTCTATGCAAGCTGTGAATAGTACTGGGGAGAATTGTGTCTCCTTCCCTAACTCCTTTCTTTATGGGAATTTTGTTCTCTTATGAAGAACTATGGTTGCTGTGCAGCCACTATATATATCGTCCAGCACTTTCACGTACGGCTCGTCTACCGCCTGATTTTGCAATGCCTTACCTACCGTACCTACCCTGCATTACCTACCCACCTACCTGCCTACCCACCTACCCTGCCCTACCCTGCCCTACCCTACCCACCTACCCTACCCTACCTACTACCTACCTTACCCACCTACCCTACCATACCTACTACCTACCTTACCGTTCAGTTCAGTTCAGTCGTTCAGTCGTGTCCGACTCTTCGTGACCCTACGGACCATGTCACGCCACGCTTTCCGGTCTCTCACTATCTTCCTAACATCACATAACTTCATTGCAGTGCCTCGAGGATGCCATCTAACCATCGCGTTCGCTGCCTACCCCTTCTCCGGCGACCCTCAATCTTTCCCAACATCAAATCTTACTCCAGCGACTCCTCTCCTCATCAGATGACCAAAGTAGCTGAGCTTTAATTTTAGAATTCGACGCTCCAATGAACAGTCAGGGTTTATGGTCGACAATATCGACTGATTTGATCTTCTGGCAGTCCAAGGAACTCTCAAGAGTCTTCGCCAGCACCACAATTCAAACGTGTCAATTCTTGGGCGGTCAGCCTTTTTAAGAGTCCAACTCTCGCATCCACACATCACAACTGGAAAGACCATAGCACGGGTTATACGGATCTACCCTACCAAAATACCCTTCCCTACCTACTACCTACCCTTCCCACCGACTACCCACTCTACCCAACTACTACCTACCTACTACCCACTCTACCCAACTACTACCTACCTACTACCTACCGTACTCATCTACCCTACCCACCTACTACCTACCAACCTACTACTTATCCACCTACTACCTACCTACCCACCCAATCACCTACGAGCATAGAACCAAGAGTGCACGTGTCGATGACCGAAATTCTCGCTCCGGCCTTAACCACGAGTCCGCTAGGGTAGCTCGTTGGGGGAGCGAGGGAGGCGGGCAGAACCAGAGCAGTTATGCTTTTTGTTATCCCGTTGCCTAGCTTGCCGTAGGTCTTCCCTCAGTGAGCCTACCGCTTGCTCTTGGCTTGCCTCTTTTCCGCGTGTCATCAACGCGGCTTGGGGTGTGCGCAGCGATGTGCCACACATATCCCTCTAGTGAGGCCGCGGGTCCCGAGTGGCGCTAAGGGAGCTTTCCTGCAGCAGCTTTTGCTGTCTTAGAAACAGGATCCCATCCAATGAACTCCAGCTTGCTCGACCCTTGCCGATCGGAAATCATTTTTGGTGGTTGCTTGGAGTTGCAGCAGGCTCTGATACAAGGAATACGACCAGTCTCCGAACGGCTTGGCTCTTGTTGCCACAACTGCCATCGTGGGATCTGCTGGTTCTTCTCATGGCTGGCTGGAACGCATTTTTCCTACTTACTTTTGCCCATTACTATTCCATTTTAAATCTCCGACTAGGTCGTTTCTGAAGAGAAAGCGCGTGTTTCTGTGGAAGCCTAATTTCAATAGAGCGTGTTGTCAGGTTCAGTACAAGAAATTGCGACTTGCGCGTTGATCAGAATTATGTCTGCTCTAGGTGCAAGTTTTAACACGTTTTCATGCTCTAAAGCCGAGCCTGGCCTATCGAAGTAGCTTCCTGCTGGCCGGGGAGAGTGTCCTCCTCGGTCCACGCAGCGGTTCTCAAATTGCTGCGTACTTTGTGTAAAGCCTCCGCCCTCTTTGCCTGCAGCTTTATAGCGCAGTCGGCCTGTTTCCGCAAAAGTAACCATGATGTTGGTGCGAACTTGTCCAGTGTTTAGCCGGTTCGACAGCTCCACCGTGCACATCATCAGACAGCGAAACGACACAAGATAAAGCGTCTTAGGGCCGTCCGCATGCCCTGCAGTGCGCATGTAGTATGGTATTGCTTGCCGCAGCATAGCGTTACGACTTTGAAGGACTCATATGTACCCTTCTCGTGGGAATAATGGTTTCGCATGGTGCCATCGCTGTTTATAGACAGGAATCCAAGGCACGCGCAACAATATGGGCTATGTTCGAGCGCCCGCAAAGGCAGCAGCACCAGCATGCCTTTTTGTGCGCCGTAACAACGCCGCTCGGCTTCCAGGACCTGTCGGACACTTTGCGAAAAAACAGATTGCAGTTGTAATTGCTTAATTCCTACAAAATTACAATTCCTTTTATAGTCCAGCACCGCGTAAGTACATAGGCTTGTATACGACGCTGGCAGGCAGTGGTCTTTCACACGGAAAAATCGAAATATATTGCAGCTTCTAAACAATACGAAAAATATAGTCACAGTTACTCATTTTCTCAACATAGCTTTAGACAGCTATGTGCAAATAGCAATGTACAAGTTTTAAGTCTCCCTCCTTTTTTTACATACATCGGAAAAATTTTGCAGAAAAAGAAAACTCTCAATACAAAGAGAAATAACACACATACATGTAGCAATAACACGTACTTTATCACGTATTGAACTACGAGATTCTAAAAAACAAATGTGGTCGCTTCGCGCTTGCAACCGAACTGAACCATAAGTCTTTCTCAGCTAACATATTGAACAAAGAATTTGACATAAACATTTTTGCACCTCTTTCTATATTTCGTGAGCATTTTTGTCAATGTGTGTATCTCGGTTTTCCAGAGGTTGAATTTGCTTTCCAATTATACAGTTTATAATACTTGAAATACTGTTTGGTAGAAGTTAAGTGGCCACACAACACCTGGAAAGGTAAAATGTCTTCCAAATTAGATATTCAATTTTTACTCATGATCCCGTTTCAATCACATATGCCATATATTTCACGCATTAATATACGAGACTGTTTATTTGATTATTGAAGGGGACCCAACAAACTCCAAGCAAGAGTAATTCTATAACCGAAGCTATTTTTATCTATTGAATTAAAGACTAATTTTCTCAAATCAAAGGTTGCGCAGCTTCTGATATTTTACAGCTGCGCTGACAGAACCCTTAGCTTCCAACGTAAAGCCTCAATATCCTTATTCCAGGATAGCACATTATCACACTCAATGCCCAAATGCTTTGCACAAGTATTGCATTGGATAGGGATGCACCTCAAGTTGGTACGCGTTTCACTGTGCAGGAGTATTGGTTATGGCACATCCAGTTTCCTGTGGGGATTGTGGAAGCATCAAAGATGCAATTTTGACTCGCTGACAAATATGAAGCCATTTCAGAACCAGCTCATATATTGCTCAGCATCAAACTGCAAATAATTGTGTCCCAAATGATTGTTTTAATGACGCAAGAACCGCCCTGTGTTATTTGCAAATTGATAGAGCACAGATTGCTCATGACGTGAAGAACGTGAAGGTCATTAATACATCAATTGAGTGTTAAAGGGCCCAGTGAAAAACCTTAAAGAACTCTAAAGTTTCCTTCAGATTGCTTTAACGTTCATCAATTTTGACTTTGTGATTCACAAAGGAAATTTTCAATACCGATGCAATTGATCCCTGAAATGGCAAATTTTCAAGCTTAAACAATGCGATCTTTGTCAATAGCAACAAACTGATTTGTCAAATTGAGAAAGAACCCTAGTACATTTTTGATGGCATCAACTTTTGAGTGCACTAGTTCTAAAAAGTTTTCAAGCAGCGTTAAAGTGCGTAGTAGTGTCTAGATCCCGTGTTCAGTAGGTGAAAAAAGCGAGTTTTTCACGCGAAAGCTGGTCACTGAGTTTTCTAAATATATCTTATTAATGTGCGCCGCTGGTGTAGATAGAGAGAGAGAAAACCCTTTACTGAAAAGCCGAGAATTTAGCTAGTGCTCAGGATTCACTAACATGCTACTCTACGCAGGAAAAGAAATTGGGGAGAGAAAAGGGGATGAGATAACAGTTTAAAATTAACCAAATACGAGGAGAGAGATAGAACGTGACCATTAAATGCGTATTAAGGTGAATAGTCGAGCAATGTTAAGGAATGAAGAGATGATATGCATAGTCCCACAAATGGGCTTACAAATTCACCCAATGAAAAATGCGTGGCAGTGACTTGGAAATATGAAAAATTCTTCGCGCGAAAAATGTTTGAGCCTGACATGCAATGTGAAACTATAGCTTGTCAAGAAATCCAAAATCTTTTACATATGGAAACAAAAATTTTATTGCTTGTCTCTGTTGTCTAAGGTAGGCTAAGGGACCTAATCACTGTGCATTGTTAGAAGTACCGGGGAAAGCTATTCCATGCAATGTACATGGAAGGCACATTTGTCTGTGTACGATGGCAGTTAAGCAATATATGTTGTAGAGTTTCTATCGTGCCGCAGCTGTCACAATGCAGACGCTCGTCTAACCGAAACGGCATCGCAAGCCGTTTGTCAATGCAAAGTTCAGCGAAGCCGGTGATATAGAGTTTACATATAGCGAATAAATCTGGGAGAGAGGGTTGATCATAGGTATGGATCTAGTGAGGAAAGGAATTCCTAGTGATGTGTTGAGAATCTCCAAAGCCGATATTTTTCTTCACAAGCAAATCTTTTAGCAAGTTGGGATGCATAAGATCTCGTCAGGTTACAAATATATGCCTGATGTTGGCAACCTTTACTAGCCGCTTCATCTGCCTTTTCATTGGCTAAACTGCAACAGTTTGCTGGTATTCACTAAATGTTAGGCAGTGGCCTGCGGCAATAGCCAAACGATATAGATATCCGATGTTAAGGGAAACGGGTCGATAGTTTGTTTTCTTTAAAGGCTGTAGAGGATTCGGTGCAGGATGAAGGAAACAGCTTCTTTAACACTGAAGTTCGGCTGTACAGAAGATGCAGCTGGTAAGAAGGAAAAAACAGTATTTAACGAAAACTAAGCCTCATCATTTTTAGCCTGTACGTTCGCACACTTTCCTATAAATTCAACTTTAGCTTTAATTTCAGCAATAGCTTCCACCGGCTTCTTTAACTCATTCAAAACATCGAAATTATTACATCACGCTCAATGCGTTCCGCTGCTTAGAATGCGATCCGTGTGGCATGGTCTCTTTTCTTGCGCACACGAGAAATACCATATTCCCATTCAGCAACATCATCCACTTGATAAGCCTTAGCCGAAGTCTTTGTAAGCCAGAAGCATTTAGCAAAGTGGTATACAATGTTACAATAAGCAGATCCCAGTTTGTCTTGATCAGGCGAAATCTGCTTCAAACGTCGAATACACTGTGAATATATTTTTGGTTGGCAGTCCAGCGGAAATTCACCGCATTGCACAGTGCTTGAAAGAGTTCCATTTGCTTTACCTAGTAAAAAACAGCAGCGTCCGAAAAACATGCTGTTGACCGATGGGCAACATCCGCTCACCACGTTTTCGTTGCTTTAAGCACTCCTGGGCTGCGACGTTTGGATGACGACGCCCATTGGCCACAGCAGGACAGCCCCGGTATCGCGTGATGTCAGGTCGCGATGCACTGTTTCTCGATCTTGATTTTTGTTAGACATTGCCAAGAACAAAAACTAGCAAAAAAGGCAGCAAAGCGCCCTACCACCTGGAATCCTAAAGTTCACTTCGGCAGATTATAGGCTTTTCACTGCATTGACGAAATTGAAATGCTCATGCTTGCCGCCTCGAAAGGTGGGTAGCCCGAGCTCATCTATGCGGCCGCCTGCTGCGACATGCGCTATAAACTGGCTAACGGGAGCTGCAGAACGAATAGTAATGTTAAATATTTCTCACGAACGTTCGCGAGCGAAATTCAGCATACTGCAATGTTGTTCATCGCTCCGTAGAGCGTGGTGAAGTCAAAACACCATGAGACAATGACTATCTAACTAGGGCCCGCGTGTCAGCATGCTATACAGCAGGGGCGTCGTGGGACGTCCCTGTTCTCGCGAAAATTACTTGTCACTGTGGCTAACGTAGCCCCTGAGACTCTCAGTAACAACAGCTACGGTAGTTTAACTTTGTTCCGGTTAAGAAGTTACCCCTGGTGGCCACAGAAGAGATAGGAAATCAGTCTTTTTAACTTCATGGCTTGTCTGCGTATCGGTAGTACGATACACAGACGCTCGTTATGTCACTTCTCTGGCCTCAAGTTAAGCACGAAGAATATGGGGATTATTGTGATAACGTTCAGGGCTAGACGCAGAAGTTGCCTTCTTGCACCAGCGCGCGAGACCTATCAGAGCTGTGACTAGCTACCCTCGGTGCATTAAGTTGTCTTCACGGTTATTTTGAGACTGAGGGGAAAGACGCGAGTAGCGCTCTAGAAGCAGGCTTCATTCTTCTCGAGTAATAACTCAGCTGACAATGATAAAAAATAACCGCGTAGAGAACGAACGTCCCACTCGCGTACGGAGGTGAAATGAACCGCCAAAAGCTGGAAGCACACGCGAAAGGTGACAGGTATGTTTTGCTCATCTCGCGAGGCCTCGCGCTCACGGCCTGCAGCGGTAAGTGCGCATGTACCATGGCCGGGAGTTCCAGCATTCAACTGACGGTGGCGGTCTCCTGGGCACAAAGTTGGAATCTGGCACGCGTGCATCCCCAGACAGAAAACCAGAGGCACTCATGCTCAGGATGAAGAAACTCGTCTCGCGCTGTTAACATTAGCTCCTCGGGGCTATGGCTGGAGGGCCGCGGGGGAGTAGCTTCTGGAGAGGTAATGCTGTGGGGGTAGCAGGTTTGCACTCCCCTCGCCATCCTCCCGAACAGCGCACGTAACCCCGCTTGATAATTAGTCGCTTCCATTACAATGGGACAGGGTGTTCATGTGCATTTCCACATCTATATTTTGGAAGGGGTGCTGTTTCGTGTGGCGGCCACAGCAAGCTGAGGGCACCGCCAGCGTGCACTGCTCGCCGGCGCTTTGGCTCCGAAGGGAGCATGAAACTTGGTTTGTGGGGTTTAACGTCCCAAAGCGACTCAGGCTATGAGAGACGCTGTAGTGGAGGATTCCGGAAATTTCGACCACATGGGGTTCTTTAACGTGCACTGACATCACACAGCACACGGGCGTCTTGCTTCTCGCCGCCATCAAAAAGCGGCCCCCGAGGCCGGGATTCAATCCCGTATCCTTGGGAACAATAGTCGAACACTGTAAGCACTGCGCCATCCCGGCGGTTAATGGACATTAGTAATAAGCAGAAGTGTTAATTATACAGACATGCTAGTTACAAACACTGCCCTGAGCCGTAGACATCGTTCAATCCACATCCCTGCCGCAGCACCCGAAAGCGGAACCGCGGTGCCACGAGCACGACGCAGATGTACACATGCCTACGCGATGAGGCTAAGGGCGCTCGCAGACCGCACTACCAACCAAACTAATAAAGCGTGCGCAACACATCACGTGGGAGACGAGGAATGCCACATCTCGACGATAGAGGTCGCAAGTTGATGACTAAATGCTCGACGCCACCGGCACATAGGGATACCCGTGCCATATCACGCCTTCCTGACTGAGAAGTGTCGCCGCCATGCAGACGATCGCCGGTCTGCTTCCAGGCTTGCACGTGAGCAAGGGTGCAAGGTGCAAATTTTCACATTTCCCGTTCCCCCGCCGCGGCCGGGGAACCTAGGGAGACAGCCGTACGCACCTATTGCAGTGCGAGTTTATGGCGGGTTCCTCCGCTCAAAAGTGCGCGCGATATAAGAAGTATACGCGAAAATGTATTGTTCAGGGCGCCGCGAAACTTGTTTTTAACAATAGAATTTTCCTTAAAAATTGCCTAAAGAGTTGAAGAAGATTTACTATGGAAGAAATAAACCCTTTCACGTGTATTGCGCCAAGGTTTAATGAGAAATCGATGAAAAAGTTGTATATTCTTCGCACTATTAAAAGAAGAGTATTTTCTATTGCAGACAGGTATGTATTCGCTTGGTCCGCCTTGAAATTTTTGTAGGCCCAGAAATTTCAGGTTACGTCAGTACAAAACCCTCGCCTTTAATGAAAAACAAATTTTCAGCTTCGAGCTACCGAGATCACGGTCCTGTCAACTCAGTGCCAAATTGACTACTTCTGCTGTACATGCACCTGAAGCTGCAAAGCTAGTCACTGCGTCAATTTAGTGTTTCTGCGTTCACCTTTTTTTTCTTCTTCATCACTCTTCGGACAGGCGCGGCGAAGTTGCGTGAATGTCGGCAATGGAGCTCTCGCTGCAAAATCATTTATAAATTATAGACTCCGCTCAGAGGTTTTGCATTTGATTCGAAGACTAGAATAGAACTTCTCTATGGATATCTTGCATTACATTATTAATGTTATTACCATTTCATGACCCCTTTAAGATGACGGTTACTATCGAGGGCTTTTCTAATGCAGCAAAAATACAATAAATCCCGTTTGCTACGTGATTTCGAAAATGCCTTAACGTGCGCATTTAGAATAAATAATTGAGGCGTTCAACAGTTTTGTGCACTTCATATTCCATCATTCGCTTCCAATTGGTAGACGGCATAAATTACAGATTGTACATACAGTCGTGCTGAAGAAGACTCAGCAAGGTCGTTATGAAACGAATTTAATTGAATTTAGTAAGTCTTGGCAGAAAATCGGATCATACAATAATTTTGAATGTAATCGCAATAATGAAAAATCATGCACTTGCACATCATTCCATTGAACATCTCTTTGCGGTGGACTACATAGATCCCAGTCGAAATGTACCACCTGGTAACTTGAGCTCAAAACTTCTATGACTTCTATAAACGGCCCTTCATTGCTGCGTAAAATCGATTCATGGAAATAATTCTTGGACTAGCTTTGTGCTGCATTGTTTGATTGGGGAAGGAAGTAATGAGGTAGGTAGATATAGCGAAAGTTGCCGGGTTTAATTGGAGCTGTCATCGCATATCCATCGTATTTCTTTGTATACTTAGATGGTCTGCCCCTGCCCTTTCTATACCGAGGTGAAATAAATAGAAATAAAGAGCCGTGTTCAGAACTGCTGATACTGTTGACAATTTGAAACTCTAAGCCAGCACTTTCATTATTACATTTATTTACTTTGCAGGATTGTTATTCAACGCCGAAAGCTGCGTGTTCTCCGCCTCACTTTTCCGCAATGTAGGCGAAGAAAGGTATTTCAGCCTCCCAGTCCAGGCCGTTGAAGAATAGGTTTCGAGTGGCTTGAAAATATTATCTTGGATTTCAGAAGAAATAAACATATTAAACCTATTGTTTTCTGATCACAATAAATTGTTGGTATGGGGTGGTTCTTTCAAATAAAAATCTGCCTTGAACAACAAAAAAAAAAAAAAGAATGATGACTGTGCAGCCCACTTGAGATGCAAGAAGTCTAGTGTTTAGAATTTTTTTTTTCTTCTTTCAAAAAGTTTACTTTTTGGACACTGAGCGAAAGTTGGGTTTCGTAAATGAATGAAGAATGTGTTGCAGTGCTTACAGTACTTAAGTGATAGGTTAACAAAATTACATTAAAAAACGCGTTTCATCTCAGATCAACTCTTGGAAACTTGATTCAATATGCTTCTCAATGATCGATTTGTCACCCTGATATGAAATAAGTATTTCATTTCCGGTATTGTATATTACCCTGGGGAAAAATCCGGGTTTTTCAGATAAACCTGTTAGGATCCGTTTCATACCCCAAATGTGAGCGCTCTATATTTTCACCATATCTGAAACAGGTACAGTATCATTATTGATGTAAAATACCTCATTATATACAATAATTGTCCCAATCTGCCTTAACTACCAACGTGCACCTGGCTTTTAGAAGGCCTTTATTGACCATTCTGAATACTCTCAAGTCGCCCACAATGCCGGGGTTGCTGAAATGAACAATTTCATTTCAATGTACAATATTGATTGCCGATAACAATTGTAGTCTCGTTCACGTCTTTGTCTTGCTGCTAAGCAATAGTGGTTCAGAACGAAAATGCTGATTTATATATTGCGTTGTTTTCTTTTGATTTATTATATCAATTCAAGTTTATCAAAATGCTCAACTCGTTGACCACAAGTAATATCTACTGCAATGCAACCTGGCCAATCCCGCGCGATGGGTATGTGCCATTACGACTGATGAAATCATCATAATCATCAACAATATACATCTTGCCATTCTCAAAGTAAAGTAGCATGTTTACTCTACTGATTTATACCCGAATGTTATGTGCCTAACATATCAATGTACATAATTTGAAAATTGCTTTCTTTTCCTGTTTCTATCACAGCAAAGTTTTCTCTGTACACTTTGATCTCTACATTACTATTGTTATCAAGTTTGCGAACCTCATGTTAGCCGATATGCACGCGTCCCTTAGTTTTTGTGAATTGTGCGACGTCTGCTATAAATGAAAACTCAAACTTCATTACCAGTCATCTAATTTTGTCCCGTTCTATATAAGTTTTCTTGTCCTTGAAAAGAGGAAAATTTTATTTTTATCCCGCTCAGTATTTACATATTTTTCCGCTTTAATTCAAAATATTTGATACTCACGGTTCCGGGCACTATAGTAAAAGCTAGATGCGATCTAAAAAGGGCTCCTTCGTCATGATTCATTGGCTGACAGCTACATCCCCTTAATTACAATGCCGTTGATTATACTGCATCCACAATTGTCCACTGCTCTGCGATGGCTAACGAATGCACTATTTTTTTGTGCTTAGCCACCAGAAAATTTGAAATAGATTTGGCAGCTTGCGGTGGCTCGAGGTGCGCCGGTTGCTAGTGAGTGTCGAAATAGGAACTGGGCACCACTTAGTACGACCGTTTTTACATCTCCCCATCATTAGGTTGTGATGCCGTCAGGTTACTTGATTCTAATGAGCCTTTCCATTCTCAAATGTTTAAGATAAGCGAGCTCTAAATTCAGCCCACCAGTACAAAAAGAAGCGTTTTTATGAGTGCGTAAAGGGTGCTCGCTGTTTGTATCGAGTGTTTGTTCCCCCTGCCTCAAAAGAAGCGATGGCTGCACATCTGTCAAGAGTGCAATGTTACCAGCCGCTGCCTTCATTTCAAGTGTTGACAATTTAAACGCTTTTATTATCGGTGTGCGTAACGGTACGTGCATTTTGGCACTTTCACCATGTCGAGAAATTTAAAGAAAGATTTCTGTAACGACAGAATTTCTGTGCGGGTTGTAATGGAAAACCTATTGTGACAATAGAACGTTCTGTTGTAGCATCGGAACTTTCTATAGTTACCTCAGAAAAGTGCTACAGAACTACAGACAACCGAAATAGACTACAGCAAAACTACCAAACTACAGAAAAGTACCGTCTGTTGCAGAAGTTTGCGGCCCAACGCGCCGGGCAGAGGAGCAGTATCGCTCCCGAGAGGCGGCGCTGCGCCCGCCGGCGCTGCCTGGTGACGTAGTTATAAAGAGTGAGGAGGCTTGTTCTCTTCCCCTCATCCCACGGCTGAGACCAAAGATGTGCGATATCAACCGCGGGATGAGGAGAAGAGAACAAGCCTCCTCACTCTTTATAGCTACGTCACCAGGCAGCGCCGGCGGGCGCAGCGCCGCCTCTCGGGAGCGATACTGCTCCTCTGCCCGGCGCGTTGGGCCGCAAACTTCTGCAACAGACGGTACTACAGATTTACCGAAAAATCTGATGTTTACGACAGAACTACTGAAGATTTTGTCATATTTTTGACACGGTTCTGTAGTTATTTTGACGGGTCATCTATCTAGGAAAGCGAACTATAACTCTCATTGGTTCCTAAAAGTCATGCAATGACCTGTGGTGACGCACAAGGTCATTATCAAACATTACCGCTTCGTCGTTGCGCCTTTCCGCGGTATTATCCCAAGAGGGACCGTGCCTGTACTTCATTTTCCTGGCTCGGTGTGCTTAAAGAGCTACTACCGTCAGCTTGCCCTCTTTGGCTGCTGCAAGGTTCGAATGTTCTCCGCAGTGTTTTCAGTACGAGGCAGCCATAGCAGTGCTCTGCTTCCCGGTGATTTGAATGATCTGTCGACTAGTTCCGATGCGCATGCGTATAGAAGCACATCGTATTTACAAATTGAGGCTGGCTTTCCTTCCGCTGATTTTGTAGACGATGGGTGAGTGAGCACTTGAAAATGACTGTTTCCATGATCTTCAATGCCCTGTTGCATTGAACGTTTTGAAACAAGAAAAGCCCCTGTTTGGAAAATGCTAGTAGCCTTTAAACAGATGAAGCGGATTGGAAAAGGAATCTCGTAGTTCTAAAACTCGTTGACAGGCTTAAATTAACAGTTTAATATTTACTGGCGTCTGCCGTTATTAAATCTATCAGAAGCCTACTCTGGTTCTTATTTAAAAGCTAGAAAATTATTTCTGCTGTTTGAGGCCCAGTATGAAGGGCAACACGGACACAAGATGTTAGCACAATTTTCATGTCTACAGGTTGAGCCTTTGAGGGGACAGAGTTCACTTGCCTTCATGAGGATAGGCACAGAGCTTTTCCCCCTGTCAAGAAATCAGCGCACATTTTTATTAAGCTAGCGCAACGAGAAGCCCGCCCGCGCGGCGTCGCATCGACATTTCGACGACATTCGAGAAACGCCTCCTTCCCCGCGCGAGAGAGTGAGTAGCTTTTTATGCGTCGCCGTCACCCTCTTAATCATCAGCTAGCCATGAAGGTGATTCATCAGGCCGGAAGATGCCAGTCGTCTCCAGAAGGTTCGACGGAGCCTAGCCAATGACGACGTGCTGCTCGATGGGAGGAAAAGGAAGCGCTTCAAGCAGTGAAGCTAAGTCTGTGTGCTCCCTAGCCTTGGCGCGTCTTAATAGACAGATGCGGCGCGCCCTATTTATAGAGGCCGCGTCTCTTGTGTAGTCAGAGTTATTGCGGCGTGGTCGCAAGTGCTACAGCTGGACTCCCGGGGATCACCCGCTGCTGGCAGGCCCACAGACCTGCGATGGAGCGGCGCTCATCTTACATGGTGGCCACATCGTGACTCTCGAGGCGTCGGACTGCAACAGTGCCCGGTGCAGAATTTGGTGTGTATTTGACTCTCTCGTGTATTGTTCCGTATTGTAGGCCTCTGTGTTATTGAATTCCTCTATAGTTACATGCTTAGAGTTTGTTTTCTGTGAACCTCTCATCTGTACATTTTAAGTGATCGTGTGTATTCCTCTGTATCGTCTTTTGCTGTGTATAAAGTTTGTTCTGTTTGTTACTTCTGACTCCATCCCTTACTCTGGCTTCAACCGGCGAAAGCTGGGCACGAAACGGCCACGCCTTCTGTCATTACAAAGTAGTTGAATTCTGGCTGAGCTTGCCACGCAAGTCAATGGCATCTCCTTTGCGATCGGAACATCTACCCCCACTCACTTTAAGGGGGTCTGGGAGTGTGCGCACCGTTAAGAGCGCGTTAATCCTCTAATTATTTACGGGTCACACCAGCTCCAACGTCGTTTTGCGATGGAACTGTACAATGCTATGTGCCACACACTGAAGATGGTGATGGAGAGATTTTCGACGAATGTCAGGAGCTTTGCGGTAAGTCTTAAAAAGCGAGTCTTCCACTCATTTTTATTAAAGCGTTAAGCCAGTTGAATAAAAAATGTTTACTCATAGTTTACATTTGGTTCACTCTTTCAAACTACGCCCATTCGTATAACCCATATTTAAATTCCCGCATACTGGTTTTGTATTTTGTTATCAGAATTTAGGCAAGTAACGCATATGTATTTTGCCGCTCTGCTCTTAACAAGGAGAATAAGGTTGTGCTGGAGATTCGTCGAGTATACGCACACGTTCGCACAAATTTTCTGGCCGACTGTTAAAACATAAAATCCAGAGCATGCGTTGAAATTGGCCGGTTACTTTCTGTCTCAGGAGTAGGAAACCCACGCATTCAAAACTTCCATATCAGGACGCCTGAAGTCGTATGAAGTGTAATGGCTGAAGCCGCGGACAAATTACAAAATGAGATGTTTAAGAGGCTCTTCTACGCCTAAAGCGGAAAGCGCAAAGCGCGAAGCTGCTTACAAACTCGGCAGAGTGGCCTTTGCTATCTTCAGTACACTCTCCTCAGGTGACTGAATTAATATGAATGCGATCAAGACAACGCACTCATTTTTGTGCAACAAAACTTGACAATTTCCACTTTGTATTGAAAATTTGATACGGCAGTGTGAGAAAGGAGGCTATCTTCTAGACTTCTTAAATAGATATTGCCACATGTATGTAGTGCAGTGGTGGCGTAGCGGTAGAACATCCGCCTCGCATGCAAGAGGACCAGGGTTCAAATCCCGGTGCCGCGCAATTCTCCACCGGATGAAAAAAAAATAAAAAAAAGTCCGCGTGTTGATGGAATTGCATAGACAGGTTTGGGGTGCCACCTGATTCCGGTGAACACCCCCGGCAACGCACTGCCTCACCAGAACAGGAGTTGGCCACCCTGGTGCAGTAATTGGCCGCAAACCTCCTATGATAAGCTCCATAAAACCCCGGCCCTCAGTCACCAGCGGCTGCGGAACAACTGACCACGGCGGCGGTCAAACCTGTGACGCAGCAGGGGGTGCTAAGAAAGCCTGGCTCCGCTGGACAGGCCGCCATTGGAAACTGACCCTGGCAACGTTTAATGCTAGAACCCTAGCTAGTGAAGCTGGTTTAGCAGTGCTGTTAGAGGAACTAGAGGGCATGAAATGGGATGTCATAAGGCTTAGTGAGGTTAGGAGGCCGAATGAGGCATATACTGTACAGAAGGATGGGCATGTACTGTGTTATCGAGGTTTACCAGAGAGGCGACAACTAGGAGTAGGTTTCCTTGTCAATATGTATATAGTGGGTAATATAGATGAATTCTATAGTATTAATGAGAGGGTGGCATGCATCGTAATTAGGCCTAATAAGCGGTATAAACTGAAGGTTGTACAGGCCTATGCACCTACATGTAGTTATGATGACCAGGCAGAGTAAAGCTTCTATGAAGATGTAGAATCGGCAATGCGAAAAGAAAAGACGCAGTATACTGTAATAATGGGCGACTTCAATGCCAAGGTAGGGAAAAAACAGGCAGGAGACAAGGCAGTAGGTGACTATGGCATTGGTTCTAGGAATAGCAGGGGGGGGAGTTACTTGTTGGGTTTGCAGAGCGCAATAACTTACGAATCATGAATACCTTCTTCAGCAAGCGGAAGAACCGGAAATGGACATGGAAAGTCTTAACGGAGAGACTAAAACTGAAATCGACTTCATAATGTGTTCAACCCCCGCCATTATGCAAGATGTAGAGGTAATCGGGAAAGTGCGATGCAGTGACCACCGGATGGTGAGGTCCCGAATTAGCCTAAATCTGAAGAAGGAACGCGAACAATTAGTAAGAAAGAAACCCATCAACAAATTAGCGGTGAGGGGGAGGGCAGAAGAGTTCAGGATCTCGCTACAGAATAGGTATTCAGTTCTAACTGAGGACGGCGACATTGCCATAGAGGCAAGGAACCATAATTTCAGAGATATCATTACTGAGTGCGCGGTAGAAGTAGGCGGAAGGATAGTTGGAGAGGATACCGGTAAGCTATCTAAGGAGAAGAAAGATTTGATTAAGAAACGCCAGAGTATGAAATCTTCCAATCCAACAGACCAGATCGAATTGGCCGAGATATCAAAGCTAATCAATAAGCGCAAGGTGGCCGATATAAGGAAGTATAACATGGAGAAAATTGAGCATGCTGTAAAGAACGGGGGAAGCCTTAAAGCGGTAAAGAAGAAATTGGGCATAGGCTAAAACCAGATGTATGCGATAAGGGACAAGGTGGGCAACGTCATCACTAATATGGAAAAGGTAGTCAAAGTAGCCGAGGAGTTCTATACAGATCTCTACAGTAGCCAAAATAGTCAGGACCGTAGTGAGATTGGCGGTGGGGAAAAATAGACGTTCCACCAATGACGAAGGACGAGGTCAAGAAAGCACTAGAAACTATGAAAAAGGGGTAATCAGCTGGAGAGGATCAGATAAATACATATTTGCTGAAGGACGGGGGGGATATCGTGCTAGAAAAACTGGCCACCCTGTGTACGCAGTGCCTGGTGTCGTCGACGGTACCGGAACCATGGAAGAATGCCAACATTATCCTCATTCACAAGAAGGACCCTAAAAATTACAAACCAATCAGCTTACTGTCTGTTACGTATAAGGTATTTACTAAGGTAATCGCTAATAGAATCAGGACAACCTTAGACTGCAATCAAGCAAAGGATCAAGCAGGGTTTCTGAAACGGTACTCTACTATCGATCAAATCCATACCATCAATCAGGTGATAGAAAAATGCTCGGAATATAACCAGCCCTATACATAGCATTCATTGATTACGAAAAAGCATTTGCCTCAGTTGAAACCTCGGCGGTGATGCCGGCATTGCGAAATCAGGGGGCAGACGAGCCGTACGTGAAAGTGCTGGAAGATATATATAGTGGCTGCACAGCAACCATAGTTCTGCATAAAGAAAGTAACAAAATTCCCATAAAGAAAGGTGTTAGGCAAGGAGACACAATCTCCCCAGTACTATTCACAGCTTGTTTAGAGGAAGTATTCAGAGACTTGGAATGGGAGCAGTTAGGGATAAGGGTAGATGGAGAATACCTCAGTAATCTGCGATTTGCTGATGAAATTGCCTTGCTAAGCAACTGGGGGGGGATGAACTGCAAATAATGATTGATGACCTAGACAGAAAAAGTAGAAAGGTAGGCTTTAAAATCAATATGCAGAAGACTAAGGTAACGTTCAACAGCCTCGGGAAGGAACAGCAGTTTACATTAGGTAGCGAAGTACTGGAAGTAGTAGGCGAATATGTCTACTTAGGACAGGTAGTAACCGCAGATCCGGACCATGAAAAGGAAATAACAAGAAGAATAAGATTGGGATGGAGCGCATTTGGCAAGTACTCGCAGGTTATGACTAGCAGCTTACCGGTATCGCTCAAGAGGAAAGCATACAACAGTTGCATCTTGCCTGTACGCACCTATGGGGCTGAAACGTGGAGGCTAACCAAGAGAGTTCTACTTAAGTTGAGGACAACCCAGAAGGCTATGGAACGAAAAATGGTAGGTGTAACATTAAGAGATAGAAAGCGTGCAGAGTGGGTCAGAGAAATAACTCAAGTTACCGACATTCTAGTAGAAATTAAGAAGAAGAAATGGACATGGGCAGGACATGTAGTGCGAAGAGAGGATAACCGATGGTCGCTGAGGGTAACAAACTGGATTCCAAGGGAAGGAAAGCGTAGAAGGGGGCGGCAGAAAGTTAGGTGGGCGGATGAGATTAAAAAGTTCGCAGGGGTCAAGTGGATGCAGCTAGCACAGAACCGGTTTAAGTGGAGAAATATGGGAGAGGCCTTCGCCCTGCAGTGGGTATAATCAGGCTGATGATGATGATGATGTATGTTGAATTGGTGTGGCTCTTTGTTGGAAGACGAAGAGACCGGAGTGCTCTGGTGATCCCCGGCTTCGTAACGGGCTGTTTCTCTTGCTCGATTTTCATCCGTGACGATTGGTACAGGTCCAGGGTACATCTACGACCTTTCTCCCCGAAGGAAGTGACCAGCGTAGTAAAGACATCATCGCACACACCAGCCTTCGGACAAGTCGCCGGCCTTAAAGGCCTTTCACTGCGAATCGGCTGCACCCCGTTCGTCATCCATTGTCCACGCTTTCCAAGATCCTTCCAACGTGCCGCACAGAGGCAAGAGCCTCATACCTGCATACCTGCCCAAGACGAAACGACGGTATATGTGGATGCGGCCACATATACGACGGTATATGTGGACGCGGCCAGCAAGCAGCAACATTCGGCAGGACGTGGGACAACGCCTACTGCATCGACGGTTTTCTACAAGCGGCAACATCAAGCATCGGATTTGTGACGTCATCAAAGACATGGGCTATAAAATCAGGACTGCATTCTTGGGACTTCAGTGGGCTCGGCGAAAGAGGACCGGACGGTGTGCTAAGCATGCCTCCCATCTTACTGCAGGTGATCGTGCTATCTACAGCCGGACTGCTTTCAACATTTCAACCCCAAGGCGATGGGCTCAGAGAGCAAGCAGCAACATTTGGCAGCACGTGGGACAACGCCTACTGCATCGACGGTTTTCTACAAGCGGCAACATCATGCATCGGATTTGTGACGTCATCAAAGACACGGGCTATAAAATCAGGACTGCATTCTTGGGACTTCAGTGGGCTCGGCGAAAGAGGACCGGACGGTGTGCTAAGCATGCCTCCCATCTTATTGCAGGTTAGTTATACTAGCTTATTTAGAAGTGATGAAAGAACGCTTGTTGTTGTGCCGAGCCCACACACTCTCCTATTTATTGCTGCTGACTGCTTTCATGTTTGTAAGTTATTGCTTTGTGGCGATATAGAGGAAAACCCTGGTCCTTCTGTTGCGGAAATGTTAGAGCAACTAGTGGAAGGTCAGAAAATAATTCGCAGCGATCTAGTAGATATTAAGCAAAGACTGGAGAATACTGAGAAAGCTGTGTTTGAATTTGGTGTGCGCATGGAGAAGGTAGAAGAGAATATTAAGGAAGTACACAAAAATTCGCAGCAGATACAAAGGCTGCAAGAAATTGTTGCAAAATACCAAGAAGAACTTAACTCGCAGAGGTCACGCCTATCGGATTTGGAAGATCGTAGTCGAAGAAATAACTTAGTTGTGTTTGGCATTAACGAACAGGATGATGAAACTGAAGATGACCTGTGACGGAAGGTAATTGATGAGGTCTTTAATCAAAAATTGGGTGTTGATTGCTTGTCTGTAGCACGCATTCACAAAATGGGGCGAGGAGCCTCTATTCGCCCAGTTATTCTCTACTTCCAGAACTACCTTGAGAAGCAAATGGTTTGGCGTAACGTACGGAAGCTAGAAGATTCTGGTATTTCTATTCAAAATGACTTCTCGCCAGAAACTTTAAGAAAGCGCAAATTACTTTGGCAAAGCGGAAAAGCAGAGAAGGACGCTGGCAAAAAAGTAAATCTAGTTGGAGATAAACTACGTGTTGATAAAGCCCTTTACGTTTGGGATGATTCATGCAACATGCGAATGCCGGCTCGACGGACCGTTCAATCAGATAGATAGCGATCACAGACTCTGCAGCGTCAACTACGCATGCTCTCGCTCAACGTCAGGAGTATCGTGAATAAAACTGATAGCCTGGAATGCCTGCTTCTTTCATATGACCCTCATATAGTCATCCTTACAGAAACTTGGTTACATGATGGCATCTCTAGCGATACAATTGTTCCAACTGGTTACAAAGTATACAGGCGTGACCGGTGTTCTCGTGGTGGAGGGGTTGCCGTTATAGTGAAGTCTTCTGTTGCCGTTACTGTATTAAACCAAATACCTGACCGCGAAAGCTTATTTTTGAACGTATCTCTTTGGGGCACTTCCTTTCTACTATGTTCAGTTTATCGTCCACCCAACTCTGCAAATTTGTACCTTCAAAAACTGTATGATCACCTGCTGGCAAAGCGTTATTGTAATACCATATTAACTGGCGATTTCAACCTGCCAAGCGTGAATTGGCCATGTCTGGCTTATGGACAATGTGATGACAATAATACTATCTTGGATATCATGTTAGCTTTGAATTTAGATCAAATGGTTAGAGAACCCACCCGTGACAGTGCCTTCTTGATTTGTTTTTTGTCAGTGAAATTTTTTCCAATGGCTTTTTGAGTGTTGAGCGTGGCATTTCAGATCATGACTTGTTATCGTTTTGTTGGTCTTGTAACTATGAACGGTCGTCCGAGAATGTACCACCTGTACGTATTCGAGACTTTAATCGATCAGACGACACTGCCATAATAGACTACCTAGAAACGTCTTTAGTTATTAACGAGAGCGATGATATTCATGTTTTGTGGAATAGGTTTAAAAAATCAATACTTTCTGCTATTGAAACTTTTGTTCCTCTGAAAAAAATAAAACCTAATCGAAGGAATCCTTGGGTCACCCGGGAAATTATACACCTGAAACGCAAAATAAAACGACATCGTAGGCAACTTAAGGCCCCTACTGCAACCTTTCAAGAATTAAAGCACGCGTTAGCACGTAAGTTAATGATGGCAAAGAACCATTACTACCAAGTTATTCTTCCTTCATATTTAAATACTTATCCTAGCAGATTTTGGAGACATCTAAGTAAGAGAAAGGAAGTGATAGATAGAGTGAAAACAGATGAAACTGTGTTACTTGATAGCCAGAAAATTGCGGATTCTTTTATCATTACTTTCAAAGCGCTTTCACATTGAAACCTGTCCTTACTAAATCGAAAGAATGTATAGATCCTAGTAGTATTCCTTCCATCTCAACAGAAGGCGTATTATCATTGCTACGCCAACTTGACACAAAGAAAGGCTGTGGAGTGGACGGCATTCCAAACACTTTTTTAAAACGCTATGCTTCACAGATTGCTGAGTATTTAGCCAACATGTTTTCAGTTTCCTTCCGTACAAGTGATTTACCTTTTGACTGGAAAGTAGCACTTGTAGTGCCTATTCACAAATCAGGTGATCGATCAATACTATCCAATTACCGTCCTATATCAATAACTAGCAGCTGTTGCAAAATTATAGAACACATTCTGGCGGGTATCGTTAGGGATTTTCTCAGTGACAAAAACATTTTGTCACCTTTCCAACATGGATTCCGAAAAGGAATGTCAACAGTTACCCAACTTGTGTCAACTGTTCATGAATTATCCTCTGCCCTTGACAATTCCGGCCAAATGGACATATTGTTCTTGGATTTTGCCAAGGCCTTCGATACGGTCCCACACAATAAACTTATTCGTAAATTAGAGCTAATATATAGTTCAATGGCTAGAGGCATACTTGGAAAAGAGAAGTCAGTTTGTTGAGGTGAATGGTGCCATTTCCGAATCACTGTGTGTCACTTCGGGTGTACCGCAGGGAAGCGTGTTGGGTCGATTACTGTTTCTTATATATATAAATGATTTGCCTGATGTTATTCCAAATTCTGTATCCATACGATTATTTGCAGATGATTGCATAGTGTTTAAGCAGGTAAGGAAAACTTCTGATCATGGTATTCTTCAAGCCTCTTTGACAGCTATTGACAAATGGTGTGTGGAATGCAGCATGAAACTTAATGTCAAGAAAACTGTACTCCTACGTGTAACAAGGAAAAAACATTTTAGCCCATTTACTTATTCCCTACAAGGCTCCGATATTAAAGAAGTAGCAAGCCATAAGTATTTAGGGCTGACACTTACCAATCAATTGGACTGGTCACCGCATATCTCACAAATTTGTTCTTCGGCATTCTCGACACTCTGCTTCCTAAAACGCAAACTTAATCGCGCCCCATCTAATATCAAACTTTTGGCATACAACACATTCATCCGAACTAAGCTCGAATACGCCTCTATCATTTGGGACCCTCACACAAAAAGAACATCACTGCTCTTGAAATGATACAAAGGAAAGCAGTCAGGTTTATTTTCCACAAGTACAGCAGATCTGATTCTCCCACACAGCTGATGGTAGAAAATGACATCCCGCTCCTTTCAGTCCGCCGCAAAATGAACAGAATTTTGTTTCTTCGTAAGATTCTGTCACAGGAAGTTAATATTCCATTACCTAACTTTGTCCAACCTTCTACTGCCAGACGAACACGACACACTAGGGAACATATGCTGCAACCTGTCTTTGCCCGAACAAATTCATTTAAGTACAGTTTTTTCCCACGGACAATCTCTGATTGGAATTTGCTTCCAGAATTTCTTTTCCAAAGCAGTAATTTTAACAAGGCACTGGAAGGTCATTTGTTTGGTTAGGCTGCTCAACTTTTCAGTACTTTATATCTGTTTCCTTTGTTCATGCCGAATTGTGCTGTGTGTTATTGCCTATTTTTATTTGTTAGACTGTCAAATTGTTTAATAATTACTATTACTATTATGATTCCTTTTTTCTCACCGAATTGTAGTGTGTATTGTATTTTTTGTTTTTTCTGTGTGTGATTGTTACCTGGTATGCCCCTCCTGCTTGGGCCATCAGGCCTGCAGTATTATGAAATAAATAAATAAATACCTCAGGACCAGTGGGCAGGAACACTCAAACGGGGTAGCGATGCTTGTTGACTCGAATCTAAGAGTATTGACCAGCGCATCGCTCAAAGACTGCTCAGTCGTCGAGGCCGAGGAGGTTGCCGTAGCTATGGCCCTGGCGGAAGGCTACAGGAAGAAGCAGTCACTGACAAGTTTGACAGACTCGCAAGCAACGTGCCGCAACTATCTGCGGGGCAGAATCGGTCATCGAGCAATCCGCATAATGAAACAACCTGAAGAAGAAGACCTAATGAGACACACGATCGTGTGAACACCGGAACACACCGGGGTAAGGGGAAACCAAGAAGGCGGACGAGATAGCTCAAGGTTACGCTCAATACCGGGCATCTAACACCCCGTGCCCCAAGAGTACTCTGCAATCCTGAACTACTACAAAGGCTACAGAATGCGGTATCCACCTCCGCACATATCCCTCAGCAAGGAGGACTCCGTCACGTGGAGGTAGCTACAGAGAGGTTCCTTCCCGAACCTACACACAGGATCCTTCTCTACACCTTACCAGATGTAGGTTTGGCTCTAAGAGGTCGAAGTTACTGTGGTATATAAATCTCGCCAAAACACATCTGCGCAGATTGTCTCTCGCAGGCAACCCTACCAATCGTCATGGCTGATGCTGAGCTGGATGTCGAAGCCTTCCTTGGCGCATTCCCAACGTCAACATTTTCTCAAATGCAGCGTGAGGCCTCGAGTTTTGTTCGCTTATTGATAAGCTTGAAGGCCTCATGCCACTACCATCTCTCTGTTTCTCGGACACACTAGCCTTGTTTTCCCTATCAGTGGCGTGTTGTACAAATGCACTTTTGAAGCCTCTCAGCCCACGTATCTCGAAGTCGTTTCTGTTGCTCTTCGCACCGAATTTCTGTGTGCCTGTCGAGATGAAGCATCGTCCGACATCTTGGCTTCAGTCGCATATTGGCATGGATACGTCAGAAGTATTGCGGACACAATGAGTACGCAAAATTTCATTGTGACTGTCACCACCGTAAACACCATCTTTGAAGCCTGCCGATTTGTTCCAACCTTTTCATCCGCCGTTTCACCAAGCTGGTATCAAGTTTTTGGGGCCGTTTCATACGTCATCTCAGGGGAGCATGTGGATCGTTGCCACCGATGATTTATCACGTTATTTTTAAACAAAGCCCTTCAGAGTAGTATTGCTGCTGAAATCGTTCCATGTTTTTGTAGAAAGCCTCGTGCTCCGCCATTTTGCTCCAGCTGGTATTATGACAGATAGCGGAACCGCATTTAATGCACAGCTGGTGTAAGAAGTATTGTGGCTCAGTTGCGCAGCTCACCGGAGAAGTACCGCCTATACCCACTAGGGGGACGGACAAAAAGTACGAATAAACAAAACCCGGACAGATAGCATTTTCATGTACGATCGCAATCAGTATGAGCTACACCGTGAGTGCGCATGCCGGAGAGCACTCCATGTTTGTACAATAGCAGTGATTGCGAGGAATTTAGAGATTATAGGGATATAAGATAGTGGCTGTTTCTGCGAGAGTGCATCACCACCGCTTGCTTTCTGTCATCCTCCCCTTCATTTTCCTTGCGGTGATATCAATTCCGAAAATGATAGCAGCAGCTCTGATCCGGCGGCCAAACTTCATGCTTGGGCATTCCTGCTTCCTGAAATCTCAAATATCTGCTCAGCCGCCTTTTTGCTGAATCACTTCATGCACAGGGGAATGCAGAACTTTCTGTCACACGCTCATATGCACTTGTAGGTTTGTTTGCTGTTCACTCTCAGTAGACAAAAGAAAGCAATAAGCAGTGATTGAAACACCCATCAATTAAACGGTGCAGAGAAAGGAAGCATACGGGCTGACGCGCGACTGGCGAAAGCATCCTACCCTATCCCTATAGCAGTAGATAACGATGTTATCGGCACCACTGTCCACGTCCAGGCGCTCGGGCGGTGTAGCTCATATTGAGTGCGATATTACGCAGCCGTCGACCACAATAACTGGAATGCATTCTGCCCTTCGCGCGTTCGCACATAAAACCGCGTGCCAAGAAACTATCGGATGCACTAATTTCCGTCTTTTTCATGGACGTGAAATTACTACCATGTTGCATGCGAAGCTCCTACAGGATGGTACAACGCCTCCGTCTCTGACGTAGAAGAATTCGTCAAGCTTGTCGAAGAGGCCAGCAGAACGGCTAGGCTTCGCATCCGTCCGCAACACAGTCGTAATATCATGACCAGCGATATACTTTTCGTCGTCGGGATGTTAAGTATTGTTACATGGCGGCAAGCCGACAAAAAAAGGCACAGAACATGACCGTGGGCGATGGTAGTTGACAATTAATGAAAAATGGTGGACCTCTTCGGGGCACGCCTAGCCACGCCAGGGCCCGCTTCTTCATCGCCAGTAACACTACCCGAGGCAACCGAGAGATCGTCCCTATCGGTGGAGGAAGAAGCCATAATTTGATCAAAATTGTGAGATGATGATGATCTTGTTTTGATTGGGGAAGACAGAAGTGATAGAAGGTAACGGCTTGCCGCCGTGATGACCGATGAAGCTTGACCCAGGAAGCCTTCGCTGCACCGGTCGCCGGGATTTGATGGCTGGGTCCCAGTCACGCATAAAACAGCACAGTCGGGGGCGATCTCATCACGTGTACTGTTGTATGGAGTAGGTGTGTTTGTCTGGTAGGAGTCTCGGGTCAGTCGGATCCTTTAGTCAGGTCTTTGATGCGCTGTGTCTTGTGATGTGTCCTCGCGTGTTGGTGACGTCTAGAGCGTCTTTCGTCGTGTCTTGTGGTCATGACGCAGGGGTGGGCGTGGGGAGAACGGTGATGTAGCGTAGGGTCAGGTAGGCCGGAGAACCGCCAGGTGATGCGTCGTCCCAGGAGCCCGCTGCCGGCGGCGCCAGAACACAGGGCGCCGAAGCTCAGTTCTAGGAAGACGAGTGATGATGATGGACCCTGCACCTTCACCAATATATTGGGAGGCGGCAAGCCGATGAAGAAAGGAGATGGAACTGACCGATGCCGATGGTAGAAGGCGTTTAATGAAAGATGGCGAATCTATTACGAACGTGCCTGTCCACGCCAGCGCCCGCTTCTTCTCCGTCGCCCGTAACAATATCACCGCGCTGACCACGTCTGGGTATGGACCAAGATACGGCTGAGAGGCAATTCCGAATAATTCTTGCGTCACCTTTCTTTGGCCACTATAGGGTCCTACGCCATGCTACCGCTGATGATTACGAAGTTCTTCTATATAACGCTATTGCGCATTATTCTAAAAATGCGAAGCTTATGCACCCCTTATAATTTTTACTTTGTTGCTATTTGTCGTATCTATGCGCATTCTTCAAATGTCCAACTTGCAGCAACGATTTCTAGTTGCAACAAAAACCTATGCTCTATTTGAAAGAGTGATTCCAGTTACCATCGTGTTTATGATTGACAGGTGACATTGCGTTGCCTCAACCGCATATTGTGCGCATTTGCGCATTCGTAGATCACAAAAGCCATCCGGTTTATTTAGCTACAGGTATTGTCACTGCCGATATTTCGTGTGCGTACCCCGGAATGCATGAATACGAGACATTCACTTTTAACTCCTTATACTGTATTTACTCTAGGAATCAAGTTAAGCAAGGCTTATTCCTGCGCTAGTTAGTATAATTTGCTTATTTTTGCGAGAACTGCGCGCATCTACGGATCTTCCTTGAACTCAAACCCTTCCCCGAATATCGTAAAAGTCGTATTCTGAACATACTCTGAAAGCAGTACATCCCAGGACATCGTCTACACATACTCTTCACTTCATCCAGACAATCCTCACATCTTCACTGCTGTGTTCACGGACATTCGCCGCTCAACATTCAGTGCGACCTCAATCCAATGCACTAGCATCGTCGAGTGCGAATGACTGGCCATCACACTCGTTCCCGCACACATCAGTCTGTTGTATACTCAGCACACAACGACATGCACAGTCTCCCGAACAGCATACCGATATCTGCTGCGAGGTACCCTCCCACACTCATCCGCTAGAATATTGTTTACACTACCTAACCTTCTCGATCTCATCACCATCACATGGCCACCTGGGCAAAAGGTCATGCTCGTAAATGAGTGTGCTCATGCGTTTGCCAGAGAACTGAGCTTCCGGGTGCCGGTGGATAGCCTGCCCGAAATTCGAGCTTCTGGGCGCCGGTGGATAGCCTCCCCAAACCTTCAGTATGCACTCACTTAGAACCTTTTTACTAGAGTACCATTGTCCACCGCTAATGTCGTTGCCGCGTCGCGTACTCCCCACCATATCACACGCTCAATCACATCTACAGTACGCACTGGCGACAACTTCAGACGCACTCGTTCCCATCATTTTGCTCACATCTTTCACCATACGCTCTTACCATCATACTGAAACATTTGTAACGCTACCCCCTCACTCTCTACAGTTACCTATGGCAATGCCCACATCCCATCCACATTCTTCCTACCGAAAACTCCTCCCCCCCCCCCTCTTGGGAGGCTGCCATTCTGGCCATACAACCCGCAGATCAGCTACAACTAGTCTAGCAGGCCAAGCTGGAGGGAACAGCCAGAGGGCTCCTGCACTAAGAGACCCTCCTGGGTGTGTCTGCCATAATTTTAATAAAATAAAGTTTTTTTCTCTCTCACGTCGGTGTCTTTTTTGAGCTTCAAGCTTCGCCAAAATAAGTAACTCTCGGAGTTTTTCTACCACAGTGGTGTCCTGGCTTGACCTTCAGGTTTGTACCAGCCTCCGCTTTGCCCGACGACTTACCCTGGCCTGAGTAATTTATTTATTTATTTGAAATGCTGCAGAGTAGCTGTAGCCTAGCAGGAGGAGTGCCGTCATTGTACAAACAAGGCATGACAAGCACATGCAGGAAATATTAGGAAACAAATAACGAATAAAAACAAATGTCAGAATCAAACAAATTAAATAAACGTAAAAAAAGAAACGGGTATGGAATAAGGAGGCGGCGTTTCAATTCGCTTGCAATACTACCGGACACAAGAACATAATAATGAAAAGGATATGTTCCACAGCGCTTACAAAGACGAATGCACAAATAGATACGGATAGGACAGGCGCCGAACTCCAACTGGTCACACTTCTTCGAAACGACAAAGAATGGACATTTTATGCGCATGCGCACACGAATTGGTGAAATGACGCCCATATATGCCTTCACACCGCCGCCAACACCCTAAATGTCACGGTATGTCATTCCTACCAAATCAAATAAGCAGACTTGTCAGCGCTAAGAAGTGACACCGAGTTTTCACGGGTGCAGGCAGTTCTCATCATATTGATATTAGGAGCTTTGAGCAACTCACGGACGAAAGTGTTCCTGCTGCTGCTTAAAATCCCTAAGTCTGTGAGACTTGGTTCACACTTTGGCTAGAAATCGTAAAGTGGACGCGTAAAGGTAAATTTAAAGTGTTTTTTATAGAACTCTTCTGCTCTGCAGCCCGATATATTCACACACACACCAGTGTTGCTCAAAATAATGGCTTGAGGGGCTAGTTGGTGCTGCATAGTATTCAGAAATGTGGCGCAACAAACACAAACACAAGAGAAGAGACACAACACACACGTGATACCGGCTGGACTCTTTGAAGAGGAGGCGACAATGGCAATTGAGAAAAATTTCGTTAAACTGAAGAAGAAATACTGTGGAATACTATAGACAGAGACAAGTGGAGGACGACACACGAATGAAGCGCAAACTTACAACTATTTATTTTTATCGACAAAACACGTAGATATATACATATAAGTTTGCGCTTCATTCGTGTGTCGTCCTCCACTTGTCTCTGTCTATCAAGTAGCGCAGTATTCCCCAGTATGATCAACCAACTGGCCCCCGTGTTTGCATTGTTGCATTGAAGAAGAAAGTTTGCGGAACAAAAGCTATTGCGTTATGTAATGATATGAAGCTAACCAGGTTGGTAAAGGAAATCAGTGAATGCAAGGCTTGTTTGGATGTGTTCTTCACTGTTAAGACTCATAAACCCGACTCGCCTTTCAGATGTATTGTGAGTGAACGTGATGCGTGGCAGCAGCAGATCAGCCGGTATCTTCATAAACATTTAAAAGGTTTGGAGGTTCATGATCCCTTTGCTACTAAGAATTCTTTTGAAGTGATCAATTTTGTAAAAGATCAAACCAATCTTGGGTACTTTTTTTCTATTGATGTAGAGGATTTGTTCTATTCGGTGCCACATTTAGAATTGTTTGAATCGGTGCGGGAATGCATTGAAAGTAATGGCACTATAGACTTTCAGAACTCTGCTGGACAATTTTCTAGCCCTACTCGAGTTTTACCTTAAGTCCACTGTTGTGTCGTTTGGGTCCGATATGTACGTGCAGAGAGGGGCATTTGTATAGGGTCATGTGTTGCCCCACTTCTATGTAACATCTTTTTATCCTCTGTTGACAGATCAATTTATACATCCCTTAATGGTTAAGGTTTTAAGATATTTAGATATGTTGACGATTTCTTTGTCATTGCGGATAAGGGCTCTGCAGTGAATCATTCTTTTTTTAAAGTGCGCGTGTGTTGTGTCTCTTCTCTTGTGTTTGTGTTTGTTGCTCCACATTTATGAATACCAGTTTTGCTGACGTATACCTTGCTACAAGTTAAGGAGATTTGATAAATGACTCCTGCGGCACATTTGACATACGTCTTAAAATGCTTCTTAGAGCAGCCGCTGGCATGTTTTCTTTTTGTTACGAAAGCAACATTACGTCAGCCAGTTCACCTCGTCGCGTAACGGCGCCTCTCCACGTAACGGCGCTCTCTTCGTGAAGGCGCAAAGGCCGTGGGGTCATACTCTAATGTTGAGCCGTTGCCTAGCAACCGCCGCAGCTGTCGGCGCGCCGAGCGGAGCACCGGCCGCGGAGCCGCTGCCGCTCGCTTTCCCAGCTGTGCGCATACGCTTTTGAGGAGAAGAGGTGTCGCTGTGTGTGTATATGTAGGCTTCCAAAGCACCGTCGAGTGGCGCTGCTGCTCCTGACAAGGAACTCTGACAGAAATGTAGAAACTGGGGATACACGCAGCGGCACCACCTAGGCATCCCGTGCAAGTTTTCTCCTTTCGCTCGATCGCTTCCGCGCACGTGCAGACGTCTCGCGCTGCTTTGTCGCGCGGGCACACACTGGACGCCGCCGGCTCAGCTCGCTGCCTTCACGGCGTGCGCCGCGCGCTTTCTCTAGCACGAGCATGCGTCTTGACGCGCCCCGCCGGCGCACCGCGACATGCCACCTGCATTCCGTCTTGACTGGGCAGCCTGACGCTTATTTCCATGAAGCATACTTAATTATAGGCGGGAAACGTTTTATTCACGTCTGCACTGAAGAGCAGACAACAGATGGGGATGAGTAAATATTTATTGTGAATGCATCCCACGTTAACAAAAACGTAGGAAGTGCATCTCGAGGTAAGTCCGCTATGTAATTGTATTGTCGTATGTAATATGTTTAAACATTGCTGAAGTATCATCAGTACTGTGAAATAAAGTGGCGCGCTCGTTGACCATCGTTTTGGCCTGTAGCATGCTATCTATATACGGATTTGTTTTATTATTACGACGTTACCAAAGCACATCTTGCAGTAGAAGAATAAGTATATAGTCCGAAGGAGGTGTTTCTTCAAAGACAAGAACGCTAGCAATCTCATAAGCACATGCGTGCTGCGTGCGCTGCACGCGACATAACCGGCTCGCTGGCTCGGAAGGCAGGGGAAATCCAAGCTTGTACTACTTAGTGTTTTATTTCGATTCTTATTAAATGGTTGTGCTTCATTTATGATAATATTTGGTTTGCACTCACGAACCCTGTGACGCAAATGGGGTGCTCCGTGCGAGTAGTGTCAGCCGAGCCATAGCTAGGATCACTTTTGTACTGCACTTCCGACATATCTTCGTTATTAATAATAATAATAATAATTGGTTCACTTATTGGCCAATTTGCGAAAATCTCTAAAAGTGTCTCAGCAAGGCATGTTTTCCAACGCCGCCCCCACCTCCGATAAAGAAAGGCCTCATTCCTAGATATTTTCTTGGTCAATCTAAAAATGAAAAGGCCGATGCGGACACTTAGGGCACATTCACACATCAGTCTCGATCGCAGACGTCGCATCTGTTGATTTGGTTGCTTTCAGAGCACTCACAACGCAGGGAGAGACCAGAAAATCGGCAAAAACTTGACACGCGGGGAGCGAAAAGCAGGATAATCTTCCATCATCTTCGCTTTTTATGCATGGTGGTAAACCACTGTACGTTTTTTTATGCCTCTCCAAGCCGTCTTTGTAAACTGTCAACATTTCTGAGTTTACGAAGAAGGGGGAAATTGGCTCTCGTTTGCACAAAAAACGCGAGACTTCTCAGAAAGCTGTCATGCGGGTGGAAAACAGGTCTTGCGGACACGCTTTCAAAGGAATCTGCAAAGTTTCACACGTGACCCTTGTCTTTTGGTGCTTGGCCTACTATTGTGGCTTCCCATGACGCAATGCTACTTAGTACCTCCGTTTCGCATCAGCGGAAGCGTTTTTGTATTACTAAATAACCGCCAGGCGCAACGCGATCGCCGTGCGTGCACAGGAAGCTAGCGGAGCGTCTGCTCCGGCGAAGCCCCATCGTTTCACATTTCGCCACCACGCCAGGAATGCGGCGCGGTGGCGAAATTTGAGCTTGGGTTCCCTATACGGTTCGGCATCGCGGGAGGCCAGCCATCGAGAAGTGGGTAAGAGTGAAAGAAGCCAAGTTGACGGAAGCACATCAACGCCTAACAACAAGCGAATTCTAAGCGTAGCCAAGCAAGTATACAGCTAATTTGTTTTATTGCCCGTCACTCACACGCCATTTTAGCTAATTTTGGGTGGACGGGGAAGACCATCCTGACGTCATGTATGCTGGCGACCTTCAAATTATGAGCGACCTTATGCACGTAAGGTCACGCGATATGCAGTCAGACTGGATGTCTCACGTAGTCTAAGTTAACAGGGAACGAAGGTATTCAGTCCGAGAACACAGTAAAACAAACTTGTTTCGGCCAATTGAATTAATCACTGCATTACATTAGATGAGATTTTGAAATCGATATCCCTTATTTCAGGGCCGAAGTCTGTGATGACACCTGCGGTAGTTTTTTGTAGCGAGTGCTACATTACACCAGATTTTGGAGCCTTCAACGTGGCTGCGCCGTGACCTTTAAGCAGCTATGGTTCACGTCGAGCGAAGTAGCTGTGCGCATGCGCCGGAGCGCGGTTGGTCATCGCTGGTATAGTACTAATGACTGGTGGTTAAGTGGTGACTCATCAGCACTAAGTTATGACTAATTAGTCAATAACTAGTACTCATTGGTCATTAGTTATGACTAATGCCAAACATTACTGGGTTTGACATCACCATGTGGTGACGTCATCAAGTAAGACGTCATGATCGGCTATCCGATCGTGTCTCATAACCAGATCTGACGTCATAATGACATCACACCCGGTCTCTGACATCACGACTGAGGATGACTTTATTCCAGTACTCACCTCTGTGGCATAACCGTGAGGGTAACGAAAAGGGCTCTACTAAAGTTGGTTTGGTTTGGTTTGTGGGGTTTAACGTCCCAAAGCGACTAAGGCTATGAGAGACGCCGTAGTGAAGGACTCCGGAAATTTCGACCAGCTGGCGTTTTTTAACGTGCACTGACATCGCACAGCACACGGACGCCACTCCGTTTCGCCTCCATCGAAACGCAGCCGCCGAGGTTGGGTTCGAAGCCGGGTGGGTACTCCGACACAGTAGTCGGGCGTCTTACCATTGTAGCACCCCGGCGGCGCTCTACCAAAGTTGAGGAAACGTAAATATCTGCTTGTGGAACGGGAAATAGCAGGGTACATCGTTAAGAGATAGGGAGCATATCAGAGTGGGTCATAGGAATAACTTGTCATTGATATTCTAGTCAAAATCTAGAAGAAATGAACATCAGTAGGGCATGCTGTGGCAACCTAAATAGCATAGTTAGCCGGCCCGATATTGGGAATGTTCTAGCAAAACATTGTCCAAGGGCGCCACATTGCTGCCAGTGTGTTTTTGATATTGCTCATGCAATTCTATAAGTTGGTTACAACGGGCCAGGCATGCCATTGCTTGCTGACATTGGTACTATGTTTAGAAACCAGTGGTGAACATTGCTCTGCTATAGGTGTAGCCTGCCAATATTTCGCATTAGCTGGTGTGACCTCGGCAACATTGTCCATCAGATTCTTCGGTCTTCCAACAATTCATATATGTTCGTCGGCGTTTGCAAATATTGTTCGCTCATCTAGGTATGAGTGCCAACATAAGATATACGCTTATGTATGCTGGCAAACGTTTGTTCGCTCATTAAGTTCGCGCTGCCAACATGAGGTACATCTGGCAATATATTCATCAACATTGCACGGTTATTTAGTCAGACTGCTAGCGAGCGTTGTCAACATTTTCCGCGTAGACTGCCAACATCTCACGTATTTTGGCATGCGTTTGTTGACAACACTGTTTCGTTGATTTAGGATATGGCATTTCAGAATGAGACATTCCCCTAGGATCTTCAATGCTCCAAATCGGTCTTTATAGATTTTAGGTAAACATATAAGCAGCCCATTTAACTTGCTAGTGTGCGTCGGTTATGCAACCAGGCGTACACAAATTGCTGAAATAATTCTCGTCCGCCTTATCTGATAGCGGTTCATAAACATTCAGATAAATTTAGCTACCGGGCATGGTTATATTATAAAACTAGAGACAGTCGCATAACTAGGCTGCTCTACTTGGTTGCATTGTCAGTGTACGTGTTTCGAGACAGCCCGAACTTTACCGTTATGTTCAAGTGAATATGGACACAAGACAGAGGCAGTGAATTAAAACGTCCTTGGCGCGGTTAGGTTTTGAAGTGGGCGTTTTTTCCACTTCTATTGAAGAAGAAAATGGAAAGACCTGCCATTGTCACATGGAGTGCCATGAAACACCTCTACCTGCTGCTACGCACGTGATGTTGCTGCGTCCATTTTTGCACCACTTCATCCTTCGTCACGGAGCCCCAGGGGAGCTCCTTAGCGACCGTGGTCATGTATTTTTATCTGAGGTGGTTTCATCCCTCCTGCAACAATGTAACATCACACTTCGCACTACTACAGCCTACCTACCACAGACTAAATGTCTGACTGAAAGGTTCAACCGAACCCTAGATGACGTGTTGTCAATGTATGTGCCTGCCGACCATTCCAACTGGGACACATTGCTACCCTTCATCATGTATGCATACAACACGGCTACGCAGACCACTACGGAATTCTCGCCATTTTTCCTATTATGACGACGTGAGCCATCTTCACCACTCGACATCATACTTCCTAAGCCTGCCCGATTCTTCCGAAGCCACCACCGTGTCTGAAGCCTCCAGATACGCTGTAAAGTGCAGGAAGCTCGCCCGTTCGCTCTCGTTTTTCGACCAGGGCCAACAGAAACATCGTTTTGACTCCGCGCACGCCGTCGATAGCTTTCTTCTGCAAGCCCGTGTTTGGCTATGTGTGCCTTCTGCATCACCTAGCCTCTCCTCCAAGGTACTGCCATAATACCATAGACCCTACCGCGTCCTTGAGCGCACCTTATCCGTCAGTTACATTGTTGAGCTCATCACGCCTTCGCCAGACCTTCGACGACGTGGGCGTGAGACCGCCCATGCTTTTTGGCTAGACCCCTACCACGACCCAGACGTATTGCTGTTTATGTCACCAGGATGGCTCCCTCTTCTCCTGGCGCGTGAATGTAAAGAAGATGACGCCCTGGCGCCAGCGCGCCGGAACGAGACGGAGTACCAACTGTTCGAGCCAGCGCCTACCTTGCAAGCGCCTACCTGCAGTGCCTACCTTCACATAGCCCCAGCAAACGGCTTGCCTTACAATAAAGCTCGTTATACAGACTATATTGACGACGCACTTTACAAGAATGGCGCTGGACTACACAGAGGAAAAATAACACAACGGACATAGTTTAAAACAGAAGGAATGATGACAGTGGAAAAATGATAGGACAATCATCATCGCAAGCAATCGAAAATTTGTAACAGCAAATCAGGCGGAAAATATCCCTATCTCCGTGATTTAATGTAAGCAGAAAGAGAAAACGTTGGCACTATTGGCGTACCCAGTTCGTCTCGAACAGGCTTACACGTGACGTCACTAGATGAAATTTATCAGTGGCATTTCAGCTGCATCTCATAGGGAGAAGCAACGTCCCCGTTTTCTATGAGAAAATTTGGCTGTGCGCTGTCCTGCATTTTTTTTAGGTTATAAGAAATACAGATTACAACTATTGCTACCTATATCCATATACCTGGGCTAGACACCTTATCAAAATATAATAAATGGGCTTACATTCATGGGCATCTATATTTTTATTGCTCACTATTTCAGCCAAGAGCGCAGATAACGATAAGCCCATTCACGAGAATTATGGCATAGAATTTTATTCTCATTATTCGCTAGCAGATAGGTGTAAAGACAAAGTACAATATATCGTGGTCTAGTACATTTTTTTACATTTAAGCCTCACAATTTCGTGGAAGTTATATCTGAGCACGAAGGTTTCTAACTGAATGCGCTCTACAGCAGTAACACAACAGTTTCCCAAAGTATCTAATTGTTTTGTTGAATATATTTTCTTTTTCGCAACCATAATTGAACCAACAGCTTGCCCGGTTCCGAGCGCTCTATGCTGGTCGGCTACAGCAGAAGCTGTCCTCCAAGAAGCATGCGCTTGAAACCGACGCAAAAATTCTTGTCGCGAATATTTAGAAAAGCCTGGGTGCAAACAATGCACTCGCTGCCAACGCGCGATTGACGCCTCCTTTTTCTCCCCCCCCCCCCCCCCCCTTTCAACCTAAAGCTATTGAATATTGAAGCAATGAAGACACCTGAAAGCAGTACTAGCCCCCAGAAATCCCCCCTCTTTTTTCCGTGTTACTGCTCACACACAAAAATTACTGTTACTATTCAAATCAGACTCATAGCGTACCCATACGCGGTTATGTGTTACTGCCTCGCACTCTTGATCAATCAATATTTGATATACGCATCCAGTGCTGTTAGCTCCAACTTCTTTTTATGACCAGAAATATTTACACTGATGCCTTTCTGCATGAAGGTTTTATTTCTTTAATTAATTATTCCTGCTTTCACAGTGAGAACCATTTGCAATTAAGCTGTCCAAGCCTCCGGCGACTGTAATACATTACTTTGAGTACCATCAGCATCGCTGTCGTGAGGAAGAATGGAGAAAAAGAAAACAAGCCGTTAGCCACTTGGAAGCTGTGTAGAGCGGTAGTAGGTGATGCTTTATATAAGCTAGTCATACTTCAGCTTATAAGAGGTCTGCGCTTTTTCCCTTCTTTAAAGCGTAACCGCTGTCCAAGGCCCCCTCGGCAGTCGAGCTCCCTCAGTGTATCTCTCTTCCATAAAAATAGGCAATCATTTTTCACCTTGGACCTCTTCACGTGTTTTATGACCGTAAATTCCGCTGCTGCACATGAACCTGGCCCTGCGCCTGAAATAAACTATGTCAACGCATCTTGCATTTTGTTTCCACTCTTTGGCTCTGTTGCCGATGTTCAATATGGCTCGCTCTCGAGCCAGAATGTACTCCGCTTTTTGCATTAGCGGAAGCAAACCAGGATTGTAACCTGCGACATTTTTATTAAATTTTCACGCGAATGACGCTAATATGCAGCACAAGGGGTCACTATTTTTCAAGGAAAATGTTTTGCGCGGAAGCTACCGTAAAATGATTAAAGAATATGCCGCTCTGAATAACACGTTTAAATTTTCATTTTATTAAAAAACAACCATAAGCACCTGGAATCAATTACCGAAATATATTGCCAATAGCTTCAGTGTTGATGCATTTCTTGCATATTTGAAGAAAATTCATACATGATGTACTTGTACTTCCCTGTCCGATTTCATTTGTTTGAGATGCATGCCATCATGTGATGTAGTTGATGCTTATTTTGTGGTGTAAGTTGTATTTATATTTTTGTGCTCACTCCTGCTTAGAGCCATGTAGCTCTGCAGTATTCTTAACAAATAAATAAATAAAAGAATTTTCTTCCATGCCTCATGTACTACAATCTTCCTATATCTCCATCATTGTTCCCATACAGCGCTGTCTTATAACCCCAGAAAGAAAAAAAAATTCCTGGTAGCGTGACAATACACTTAGAAACGTCGTTGCAATAGAAAATGATTAAGCATATATTACCAGTCCTGCAAGGCTGTGATAAACGACTGCTGCTGAGGTCTCCCTGGCGGAGCTATGACGCGCGATAACTGTGCGTGGGGAGCCGCGCAAACTGTATATTTGTTTTGAGTTTCTGTTTCTGCCGACGACATATCTATTACAAGGACATCGCTGTAGTATAGCTGTTCATCATTAGATAGATTCCCGCAGCAATAGACCACAGCTGCAGATGCCATATCTATTACAAGGATGACGTCGACATCGGTGTAATATAGGTATGCATCATTAGATGGATTCCCGCTGCAATAGGCCACAAGAGAGGCTGAAGGAGACATCTGGTTGATTGTTCTCAGACGGCCTCTGGAACCGCCCCCCATTTAGCCGCTTGCCCTGCCTTTGGCCACTACTGGCGTCACCTTTCGGAAACTCCGCACTCACTAGTGGCCTAAATACAGAAGCTGCTTCCCCTGCATCGCCACTGGGATTTCCACAGAGTCTGGCACCGGTAACAAATTAAGCAATCGATCTTACTCAAACCTCGGGGCCATATGCGCGCTTGTTTTATGACTAAATAAAGAAATCTCATTCACAATGTATATTCCTGGTTTGACTGTAGTGCATTTTTCCAATAAGATGCACAAACAGCTCTGTGCATGTGAATGCTTCTAAGCAACGCATTAGCAAGGAAACATGAAACCAACATATAAGTCCTAATACATACAAACATTATGCATGTCAGTATGTAGGCTTGGCGTACATATATTACGGTGCCAATGAATTTGAGAGCAAGAAAACAATCAGAAGCCAGTGAACAGTATCAGATGGAAAATAGTACGATAGCTGACAAATACGGTTCTGTTTATGCAGTATAGAACAGCCTGTCGAAAGGAATATGCATAAATATTGTTTTGAAACTGGAAAACCAGCACCTAAAGTGTGCCGGCTTTTTCAATGGCTAAATATAAGTCCTAAATCTGTTTTTAGCCCGGCTATGTATTGGCTTGGCTTGCAATTGGGACAAATACGAATAAAGGCATGACATGTTTGCCAATTTTTGCCGATGCTGAGCCGTTATTGGTCCAATGCTGTTGTGCTACTCGGGAAGAGAGAATAACTAATGGGAGCCGCGTAACCAATTGAAAACCAAGGGAAGGAAAGCGTAGCATGGGGCGGCAGAAAGTTAAGTGGGTGGAGGACGCTAAGAAGTTCGCAGGGGTGAAGTGCATGCAGCCATAGCCTCCTTTATACTCTGTGCCTGTCAACGCGCCGCGCAAACAATAGAGCGGCGCCGTCGGGTAAAGTTGCGCGGCCCTGCCGCACCCCTTGTTGAGGGCGCCCCTGACGTAGAGGTCTAGCCGTGCGGGTCGCACGGGTACGAACGTCGCCGGGGACAGGAGCGCTGTTATTCGCCAGCGTGATAACTGTTCCTAAGCATGAATCGTGTATATTCAGCATATTTACTTTTAAGGCCGACGTCCACTAAGCATAACAAGGGATTATGATACTTGTTAAGCAATAACACCAACGCTATATGACATTTTATGTCAGGCTGTTTCAAAAATTGCGCATGGCTCGAAAAACTGCATGACTGCTCCGCTAGCGCCAATGGTAATAGAAAAAATACAATGCTAGTCTACGATGCAATAAAACAAAATTTAAGAAGAAAGGCACTAGCATTTATTTACACATTTCACAACAGCAATTGTGCCACAAGAGTACCATGTAGAAGGGGTGTGATGAATAGTTGCCACAAGTAGGAAAAAATGTTCACGGTGACTGCTGTCACTGATAGCACTTCAGAAGCCAGCTTGATTAACAGATGATTGGAACAACTGCATCGCAGTATGCAATTGAGATCTGTAAGGAGAACAATTTTGGGGCTGTTACTTTCAATGATTCAGCGCGTCGTACAAACGTTTTTTTTTTACTTGAAAAACAAGGAAAGACAAATATACCCTTTGCATCTTTCTGTTTCGATCACTCCAAAATAATTGTCACAATAGGCAAAGCTTGTGTTTTCAATTTTTCACAGATTTGCGCAGTTACCGAAACAAAAACTACTGCGCTGGAGCACATGTAACATACCACACAGACGAGCCGACCAGGGAGGAAGTTAGCATCGCAGTCCAAAAAATACACGTGCACATTTAATATTATTATTACCTTACTGACGCGTAATAAACACACTTCTGGTGCTGACATTACTTTTCACAGGTCTTAATGCGGTTAAGTACGAGTTTTGCGGTTTCCGATGCTAGAGAGGCACGGTGATTTAGTTGACAAGGTTAAACTAATATAGGCTTTGCACGATTCGGTTTAACTCACTTTGAAGTAGTCATCTTCACAATAGGTAAATCTTGTGTGTCTATTTTATCACAAAATTTCGTAATTAGCGTATACTGCAAAAAACCTTCGCAGGAGCACATCTAGCACTTCGCAGACGAGCTAGGCAGGCAAGCAATTAGCATTGCAGTCCAGAAAGCATAGGTGCACATCTAACATTACTATTGCAGTATTGACGCTTAATAAACACAGTGTTCGGTGCTGTCACTATTTTTTACAAGCCTCAAAGCAGCTGAACACTTCGTAGCGATCGCCGGAAGGACAAAGCAAAGCTGGCACTTACCCAGTTGGTAAAATGCTGTATTCCTGCAGCACCCGAAGGCAGAGAAAAGTAGAAGCATGACATTGCACACTGCAAAATAGTCCACGAAACAGCGAGAAAGTGGCAGCGCGTGGCTATCCGGACCAATTTGCAACACGTCGCACCCGGCACTCATCTGGCGAGGCTGACCCTACGTCGCTGTCGCCATCTCTCGGCAGGCAACGGCGTAACTTATCAACGGAGGAGGAGCGGCGGCGACGGCCGCGGAGCGCGGAGTTGCGAGGCACAGAGTGTATAAAGCAGGCTATGATGCAGTTATACAAAACGAGGTCAATTTAAGGAAGATGGGAGAGGCCTTTGCTCTGTAGTGAGTATAATTCGTATCTTCTGCTGATAATGATGGTTTTCCAAATGTGCACCATCCCAATCTTATTATCCTAGTTATTTTTCTTACATGGTGCGAATTTACGTTTACTACATGTCCTAAGAAGACATATTCGCCTGCCGCTTACAGTGCTTCGCTAGCTATTGTAAACTGCTCTTCTTTCCCGAAGCTGTTGAATATTACTTTATTCATATTTTTCTGCTCTTTATCTATGGGTCATCAATTTTGCTTTGGAATACCTTTTCTGAGTTAGATAGCAAGGCAACGTTGCCTGCGAATCTCAGATAATTGAGGTATTTCTATAAACCTTATTACTAACCGCTTCATTTCAAGTCTCTGAATACTGTAAGCCAGCTGTAAGTAGTATTGGGGAGATTGTGCCCTCTGGCCTCACACCTTTTCTTATGCGATTTTTTTTGTTTGCAGAACTATGCTTGCTGTGCAGCCATTTAGGTATCTTCCAGTATTTTAACATATGGTTAGTCAACACCCGGATTTCGCAATGCTTCCATGGCTGCGCAGGTTTCGACTGCACCAAATGCTCGTCTGTAATAAATGAGTGCTATGTACAGGGGTTGGCTATATTCCGAGCATTCTTACATGACCTGGTTGATAGTATTGATATATTCAATAATAGAGAATGCATTCGGAAACCTGCTCGGTACTTTGGTTAATCCAAGCCGAAGGTTGTCGTGATCCTATTAACAATTACTTTAGTAATTACCTTGTAGGTAGCGGATAGTAAGCTTATAGGTCTATACTTTGAATCACTTTGCATCCTCTCTTTTATGAATAACTATACTCTTAGCCTTTTTGGATGCTTCGAGTACTGTCAGTGACACCAGTCTTTGCGTACATAGGGTGGCCCGACTTCACTACATACCTCCCTTTCCTTGAAAACTTCGGTTGTTACATGTTCCTCCCGAGCTGCTTTCCCTTTTTCATCGTTTCTGAAACGTACTTAACCCCCTTTTCCTTCACGGTCGGAATGTCTTACTGCTGTTCGCTGCTGCCAATCTGATTATGGTCCTGACTACTTCGGCTATTGTATAGATCATTCCAGAACTCCCTGGATATTTTGGCTATCTTGTCCACATTCGTGATGACATTGCCCCTCTTTCCCGTTAGCGCATACATCTGGTTTTTGCCTATGCCTAATTTCATCACCACTTTAGGGATATTCCCGTGTTTTAGAACACGCTTGACGTTCTCCCTTTTATACTTCTATATATCAGACAATTTGCACCTATTGGTTACCTTGGATAGCTCTGCCAGTTCTATCCTGTCAGTTGTGTTAGAGGCTTTCATACAGCAGCATTTCTTAATCAGATCTCTCGACAGTAGAGATAATGTACTGGCATCCTGTCTAACTATCCTACCATCTGTACTTCTTCCGCGCACTCAATTATTCAAGGCTAAGGTTGTCGTCCTCGGTTAAGGTCGAATATCTGTTCTATATCGAGAGACGTCCTTCTCACCGCTAATGCTTTTATGAAACTGTCCCTTACTAATCTGTTTCGAGGTGGTACGCGTCGAAATCAATGATGGCCCAAGAGTCCGCGAAAAACAGTTTGCGTCGGCGTGCCCTCCGCCACTCTTCGCCGCTTTTGCACTCAGTCATGAAGTGGCGCTGCCATGTGCGAGGCTACAGCGCGCGAGACGAAAAGGATTATTGTCTCACCAGGGTTTCTATCATAGATTGGGAAAATTCTTGTTGTAGAAACTTTGGAAGGAGGTTCTTTTTTTTTAAAGAGTGGTTTTTTTTAAAGAGAGGAATATTGCGTAACTCAAGAAATCGCCGCCCATCTCGCAGAGTACCCGTGAAGAATCCTCTTGAATCTCTTGAATGTTGTTGTATATCTTGAAGGAGATAGAACAATACTGAAAAAGAAAGCAAACCATTTGGGGAGATGATTCTGTGCTTGAGATTCTTGTGCCTCTTTCGGAGATGTGTCAAAAATATGGTTTCAATCTGAAATTCAAGCCCCTGACCTGATTGCAACGACGAGAAAAGTGGCGCTGAAGGCAATAGATAAAGAAGCCCATATCATCGCAACCATCTCGATGATATGGAATATTTGAGGAAGTGCTCAGCGAAGTAACTCGGCGTGTAGAATGACGGATTATTAAATGGCAGGGCTCAGGGCTTCTTTTCAAGAAAATTATCCTTGCGCTTGCTCAAGCAGACTCGTAGACTAGGTTTGTTCTTTTACCCAAAATACTTTTCAATCAAAAATCACCAGCGGCTATCAATCATAATTTTGTCCTAGTTACAAAAGTGCTGTTAGAGTCAATGCTTGTGCCTTTTTAAGTACTGCCGCATTGTATGGCTGAATATGTTAACGCGGCCGTATTTCTTAGATTTTATTATATACGTCGGGCACTATTACCACTACGTGCGACCAAAACAATACGCATTTTTTCCGCTCCAGTGCGATGTTAAAGACTCTTCCAAATATGCTATTAAATTCTTTAAAAAAGGGTGGTCGCCAACGATCTTAGTGAGCGAAAACCTGTATAAATTTTAAAATTTGCCTCTTCAAATTTTGTCCGATATAAAGAAGGATATTAGACCAAATTATTTATTTCACCTTTTCTTATAGACGTGTTACTTAAAGCGGACAGTATGGCTGGCATGATAAGGCTGGTACAGGAACGATAATAGGTTGAGCTATCTAATGTACCGAGTAAAACAATAATTAGGTGACTGGTCAATGCTGGTTGCTGTCTGCAGAGCTTGATTGTTAATGTTAAATGATATCCAAATGTCAAAACTTGAAGGCAAAGAAACAGAAATTTTCAGGCCTAGTGGAAACCAAAACGTGTAATAAAGTTTTTCTGAGGTAACTGCAGAACCTGTATTGAAGAAATGCTAAAGTCTAAGCGTTTCTGTGTTGTCTGCCAGATGTTTCAGTGGGTTTTCTCGAGCCACATCCGGCAGAACTGGCAGGTGACTGTGCTTGGCTGCTCTGACCTACAGGCCCAAATGGCTTTGGTGGAGCGCAGCTGGGCAGCGGCCGACGCCACTAGGGTACCTTAATAGGAACCACACCTAGTGCTTATGAGGAGCACCCCCATAAGGTTTGATCCAATCACAACTTTCTGCGCATACTCATTTCGATGAATTAACGGCCTTTTACCACCACCCGCGAGTGACAGATACCACACCTTTCCTTTCCTGTACACCAATTATAAAACGCCGGTGAACTTTGATGCTTTCAACGGAACGCTGGGTTTGTTCGACTAGTTGCGACCGATGCACCGTGTGCAGTTGGAACGCTCAGGCTTCCGATTTTTTGCACTGAGGCATGTGACCAAAAGCTGAAGACCGAAAGCGGAAGTTGCTTGGCGGCCGTCTTGGCTCCCAGGTACTCAATTTATTGGCTCTAAGTATTTACCGAATTAATTAACCAATTCATCACAGTCGCACTTGTCTTTGACGCTTATATGATGGTATCATTATTACGCCTATCCGATGGTACCAATGTATGACATTATCATCTGCTAACCGTTTTTCTTCTATATTAATGTAGTTGTAACCTTTTTATCGTCATTGTTATAGTATGTGTTCAATTATATGCCCATCCTGTAAAAATCCCAATGGCGATTGACCCCCTCCCCCCCCAGTATCTGAAATAAATAAATTAATTTTCCAGGCATACCAACTAGATCATCTTTTAGACCTCCTACAAAGTCATTCCCCTTCGAACCCCGCCTACATATCCATACAATGCTTACACATTAATAAATATCCTCCAGAGTGCTGAGTTTTCTCTGAAAGGGAACGCAGCAATTCGCCAGTTTTATACTTGCTGTAAGAAACAAAATTAGCCCAATATCACGGAGGCAACAATTTAACATCAAGCAGCGCAGTGTTTGTACTGATTCGGGTACTCCGTTCTCTTATCTACTTTATCCTTGGGTGACATTTAGAGCAGTACTATCGATACTGTGTATGTAAAAATTATGCATGAATAACTTGACATGTCAATAATCTGAATCCTCAATACAGGCTCAAATTTGTTTCAAAATATTTTGCAGGCACAGAGTCGCTTTGCCGGATATTGCAGTGTCTTGTGGCCTCTAAGCCACGTGGCCAGCTCTTCAGCAAGGCTTGTGTAAAGCTCAGTTGACAAAAAAGTTCTGCTGAAATTTTACCTAGTGTACTGTACATTGAACTTATGAGTAAGATGTAGTCAAAATGTCTATTTAGCATGCGAAAGCTCACCACTTTCTTAGACAAAACGCGTCCGTCTGAATCATGTTATCAGCCAACGAGTCGCGAGAAATGGGATACGCTCAGCTTATCTGTGCTTTCAAGCGCCTACGCTGATTCTACTATCCAGGATCAGCTTTCTTTCCCACTGCAAAGCAATCTTAAGCGTCGGCTTTCGAGTGGGTAGTTTCGGCTTCAGCCTGTATAAGCAGCTGCGCTCTGCCGAAGTCACGACAGTCCTGTGCAACGGTTGCCGGAGGAAACATTTGGAAAACAATTCTCTGCGTTACAAGATGCGACTAAAAATCGTCGCTTTTCTTCTCTTCCTGTTGGAAACATGTGAGTGCACTCTCAAGCCATGCATTGTTTACATATTTATGTTCTACTGCAATGCTTAATATATTCTCTGACTACGAGAAATAGCATTACTTTCGAAGCAATTATGACTTTCATTTGTCTGCTCAGGGAGGCCTTGCTCACAACATATATTAAACAAATGTGATTGATAAGCTGGGTAGGGTACCAAAGTAGGCATAATTTCTGTCCAAGATGTTGCGGATCTCTTTCTTACCAGCAAGATGAAAAACCTTTTTACACGTCATCTTTTATCCCCATCTTCAGAGGCACATCATACGAGGAGAGGGATTTTCCTTGTCCTGATGCAGGCATTGATGACCCTCCAATTTCTTCGACATCTGTGTGCGACGGAATCATCGACTGCGCTCCATTACTTGACACTGACAGGGATGACGACACTGACGATGAAAGTACAAAAATATGCGGTGAGATTACAGCCCCATCACTGTTAGATTCAATTTGACCCATTGAGTGAAGCATCACAGCGGTATGAATGCATCCGCGTTTCTTATTAAAGTCATATTCTCCATCTTCTTCTTGACCACTCATAGTTAACCGCGCTAAACGCTAGCCTATACTTACCAATTCCAACTTCTTTTTCAGCCCCGCCGCCTTTCCTGGACAAAGCGATTAACCTGGAGGCACGTAATGTGACTAGCACATCAGTGCACCTTTCCTGGTCAAAGGCAGCCAGGAACGCACCAGGTCATTCTCTGCGTTTGGCTGGCTACTTTGTTTCTGGAAAGTCAGCGCCACACTCCTTTCAAAACTCGATATCAGGGCGGTTGCTTTCGCACCAGGTGCAGTGGATGAAGCCCTGGACGAATTATACGGTACTCGTACGGCCGTTTTACACTGAGTCTGGGAAACCTCAACCAATGTACAAGATCGGAACGGCGGCAAAGGTGGTGTTCCAAACACTCTCCTCAGGTGAGTAATTAACCAAGGTCGACTGCATAGTTAGAAAATGTTAACCGATATAATATTTTTGGTTTTCGAAATGTAGTCAGAGTGTGTTTAGACAACTTGTATTTCTTCTTTTTGCTCCTTAATGACTTTGTGAGGCAGAAAATATTTTACACCTTGTTGATTTTGAAAGCAGTCAAATCATCCGATGAGCGAATAAATGCGAGTATGGTAGGCTGAAACTACAACGAACGCATGTTAGTCGCAAAGCATACCTCTCCACGCGCAGTTGTCAAATCCAACGTCTGCGCATAACTTTGCGAAAACAAAAATTGGTACCAGAAATTTTGGTGAAAAAAACAACAGTGTGAACATTCGGGGTAATGTGCGCCCGTAGACTCCCTTCTTAAGTTGCAATGAGGTTTTGACGTGGGTTTAATACGATATAATGCACTCCAGTCGTTATAGAAACTATGGGTTCAAAATTTGATAATAATTTGTAAATAAACTTAGCTTCAATAAAGCTTCAAAATACATAAAAACTTTTCATGATACGACTTTTAAACTTTAAAACATTTTAATATTTTATAGTTATGTAGGTTATAAAAATATATAACAAGGTTGACGACTGGGCAAGTTGGTAAGGGTTCATAATTAACCAGCCAAAGGACGAGACACAGGGAAGAAGAGGACAGGACAAGGCTGGACTAGCAATTGAATGTTTATTGAACGGAAGAAAACAAAGAAGACTCCTTCCGAAAAGCTCGCGCACAACCCAACCGGTGGAATGACAGGAAATTGAGAAGATGAAAAAGAAAATTCAAAGCCAGTTCAAAGTTAAGGCCTAACTAATGACTTTTCTAATAGAGCGAATTCCTTACAATGAAGGCTAACCGACGCCTTAGCCATAAACTTGTCCTCAGCCTTAGCAATGTAATATGCTTCAACCAACTCTCGACAAAATTGTTTATCATTGCTGTAAACTACACCCGTATTACTGAAATCAGAGGCACAAAGGGACGGGTCATGCTCCCACTTACACTCTCGGTATTGCACATGTCGCGCCAGATTAGAACTCGCGTTCCCTCCCAGAGAATTAGAGTGCTCCGTCAGGCGCACATTTAGACGTCTGCCTGTCTGCCCGTAGTCGCACCGGCTACAATTGAGCAGAATACGATAAACCACATTCTTTCTGCGGGTGGTGAACCTTTTCTTATGTGACACTGCACAACGAAAACTATCACGAGCTACATTGTCGAGCCCCTTTCTAACTCTGGCGCACAAGCCTCCTATCTTGTTTCTCGCTGTAAATACAACGTCAACGTCGTACCTTGCCGCCAGTTTCTTGAGTCCATGCGAAACGCCTTGGAGGTAAGGTATGGCAGCCACCTTCTTTCGCCGCGTCGCCACGCCAACATCAACCTGCCCGGTTTTGCTCTTCCTCGAACGTGTTAAAACACGTTCTGACAGACCAGCGAGATGGACAGTTGGCAAGGCAGCATGTACATGCAGAAGTCAGGGGTATGCATTGGGTCGCAGGTCGCTCCTGTGCTCAGCGACATTTTTCTGTCTAAAGTTGACACCGCATTGAAGCCAGGTTTCGATGTCTTCAGTATAGTAGCTTTTGGCTACGTTGATGACTACCTTATTTTCTCGGGTAAGGATGGTTTGGATAGTTTGGCGCAAGATGTGTTACGAATGTTCAAAGAGCAAGGTCAGAGCTTGTCTTTTACGTAGGGGTTTCCTAAATATCAACATATACAGTTTCTGGATTCGGACCTGTGCTTTGAAGACAATCACGTGTGTTCGAGCTACAGCCCCAGGTCAGGGAAGCCTCTACTTAGGTTTGAATCGGACCACTTGAGGTTGGTAAAGGATGGGTTGGCGGTCGCATTACGTAAATCTTGCCATCACCGTGTTGGAGATGCATTTTCACGACAAATTTCGAAGTTGTTGGCGGCAGGCTTTCCAATTGTTCATCTCACTCGTCTGTCAGAAGGTGTTTTAACACGTTCGAGGAAGAGCAAAATGGGGCAGGTTGATGTTGGTGTGGCGACGCGGCGGAAGAAGGTGACTGCCATCCTTACCTCCATGGCTTTTCGCACCGACTCAAGAAACTGGCGGCAAGGTACGACGTTGACGTTGTATTTACAGCGAGAAACAAGATAGGAGGCTTGTGTGCCAGAGTCAGAAAGGGGCTCGACAATGTAGCTCGTGATAGTTTTCGTTGTGCAGTGTCACATAAGAAAAGGTTCACCACCCGCAGAAAGATTGTGGTTTATCGCATTCCGCTCAATTGTGGCCGGTGCTACTACGGGCAGACAGGCAGATGTCTTAATGTGCGCCTGACGGAGCACTCTAATTCTCTGGGAGGGAAGGCGAGGTCTAATCTGGCGCTACATGTGCAATCCCGAGAGGCTAAGTCGGAGCATGACCCGTCCCTTTGTGCCCCTGATTTCAGTAATACGGGTGTAGTTTACAGCAATGGTAAACAAATCTGTTGAGAGTTGGTTGGAGCATATTCCATTGCTAAGGCTCAGGACAAGTCTGTGGCTAAGGCATCGGTTAGCCTTCATTGTAAGGAATTCGCTCTTTTAGAAAAGTCGTTAGTTAGGCCTTGGCTTTGAATTGGCTTTGACTTTCCTTTTTCATCTTCTCAATTTCCTGCCATTCCGCCGGTTGGGTTGTGCGCGTGCTTTTCAAAAGGAGTCTTCGTTGTTTTCTTCCGTTCAATAAACATTCAGTTGCTAGTACAGACTTGTGCTGTCCTCTTCTTCCCGGTGTCTCGTCCTTTGGCTGGTTAAGTATAAAACATATACCGGCTGCACGGTGCAGAACGTGTGCTTGAAGTAGAAAGAGCTGTAGCAGAAAGCCGCTGATAACATTATATTACTCACTGAAAACTATATTTATGGCATTTGTCTTCCCCAATATTTTAAACCTGGTAAAAATAAAGGAATCTTTTTGTTTATAAAACAAACTCAATGTAATCATGAAAAGTGCGCGCGGAAGGATACTGCTGAGAAAAATGGGTCGAGATTCGATATCAATGCTACTTTGTGCAAAATCCAATAAAGTGTTTTCATATTGCCACCTTTTTGTGGCCATGATCAAGAAATGGTATTGTAAAATTATTATTTAGAGTCCCTAATGGACAAGTATATTATTGTGAGCCTTCCAAGGATCTTCTTTCACGTGTACATAGAATCGTCATCTTCATCATCCCGCGGAGCCACCGGTGGCACGCACCTCGGTTGTCCATCGAAATAACCGCCAGGCACGGTATCCCTTGCTTTGCCGTCTCGACCTTGCCGTCTCGACCTTGCCGTCTCGACCTTGCCGTCTCGACCTGGCCTTCTTCCACAAGTGGTGGAGGTGAGCCTTGATCCCCTTGCTGTTTTGTGCCCTGCCTCTCGCTGGAGCTATGTTCTGGTCGCTGTTTACCGCCTGCTACCATCGTTATGTCTATCGAGAGTACCCCCGAATCGGCAGAACCCTCTACCTCGGCTGCACCACCCCCTCCGACTGTGCCCACACGCCAACGCTACCCGCCGCTTTTCGCTGGTCGTCGCGATGAAGATGTCGATGACTGGCTGGACACCTATGAACGCTGGAGTAACTATAACCGGTGGGACGATGCTCTAAAATGCCTCAATATTTCTTTCTACCTCATTGGCACCGCCAGACCCTGGTTTATTAACCGCGAACCCCACAGCACTAATTGGACCACATTCAAGCAGCAGTTCTGCCAATACTTCGTGGACCAGGCAGTTCAGACTGAGATCGCGAAGAACAAGCTCGCTTCCCGTCTGCAAGGTCCCGATGAGTCATATACGTCTTACATAGAAGCCATACTTGCACTTTGCCGGCGTATTAGTCCCACCATGCTGGTCCTGAACACGTACACCACGTCTTGAAAGGAATTAATTCTGCTGCTTATAACACCCTAATTGCTCAAAATCCTTCAACGGTGGACGCCATCAACGCATCGACCGCTGCAGTTCTCCCGATTGCAGCCAGGCATCGCTACTAGCCCGAACTCTGCTGACTTCGATCTGCCGGCACTGATTCCAGCCATCATCCGCGAGGAGCTCCAAGTCCTCAAGCCTGTCTGTCTACACGGGTGCGATCATTCTTCCGTACCTTCTAATGACGCCAGTCTCCGCAGCATCATTAAAGATGAGCTGGCAACAATCACGCAACCTATGGCATCCGACACTCCAGCACCCGGTCCAGCACCGAATTACGCGCACATCGCAGCACCCCCCCCCCTCCTTTTCTTCCGCCGCCCCGACTGGCACCGCCCTACAATCACATCAATGCAATGGCGACGGCTCAACCTGCATCACCCTATTACGCACCTTGGCGCCCCTCCCGACCAGTTTGCTACTACTGTGGCATTAGAGGATACATATCCCGCTTCTGTCGCAGCCGCCTTGAGGACGAGCACCATGGTTACGACACCTTCGAAACTCATCTACTTTTATCCGTCCCGCAACAACTCGTCCTGTCCGCCATTCGGAAAAATAAGTGATGCAGTTGCCGGAGGTCAAACTGAACTCTGCGAACTTACTAAAAGTCCTCCTGGTCGCCCGTACAATATGATTTCTGTTTTTGCTGAAGGATTATTGGTCGAAGCTTTGATTAATACAGGGGCTGCAATTTCTATTATTTACGCTGATTTGTGCTACTGCTTACGAAAAGCGACGACACCATATGATGCGCCTCAACTACGTGGAGCCAATGACATATTCCTCACGCGCCCTTCACCAAAGTGCACTGTGCAAGTTGTTATCGACGTCGTCCGCCACCATGTGCAGTTAGCTGTTTTCTCACTTACTGTGCATCTAATGATTTTTGGATGGAATTTTTTGTCAACTGCTTCAGCGTTAATTTTCTGTGGCGATCGTGCCATCCATATGACAGACAGTGATTTTGCATCGGACTTTTCTGAACAATATTACCCCTCATTGCCGCCGCTGATACTGTTTTTCCTCTTCAGGCGAAAAACGACTTGCCGTTATTTTAGACCATAACAGTAACGGAGATGTACTCATCGCACCATCATATCGTCATCCTGCATGCGGCATCGCCTTCCTGTTAAGCCTTGTCCGGTTCCGCAACGGCTCAGCGAAAGTAGCGGCCACTAACACTTCACGTGAATCCCTCGTGCTCCCAAAAGGAACTTCTCTGCTTTGCATGGTGGATGTTCGACCTTTGTCCCTGATGGTGATCACCGCCCCTGTGCCTCAGCAAAGAGTTTCGACACACGTCTCTCTTCCTGTTCTCTCAAATACTATTAATACGAACCGCACGCCTAACCAACGCCAAGAACTGCTGACATTGCTTCGACATCGCCAAGCCATTTTTGATGCTACTTCCCCACCACTGGGACAGACTAGTGTTGCACACTACCGCATCTTTACTGAAGGTAACTCTATCGTTCGCCGACGGCCTTATCGAGTTTCTCTTTCTGAAAGAAAAGTTATTGAAGGAAATTTAAATGACATTCTCCGTCGGGATATTATTGGTCCCTCAGCAAGCCCATGGTCCTCTCCAGTAGTATTAATTAAAAAAAAAGACGGGTCGGTTCGTTTTTCTGTTGACTACCATGCACTCAACAAAATTTCCCGCAAAGATGTATATCCAATGCCGCGAATTGATAACTCCCCTGACTTTTCAAGGCGCTAAATATTTCGCGACCTTGGACCTCCGTTCTGTTTATTAGCAAATACCTATGCACGAAGATGACAAAGAAAAAACCACTTTCGCAACTCCCGATGAACATTACGAATTTAATGGTATGCCCTTCGGCCTTTAGAACGCACCAGCGACATTTGAAAGAACGATCGATACAGTACTTCGTGGACTAAAATGGACAGCCTGTTTATGTCACTTGGACGACATTGTTATCTTTTCGTCAACTTTTAACGGACATCTTACGCGCCTGAATGAAGTTCCCACTTGTCTCGCTTCGGCAAGCCTTCAACTCCAACACCAAGAAGTGTCACTTTGTACAGAATGAAAATAAATATTGACACATCAGTTAGGCATGAAGGCATTCGTCCAGAGCCTGAAAAAATTATGTCGGTCCTCAATTTTGCTCATCCACAACGAACTGCAGATTTGAGCAGTTTTCTCGGCCTGGCATCATACTTCCGCCATCGTATTAGACATTTTACAACTATTGCTTCTCCCCTTCATGAACTACTTAAAGCTCGCAGCGCTTTTCTGTAGACTGCACAGTGCAAAACTGCATTCAGGAACCTCAAGCACGCCCTGACATCGGATCCCGTTCTTGACCACTTTAGCGACACCCCTCCAACCATCCTGAACACAGATGCCAGTGGTTGCTTTCTCAGCGCTGTACTTCTACAGCGCGACGCAACTTCTTGTGAGAAAGTGATTGCCTTCGCCAGCCGTACCATGACTCCAGCTGAGCAAAAGTATACCATTACCGAGCAGGAATATCTGGCCGTCGCATTGGTGGTTCAGAAATTTCGTCCTTATTTATATGGTCGCCACTTTACAGTTGTCACCGATCACCATACTCTTTGCTGGTTGTCTTTGCTGAAAAATATTGACAGGTCGACTTGGTCGTTGGATTCTACGCCTACAAGAGTACAAGTTCAACGTCGTTTATAAATCGGGTCGCCACCACCAAGATGCTAAAGCGCTTTCTCGCTGCCCACTTTCGCCCTCAACCTGCAGTTTTTCAACGAAATGTATTTCTTCCTCTGACCAGAGCCGATTTTCTCTTCCTCCGGCGCATGTCACAACAGTTTCGTTTGACGCCTCTGACAACAAAAGCGCTCTCCGGTCACAGCAACTAGCCGACGCCTACTGCCGTCCCATCATCGATCGCCTTAACGGCGCTTTGAACCCACCCAATGCTAGGCTCCGCCGACAGTTACGCAACTTCAAGCTCGAAGATGGCATCCTACTCCGCTACGTGTATTGCCCTGAGGGAACTCGCTGGATCCCAGCCCTCCCGCGTGTGTTTCGCCAAAGTATCCTAGCGGGCCTACACGATGACGCTACGGCAAGTCATCTAGGTTTTCACAAAAACCTACGACCGCGGAACAGACGGTTCTTCTGGCCTGGCCTGTCCTCCAGTGTAGCTAAATACGTCGCTTCCTGCCCCCTGCGCCAACGTCGCAAACGGCAGACTTCTCCACCTGCTGGCCTCCTAAAACCCCTTCCTTGTCCAGCCACACCATTCTAAGTAGTCGGCATCGACTTATATGGTCCCCTGCCTCTGTCTGATCGGGGAAACCATTGGATCATAAACCACTGTGGATCATCTTACACGCTGGGCGGAGACAGCACCTGTGTCAACGGGCTCGACTCAAGAGGTTGCACATTTCTTTTTGCGATATATTGTATTGAGGCATGGCGCTCCACGGGTGCTCCTAAGTGACCGCAGAACGACCTTCTTATCGACAGTCGTTGGCGAAGTTCACGCATCATCCACCTTTCACAAGATTACTTCAAGCTACCATCCTCAGACTAACGGTCTGAAGGAACGATTTCATCGCACTTTATCGGATATGATCTCAATCTACATCACACCGGATCATCCAAATTGGGGCATTATTTTACCATTTGCCACATTCGCCTATAATCCAGCAGTACGGCGGACTACCGGTTACTCTTCATATGTCCTCGTTTATGGCCGCCCTCCCACCAGAAGCCTCGACAGTTCATTCTGCACTACGTCCGACTGTTCTTCCATATCAGTACCTGCCCAGTACATATCCCCTGTGGCTAGATGCCGTCACCCTGCTCGCCGCAACACAGAAGCCTGACAGGAAGATCGCGGGAGTCGCTACGATTCTGCTCATCGTGAGGTCTCCTTCCGTCCTGGTTGACGGAGTACTACTTTACACACCTCTCCACACCCCTGGCCTTAGTGATAAATTTCATCACGGCTACCTTGGTCGATACACAATCATCGCCTACGACACCTATTCATCCCCCAGCCGATCGATCACTGTGGCACTGAGATAGTTCATGTATCTCGTTTGAAGCCATTTGTGCGCCGCGATGCAGCACTTGCTTAAGAGCGGCCAGGCTGACCGCTCCCAACCCCCCAGGGGAAATTGTGTGAGCCTTCCAAGGGTCTTCTTTCACGTGTACATACCATTGTCATCTTCATCATCCTGCGGCGCCACCGGTGGCATGCGCCTCGGTTGTCTATCGGAATAAACGCCAGAGACGGCATCCCTTGCCTTGCCGTCTCGACCTTGCCGTCTCGACCGGGCCTTCTTCCACAATATATATCTTGAAAGTCTCGAAAATATTTTTTTAACAATGATAATTGTTACGAATAAAACTGCCGAGGAATAAAGCCTTCTAAACATATTACTTTTGCGCTTCACGGTGAAATGTATGTTTGAAATGACAGCGAAGATAGTAACTGAATTTATTGACTTAGAACAAAACTTGCTGCTAAAGTCTCTAACCTTACAAAAAGCCTTCTCCTGCAAGACCATCTCACTCCTCAGCTTATAGTGATCTGTGGGAGTTCAGAATGCATTATGCAAGAACTCCTCTGTAGTTTCTCCCTAAGCTCAACTTTACGGCCGCATGAATACTGCCACTACGGAATTTTGGTTGTCACTTTGTGTTGGACAAACCAGCACACGGCTGGCATACATGATTTAGGGGGCTTGGGAAAAAAAGGAAAGAACATTCTCATATCCACATCAATATGTGAACCTTTTTTTTTTAAATCAGTCGTGGCAAGCAGCTTCAGGAAGTCGTGATGGCGTACGATATTACATATGTTCCCGAGAAAGCAGGGCCACCGCTGGAGCTGCTCAAGCGTAAATGGAGCAATTCGGAAAAGAGCTTCCTCCTTCTAAGGGAATAGCTAGAATGATAATGACCTTAATTTTTCACGAAACTCTACCTAAATACCGCTTCGTGTATCGACACATATTTGGATAAACTAGATGGACACCTACACACTTGCTTGCCGATACTATTGCAAATATATTTTTCGCACCCGACATTTTATTGCTTCTTACACGCGAACCCTGGCTGCAGAGCCGGATATTCCAGGTTTAGTCTCGGTGCTCTCCGCGCAACAAGGGAACGTTGTGCTCAACGTCGTCGGCCCGTCGGCTTGGAACTGCTATCCTGTCGGCTTCCACGTGCGCTGGGAGGCACCCAATGTACGACATGGCCAACAAGGAGAACTGGACGTCGCGCTAGCTTCAGAGTGGTCCGTGGAAGAGAATATGGTGAATTTCACACTGCCACTGAAGGGAGGCGTGGATTATCGAGTTTTCGTCAGTGCAGTGGGAGCTGACGATTCCGGTGGCAGACGTCAGGGCCCTGAGGCCGATGTGGAGGTCAGCGTTGCACTCGGTGAGCCATACTATCTGATACATATCGTTTGAAAGCGCATTAGACTTTGCCCGTCCTCGGTTCACATCACCACAAAGGTCTCGAAGAATATCACTACGTTCTGAGAATAAGTTTATTTGGGTGCATACACAGCGGATGCTAGTAGGGGGTTTTCATGGTTTATGAGACCGGATACGTTATGAAAGCTGGTCAAGTTTGATCTGCGCAATATATAAGGCCTGGCATTCAGTATCACCCCACATCCCACAATGTAACACTCAAATGTATTTGGAATTAGTAACTGTCAATACACATGAGGTAGGTAAGTAAGATAAAAAAGACACACATGAGATAAAATGAGAAAGGCCCACAAAGGAATAACAATACGCGTATATATATCTCGTAATTCCATTGGATATGAAATATTTTGGCTATCATTTCAGGGCCAGTCATATTTCAGCGTCCAGCAAATCATTACTAAACTTTCCACGTCCACGCACTCTCTTCATTGCCGCTCAAAGGCGAAGATTTTAAAGGAGAAAGGCGTCCGGGGTCACGTCATACGGTGGGATACGATTCCTCGCTTGTTGCAAATTCCCTCGAGTGCTGAATTTAGAGTTACACTAGAAACACACAGCACGATCGAAAAAAATACTGAACAAGTAACACACTGGCGATCGAATCGGGTGCGAAAGCCACCCCAACAGGCTTGTATAAGTTTCCTCCAGATCATCAAGATAGAAACAAACATGTTTGATCAAGGGAAACTAAATATTTGTGCCGAGCCGAGAGCTTCTATTAAGCGAGCGCGATATGGGGTGCTTGAACTACTCGTTTAGGTTTTTCCGATGTGAGAAATATGGAGCGCAGAAAAAACCGATTTAAATATTATACGCTTTTGTTATAGTACATTGACATTTCAAAACTCATGGTGTTCTTTTTCTGCAATATCGGCTCATCTGTCTTCTTTTGTGTGACTTCGCCATCAATAAAGGTAGAAGTCAAAAACGGTATCCCACCAAAGAAAGCAATGGAAAGTTTGATTGCATAAGGGCACTTTGAAGCGCTTATGATGCTCTGGTTTGTTGAAAACAAACTGATTTTGGGGCATTCAGTCAAAGCACAAAATAGAAAGTAGGGACTAAATCACGACGTGCACTCCTCATTCATCAACAAACTGGCTAGAACCGTAGAAATATTCATTTCGGCTGATCTGCATCCCACAAAGTTTTTTTCACGATTGTATAGTATATGCAACGTATTATCTGCAAGGACACTTAAATTACTAATGCAAGTTTGTAAAGTTAAGCTCGTGTTCTCCACAATGTAAGGTGTTTAGGCAGATTATTATGTTGTTTTTTACTTGCAATAGAAAATACTGACAGGCTGTAAATTTGAAGCGAGAGGTATGACACTAATAAAATTAGATGCGGTAGCTTGATGTTAAACCTGAAGTTACGCGACAGCAATCGGCATGGCTACGCTTAGGTTCGACTTCAAAGTAAAGACATGGCTTTTGCGCATAGCAGTTCACTCTATGGTTTGAGCTGTATTTATGTCATAGAGGTAACCCTTCACGTATGAGCCCCCCCTGCCTCTCGTAGTTGATCATTCTCATTCGGGTGTAGAATACTTCTAGTGGTTTGACATCGTCTCCACGTCGCACTCCGGAGCACACCGTCGCCACAATGCTCAAAGGAACCTTCTGTTCCAGCACTCGCTGTTGTCTTCGCCTCTACCAACTACCGAGTTTTCTGTGTTCTTTTATTGCGAAAGCAATACTGCTAGCACTTAGAGCCTTTGGCGTGTCGTGGCGCCTCCATACATGACCTTTCACGTGACCGCGTGACGTCACGCCAGACCTAGAGATGGGGCCCCAGCTCGCGCTATAGGATGGTGGCGGCGAGTCCTTACAGGAGCCGCAGCGGTGACGTCACGCCAGACCGAGAGACGGGGCCCCAGCTCGCGCCATCGGACGGTGGCGACGAGTCCATACACCGCGCTGTGTCGCAGCCGAGAGAGGGCGCTCGCTGTTTGTGACCATAGAGAAACAAAATGTGAAGGCCAAATCACGTGGGAATTCCGCAACAGGCAGACGACCATTGACTATTGTCTAATGTCGCAGGAAATTTATAGCAAGGTCACAAAAATGGAAATAGACGAAGAAGGGGAGTGTAGTCTGGGAAGTGATCATAAACGTATTAGTCTGCAGATGGGGCCCTTGATGAAAAGAGAAATGGAACTTAGACAAAACGTAAACGCACAATTAAACGACGATCAAATAGCGCAGATAGCAGCAGACATAGAGGAAGCAATAGAGAAAAGCCCCATGGAAGACTGGGATTATGAACAGGTAGAACTACTCATAAGGAGTAAAATTAAGGAGGTTAAAGCAGCAAACCGCTGGAATGGAAAGAGGAAGCCACGGAGCTGGTGGAATAAGGAAATCAGGGAAGCTATTGAACAACGACGGGCTGCTTCAAGGGAACACCGAATGGCAAAGAAAGCACAGGCTTCTCAGGAGGAAATCGACCAAAAATGGGAATCATATCGAGAAAAGAAACTTCAAGTGCAGGCCCTCGTCCAAAGTAAAATAAGACAGTCCACCGATCGCTGCATGGCTGATATACACGATGCCTCTAGAGGCGGAGCAAGAAAATTCTTGAACCATATAAGCTGGCTAGGGAAGAAGAATCAAAGAAAGCAAGATCGGATTCAAGATAACGAGGGAAATTGTTTAAAGGCAGACAACGCAGTGAACTACATTACATAAGTTATAGCCGAGTCATTTAAGAGCGACGATAGGGTAATCTCCGCAAATCAGGAAGCAACACAAGGTAGCAGAATACAAAGCACCTTAGAACTGACCAATCTAAACTGGAAAAAGGCAGGAAAAAATATTCCTAAAAACACATCTACAGGAATAGATGGAATTCAGATCAAGCTGATTAATGAACTCGGTCCAAAAAGCAAGGAAACGCTGTTAAAAGCTTTGGAAACGGTCATAACGAATAAGCAAATTCCGGACAGCTGGCGGCAGAGTAAAATGAATTTGATTTATAAAGGGAAAGGAGAAAGGATGCACATAAAATCCTACAGGCCGATTACCATAACATCTGTAATGTACAGGTTAGCCATGCAGGCGGTGAAATTAAAGGTGCAAGCATGGGTTGAAAGTAACAAGATACTCGGAGAACTTCAGAACGGCTTTAGAAATGGTAGGCGCTTAGATGATAGCCTGTTCGTGCTTACCCAATGCATCGAAATATCTAGAGTGGAAAATAGACCTTTGTATTTGGCCTTCCTGGACATAAACGGGGCGTATGACAACGTAATCAGGGAACTCCTGTGGAACATATTAAAAGAAGAAGGTATCGGTTATGAGATGATAGAGTTCCTACAGGAAATATACCGGAATAACAAAGTAGAAATTACGCGGGAAGGGATAAGAAGTACGGAGGATGTCAAAGTAATCAAAGGATTAAGACAAGGCTGTCCTCTATCACCGGTGCTGTTCATGCTTTATATGATAAACCTGGAACGGAGGATACAATACAGTAACCTAGGTTTTAACCTGTCATATAGATTAGGTGGAAAGGCGGTAGGGCAGCGCCTCCCCGGTTTGATGTATGCAGATGATATTGTGCTGCTACTGAGAGTCTGGAAGAATTGCAAACTCTAGTTAAGTATTGCGGAGACGAAGGGGACGCTCTAGGCTTCAGTTTCAGCGCAGTTAAGTCGGGTCTGATGATTTTCAACGGCTCAACTGATCAGGGTCTTAAAATACAAGGCCTTGAAATACCTAGAGTAGCAGAATATAAATATTTGGGGGTATGGGTAAAGGAAGGATTGGCATACATTGGAAAGCATGAGCAATCACTTAAGGCCAAAGGGCGAAGGAATGCCGGGATAATGAAGCATAAGGCATTGTGGGGATACAATAGGTATGAGGTATTGAGGGGTATTTGGAAAGGAATTATGGTGCCCGGACTTACTTTCGGAAATGCGGTTTTGTGCCTAAAATCAGAGGTACAGTCGACATTAGACACAAATCAGAGATCCGTTGGACGATTAGCACTAGGTGCCCACGGCAAAACTACAAATGAGGTGGTACAGGGAGATATGGGCTGGGCATCTTTCAAAGTACGGGAAGCTCGGAGTAAAATATTATATGAGGAACGCCTGAGGAAATTGGACAGTAACAAATGGGCAGCTAAGGTATTTAAATACCTGTACCTAAAAAGCGTTGACTCACAATGGAGGAAAAGAACTAGGAAACTAACTAGTAAGTATACTATTAACAAGAACGGAGAAATAAAGAGCATTAAGCAACAGGTGATAAACACAGAATGTAAAAATTGGATAAATTCGATGAAAAAAAAAACAGAGTGTGGAATTATACCGAAAGTGGAAAATGCAGATCAGGAAGGAAGATTTCTTTGATAACTCAAGAGGCAGTGCCATACTTTTTGAAGCTAGATCAGGGTGTCTTAGAACACGCAGCTACAAAAAGAAGTTTAACGATGGAGATGACGCATGTGCTGTATGTGGAAACTCCAGTGAAACAATTGACCATATTATACTCGAATGCAATGGTATCCATCCGGAAGTTGATGCAGGCGCAATCACTGTTCCTGAAGCTCTGGGGTTTAGAGATAACAGTGGCCGGGTGAATAAACTGGCGGTGGAAACTAGCAAGAAACGGCTGGAAGATTGGTGGCTTAAAAGCAGAGAAGTGACATAATGTTAGTAATGTAGGAGCAAAATTTAACAAATAGAATGATGGTTTAGTTAACCATTCTAAATCAATAATTAAGATATATGGAGAAAAATTAGCATGATAGCTACTGCTACCACCCCGTTTCAAAGGGGACGCTCCTATATTCCATCCATCTTCCATCCATCCCGTCCCGCTAGGAAGATAAATGGAGCTGTGGCTTGGCTCCTCGCAGTAGTCGGGGCGCAGCCGCCCAGCAAGGCGCAGCCTAGGGCCATTGCTTTCGAAATTTTCCAGACTTAACCAAGCTAAGCCTTCAGCCAACTTTGACCTTCTTCTTCTTCGACTTTTTCTTCTTTTTGCCCATCTTCTTCATCTTCTTGTTTTCCTATATTTGTTCTCCTTCTTTTTAATCTTATTTTTCTTTCCTTCTTTTATTCTTCTTCTAGCTCATATTCGTCTTTTCTTCGTTTTTTTCTACTGCTTTATCTCTTTCTTTTTCTCCTTCGGACACTCTCGGTCTATACCACGTGACAATTGCTAAGCAACGGCGCTACACGCCGCGTAGAATACGGTACACGTACGGCACACGGTGCCGCGCCAACGACTTGAAAACCTAGCGCAGTGCAGCTTTTGCTACAAATCCGCATCATAAATTGGATCAAAATATACTAAGCACCTGAGCGGGCTGTCTAAGTTGACTAAAGGCACGAGCAAAGAAGGAAGAGAACAAAAGCGCAGTCAATATGCATGAATGGCTAAGAATTGGTGCGATTGCCAGAGATTTCAGCGCACCTTCTCAAATAAAAGCCTAATGTCACACGTATTATGTGCTGCAGAATTAGTCACGCGTAAAAGCAAAGATTTTTTGAACGCTTCCCACATTTGCGATTTGCCTTTTGTGTCTAGTGCCACAGGCCCTCCAAATCTAATTTTTTTTGCTATTCAAGCCTTGAACATGCAAATAGCCCCGAATTCTAAATATTTTGTCTAAGATATAGGTTTCTGTGTTCTAGAAATTTATCAACGTTCTAAGCGAATAACAGAAATATGATGCCATACCTGGTAGCTGACGTAGACAGCGTTAGGTTTTTCCAATACTACTCTGACCATGGCTGCTCCAAAACTCACCGTAGGATGCTGACCGATCTCACTGGGAGTTTTCGGGAAGATTCGAACTCGTGCCGCCTATGGTGTTTTCTGTCAAGCATCGCCACCCTCCTTTTCTTTTTGTTTCGACTACGCAACTGTTCTTAGCTGTTTCTGGCAACGCCACGAACGCGGCAACGATCGTTAACATGCGTATTTTGAGTCAAGGCATTTAAACATTAGGGTTCCGATAATTTGATCTGGTAATCTCCCAGGCTCAGCTTAGAGCGCAATAGCTGCTTGACCAGAAGCAGACATATGTCAAGCAACGAGCGCTAATTTTTAAATCTCCTCCACGTAAAATACATTTCAAGCACATCACCACATTTATTTGGAAATTAAATGAGAATATTACCGCTCCCCGCCAATCCGCCAATGCATAGCGCTACAGTACCTCTTGCTCCTGAGCACCTCCAACAGGAGTAGGAGTCCCTTTTATTAGGCACAAGAGCTGAAATATATTATTCGGTGAATGTTTCATACGTTTCCTTCAGTTCATTGTAAACGCACTTTGACGATTATAGCTGTTAAGCGCTTGCTGTCAATTAGGAAATGAACTGAATGAAGAAATGACTACCGAAAAAAAGCCAACAGCATAAGCAGTTGTACAAGACCAGTATGTAAAAGTTATATTACACCACTCAGGGATCGAAAGAAAATCTCAGAACACTATAGGCAACGTTTCTAACAGTATAACCCTTCTCTTATAAGCAGCGCTGCAATCCGTTTTGCAAGGCATTATAAGCTCCAGCTACCGAAGGAGAATAGCTGGGGAGGGAAGAGAAGCGAATGAGGGGATAAATTGTGAAATTAATGCACATGGGTCTAGAAGCCTTTGTCTAGGCTGGAATTTGTGATCTGACCCAAAAACGTTGATAAAAAAGTGCACAAAGCATGGGTAAAAAACAGTCAGACGGGCATGATGAATCCCAAGAAGCTAGTTCAGCGTTAGCACGCATGTCGGAACAACGGGTTAGCTGTTTGAAAAAATCCGATAGAGAATTATAACTGCAGCAAAATATATTAGGATAGAGCTAAGGAAAATTTTCAATAGCAAGGTAAGCTTACCGCGAATGCTACCAGAGAAAAGGGAGGATAACAATTTGAGGCTGCAGAGTTGACCTGTTAATAAATACTCATGCGGTCGTTTAGAGAACAGTGGGACCAGATGAAGCGTCAGTTCGAAAACCTGGCTGAGAATACTAGAAGCTGCATCAAGGTAAATAATATAAACATGTCAGAAGAAAAAAAAATAAGACAGTGAGATGACCTAGGAAGGCCTTCGCCAGACGTCTACAAAGAGCGACTGTGCGAAAACATTATTGCTCGCGATGCATGCTAAAGAAGAAAGTACCAGAAAGGAAAAAAAGAAACTGCAAATTACAAGACCTGGCGCCAGTGCACCGGCGCCACGCCAGCCTAGATAGGCGAGTTGGTACCTTTCTTTATCCTTAGTATCGAGCTGCCCTCTTCATCCTCTCCATTTGTATTTTATCGCCCTTCAGCATTTAAAGTCAGAGCGCTTTATAACTTGATTAATATTGTGCTCATCCTGCTTACAATGCTGCGAAACTGGTTATTCAAAGTCTACGCTTTACCGGCCCGGTGACAGTTTATTTACCTCCTTGTAAAATAATTTGTTAGCGACACATCGTACATATTTGGGGGAACATTTTATAAGGAAGATTACGTTAGACTATGTCGAACTGAAGCCTGCTTTTGTGTGCTAAATACATTCCGTTACAGAGCATTTTATCGTAGTGTCATTTTATAAATGAGCTCATCTTACATCTGTGCCGTGAAGAAAGATATGAATGAGTTGTATGCGTATTTTTACTGGACGCAATCCGAACAAGACAGAAGACGATTGATGACGACGAGACGATGCAATGCGGTTGCGCGTTCTCGCACATGTACCACATGGTGTGGGCATGCCTCTCTGACCCCGGTTACTACATTTCCCCCCACCTATCGGAGAGAGCTCAGAGGCTGCCCTGCTCGGCTGCTCTTGCAGAGATAGCGAAAGAGATCTCGTGGCTAGAACCGGGCTGACCGCGTGAGCCACACAGATTCCAGACTAGAGACCCCTTTTAGAATTTTTAAGGGGCAGTCCCTCAAAGCCAGTCACCACTCTTTTAGTAAATGGGCGTGGATGAATGTTTTCCGTCACCACAGCCATCGCTTCCTCTTCCTCGTACGCAATATTATCGGTTCCGTAGAGAAATAGTTCCCATTTTGGACAACAACGATGAATATGAACAGATGCATGGCATGACAATGGGTATGACTAGATGAGTGAAGACAGAATAGAAAGAAGACAACGGTTTGTAGCCACGATGATCGGATGAAATCTGGCTCAGGAGGTTATCAGGTGATAGGTCACCAACAGTCAATGGCTCAGGCTCATGTACGGGCCGCATAGAATGGACAAGGATGATGCCCTCACGTGTGGCAGCGTCTTGGTTCGGTGGTGTCCTCTGGTTGGGAACTCGATCAGTGGGGTCACCAGGTCGGGTCTCCCGTCATGTCTTGTGATGATGTGAGCGGCACCTAGGGTCGGTGGGGTGATTTACTTGCTTCCACCATTCATGTGTCTTATGGTCAGTGCAGTGGAATGGCGAGGTCACGTCGATTGCGGCAGTGTGTGAAATAGCCAGGTGATGCCTCTTAGGAAGCCGCCGCCGTTGACGTAAGCAGACGCAGGGCGCCGAACTTCCGTGACAGGATGAGGAGGAATGATGAATACAGACTGCATCTCCAACCAAAATTTTACGGGGTAGAAAGCCGGAGAACCGACAGAAGATAAGCCAGGATGATTTTAATGAATGCCGGTAATCCTGGCATGAGTGCTTCTTCCCGTGCCACTTCCCGCTTCCTCTTCGTCGTCCGTAACAATATTATCGAGCTCAGATGTAGCAGAACATTTTTTTGTACGCTTTTATATTATTGGTGCCCCTGCCAAATACTCTTGTTAAACAGCTTGGTACTTACGCAGATAATTATGTTGGCAAAGAAGTCAGAATGTTTTATTGCAAACAAATGCTAACAATAAATGGTGAATTGTATCGCTCTTTCAGCATATCGGTTCATTTTTGAGTGGCTGCGTTCCGGAGAGTCCTATTACTGGAGTTAGACTGATTCTTTGAATTATGATAGATATAGATTTTTGCGAATTGTTGAAATAATCATTTACATCGTAAAATACACTTGCTAGCCTAGCCGCATTTCATTATACATGCCTTCCTTAAAATCTGTTAAATTATTACTGATCATTTATAGGCATAACTGCTGGTCGGTTGGTGTGGTGTACTAAGGCGTTTTATGCTCTGTATCCACGAATTCTTTAATTAGGAGAAAATTGCCTTGAGGATGAGAGGAGCCGCGAGTGAATTTAATGCAGCTGTGATATCAATTCAGCCGGGAAACCAAGGACTTATCTGTTTCCAATCCGTGTTCTCATATTGTTACGAGGTGGAATGACAAGCGATGGAACACGGCGACACAACAGAAACAGAACGACGTGATGACATGATGATGAAATATGCTTTAATGGACAGCCGGCCTGGCGCGAGCGCTCCGCCTCGCGCCACTGCCCGCTTCATCTTCGTAGCACTAGCCGGGGCCACCGAGCGATCGTCCCGATCGATTGCTAGAAATCCATTGCATGAAGTGACGATGAACACAGACACAGGATTAGGACATGAAACGCTGGACACCACAATGAATGCGAAGAAGGGATGAATGCTGGCCTCGGAGCATCAGGTCCAATCTTCACCGTTTGCCGTAGGCCAACGCTCATGGACACGCCGAACGGCTTGGGCGGGGGTGCTGTCTTCGCTCGAGTGGTCGTGAGGTCGCTTCGTCGTGGGGTCGGTGGCGTCGGCTTTGGGCTCTTCCTGGTCGTCATGTCTTGTGGCCAGGGCTGGGGACGGGGCTGGAGAGAGCGGCTGGTCGGGTCTGAGCACAAAGGGCGGAGGCAAAGCTGGGCGGCGATCTCTACGGGCTCTCGGCCGATGGACCCAGCGTATGGTTGGCTTCGATGGTGCAAGGCGAGGATGGGGATGAACCGCACCTCGCCTTGTCAGATGGAAGGAAGGATGCACTAGGTGCGGTCCTCCTGTGAGGGTACAGACCTCAACCTGCGACCATCATCATCCTACGGCTACCCCAGGCAAGGCCTACCGCACCATAAGGTTTGGGGTTTTTTTGTTTCGGGGAGCGGGCTTTTCCCAGCCAAGGGGCTCATGCAATCCGGCCTGTTCCCACCGGGGCGGGGTCACCGTGCATATGCACCACGTCCGCACCACCCCGGTAGGTCGAAGCCTGACGCGAGCAAGGCTTCTAATATCTCACTTCGAGTTTTCCGTTTTCTTCTTTGAAGATCACTATGGGGGTGTCCCCATTCTTCAAAAAACTTCTTTCTGCCTAAGTGGCGTCTCTCTCTCTCTAGGTGGAACCATAGTTCTTTTCTTATTTTGGCCTTCACTTCATGGAGGCTCGGAGTCTTGTTCGAGTAGGCCGCTTGGCAGCGGGCCAACCACACCTGATAGTTGACCGCACCTCTAACCAAATGTTACGAGGTGGCATGACAAGTGATGGAACACTGCGGCACAACAGGAACAGAACGACATAATGAAATGACGATGAAATATGCTTTAATGGCCAGCGGGCCTGGCGCGAGCGCTCCGCCCTGCGCCACTGCCCGCTTCATCTTCGTAGCAATATAATGAAGATGGCGTAGAGGGAAGGTATATTTATTATTTTTCAGAGTATGATTTTAGTAACTTGGATTAGAAATATGCCGGAAACAATTTGGCATAAGTAGCAGCGAATGAATTACTCATGCATGTTTCGAATATATCCTGATGTTAGGATGATTCAATGCTGTAATTTATAGCAAAAACTATAGACTTCACAAAAAATGCTAGTTGAGCAACAGCTGTACTAGCAATAGGTAACTGATTAGAATCTGGATGGTGATTTTCGAGTTGTGGGGCTCCTTAGCCTCTTAGGGTGTTTCAAACCGCGCGCGCGTTTTTCTATTTGTATTGTGTTTGCACGGGCAGCGCGAGTGCGCATGAGCAAGCAGGTAATCTTGGGGGGCGTGATGTTAGCGGCGACAGACGAGGGTAGATAAGCGCGTCAGAAGCGAGGCGCGGGGCTTTTTGCGCCGGCGGAAAGGCCGGCGCGGGGCAACCGGCGAGCGTCATGGGCCAGCAGGGTGTGCACTGACGACCGAAAGAAGATCGCCGAAGCGAAGATTGAAGCAGTGCCTGCAGGAACAGCCTAGCCGTATTTCTGTGAGTTGCTGTGCCGCGAGGGGCAATCTTTCTTGTGTCGCCGTTAGCGCTTTGGCCCCATTGCTCGTTTTATTCGCTCCGCAGTGTGTGTTGTTTCGCCGCGGTAAGGCCCTGACATTCTTGCCGCTTTCCGTTGTTCTATTGTCGCGCGCATGAACAGCCTGTTCTCAGCGCAGTAGCGCCTTGTTTCTCTGTTTTTGCCTTTTTTTGTTTATCCGGAATAAACCGGTGTTTTTTAAGAAACTGGATTTGTCACTCGTCGGGCGAGACCATGGCTCGCGGACCCGTTTTTTGAAGGCGAGGCCTTCAAAGTATTGCTAATAAAGAGGGATATAGCACCACCAATTGGTTCAGCTTTTTAGCGTGCTGACATAAAGTGCGGTATGAATGCAGTCATCTTCCCTTGTTTTCTTCGCGCAGTGCTGGAGATGTGTATTCTGGATGTTTAGCCATTCTATTATAAGCTCTTCTATGCAATGAAGGTGTCGTTTGTACACGAAGAAATGTAATTGGTGGGGAGACCCGCTAGATGGTGTTGTTAGAATAGAGAAGTATTTTTTGTTGGCGTATAAAAGAGAGAAACGGCTTGACATCTCGTAGTGTTTGGCGTAAATAATGCCTTTTCGGAATCCTCGTGACTATTGGGATACTTGTATGTGAAAACAATCTGCTTCTTTGTTTGAGAGTGCGAACTCAGTGAATAATATTCAGAGTAGTAGATCTACGTCTTGGCATAATCAGTTTTGAGGTTTTTATGTCTTTCTAACTGATGATTTACTTTTTCAAACATGGCAGATTCTTACGAAGTGTCTGCCTACGCTGTGGGCTCTTTTCGGTGTTTGGTCTCTTGGCGGTCATCTGAGATTGTGGACGACTTCCGTGTAAGTTAAGCTTCCGATTTCGAAGCATTTTCGCTCCTTTGAGTATCTGCCTCGTCTAGCACCTACTACGATACTTCCTTTAAATAGCTGCAAAGGCAACTTCGTAATTTAGTTTCTGAGCTGAGTTGACTTGACATTTACTATTTTCACAAAGACTTAAAATGACGTCGCTTTTTGCGTGCATGTTTTCGAATACTGCACACTTCATTCAGGAGAGTATGTTTATAAAGTGAGCAACGTCTCTTAGTATTTGGAAGATTCTTCCTTAACACTTGTTTGTGCCGCTTCTTTCATGCCCACGGGTCGCTTATTTAAAAAAGGCGTAATTGCATACTGTGCTGGCGAAACTAATTATTGCCGTAACTAGCTGCTCGTTTTTTATTTTTGAAACCAACGACAAGCTTCCCGACAAAGCTGCTGTTGAACAATCGCGAATAGCAGAATTATCTCCATCTCTCTTAAATCACATTGGGACTGGTTTTCGATGCAATGCTGGAAAGGCAAAAGCAAAGAAAAAGCAAAGCTCTTATGAAAACCAGCATAGATAAATATTTTATGCCTATAATTTCGAGCACACAATCTGCTTGTGTTATAGACATTTTTGGTGGCACACTACTTTTTACTATACCAAAATTTCTCTTGGTAGTGAGTCGGTGCCCTATTTAGGCATCCTGCAACTGGGGTAAATATTCCCGTGTATGTGACGGCCCCTTTTTACCGGTAATACATGCATTCTCTTTTTTTGATCAATAACGTGCCTCCAACCCCAATATTTGTGTGGCCACTCTCTTGTGCAGTTCGGAGATTGTTTCAGCGCCGCAGTCGTTCTTTCCAGATAGTTCTAGTGTCCCGTCAGACATCGTATCGAATAACATTGGACGATTTGTAGGCTGCTGGACAATACGCGGAGGAAAATACGCAGGGGTTTGTGTACAGATTGTCACCAGTGATTTATATATATTTTTTTTGCCGTACTATTATCCCTTGTGTATTTTTGGTATGTGTTGCTCACTGCTGCCACTGTTACAGGTGCTGGGACCTCGTCAGGCCAACTGGCCTTTAGTCCCAGCCCCCTCTTTTTATTGAAGGAAAATAAACTTCATCATCATCATCAATATTGTAAGAACTGGCTACGAGAATCCGCGTCCGCTTGAGCAAAGCAAATAAATCTACGTCTCTGTTTATAGCTTGTTTGGCAGTCAGGGAGAGGAAATTCTCATAACGTGCTCACATCTTTGGTGCACACTTCACGCGGACCGTGCAAAACGCAAACAAATTACCATGAGAGGGATGAACATATTTGCCAGTGAGCGTTCACACTGGTCGTTTGTTCTCCTTTATAAGGTGGAAAAGGGGAAACAGGAGAACTGGTTAACACGATTTGGTTCGCTGTTCGTAATTTTAATCGCCGGCGCGTTTGAGCTTTCATTCAAAGCAGCAAGGCAGTAACGTCTGGTTGAATACAGAGAAGGTCCTCAACTGTGTGATTAGGTTGGTTTAGAGGCTTTATTGTTACAAACGACTCAGACAATAAGTTCTGAGCCGCTGTGGAAATTAGTTGAAGCATAATATGTGCAGCAATGTGCCTAGCTGCCAGCAGTTTTTTATCAAGTTTCATTGACTATTATCCTTCTTTTTTTTTTCAGGTGACAATCTACAAAGATGATGTAAGTACCACATATATTGGGTAGAATGCCTATTTCTCGGTAAACATTTATTGTACATGGGAGAACCAAATTCTATCAGAAAACCAGCCATCGAATATAGGGAATTAAATAGTTCAAGTCGTTCATATAATACATTTTATGCTTTCTGCAATACTGTGGTCGCACATAGCCATACGCTAACGGACGTTTGAACAGCACTGCGAAGTAGCTTTATGTTTGTCACGGTGATGCGGCCAAATATTCAAACTTATCATCCTGCTGATTAATCACCAGAAAGGCGCAACCCCATAGTATATAGGGCTTAGCGTTCCACGGCGGCATCGGTTCTGACAGGCGTCGTATTAGAAGACTGTGGACATATTTTCACCTGCTAGAGTTGTATTTTTTCCACTGCACAAACGTCGTCGTCGCGTCCGGCTGTGAATTAGTGTCCTCGGAACGAAGTAACAAATGAGCTGCAGTGGTGCGTAAAAAAGGTTACGTGCAGCGCAGATGCAAACCCGACGCACCTAAATGTTTCTCTCTTTCTATAATATTTATAGAAAATGAAGCAAAGCCTTATACTCTAACTAACGCACACAGATACGGGGAAAACCTGTCTTGGCCCGACGCTGTTTCATCATAGTAGATCATACATAATTCTTCTTTTAAACATTCAACTACTTCCCTAGTCGACGACACAAAATAGCTGTATCACCTTAAGTTGTGATTTAGTCAGACTTCTTAAAACTTACTTTACTAAAACAATTCTTCATATGTGGGTTCAACTGGCTGTTAGCAATTTTACAAAGAAAGATTTAGAACTGGATATGAAGTTAAAGACCCTGCATCCTAGATATTTATATCCTGTATTGCTACTGCGGAACTGTGCAGCTTCGTAGCGAATTCGCCGAAAAAAAGCCCAAACTGGAAGCTCTGCTTGATACTACTTTATCAAAAACACGGGCCCTTTAGGTTAATCACTTTGGCAGTTGAAATTCTCTAGGTGAGGCAATATTAGGGACTTCAATGGTACACTCGATTTGAGAGATATGTGTCCCATGATGCATAGTGTCTATCGCAAATGTCACACACCTGGCTTTGTAATGTAGCAGAAACATTCTTCAAGGAAATGCAGGTCAATCTCTTTTTTTCTTAGAGACATCGCTTTAAATAATGCGCAGTTATGTTTTTGTTTTGTTTGGCTATGGTTACCATCATCTAAAACAGAGTGCAAAAGTAAAACAATGGACAAGTGAAGAAACACGCACCCCTAGCACTAGAAGTAACGCTTAAGCGCTTGTGGTGTGTGTTTCTTCAGTTGTCCGTTGTAGGGATTTTGCATTCTCTTTTACATCATAGATCAATACCGAAAAGCCCAAATTTTCACCCTTGTGAATAAAGCGAACAATAGCTTCTATGCACTTCATGTGTTGTGTTATGCCTGAAGTGCTATGTAAAAACCCTCAGCAGATGTTGAAAATTTATATTTTGGGTTATACGGTTGTAAATGTAATTTACCTCAAATCTTACTGGTTGTTTAATTCTGCCTTAAGTACGCGGTACTAGAGAAAGCGGCCTATGGGATTGCATGCCTCTGCATTACAGTGTTCGAGGAAATAATTAGGGCCGAATTCTAGAGAATGCGACGCCGCAGTAAAGTTTTCAGAGTAGGCTTAGATATAACCAACCTCTGCCAGGAAATTACCATTAGTGTGAACAGATCATGACAGAGTGGCATAATCGTTCAATTGGGAACAACTTGGACAACTTGCCTGGCGTTCAGCGCTAAAGCAAACAGTTCTGCAAATAAGTGCGTTGCCTACCTTCGCTACAGTTTGATCGTTTGATGCTTGGCCGAACTAATTAACTCGCTACCGACTACCGAGAGGTGCATATTAACCGAGAAGTTTATCTGCTGCCACTGAAAAGTTTTATAGAAACGAATACTAGCCCACACTGTAATTTGCCGCTACAATTAGAGTGCCTCTTTTTATTGTAAGCCCCAGATAACGTATCATGCGTTGGTGAAGAGAGGGGTTGGATGCGAAATGTAAGTGGTCCCTTCTATGCAGTCAGCCGCAAGCTCAAAGAAATTTAAAATCGCAAGTGGCGCCAGAAATGAGGACAAGGAATTGCATGTAAAAACAGCCCTGTGCGCCATTGTCATCTGAAGGGAGTTATCGTGGAAATGTTCGAGTCACAATCGCTGAGTCCATCCCCATTTCTTCCAGGGCTTGGGCAACCAGAGTTTACATATTATGCGGCAAATCAAGCGAAATGGCAAAGTCACTAAAAAGTACAGCATTCTGATATCTGACCTTTTGCCTTGGACTTACTACGTCGTGGGCCTGGAAGGTTGTTCTGCTGGGAACTGCAGCGATCCAGTGAATGCAACATTCAGCACCCCACCGGAAGGTAGGCAGATAGACCTCGGTCTTCATTCCGCTGTAAAATACGACCACAGAAAATATAGTCAATGGCTGACCAGGTTGACTTTTTTATCGTTGCACTTCAGTGGTGGGCAAACCTATTTGGCATTTCGACAGATGGACTGGACAGCATAAACTTTCAGAATTAAGCGCGAAACTTATTTTCTCTCCCTCCCTAATCTGCCCCTAGTAGAGCTTAAAAGAATAGGTACTTGCTAAGTTTATGAATTGTGTTTACTGACATAGGAGGTTTTGGTTGGACAGCTTTCGAAAGAAACGTTAAACTTTAAAGGCAAGTAGATACGTTTTGGATGCAGGATTATCTCGTCCTAAGCAGTATGGTACAAATGGTGGAAAATAAGTAACCAATACCGTTAGAATTACTTCATATGAAATGTACTAATTTCAGTGGTTAATTACAGCCCCAGAAAATTGAATGAATGAATGAATGAATGATATTTTTATTAACTCTCACAAGGTTACATGGGTAACAAAAGAGAGAGGACGCTAGGCAAAAAGCTGCATTGTTGCATCTTGAGAGCCACCCTGCGCCCTCTGCCGGCGTATATAGTCCAGCAGCTGATCACAACAGCAGTGGAAGAGCGTCCTCGCAAGCACAAAAGAAATACATCCACAGAATACATACATTAACATTTGCTTAAAGTTATGCCTGTATTATCATTCGACATAATTTCACAAAAGAAACTACTCAACAGTTTTATGTACAGGAAACGCATTTATAATCAACCGAGATACAAATCAAATAGACTGAAGATACACAAAGCTTTACATATATGTTTTAATCACGATGTGAAAACTACGCACATTCAAACAAAGGAATAAGTGTTACTAATTTATGCCGTGAAGTTTTTTCAAGTATGACGTTGTTCTTGTGCAGAATGTTGAGGTAATGGGGTAGATTGTATGTCAGTGACTGCTTACCGCATGTAGTGCGGCAGAAAGGTACGGGCCGTGACATTTTGTTCCGTGTATTATAAGATGGAATGGAGCATTATTAGTTGAAACAGCGTTTTTATGCATAGAGATTGACTTGAATGGGAATAACTTTGAGATTTTCATGATATTGAACCTTGCAAAGAAGGCACCCGTATGAGTACAACACGGCACATTAGCTATTAATCTAATTGCTCGTTTTTGCGCCGTTAGAATTTTTGTTTGGTTTTGCTTGGTGGTTGTCCCCCAGACCATGAGACAATAAGTTATATGTGGCAATATAAATTTAATGTAAATTAATATTTTCACTCTAGGCGGAAGTGTGTGCCTCTGGCGGCATAGGATGCCATTGATCCTGTTTATTTTAGAGCAGATATTCTCAGTATGGTTATCCCGATTAAGTGATTCGGTCCAAACAACACCAAGACATTTTACATCTGGCACGACATAAATTTTTTTGTTTGCTAACCAAAAGTCAAAATTTGCACCTACCATTCTGTTTTTGGCTCAAAATATTATTGATTTTTTCCTCGTGATGTTTACCCTTAGGTAGTTCTTAAAGGACCATTGACGCAGGAATTCTAAAACTGATTGCCGTGTTCTAGTAGGTCTGTTTCTGTATTACCTGAGGAAAGCACTGTGAGGTCGTCTGCATACGCTATTATGGTTACAGGAAGGGGAGCAGAAATTAACTGAATATTTAGAGAACAGTAGTCGGTTCCTATTTCGTCAATTTATATTCTTATTACATTATTCGAAATTTCTTTCCATAACTCAAATTCCTAATTTCTGCGCTAAATTGGTGTTACTTGCATCAAAGTTTAAAGACCGTGTTATTTTCACCGATGTTTATTTTCCAAGATGTCTTCGCTGTTTATGGAATCTTTTCGCTTGAAGACGACATCCGCTACACTTAACATTCCCTTATTATACCGGCTGGAGGACAAGCCAGCGATATTCTATACTGATAGCTCACACAGTTGCTCATATTTGTAAAATACTTCAATGGCTGTTTCTATGCCCTCTATAAACCATAACCATAAACCATAAAAAGCCGCTTCAGTTAAGACCGCTGAAAATCTGAAGAAATTCGCTGCAGGTGATTTTTGAAAACATAACATCATTGGCAGAATTAGCTTGCTCATAGAACAAGGGGATTTTACAATGCTAAACTTAGTGAGGTGTATCGCTAAATGGCACTCAAAGAAAACATCGCGGAAGATGGTGCCGAAATGTTCGATCAGGATTTAACAACCAATCAAGGGAATAAGCATTAGCAATAATATAAGCAGGTGCGATGCCTGACCCCATTGTTGTAAGAGGCCGCGCTAAGGCGCATTAGGAACGTGCCTAGGAACACTTAAGAAAAATTAGAGGATCTCTTAGATATCTCTTACGAGGAGAATGGCGCAAGCCTACCCTTCCTATCCTTGAATTTGCCTCCCATCGTTAGCTTCTTGTCGGCATTCGTTGCAGTGCTATATATAATTATAATGGGTTTACAGGAAAGGTGCAGTATTTATCACACTTTCTCCGGCAAGTGTGTTTGGACGGTGCACCATCTTTCCAGTCACGTGGCAATCCTTGGCGCGTGTTCAAGTGTGGTATTGCAGATGCCATGGACGCCTCCCAGCACGGCCAATCAGAACGCCGCAAAAGCGGGACACACTTTGGCCACGACAGCATTAGCCAATTAAGGCTTTCGCCTTACTAATTCATTCCCACCATCACATTTGAGGCAGGGTAGGTGAGGCGAGAAACAGGCAAGTCAAAAATCAGGCTTTGGGAAGGCTTCAAAGGACCCAGTGAACACAGAAGGGGCCCTATCAAAACATGTGGAAAAGAGCCAAAAGCTGGTGGAGGCGATAGATAGAGGTAGATAAGGACCTACTCTTTCTGTGTGAAACGTGACGAAGCCTGATAAGAGGACGTAAAAAACTAATACAAAAGAAAGCTCTAACTGAAAATGGCGTAGGTAGAAGGAAAGCTTCCGAATATGCTGATCAGATAGGAACGCAACACTGGGAGATATTCAAAAGCTAAATAAAAAACTAGCACATCCATTAAAATGAAAATGCCTACTTTCCCAGCAATAAAAAATCAAATAATACAAGCACTGAAAGACTTGTGCATTGGAGCGCGGCCATGCAGATACCATCAGGCATACAGGAAAAATAATGGCCCGAATTTAGAGAAACGCACTGCAATAGAGAAAGGAGGAGCAGCATTTGAAAAGCCATAAAAAATGCTGCCGCTTGGAAGGACAATGAAACAGACCAACTTAAAAAATATCAGAAATATCAGAAAAAATTTAATAAAGCCTTTGAAAAGAGATTCAAAGAAGGCACTGTACCGGCCGGGTCAGGAGAATCATTCGGACGTAATGATACCCAAAGTGGGGAAAATTGTACAGATTGCTAATCTGTGACCAACTTTTCTTATCTCCTGCCTGGAAACAATCTATGAAAGAATCATTGGAATTATACTACAGTTTTATCTGGAAGACAACGAACTTACATCGAGTTTTGATTTGGAAACAAACTGTCATCGCAGGACATTCATATCTCCTTCTAAATAATAACGCGCTAAAGAAAATGCCGCAAAAAGGAGTAAATATTGTCCTAGCACAAGGAAATAAAAAGGGCCTTGAGAATATATGCGATATCGCAATGTTGGAAGGACAAAATAATTCAGGACACAAAAATGGGAACTTGAGATACGTTATGGCCTGCTTAACCGAAAGAATGGCTACTTTTTTTAAACAGCACTACATTAGAGAGATTTTAAACCTCAAAAGAATACTGCACGTTCTGAGGTATCGCCCTTACTATTCAATATAGAAATGGTGGGAGATATAAAAAAACACATAAGATATGCAGAAGATATCACCCTATGTATAACAGAAAGATTCATATGAGAGAAACACGAGGCTGCAGGTGGCAGCGGAACTAGTCGGTGGATACTTCAATGAGCTTGTGCGGGCGTTCTGGGAAGATAAATTGATGCATGTGAGAATAAGGAAAGGCATTAGGAAAACAATTTCATTATCATTGAAGAAGGTAAACCAACCAAGGAGACGACAGAAGTATAAATCCTGGAAATATGGCTGAGCATGGGTACGAATCCAACGAAACCATAGCAATCTCAAGACACAAATGGAAGGCTTCATGAGACAAGCTTGCAAAATAAACTGCGGAGAGGAATGAAGGAGGCGTGTAGGATGCTGGGCTAAGGATATACGCACCGCAAGATCAAACCCAGACAGATTGATCTGTCAAGGCCACAAAACTAAGAATTCAATAAGCTTAACTGCATTCCATTTGATACATCGGCGTTGAACCATGGCATGACTGGTTCACTTATCCCGTAAAAATTAGTTTATCTCTCCTGACCCCAAGCAGTCATGTGCACCTGTGGTGGAACGTTATGACGCGATCGCAGTGTCCCAGACTTGGCCTTGTAGCCTTTTTAGCACTTAGGTAACTGATTGCAGAAAAAAACATTACTGTTTTAATAAAGCAATAAATGCAGCACACAGACAAAATACGACCGTTTATAATTAACCCAATTCATACTACTCACGTCACAAGGCAACAGTTTCAGAATTTTGCAGGGCACTGGCTCCTCAATACCATTTTTCCTATTTTGCAGTGATATGCCAAGCATTGCCTTTATCTCATAAAGAACCATCACCCTCTTTCCGCGCCTTCAAAAACAATTATACAACGTTTTTTTAGTGATTGCCATATGGGAATTTACATATCAGAAAGCCCAAAATATCCACCTCCTAAGCACTATTCTTTCGAAGCTGCAAAGCATAGAGAGGCGAAATAACTTGTTTAAACATCACCGACTACATCAGTACATTGCTCAAAGTTTCAGCTGAAACTGTTTTTTAATATAATTATTAACTTTATTATTATAATTATTATAATTTTTAATTTTCAATCCTTATATACTTACCAGTCCGCGTTGCCTGAGGGTTCAATTGCCCCGGCCAATCCATAGAAAACAAACAGTTCTCCCGTTGAAACTGGCAGCCGATTCATGTAACCTTCCTTCGGTTTTCTCGCAACCATTATTATTGCACGAGGCTTAGAAACTGCTAGAATAAAGAAATGCGAATATGTATATTTCTCTCCTTCTAATTTCAATTAAAATGATATCTATACAATCTCCATTTCGGTATTACTTGTAGAGCACTTATTTTGGGCCAACTTGCACCATTATTATTGCACGAGGCTTAGAAACTGCTGGAATAAAGAAATGCGGATATGTATATTTCTCTCCTTCTAATTTCAATTAAAATGATATCTATAAAATCTCCATTTCGATATTACTTGTAGAGCACTTATTTTGGGCCAACTTGCACCATTATTATTGCACGAGGCTTAGAAACTGCTGGAATAAAGAAATGCGAATATGTATATTTCTCTCCTTCTAATTTCACTTAAAATGATATCTATACAATCTCCATTTCGGTATTACTTGTAGAGCACTTATTTTGGGCCAACTTGCACCATTATTATTGCATGAGGCTTAGAAACTGCTGGAATAAAGAAATGCGAATATGTATATTTCTCTCCTTTTAATTTCAATTAAAATGATATCTATACAATCTCCATTTCGGTATTACTTGTAGAGCACTTATTTTGGGCCAACTTGCACCATTATTATTGCATGAGGCTTAGAAACTGCTGGAATAAAGAAATGCGAATATGTATATTTCTCTCCTTCTAATTTCAATTAAAATGTTATCTATACAATCTCCATTTCGGTATTCCTTGTAGAGCACTTATTTTGGGCCAACTTGCGAAAATATACTGAGAAGTCACGCTGAACCCATTATTGTTACGGATGCACTCCACAAGAATGAAACATAACAAAGTACTTTTAACGTGCAAATAGCGGCAATAGATAGGCGCACTATCAGATGCGCTGAACGGAGCGTTAGGGGCTAAGAAGATTCATTTCAAATATTTAAAACACTTCCCTCTAGGGGGTCACCGCTCGTACATAGTGCTGCAAATCGGTAGTATTAATAAAATGTCTGTAGTACTTCTGCACATTATGAAATCGTCAGCTAGAGGTTGAATGAATGAATGTGTGGATGTACTGCACTACTACATTGTGCCCTATAGCAGAACATTTAGCTTGCGCAATTTATACCGTGCATTGCAAATGAACCCGCGGGTGTGTTTGCGCGCATTGCCTTTTTTAGAGAAAGAACCAGGAGGGGGTGGTTTGTAAATTGTCAAAACATTGCCGTGAAAGCAGTCAATGAGATTATGCGTTTAAAATGAATGTGGATAGAATTAATATTCCAAGATTAAAACTTATTATTGAAAATGGTAATATTACTAAATGTATCACAATAAATGTGCTAAGCCATCTGCAGCTTGGAGTTTCCCCAAACAGGCGGCGGCCGTTGAGTTCAAACTCCATAACATGACAGTGTAGGGCAACAGGACGAAGACACAGAAAGACACAGAAAGGGTACCCAACACTCTGCCTGTGTCTTTCGCTTTTTTGCGCTACACTCTCATGTCATGGATTACCGTTACCTACTAGCCCAAGTTTACACGCTTGTTAGTTCAAACTGCTCTGCATAATGATGTACAGCACACTGAAAACCACGGCGATCACCAGGTCGAACCTTATTCCTCAAATCAGACATTTCGAATCAAGAAAGTATCTGCACATTTTTTCCAGGCAGATATTATTGTGCTTTAATTGATTTATAATTACAAACTTTCACTTTATTGTTTGCAGTGCTGCCAGCTCCGTCGTTTACGGAAGTCAAAGCCACAGGTTCAAGCTCATTCGAAGTTATTTGGCGGTTCGCTCAACGCGATCCTCGTCTCTTCGACGGCTTTAGAGTGCGGTACTGTCCGAACGCACTCGACTCTTGTTTTCTGGTTTACACTAATCAAACCATTCTCACTGTGGACGGCCTATCACCTCAAACGTTTGTCAAGGTTTACGTGGCGGCAGAGTACAAGGACATAAAAGGGAAGCTTCAGCGTGGGCCCGAAGCAGGGACCTACGTTACAACATGGACTGACGGTGAGAAGGTTTTAGACCTAGGTACTTCACACTTGAATTTCTGTAAGTTAATTTTGACACTGCCTAAAGAAAGTGAGATGAAAGCGCAGCAATACTGCAGTTGCCTTGTCTGACGGAACTTCTATTGCTGACAGCAATATGTGCAACCCGTCCGAACATTCACAAGGTTCTAATGCGTTTTCCCCAATTCATTTATAATCTTGTCAACCCAGAAATTCCAATTTGGCCTTTGATTATTACCCAGACCATCAGGCGCACATAATTGTTCTAATGTCTCCTTCATATAAATTAAGCGAATAAGGATTTGTACTTTCATGCATCATGTGAACGGGATGCATGTAAGACCACTGGCAACAATGATTTGAAATAAACATACAGATATAGAGTAAAATAGACCATCATCATCTAGAGAAGACACTTAACTAAATGGACACATATTGTGTTTGTATAGATTACTATATTATCTTTATTCTAAGGGGTCACAATATTGTCACGTAGTTGTAACGAGGTCGACGACACAATTGAAGAATCGATGATTGCACTAAAGAAACTGTTTATTTGGGCTGACTTGCGCCCACAAAAGAACTAAGCAACTCGGCGGCGGCGATAGAAACAAACGTGCTCGTCGATCGTCGAACAAAGAATGCTCGTCACACTCGGCAACGCTCAATTTAAAGGCTGCACAGAACAATCTAGATAACGTCGCAAACAGCTACCAGCACGGGCTGGAACATTGTGGAAAGACACCCAAGTTGCCGGAACCTTCGAGACAGATCTCGGTGCATCTTGCGCTACAACAAAACTGATAAAGGTGTGACTCTCGACATCGAGCATTAACAAAGATTACGGAACTGATACGCGGTCCAGAATCAGAGTGATAAGCCTGTATGCCGGTGGCTGTTAAAAAACAACAAATACTGTTTTGAAGGTTTCGCGGCATTACTCCGCCCTTAAAAAAAAACATCGCCTCGATGTTCCAGAACAGAGAAACTTAAACATAAACACTGCAAAGTTTAAACACCACAGATTCTTTCGCGTGCGTAATAAGGCTTCAGTCGCACAACATGTACAATTTCTGGACGTGCGCGTAGCCGTTGTGATGCTGACGTTCCGTCGGGAATGACTTCATAGTCCAGTCGTCCGACGCGGCGAAGGATTTTGTATGGTCCAAAGTATCGACGCAACAACTTTTCACTTAATCCGCGACGGCAAATTGGTGTCCAAACCCACACTTGGTCTCCTAGATTGTACTCTGCGTGGCGTCGTCGTAAATTGTATCGTCGGCTGTCGGTGCGCTGTTGGTCTTTAATACGCAGCCGTGCGAGTCGTCGGGCTTCCTCCGCACGCTGCAGGTAGGCGGCGACGTCAAGGTTGTCCTCGTTGGTTACGTGCGGCAGCATTGCGTCGAGCGTCGTCGTGGGCTCCCTGCCGTACACAAGCTTAAACGGGGTCGCTGTGGTCGTCTCCTGGACTGCCGTGTTATAGGCGAAGATCACGTGCGGCAAGATGGCGTCCCAGGTCTTGTGTTCAGCGTCTACGTACATAGCGATCATGTCCGCGATCGTTTTGTTCAGGCGCTCCGTAAGGCCATTGGTCTGGGGATGGTACACAGTTGTTCGTCGATGGCTTGTGTGACTGTATTCCAGGATGGCTTGCGTCAACTCTGCCGTAAACGCCGTTCCCCTGTCCGTGATGAGCACTTCTGGGGCGCCGTGTCGCAAGAGAATTTGTTCGACAAAAAATTTGGCGACTTCTGCCGCGGTACCATTTGGTAGTGCTCTTGCTTCGGCGTAACGGGTAAGGTGGTCAGTGGCCACGATGATCCACTTGTTATCCATAGACGAAGATGGAAAGGGGCCAAGGAGATCCATCCCAATTTGTTGAAAGGGCAGGATTGGGGGCGGAATCGGGTTTAGTAGTCCCGCTGGTCTGATCGGCGGCGTCTTGCGTCGTTGGCACTCACGACACGTCTTCACGTAGTGGGAAACTTCGGCAGGCAGTCGCGGCCAGTAATACTTCTCCTGGATTCGACGCAACGTGCGCGCAAATCCGAGGTGGCCTGCTGTGGGCTCATCGTGCAACGCCTGTAGAATTTCTTGCCGAAGAGTTTTAGGCACTACGAGAAGCTGCGCGGTCTTGTTGGGTGCAAAGTTCTTCACGAGGAGGCCATTGCTTAACGTGAATGATGATAAATGTCGCCTGAACACACCAGGAGGGGAAGCGGTCTTTGCTTCCAAGTAATCGGCTAGCGCTTTCAGCTCATGGTCTGATCGCTGTTGTTCTGCGAAACTGCTGGCGCTTACCGGTCCCAAAAAGGCGTCATCGTCATCGTCCTTCGGGGGAGAATCGACGGGAGCGCGGGATAAGCAGTCTGCGTTGGAATGATTCCGGCCGACTCATAGCCTACAGTCATGTCAAATTCTTGAAGCCGTAGGCTCCATCTGGCAAGGCGGCCGGAAGGATCTTTCAAATTAGCCAGCCAGCAGAGCGCGTGATGGTCGCTTACCACCTTGAATGGTCGGCCGTATAGGTATGGACGAAACTTAGAAGTAGCCCAGATGATCGCAAGGCACTCCTTCTCGGTCGTCGAGTAATTGACTTCGGCTTTTGTGAGAGACCTGCTAGCGTAGGCGATTACTTTTTCCTGTCCGGCAGTCTTCTGGACGAGAATGGCTCCTAGGCCTACACTGCTCGCGTCGGGGTGAATTTCGGTCTCGGCGTTTTCATCAAAGTGGCCAAGTACAGGAGGGCATTGCAGGCGGCGCTTAGGTTCGTCGAAGGCTTTTCCTTGCGGCGCTTCCCATTTAAAAGGTACGTCAGCCTTTGTAAGCTGCGTCAACGGTTCGGCGATCCGCGAAACGTTTCTGACAAATCGTCGATAATAAGCGCGCAGCCCAAGGAATCGGCGCACAGCTTTCTTGTCGGCAGGCGGTGGGAATTGTGCGATTGCAGCTGTTTTCTCATGGTCTGGGCGAATACCGTCCTTGCTAACGATGTAACCTAGGAATCTGAGTTCTTCGTAGGCGAAGTGACACTTCTCTGCTTTTAGCGTTAGCCCCGATGACTTGATGGCTTCCAGCACTGTCTGTAGTCGTTCTAGGTGGTCTTCAAAGTTTGACGAGAAGACAACAACGTTGTCCAAATATACCAGACAAATTTGCCACTTCAAGCCTGCCAGGACTGTGTCCATTACTCGTTGAAACGTGGCTGGTGCGGAGCAGAGGCCAAATGGCATCACCTTAAATTCATAAAGGCGGTCCGGTGCGATGAATGCGGTCTTCTCGCGATCTCTTTCTTCGACCTCAATTTGCCAATATCCGCTCTTCAGGTCCATCGATGAGAAGTACCTTGCATTGCAGAGCCGGTCGAGAGTGTCGTCGATGCGGGGAAGCGGGTAGACATCCTTCTTCGTTATGCTATTCAAGCGGCGGTAATCAACGCAGAAGGGAAGTGTGCTGTCTTTCTTCTTGACCAAAACGACTGGTGCCGCCCAGGGGTTGTTCGATGGCTGGATTACGTCATCACGCAGCATTTTCTCAACTTGATCGCGAATGGCCTGGCGTTCTCGCAGCGATACACGATAAGGGCTTTGGCGCAGAGGTCGGGCGTGTTCGTCCGGTATTATACGATGCTTGGCCAGTGGTGTTTGTCGTACCATCGATGACGATGAGAAGCACTAACCGTAGCTTCGAAGAAGACTGCGAATCTGGTTTTCCTGCTGTGGGTCAATACTGGGTTGATGTCAAATGTGGGCTGACGGAATTGGTCCGGTGCATCTTCCAGTGGTTGGTCGTGGAGGGCGAATACGTCTTTGAGGTCCGCTAATTCGTCGAGAAAAGCTATGGTCGTGCCCTTTTTCAGATGCCGATATTCTTCGGTGAAGTTTGTTACCAGAACCTGAGCTTGACCTCTCCGGAATTTCGTGATGCCTCTTGCGATGCCGACACCTCGTTCTAAGAGCAATTGGATATTTCCTTCGACGATGCCTTCAGCGGTTTCGATGTTGGCGCTACCTACGCAGACTGCGAACTTGATCGGGGCGGGACGTTCAATTCTTCGTCGAGGACGTTTAGAGGGATGTGTTGCATCGACGTCGTCGTAGCAGGAACAGCTTTGTCTGCAGAGAGCTTGAAGAGCTTGGATCGGAGGTCGATGACAGCCCTATTTTCAATTAGGAAGTCCATACCTAAAATCACGTCGCGGGAACACGGCTGCAAGGCCACAAAGCTGGTGGGGTAAGTACGCCCATTTACGGTTATTCTTGCAGTGCATCGTCCCGATGGAGTAATCAGGTTGCCACCTGCGGTGCGAATCAGTGGGCCATCCCAAGTGGTGGTAACTTTTCTGAGCTGAGAGGCTAACGGTCCACTAATGACTGAATAGTCAGCTCCGGTGTCTACTAGGGCAGTGACTCTGCGACCGTCGATATCAACTTCAAGGTCACTTGTTCGCGTTGTCGCATTGCACGTGGGCCTTAGTGTCCGATCTCGGCTTTGTCGTTTTTTCAGGTCATGGCCGGGGCAAACCGTTGTTACTTCGATGGGCGGCGGTGTCTGCTTGCACTCTGGTCGTGTTGTCGTCGATGTCGTCGTGTGGAGCGGCGATGAAATGGTTGCGTCGTCGTTAGCGGTCGTCGGCGGAGGAGGATGTTCGTCTTTTCGCCATTGAGCAACCTCACCTCCAAAGGTTGCTCTGTTTAGTTTCCCCTGCGCGGGCTTGGGGACCTTCCGCGCATACTCTCATCGTAGGTACGGCCTGGCGACGCAAAGCGGGCCCTGTACGGCGATGGAGATCTGAACCGACGGCTTGGTGGACTGCAAATCCGCGGAGACCGATTCGTCAGTACGGGCAGTGCCGCACATTGTGACCGGCCTCACCGCAGTGGAAGCATAATGGCCGGTTGTTTGCAGTCCTCCAGGCGTCGCACTTCCTGGGTAGGTCGTTGGTAGGGTTGGGGGATGGGGGCCAAGGGGCGGGTTTCAGGATCAGGACGGTAGCGGCGAGGGCTGGGAAAGTCATCACGTCGGGGCGGAGGGCGACGTAATGCACCAGCGTAGTTCATCGCTGTTGCTTCTTGTGCTGGAACAGTCGCAGCCATCGCTTGAGGAACGCCCAGAGCCTGCTGGACTTCTTCACGGTCGACGTCCGCGAGCGTCGCCACCTGCGGTTGTTGCGATGATGGCATCAGTCGGCGGAGCTCCTCTCTCACGATCTCCCGGATGAGGTCCCGAAGGTTCTCTCCGCTTGTAGATGCGCTGGGCTGGTGGATTGAGCAGTCCGGCTGAAGTGGTCGCTCGTAGTGGCGCATCCGGGTGGCCAACGTCTTCTCAATAGTAGACGCCTCCGTTTCAAATCCCGCCACAGTGCTTGGCGGATTTCGCACAAGACCCGCAAAGAGCGACTCTTTAATGCGTCGCAAAAAAGTTTGATTTGCTCACCTTCGGTCATATTAGGGTCGGCGCGGCGAAAGCGGCGCTTCATCTCCTCAACGTACGCCAGGACAGACTCGTTAGGAAGTTGCAGTCTTGACTGAAGGAGGGCCTGGGCTCTTTCCTTTCGGACGATGCTTGAGAAGGCAGTCAGAAACGCTTCCTTGAAAGTCTCCCAATCCTTCATAGTTGCCTCATGATTTTGGAACCAAACTCGGGCATGTCCTTGAAGAACAAAGTAGACTTGCCTAAGTTTCGCGGTGTCATTCCAGCCGTTGAAATCTGCCACACGGTCGAAAAGGTCCACCCAATCTCCCGAATCTTCATCCGGTAGTCCATGGAAGCAGGGGGGCTCCCGGGGTTGGACGAAAATAACCGGTGCTGTAGGCTGGGCCATTGTCAGCGTCGATGCCTTCCGAGATCGAATGGGGTGAAGCAGCAGACCGTGTTAGGGTTGTATGCCTAGAAGTCGGCGGCTGGCTCGGTGACCTGTAGGCTGGTCTTCCAGGGCGACAGGACACGGCTTGGGTATTCGCTTGAAGGATCAAAGGCAGCACCTCCACCAGATGTCACGTGGTGGTGAAGAGGTCGACGACACAATTGAAGGGTCGATGATTGCACTAAAGAAACTGTTTATTTGGGCTGACTTGCGCCCGCAAAAGAACTAAGCAACTCGGCGGCGGCGATAGAAACAAACGTGCTCGTCGATCGTAGAACAAAGACTGCTCGTCACACTCGGCAACGCTCAATTTAAAGGCTGCACAGAACAATCTAGATAACGTCGCAAACAGCTACCAGCACGGGCTGGAACATTGTGGAAAGACACCCAAGTGGCCGGAACCTTCGAGACAGATCTCGGTGCATCTTGCGCTACAACAAAACTGATAAAGGTGTGACTCGCGACATCGAGCATTAACAAACAAAGATTACGGAACTGATACGCGGTCCAGAATCAGAGTGATAAGCCTGTATGCCGGTGGCTGTTAAAAAACAACAAATACTGTTTTGAAGGTTTCGCGGCAATATGTGCCTACTTGTTTCAGCAGGAGCAGGTGCTAAAATTAGATAAACGTTGCTGGATACTAAAATGTGGTTGCTTTCTTCCAAAAGCCGCAGAGGCATGGCTGAATAAAATTCTATTATATATCATACAGAGCACAGCTACTGGACTACAAGTTTGACGAGCTCTCTCAAATCAAGTCCCCGTACCCTGGGCGACATTCAAAAATGGATCTTGGTTTATATACTTCGATTTCAAGCTCTCAGTCTTTTCTTGGAACACTTTAATGAAATATTTCTGCCTATTGCTTTAAGCATATCTAAAGCTGCTCGAAATGAATGCTCTACATACCCAGCTGTTAGGCTGCTTGCACTTCCTTTCTCTTCAGTGCCCTTTTAAGGTCTGAAATCAGACGAAAACGTCTCATGCAGGGGCAAGATCCGGTAAATAAGCGGCTATGAGATGAATATATCCCAACGACTGATCGAAAAACCTGATCATGCACAGGCAAAACTTTATGAGTCAGGAAATTGTCGCGATGGGGATATTAGTCCCCTATCTACAAGATTACGGCGTTTTCCTCTCGTCATTTTTGAGTGGATTGAAGCCTAAAACAGACCCCCAGTCGACGATTCTTCTTATCCTAGAGTTCCATCAGCATTTAATTTTCCACAAGTGACCTGTATGAATTCCACTTCTCGGTTTTCGGTATTTGGACTCATTTGTAACGTCCGGCTATGTGATTTATTTTCGAAAGCTCTTTCGAGTATTCCATGGAATTGCGCGGCCATTTTTCTGGGACAAAACAAACATTTCAAGCATATTTACTGTTTGTTAGACATGAAATCACGATTTCAGGAGGCGTTTTGTAGCGTTCGGAACAGTTCCCAACATGGGGGCGCATATTCTCCAGCAGCAATGTCCAGTTGACTGGTCACATAAGCAAATTACGCCGCCTGAGGACCTAAACGACAAGTGCAATTACTGAGGCGGCCTGCTACAATTCCATATATGTTGATACAGGGAGATTAATGCCCGCATTCTTGGACTTTTCCGCTGTGGCAGCGAAGTCTGCTTCGAGCTATCGTTCCAAATAAGAGAAGACACGATGCTAGTGAATTGGAAATCCAGGTCGAGGCAAAAAGATTAGCTTCGCAGGCACTCTGCATTCGAGCACTGCGCTTCATTGTTTTTTATACTTCTTGATTGTTTGCTTTAGCCTCTATTTATTAAGCTTGTTTACCTAATAAGGGTGTCAGTAATTCACGCTGTGCAACGGAGGTCGTCACCGTCATTCTTCTGCCTATTTCACAAAGTTGCGCTGACCCTCTTAAATTTCTCTTCTTCAGTTTATAAAAGCCTATATAATGAACTAAATGCTTCGTTAAATATGGCAGATAATAGCAAAGGGCTACAGAAAAAGAAACAAAATTTATAAAACAAGTGCTATATAGTGTTTTTGCGTGTATATCCACGCTTCCCAAAGCTGAACCACCGATGAAAGTTTGTAGGTTCTACCTCATAAAGAAGCGCCTAAGCTTGCTCGTTCACAATGCCTTAAAACCTAAGAATATTTGCCGCAGCCTCCCCGTACCATGATTTCTCGCACTCCTTACAGGAGCTTGTAGGCCCACTTGTGTCCATATCATAAGATCTAAATTTTTGTTTCGATGATAACAAACATATTAGCTGATATAATCACCATAACAGCATCTATATGCAGTGCCGGAAGGAAACCTGCGGTTGTATTCATCCAACTATCTCTGCTACCACCGTAAGGTTCTTAGTGTCGTCCTCTCACCTGCCTGGCTCGTGGCGTCTGCATTATATTTGAATCCACACAATGTTTAGTTCAAAGTTATGTCTGCTGCACAATCATAAAATGAACGATATATTTTGTTTCACGAAGGTATTCAATCTACGGACAGAGCGTGAGTAAAGTAATGGCCTTAACGGGCAGGGGGACTTCACAAAAATGTTTTAGATTGCAGCAGAGTAGTGTCCTCAGTTCTGCTTCTTCTCTTCGTGTACCCGTGTGCTTGACAACTGCAACGCACGAGGAGGTAGAAAAGCATTTATATGAGCGAAAGGGCTGTCTCGGCCGCTGTTTGGGGAATTTGGGAATTAGTAGGGATAGGCGTGTAGTTTCCCACATTTTTTATAGTTTATATTCTCGCTTCCTTCCAAACTGCACCCCGAAATGGTGCTGCAAGGGTTAGGCAGCACGACTGCTGAGCCCATGGATGCAAGATTGAAATCCGGCATCTGCAGCCGCTTTTATAAGGAGGCGAAAAGCAAAGCACCTGTGTTGTGTTATCTTAGTGCTCGTTAAAAAACACTAGGTGGCCGAAATTCTCGCAGCCCTTAAACCTGATAAACGTGAATAAACCAATCTTTCAAGATCCAGCAGACCTAGCGTTGTGAGTCTACCTCCCTGAGACAGCTGAAAAACAGACTGCAGTCACATTATATGAGGATTAAATCATATTGTGTCATTTGTTCTCGTCAAAACATAAACATAATTCAGTATAGCTTAATACGGTGTTTTGGAGAATGTTATCATTCTTTTCGCTCATATAGATCATGCTTAAAATTCATTGAGATAATGTCCTATTTTAATTCCTCCTTTTGGAAATGAACAAGGCATTGTTTTATGTATTTATTGGCGTGGAAAATGCAATCTGAAATTTAAAGCTGAGATAGTACGCAGCTCTAGATTGACAAGGTGGCAGACTCAGGTAGACGAATGAGTTTGCAAAGTATGGCAGTATATGCTTAAGGAAGCAGGTTCAGGGCGGAGAATTAAAAGCCAGTAGAAAGGAAGATTGGCCCGTCTTAGTTTTTTTCTAGGCATACGTTTATGTACTAGCAGTGCATGTGAACGAAATTGATCTTTATCATCGTTCTTAGGGATCTATTTGCGACATATTGCTGTCAAGATACAAGAAAAATTGGTAACATCATCTCAATGCAACAAACGCAGTGCCTGTTGTACAAGTGGAATTTGAAGGAAACGTTGAAGATGGTGCTGAAACATCGTTGCTGTCCTGGAGATGTGTTAACTGTATCGTCGATTATTTTCAGGTACGTACAATAAACAAACATGTCTGTTATTCATGGGTGTTTCTTAATAGTATTATGCGTCCTCGAGGTAAACTATAAACTATGATGCCCGCCCACAAGACAGGGAACCATACTGAGTGCTGTACTATGGGCTGTGTAAGAAATCCGCATATATTTTATGGTCTGAGTATCCATTCTTTACCTTAGCGCTACTTCGTGTTCCCCTCTAGCCTGATTGTAATGCGTATATGATTGATAGTAAAATTCACTTGGTTAAGCATTGTGTTCTCCTTCATTGTGTAGCTGTTAACGAGTTGAACAAAACTTGGTCAAACCAGTTTACCTTCCCATTCACTCACGCCGATGCTAGTTTCTTGTGTGAGATCAGTGCTCTCTGCAAGAACTTCTGTTAGTTGCACCCTCTTTCTAAAGACACGCGACATATAGGCGCCTAATTTTTTTCCTGTCCTTGTAATACGATTCCACGTAAGCTCATACCACAGCGTCTTTTCTCAATCACTGCATACCCAGTGCCTTCTAAAACCGTGGCATCATATCACTGCAGAAACGGATCAGTTTGTAAGCATATATAAATTAAAATTGAACAAGTTTTTTTGTAGTTGTGCGACGTACTGCTCTTTCGTTATTGCTGAAGAGTTCTTGAGTTTTTAGCAGTATTTTCATTTTGTTAATGCCTCGTATTTTATGTGCATTATTTCTGATGTGCCCTATTGCCAGAATCTTTGTTAGCTTTCGCTTTCGCCTATGCTACAGATGTCATCAATCCAGCACACCGAAATGGCAATTACCTAAGACACCCCAGTTATTTACCAATAGCAGTTAGAACATCGCATGTTGAATGCACTTACACGTCAGGTACGGAAATGTTGACCTGAAAGCAAAATGTCCTTACCGATGCTACAATGATGCGTACTGGACATTTCGCGTTATTTTTTCGCCCGTTTCAGCTTCAAAGTTCTCGCACGTATTGAAATATTCTTGGCATTGATATCCCCAGGAGATCGAAAACTTGAGTGGCAACTTCAATTGATCATCGTAATATTGCTCTTTTTCACGCTCCTTCCTAACAATTAACGGAGGACATTGCAATGTGCTTTGAGCAATATAGAGCTCGAAAATATAAAACAGTTAGTCCGCTTATCTCCCGTTGCTTCCCACAATGTAATGACGTCACCCCAAAACTGAAAAACAACATTCAGGTAGTGATTTTCTGCTATCCGGTCACTGAAACGGCCTCATCCGGACATGGACTATATTAAAAAGGGTTTATTGCCGCATTGTTCCTAACAAAGCCACGGTCTCACACACTCTTCTAAGTGGACACCTACAACTGCCACCGGAAAAGCGCTTGTGTGAAAGTGTCTTTCCTCTGCCATGAATAGAGCGAGAATAAAAAAAATGGGGGCAAGCAATGAAAAAGCACTGACTAAGGGTTGAGGGTAGCCTCAGTTCGCAAGTTGAGCAAACGGTTCAACAAGTGGACTTGCCTTCGTCTGGGCCAACACAAAGTCATTGTCTCGGCTTGTGAACTGAGGCTTCTCTCAACCCTTGTTTCTAGTTCACCCTGACTTCTGTCTTAGCGCAAAGCTGAAAAGCAACAGAAGTTCCCATTTCTTCACAGACGCCTCTAACATGTGTTAAAGGGAGAGACATGCCACGAGCGCGCTGAACTTTTCAGCCAGAATTTCTGTCGCTGCACTGCTTGTCCGCGACTCTTCCTGACGCCTCACGCCACCGTTAGCTCTAGGTCACAAACATCCAGCAGGGCTGCCTTCGTAAAACTCATGTTTCTGACGGTACCTCCGGGTTTAGGCCCGGTCCGGTGCTTCTGTCTACCAGCCAGTGTTCATCCCCGTCCATCTAGCTGTGCCCCTCATTAACAGGTGCAAATGCACTACGCATGTGCTAAACAAATTTCCTGTTTACAGATTCTCTAAAATATAGCAGAGACAGTGATTCTATCGTAAATTTACGTGAACATTCGCTCAGTAAAAGCAATTTGTGAGAAACGCTTCACCTATTGGTCGATCTAGTGGGTAATTATTCTGAGATATAGTCAAAGACACCCAATAGATTGGTGAGATGCTATTTTCTACTAGGGTGTCCTTCAACTAGAGAAATGATTCACCATTCCCTCCTCTTGGAATTCACCATTTTAGGCATTTCCAATTTCATTTCGTCCTCTCTTCATTTTCCATGGGGGCATATGCATAGCGGAAACCGACGACCCCTTTTGAAATTAGGCATTTCTCTGCAGACCAGGAACGCTGTGCAAAAACTTTCGTTCCGAAATGATACTCTCCATTTCCTAAATAAAATGATATTGAATGTACAACTCCTTTAGAAGACCTGCACAATAATTAGTGTTACCTGCTTTTATTTTTAAAACGATGTTTGTGCCAATGGTGTGAAAATTATTTGAAACCCAGTGACCGCGATTTATACTCTGGACCAAATTTTTAAGACAGGCAAAAAACAAAAAGCCAATAGCGCCGAAACCGCCAAACGGCAATTGAGCGGTAATAAAATTGGCTTTTTGTATAAAAACACGTCCTCCGAATCTAGAAAAAGACCCCTTTGCAGTAATCAAATACTTCTAACAGCGCAAAATAAAACGAAAGAAGCGCCATCACAGCCGTTTCTCGCCATTAACCGACCCATTACCAGCGATAGACCTTTGAAGGCGACAAGTGTACGTCCGGTTGTATGCCTAAATTATGAACTAAAACAGTTTTTTAGGCTGCTAGTCTACTGCTATTACGCCTATTATACTGGCGAATGAAAAACTAAATGTTAGACGTCAAACAAATACATATGCTCGGTGGCATCACAAGCAGTCAAATCTGTTTCGGCGCTTCCTATCTGTATGCCCTGTTTGACCACGTGGCTTTGTATTGCACTATCCCCTGTTTACAGTTGCACAGAAATAATTGAAACGAAGTTCTCCTTGGACGATGTTTCTGTCTCGCAAGTGCCTTCATATTGAAAATCTGATATAGTATTTATGTAAAGCTGCAAACGCCGGTTAACTACGCACGGCGGACTTGCATGAAACCAGGCGGAGCTATAGGAGAGCCTGTTCACTGACAACATGGCGGCTTTGATCGCTCAGTGAAAAAAACGAAGGCTCGAAAAAACATAGCTGTATTAGTCAGGTAAGCACTGCTATTTCGAAAACTAGGATGAGACACAAAGTGGCTGATAATTTTATTTCTCTGAATAGGACAGCTTGATTAGTGCTTTAAAAAAAATATTACCTAGTGAGACAGATTGTACGCGCGACGGCGCTGTTAGGCCTAATTTCGCTGCTTGTAGTTCTTGGCGTTTCCGTAGTTTCAGAGAAAACATGTAAAGACCGGCCTTGGTTTTGCTAAAATGATTTTGCAAAGCTGTAACATTTTTCACACTGATGGCCCCGGCAAATGTTTCATTCCCGCTCCAACTGAAGCGAAACAAGAAAGGCCAGTCGATCATGAAGCTATCACATAGAACAAGCATTGACGTTATTGTCTCCCGCTATGGAAACCATTGACGTCCTACCGATCCCATCATCGACAAAAGCAATGATGTGTTGCTCATCATTGAGGAGTGAAGGTTAGGCCCACAGCCGGTCGTAAGGTTAGGTTTACAGCCGGTTAGGCTAACGTAGGCTTTCATCCGTCCTTGTTTCTATGGCCACAAGCTACGCATAAAATATTTTTTTTTTACCTGAGGCGTCCGTATGCATTAAAATGCTTCCCAACGTGCAAGACTGGCCAGACATCGGAGTTGCTGTTGATGGTCGTACATTTCACGGGACATTCGGAGGCTGAAGATTTCAGTCAAAGCTGCGACATATTGTTGTTTCTAACGTTTTCTTTTCTATAACTTGCATTTGTTGCATAAAATGCTGGCACATTTAATTTCTCTTCCACCATCACAGTCAAAACCATCGTGTTTTGCTTTGCTTTCTTTGGTATTTCCGAGTGCCGGTTTTCATTAATCATTACGTATCAAAAAAGTACCTCATTCTCCTACCCTTCATTTCCATGCGACACATTGTTATATTTTGGGGTGTTAGCATCTGAAGTTTCTTTTCCACCTGTGATACCAGTACCAGCTTTCGGAGTATGGCGTGTGGACTACCTGTAACGACGATTCTGAATGCGACGTCTTCAAGGAGGGGGATGAAATGTCAGCAAGTGGCTACCTAAGGCTGGAGATCCAGGAACAGGTAACGACTCTGAAGATTTTGGTTCGGGGGTGCAACAGCTTCGGATGCGGAGAAGCTAGCCCTGTGCACGTGAATGCACGTGTGCACGTATATAATATTCAGGCCCTCAATTTTTCTTCAGAAAGCATCAGCAGGAATTCCGACTGGCGTATATGTTTTTTAATTCTCAAAATAAAGAAAACCCTCTATATTGCAATTGCACCAAAAGACACTAAAACATCTGCCCATAATAAATAATTGTGTACTGAATTGGGCAGTTTGCCGCAGGAAGAGAGCGATGCATTGATGCAATTTGTTTATATATATATATATATATATATATATATATATATATATATATATATATATATATATATATATATATATATATATATATATATATATATATATAAGCTAGGCGCCCGTGTGCTGTACGATGTCAGTGCAAGTTAAAAAACCCCAAGTGGTCGAAATTTCCGGAGTCCTCCACTACGGCGTCTCTCATAGCTTGAGGTGCTTTGGGACGTCAAACACCGAAACCAAACCAAACCAAACCAAAGTAGCCCCACAAGAGTTCTCGAAAGCCGGCGCATTCGAAACAGCCTTTCGTGGGCGCCACAGCAGAAACAACGAATTATCACTTGCCTTCCGCCTTTCTGCACTTAGACATCTTTCCTGGAATTTTTTCTGATTTAAGTAAACAAACTAGCGCAAATATGAATCACAATAGATAGCGCTCGTCAATCGTCATGTGTGTCCTTCACTGTTCATTGTGCTTTATGTTTGAGCTAAATTTTTGACTTAATGTATCACGAACTATCCCGGCTACATACTCTCCTCAGCTGTATTTCTGCTTTGTTCAGATGCTTATTCAGACTTTTCAATCCTTCGCCAACAACGAACGAAGCGTATATCATGTTGCGTTTTAACTATGGCATTGCGCAGGAGGTGGAGGCAATCGGTAAGGCACAATATAGAGATAATAGGACAGTGACGCCTCTAATTAGTTTAAATGTGACGAGAGTAGGGAATTTCATAGTAAAAGAGGCTCCCGTCAAGGATTTAGCGGTATGATATAAAACGAGGATTGCGTGTCAGGTCCACAGGCAGACAAACAGCTTGACAGTCTCAGACCTCAGCGTAAACACTCGCTCGTGTTCCCACCAGGAAGTCCCTCTGTATTCGTCACAGAAATCGCCTCCTGCGACGAACTTGAGGCGACTGCGACTTCATAATTTCATAAAAACCGACCTGCTTCACAATTCCCGAGCACGCGACTCACATGCCCTGTCCTTCAGAGCAGATGCTTTCATCAGGCGCTTCTCGCTGTCATTACCATTTCTAAAGTATCCTTTTTAGTCTTCTGTGTAGCTAGTTCACTATAGTCTTGAGCAGTTACCTTCGACAGGAATTTAGCGAGGTAAAGCGGTAGAGGCGCCCGTGCAGATGATACACGGCGCGAGAGCGGCTTCTTCAGTGCCGAAGTTTGGGTGAGTAGCTCGACGTGGTTGGCGTCCCTTCACCGTTCACGATGCGGCCCAGACCAATAGGTGCGTTCGCGAGTCGCATGCGTGACTCCCTTGAACGACATCTGCCCCGAATCACAAGACTGCTTCTTATTGTCAATCTTTCACTGCCCTTTCCCGGTGTCTTCGTGGCCTGAGTGTTTTTTTCTTCTGCTCCGCCATAAAAATCGCCTGTAAAACGCCTCATGCGGGCCACGCTTGAGGCCGTGAAAAGCTTGCACACTAACTCGGCGGCAAGCGAAGCTTCATTAGTCCTGAGTTTAAATATATTTCATGAGCCTTAGGTGGGATAAAGCTAACATTTTGCTCTATTGCACAGCTACCTGTTTTTAACGTATATTTTGCCAATTTGTATTCAATTGAGACAGCGAAACAGTAGGCACTGTTCATTTTTGTTGAGTTCATGGGCTATGCGTCAGTATGTAATTGACATGACCGGAAGATGCCGCTAGCTGTTACAGTGAGATGAAGCCCCATAGCAGCGGATGGACCAAGCATGAACAGCATCATGACGTCAATAGTACAAGGATGCTTAAGAAAACTGAGAATAAATTAATCCATATTTAAACATAACTTCGAGACAAAAATTTACAGACCGATAAATGTACAGCCATAAAGAATAGTTTGCTCGACGTAAGTCCCTTGAAAAAACGTCTGTGTGCCTGCTAAATATAATGAATGAAATGGGTTGAATCCCGAGGGAACATGCACGCTCCATTGAGAAAAAAATTCTCACGGGATATACTAGCGAGGCCAACGAAGAAATAAAGTTTTCCCCGCAAATCCGCATGCCGCAAACTTTTGTCCCTTACTGTAAGATACAACATGCAAATGGATTTACTCTGGTGTTCACTAGTTACCTTAGGCAGGCTCCCGTAAAAGCTGCCTGAGGACATATCAAGTCTACACTATCGCCGGCCATGATATAATATAGCGGCAACACACAGAACCCGTATAATAGCCTTCGTAGATAACGTAAGCAGCGTAAATTAATGCATAGGATAGAAATATATGACAGTACAGGAAGAAAACCTATGTAGCTCCACAGCAACCGTATTCCTCTATAAAGATGCCACACCTCATAAGAAGGCTTGTTCGACTATGGAACGACATGAACCTTCCAATGCTTAACGCCGCTTGCATACAGGGAGTAATTAGAGGCCTTGATTCGAAAATGTTAGCGATAAGTGTTATGCGAGTATATATCAGTAATTTGCTATTCACTTTTGACATTGCATTGTTAAGGATTTTACGGGACTAATTACAAAGTATGATTAATGACTCAGAGAAGCGGAGCCACAAATTAACGTTCAAGGCAGTCCGAAGATAAAAACATTAAGAATAAGCCGTCAGGTGCTCGAAGTGATGAGAGAAGTCAATATATGACGGGTCAACATAGGACCACAGTCAACATAGGACCACAGATCAAGACCACTAAAGTAAAATAACTCAAAAGAGGAGATTCGAATGGTGCACATTCAGTGAGAATTGACAGAGCATGTGGGACGTTTCCAAGCATTCCTCAAAACTGTGTAAAATTTTTATCCTGCAGGTACTCACCCTGTATGGCAGAAACGTGAACACTAACAGAAAAGGTCGCCTTTATTTGAGGGAAACCCAGCAACCTATTAAAAAATATGATACTTCAGCTGTAAAAGACAAAAGCAGAGCAAAATATTCTAGAAAAAAAATGTGCGTTTATAACTTTGTTGTCGAAGTCGAGATGACATCGAGAAGAGAATGAGAAGGGTATGCTTGACAGAGGGAAAAAAAACCATTGTCATTAAGAGTAACTTAAATGTTCCAATGAAAAGCACACGTGGAACGTTACAGTAGAAAGCTGGTGGCCGCATAAGATTACACTATAAAAACGTTTTTTTGAAAAATACAGACATTCTGGCAGCTGTTCTGCCAGAAATTTTCTATTCTATGTTTTTTGTTTTAAGGTTTCTGTGAGTTTACACTTTACAATAGAAAATTTTTACAAATTCACAAACCTTTTCTGTTGCACGACGTTTTCTGTTCTTTCTTTTTTGTTTTTTCTTTTTGTCGCAGTTAAAAGAATGATGCTAATATATCTTTTTTACTCCCCTTTCATTTCACATGTTTTTCCGCTGTAACAATAAAATTGCGTTAAGCGCCAATTTCTTCAGTGAACATCATTTTTAAGGCGAAAGCCTAACTCCAACTCACGAATATCTCACGGCGCTGGCAATACTCGATGGCACCCATAAAGCTGATTGTGCAGCAACCATTGTCTAGCCACCGAATTGAGGGAAGTGGAAAAATGCAGATACCACTGTAGCAGGAAGCGAACCAACAACGGACCTCAATGTGGCGCCACTAATTATCTTCTTCCGAATCAAAATTGTTACACAGCCGATCGTCAGACAGCGCCTTCGGAGTTCTCATACCATTTCACTTTCTATTCAGAATGTACCTACTATTCAAGTAAACATCAGTTTGCGGTAGAAAATAGAACAGACGACAAAAATATGTCGAATTGTTTGCCTTTCAATCAAGGTTTTGGCTGGAAAACACAAAAATACAGTTTGTTTTTTTCGAGAACGTATTTCGGCCAGTGAAGTAGAATGGATATTCTTTGTACGGGGACCGAAATTTTCTTTAACAACACCTGTAATTTTACACACACATTTTACAGTGCAGAAAGCTTCCTTAGATTCTGTTGGTGTAGCTGGTGGAGGACTGCGGTATTTGCAGACATATTGGAAAGACAATTGAGCAGGAAAAAATGTCGGTCTGGCTTGTGCATGATCATGGAGCGAAAAAGCTGCGCTTACCCAGGCACAGCAGAGAAGTGGCATGATTCTGTTTCTATAAACCGTGTGACAGGTATATACATCTCGTTCGTACAAGACATATATATATATATATATATATATATATATATATATATATATATATATATATATATATATATATTGTAACGTACCGTTACACAGAAGGCAATCTGGCACCGAGGAATCCTAACAACCAGTCAGGTCAGCACGAACAGCGGAACACAGTTTCGCTTCGTCTTCTTCTCCCAAACGCCCTTTCAAATCTTCGCCGTCGTCTATGAATGACATGTGTCATTGCCCCCCTTCTTGGCACATCGCCTCGATGCTGCAAATGCTGCTCGATGCGATGAGCTGACAGATGGTATGCTAGGTTGGTATGGGATACCACAACAGAAAATGGGGCGCCATCAGCCTTAAGATCAATCAGTGGGGCGGTCGTGTTAGGGTTTCATCCGGACGACGTGTACAACATCAGTGAAATTCTGTCGTCTACGGCTTGGATTCAACTTCGTAAGTAATGTCGCTGAGGCGGCGGAGGACACGGTATGAGCCGAAGTACTGACGCAGCAATATTTCAGACAGCCCACGATGACGAACCGGCGTCCAAATCCAGACAGTCTCTAGGCTCGTAGGCAGCGAAGCGCCCTTCCTTGTTGTAACGGACGGCGTCTAGTTGCTGTTGTAGGTATATGCGCTGCTTTGCCAGCTACCGCGCTTCTCCCGCACGCTGAGTAAAACTAGCGACGTCCAGGTCAAGCTCATGTTCGTCGTCGGTGTATACGGGTAGCATTGTGTCCAGGGGAGTGGTCACTCGACGGGCCGAAGACAAGCTCGAAGGGAGTGAGCCGCGTCGTCTCCTGAAGTGCTGTATTATATGCGAACGTGGCATATGGGAGAATTTGATCCCAGGTCTTATGCTCTATATCCACGTACATAGACCGCATGTCGGTCAGAGGTCTGTTTAGCCATTCCACCAAGCCATAAGTTTGCGGGTGGTATGCCGTGGCCCGTCTATGGCTAGTGTGTGTAAGGTTCAGCACAGCCTTAGTCAGGCGGGCCATAAAAGCTGCCCCACGGTCGGTAATGATAACAGCCGGAGCGCCATGACGCAATACGATGTCGTGGACAAAAACTCTGCTACTTCGGTGGCAGTTTTATTTGTGAGCGACGCGGTCTCAGCATATCGGGTCAAGTAGTCTGTCGTGGCAACAATCCAACGCTTTCCATTAGTTGACTTCGGGAAAGGACCAAGAAGATCCATCCCCACTTGTTGGAAAGGAGTTTTCGGTGGAGCGATCGGCTGAAGAAATGCAGCTGGTTTCACGGGTGGAGTCTTTCGGCGTTGACAATCACGGTAGGTTTTAACGTAAGATTGTACTGAAGGTAATAATTTCGGCCAGTAGTATTTCTCCGGAATTCTCGAAAGCGTACGACTAACTCCCAAGTGACCGGCGGACGGTTTGTCGCGAAAAGCGCTGAATATGTCTGGCCGTAGGTGCGTAGGTGCTACGAGTAGAAATGTCTCTTTTGATGTTTCAAAATTGCTCTTGTAGAGAACTCCACTTCGTAAAGCGTATGACTGCAAGCCACGACGAAAAACAAGCGGTGCCCTACAACCGCGTCCTTCCAGATAGTTGATGAGGGGCGCCAGCTCCGGGTCCTTGCGTTGAAGGTCAGCCATATGGGATTGGGTAATGGCCCCAATAAAGGGAAAATCGTCGGCGTTTTCCACTGCAGTGGAGTCCAATGGCGTGCGTGACAAGCAATCCGCATCTTGGTATTTATGTCCCGACTTATAACTAGAGTAACGTCATACTCTTGAAGACGGAGGCTCCAACGAGCTAAGCGTCCAGACGGGTCTTTAGGCTTGCCAGCCAGCACAAGGAATGATGGTCGCTGACAATACGGAAGGGTCGCCCATGCAAATATGGTCAAAACTTGCTAATGGCCCAGATAACCGCAAGGCACTCCTTCTCCGTTGTCGAATAGTTCGCCTCCGATCGTGAGAGTGTTCGGCTCACGTAGGCGATAACCCGTTCTACTTCGCCTTGCCACTGGATGAGTACCGCCCCGAGGCCAGCATTGCTCGCATCAGTATGTACGTCGGTTGCGGAGTCTTCATCGACATGGGCGAGTATTGGGGGTCTCTGTAGGCGGCTTCTAAGCTCCTGGAAGGCTTGTTCTTGATCGTCTCCCCACAAGAAGGGTATGTCTTCTCTGGTTAGTGCTGTCAGCGGTTCAGCTATCTTAGAAAAATCTTGGACAAAGCGTCGGTAGTAAGGACAAAGACCTAGAAATCGCCGAAGTGCCTTTTTGTCAGAGGGAAGTGGAAACTTTGACACTGCGGTAGTCTTCTCGGGTTCAGGGAGAATGCCCTCTTCACTGACAACATGGTCGAGAAAGCGTAGTTCCTTGAAAGCGAAGTGGCATTTCTCAGGCTTGATCGTTAGTTGTGCGCCTTTCAGTGCTTGAAGCACGATGCGCCAACCGGTCCAAGTGTTGCTCGAAAGTGGGGAAGAAAATAACATCATCTAAGTACACCAAGCACGACTTCCACTTCAGACCTGATAAAACCGTGTCCATCACACGTTGGAACGTGGCCGGTGCAAAGCAAATACCAAACGGAAGCACCTTAAACACGTATAGGACATCAGGCGTAACAAATGCAGTCTTCTCTCGGTCTCTCTGATCCACTTCGATTTGCCAGTATCCGCTTCTGAGGTCTAATGAGGAGAAGTACCTGGCGTAGTGTAGTCGCTCGAGGGCATCATCAATCCTGGGCTGTGGATAGACATCCTTTTATTGTCACGTTATGTAACTTTCGGTAATCGACACAGAATCTCAAGGTGCCATCTTTCTTTTTGACAAGGACCACTGGCGACGCTCATGAGCTCGTCGGAGGCTGAATCACGTCGTCCGCAAGCATTTCATCCACTTGCGTTTTAATGGCGTCACGTTCCTTAGGAGAACCTCGGTACGGGCGCTGGCATACCGGTAACGTGGTCTCATCGATGATGATGCGGTGCTTGGCGCCAGGAGTACGACCGACCTTAGAGCCTGTCTCGAAGCAGTCTGCGAAATCGCTCATAAGGGCAGAGAGAAGATTTCTCTGATCGGGCCTCAAGTCGGGGCTAATTTTAACGGTTCGCAGAGCATGACAAGGTGCGGCCTCTTCTTTAGTGTTCGCTCCGGCGGTGCATAAATGAGGCAAGGCAGTAACATTGTGAAGGACGGCAACAGCCGTGTCCTTGGCGAGCTGCCCCATCTCTTTAGCAAAATTTGTCTGGAGTACAGTAGCACAACTGTTCTGGAGTTGTACGAGTCCTCGAGCAACGGCTAATTCCTTCTCGAGTAGTAGCAGGAGGTGCCCATCCTAGATGCCCTCGTAATCGTGTTACAAGTCATGCTTTAGAAGAACCTGCACACTAGAGCGTGCCAGAACTCTCACGTCAATATCGACTATACGCAAAACGTTCAGACCCAGATCCTCATTTTCAAAGCGCGCCACGGCTCGTTTCGACGAAAAGGAAACACGCGCTTCTTTCAGGTCAATGACAGCGCCGTTATTCTGCAGGAAGTCTAGACCAAGGATCAAGTCTTTCGAACACTTAGGAAGCACGATGAATTCTCTGACATACACAAAACCAGGGATTTGTAATGTAACTTTACACAGAAGGCACTCTGGCACCGAAGAATCCCAACAAGTCAGGTCAGCATAAAAATCGGAGCACAGTTTCGCTTCGTCGTCTTCTCCCAATCGCCCGTTCAAATCTTCGTCGTCGTCTATGAATGGCATGTGTCATTATATATATATATATATATATATATATATATATATATATATATATATATATATATATATATATATGTGTGTGTTCAGTTCAGTTCAGTCGTGTCCGACTCTTCGTGACCCTATGGACCATATCACGCCACGCTTTCCGGTCTCTCACTATCTTTCTAACATCACATAACTTCATCTGCACGCGCCTCGAGGATGCCATCTAACCACCGTGTTCGCTGCCTACCCCTTCTCCGGTGACCCTCAATCTTTACCAACATCAAATCTTTCTCCAGTGAGTTCGAGTTGTGCGTTCTTCCCGAGCAGCGGGATTCATCTGCGTCGACTGAATAAACACACCCCTACAATTGGTGCAGGTGCTGCTGGGTACGTTCCCGTCCACCCTGGAACTAAGAAGCCGCACATTGCCATCTGCTTCCAACATGCCGGACGATACTGCCTAGACATCGCCGTCTCTTCCAACCACCGTGCTGTGTTCTGGAGCTCTATGGCAGCGTGATCTGTGCCTCTTCAGTGGCACAGCCGACTAAGATGTCGACGATTGGTTGTCGGCTTATGAGCGAGTCAGTAGTTACAACATATGGGACGACACTGTCAAGCTAAGTAATGTAATCTTTTATCTGACTGAAGTGGCGAACCTCTGGTTTCGCAACAATGAGGCAGACCTGCCATCTTGGTCTGAATTTAAAAAGAATTTTGCGGAAGTGTTCGGCCGCCCTGCAGTTCGCAAGCTCCGGGCAAAACAACGCTTGCGTGAGCGCACTCAGCATGCCGAAGAGTCGTTCACCAGTTATATAGAAGACATCGTGTACCTGTGCAAGCTTGTCGATCCGCTAATGTCGGAAGCGGATAAGATCTAAAACATCATGAAAGGCATCTCTGACGACGCGTGCCAGATGCTCTGGGTGAAAAATCCTGCCACGGTCAGTGACGTTATCCAAATTTTTCAGAGCTACGACGTGCTTCGTAAGAAGCGCGCTTTTACCCGGCGGTCCGGTGTTAGAGACGACGCCATCTCTACACTAGCGCTGGGCGGTTCTACCCCATCAGATGAGAGCCCTTTTGCTTCAACAAATCAAAGCCTTTGTTCGAGAAGAGGTCGCCCGCCAACTATCACTGGTCCCTCAGTTACAGGATACTGGCCGCCTTGCACCTGACATGGCTCCATCGTTGACGCCTACGATACGGCGTGCCGTGCAAGATCACATCGCTGATGTTCTTCCTCGCAGCTCCATGCTCCGGCCCAGTCCTGTGCTGCCGTCCAGTCCCGTGCCGGCGCAAGTAATGGCACCACTGACTTACACCCAAGTTGCGGCCAGGCCGCTAATGCCATCAGTATCTTTTTCCTACCAGGCCGCTCCTTCCAACCTTCCTTCGCCTTTGCCTGGGTCTGTATTCCATGTCCCTATTCCAAGGGTACGCCAACGCCCTACGAACCCTTGGCGAACCGCCGATAACCGGCCAATCTGCTACTCTTGCGGGCTGCCGGGCCATGTCGCACGCCTTTGCCACCAACGCCTTCCACCTTCTCGACCTGACCTCTGGAACTACTCCTACGATACGGAACAGCCCTCGCCGAGAACTCCACCCGGTTCCGACTTTCTATCCCGCTGCAATCAAGCGTATACCACTCGCCGATCATCTTCCCCTCGTCGCCGTTCCCCATCCCCACTTCGACGTACTAGCGGCGCTGTTGAGGGAAAGTAACAGTCGCAGTTCCCTGGGCAATAACTGCGCTTTGTTCGAACTCTTCAAGTCCTCCGTGTTCTCCCGCTAACGTAATACACGTGTTGCTCGACGGCGTCGCAATATTCGCTCTTGTCGACGAGGGCGCTGCCGTATCCGTCATCAGTGAAGCTCTTTGCCGTCGTCTTCGCAAAGTGACCACCCCGCTTCCCGACTTTTCGCTTCGCACCACATTATCACAGCGCATTCATCCCTCAGCGGCGGGCGCGGCCCGTGTTCTCATCAAAGACGCCTTATACACCATCGAGTTTATTGTACTGTCTCACTGCTCACACGACATCATCATGGGCTACGATTTCCTTTCCACTCATCGTGCCGTTATTGACTGCGCCCGCGCGGAAGTTTCTCTTTTTTACTTTTTGTGATACTGTCTTGTGTGACGTCCCTACCAGGTCTGCAAAACTCCTTGTCGCCAAATGACACAGTCATTCCTTCAGTTTCTGCTGCCCTCGTTCCACTCTCCTGTGAAAGCGTTACAACTTCGACTGTCTTCTTCACACCTTCCGACACCGCTTCACGCCATCCCTGCCTCCTGCTCACATTTGCTGTTCTCAAGTTCGAAGATGGCCTTAGTGCAATGTACGTCTATAATCCATTTTTGTGCCCGTCCGTTCTGCTACGCGGCGAGTGTCTCGGTCGTATTGAAGAACTTGACCCCGCGTTTTAAATACCCTTCCTACCACGCCTACTTTATACGACGTTAATGTTCTCAGCTCTTGCGATATAGCGACCGCTTTAACACCACGCGATGTTTTTCAACAGGTTATTGACGCAGATCTTCCACTCGCGCAACGCGATCAACTCGCTGCCCTCCTTTAGAGTTTTACTTGTTCCTTCGACCTTCCTCACACTGCTCTGGGTCGCACGTCTGTCGTTATGTACACAATCGACACTGGTACAAACACACCTTTGCGCCAGCTTCCTTATCGCGTGTCGGCCTCTGTGCGCCAAGTCATTGCTGATAACGTGGATTATATGCTTCGCCGGGACGTCATGCAGCCATCTAACAGTCCATGGGCTTCTGCGATTGCTTTGGTCACTAAGAACGATGGCTCAATTCGGTTCTGCGTCGATTACCGTAGTCTAAACAAGATCACGCGCAAAGACGTCTATCCTCTGCCACGATTCGACGACGCCTTGGACTGTTTACAGGGAGCCGAGTATTTCTCCTCTTTGGATTTGCGCTCTGGCTACTGGCAAGTGCCGATGGCTGACGCTGACCGCTCAAAACCTGCCTTTATAACACCGGACGGCTTATACGAGTTCAATGTTATGCACTTCGGCCTTTGCGATGCTCCAGCTACTTCTGTGCGCCTTATGGACACTGTTCTTCGTGTACTCTAGTGGCAGACCTGTCTTTGTTATCTGGATGGCATCGTAGTATTTTCTACCGACTTTTCATCTCACCTTCTCCGCCTGACGCATGTTCTCACGTGTATCGCCGATGATTGGCTTCAGTTGAATTTGAAGGAGTGCCACTTTGCCGCCCGAAAAATCACAATTTTAGGCCACTTTAGTGTCTAAGGACGGCATTCTTCCCCACCCCACCAAACGTCGCGCAGTTGCAGAGTTTCCGAAGCCAACCTCCCTGTAGCAGCTCCGGAGCTGTATCGGGCTGTGCTCCTACTTTCGACCTTTCATCTTGAGCTTAGCCTCCATCATCTCTCCACTGACCCAGCTCCTTGCCGGCATCTCTGACCTTTCAGCCTGGACTCTAGCCTGCGATAAAGCCTTCGCCACATTACGCTGCCTATTGGTTTCGCCCATTATCCGCCACTTTGCCACTTTGATCCGACTGCGCCTACGGAGATTCAGACTGACGCCAGTGGCATTGGGCTCGGTGCCGTCCTCACCCGACGTAAGCCTGGTTTCAGCGATTATTCGGTGGAATACGCCAGCCGAACATTGACGAAAGCAGAGTCTAATTACTCTGTAACAAAAAGAGAATGTTTGGCCATTATTTGGGCCATAGCAAAATGTCGTCCCTATGCCTATGGCCGACCGTTTTATGTCGTGACCGATCATCATGCTTTGTGCTGGCTGGCGTCTCTTAAAGACCCCTCCGGCCGCCTTGCTCGCTGGGCTCTCCGTCTCCAGAAATATGACATTCATGGCATTTATCGATCAGGCCTGAAGCATACGGACGCGGACGCTCTTTCCCGTTCGCCATTGCCTAGTGGTTCCTCGTCTGACCACGTCTGTGCCTACTATTTCTCGACCCTTGCTACTGTTGACATTACCACCGAGCACCGGAATGACCAGTGGATCTGTGCACTTTTACACTTTCTTTCAAATCCTACTCCCGGTAATTTATCCAGAGCACTCGTCTGGCAAGCGCACCACTTTTCCATTCGCGACAGTCTGCTCTATCGCCGTAATTATTTGCTTGACGGACGGAAATGGCTGCTAGTCATGCCCACATTTGCGCTTTGTTCCATAGTGACCCACAGTGTGCGCACAGTGGCGTATTGAAAACCTACACGCATCTGCGCCTGCGATTTTATTGGCGTGGAATGTACCACTTTGTAGGACATTTCGTGCACGCTTGCAAATCTTGTCAACGCCGAAACATTTCTCAGAAGTCCCCTGTTTCGTTGCAACCGTTGCGCTGTCCAGCTCGTCCGTTTGACGGCGTTGGCATAGATCTATATGGCCCTATTCCTATTACTCCCGCTGAGAACCGGTAGATTATCGTGGCAGTAGACCATCTTACTCGCTACACTGAAACATCACATTTACCCTCTGCCTCCGCACGAGATGTCGCTTTGTATCTTTTCAAGAACATAATTCTTCGCCACGGGACTATCAAGGAACCACTCAGCGACCGCGGACGCGTTTTCTTGTCCGACGCTCCTCAGGCCCTCTTGGAAAAATGCGGCATCATTCACCGCACCATTACTTCTTACCATTCTCAGACGAATGGCCCGACAGAACGCTTCAACTGTACTCTGAGTGACATGCTGGCCATATACGTGAACGACGCTCATTCCAACTAGGACCATGTTCTTCCCTTCGTAACCTACGTGTACAACACTGCGACACAGACCACCACTGGATTATCTCCCTTTTTCTTCTTTACGGGCGCGAGCCAACATGCACAATGGACACGCTTTTTCTCTTCCGCCCGGATGTTTCTGAATCGACGCCACTCTCAGACGCCGCCCAGTACGCAGAACAATGCCGTCAGCTTGCTCGTTCACTTACAAATTAAAAGCAGTGGCAACAAAAACACCACCGGGACACCGGCGAGGCTCCTTCATATGCACCCAACTCCCAGGTGTGGCTCTGGGTCCCTTCCACAACCGCCGGCCTTTCAAAGAAGCTTCTTGCTCGGTATTATGGTCCATACCGAGTCCTTCAAAAAAATCTCCTGTCAACTACGTAGTTGAGCCCATTACGCCCTCTGCGGACTTGCGTCGCCGTGGACGTGAAACAGTTCATGTGGACCGAATCAAGCCCTACTACGATCCGTCTGTCCTTTCGGCTCCATGACTAGCCAGGATGGCTCCTTTTCTACCCGGGGGCAAACTGTAGTGTGGTAATCTTCATCGCTATAGCCACTGACATGCGTCACGCATGTGCTGGCACGCTCGAGAACGAAGAAGTTGGTCGTAATCTGTGATTCGCTAAGCCTGACGCCCCGTTTCGAGTTCTTCCCGAGCAGCTGGATCCATCTGCGTCGACTGAATAAACACAACCCTACAATATATATATATATATATATATATATATATATATATATATATATATATATATATATATATATATATATATATATATATATTGATTAGCCTGGGCATATTATACAGAAATCGGACGTGCTAGGCAGGCTTCCACACAAAGCGCCTTGATTAACCGAAAAGCGTCTAAGGTGGTCAGCTGACACAATAGCAAGCGGGCTGGGTAATATATCTTTACTTGTTATATTCGCACGGTTTTATGCGTACCCCATCCCTCTCCTTTCTTCTTTTCGCCTTCGTTCCTTTTCCTCTTTATCTCCTCACTGTCCGTTTCAATTCCGTCGTCATAGCAGGTGCTAAACTGCCGTAGATAGGAAAATCCTTCACTTTACTTTGTTGTTCGATTTAACAGTAGAATGACAAACGAAGGTGAATGATGAATAGGAGGCGAATACATTTACAGTGGTGGTGTTCGTACGTGTCAGTGTAAGCTATTGAATGCAACTCTTAAATATAGTAACGACGGGCAGCATTTGAATTTCAAGCACAGAAAGTGTTCCACCTTGAAGCCTTTCGCGAGAGTTCCAAGCACTTTTTGGTAGAAGAGAGGCTGAAAATACTGAATACCCGTGAAACAAGCAGCTATTGGGCCACAAGCGGATGACATTATTTTCCAGAAAAATTTATGAGAAGCGTGTGGCGAAGAAAAATTATTATGAAGGTCGTACGAACACGCACGTCCCACTTGAAGAAAACAATGCGTAAATATTCGGTTGTCACCTTACTGTAGTAAAACAGTGCTATAATAAGTTTTGTAGAAACAGGTATCCGTATTTCTTTTCCTTGCTTTTTCCAATAATAAATATGAATGTGGTCATGAGAACATCAGTCATTCTTTACAATAAACAATCTTTGCGACACCTAATGATCTGTAAAACGTATGTTTATAAAAGCAACTGTCACTGGTGTACCGTTTTACACAATATTTCATAAAGTCACTGCTCCATTAGGAACAATTGCCGTTTTCAGTTTCATCTAGCGGGATGGCATCAAGACGGAAGTATCGGACTAAAACAGCTAGTGGCCAGTCACAAAAAGTCGTGGCTATGAGTGTCCGCCGTCGACGACAGCCACTGACGGGGACATAGAGACCTCCCTTCAGATGGCAATTGACACTGTCCAGGCTTTTGCACGAGCCAATGGTGTTTCTTGCTCGTCCACAAAATCAGAATTACTGATAATCAGAGACGAGAGGGTGCGCCGGCCCATCCAAAACATACCTGAACCGATCGCGCTCCACCTGAATAAGATTCCCATACCTTCAGTTCCGACCATCCGTGTCCTCCTTATGATGGTGCAGAACAACACCCAAAACACGGAGGCTATCAAACGTTTCCGAGCTACAGCCCATCAGATTAACGGCCTTATTCGGAGCATTGCCACTCGCCCTCGAGGCATGAAAGAGGAGGAACTTTCTAGGATAACCCAGGCTTTTCTAATTAGCCGCATTGTTTATGCCTTCCCTTACTACCACCTACGCCAGAAGGATGTGGAAGCAGCGGAGAACGTAATCCGTTCGCGTATAAGGCAGCGCTAGGACTGCCCCACTATGCTAGTACACAGCGACTGCTACACCTGGGCGTCTATAACACTCTTGCAGAACTCATCGAAGCACATAAAATCGTTCAAATTCACCGCCTCTCACGCACCAGATATGGTCGCCTTATACCCGACCGCCTACACGTAGCTCCTATCTGGGATACATATCACGCAGCTCCCCTTCTTATAGGATTCTAGAGCCGCCTCACGGTTAAACCCATTCCCAAGAATATGCTGGCTGGGCGTCACGACGCACGCCGTCGAATCAAGGCCGAGACACTTGACACCACTTACGTTACAGACAACCACGCATGCTACGTGGATGTAGCGAGACAGTGACAATATCTATGTCGCATGCGTAGCCACGCTACACTCCACACTTGTTACTGCTGCCACGGTTAGCGCTCCCTCTCCCACCGCGGTGGAGGAAACTGCGATCGCGTTCGCCATCCCCGACCGACGTACGCACACAGTAATTAGTGACTCTAAACATGCAATTCAAAATTATTAGAAAGGCCTTATCTGCCCACCCGCCGCACGCATACTCCGCGGCCGCACTCCCGATCATAAAATCCACTTAATCTGGGTGACTGCCCACGCGGAGATCTCTGGGAACAAAGGGGTCGACAGATTAGCCCGAGGTCTAACAAACCAGGCGGGCGGCTCCGCAGATCCAGAGGCCTTCACCCAGGCCTCCTTGACTTTTGCCGAAATAACCAACCTACACAAAGAGACGAGACGAGGCTTCCCGCCTCACCATCCTGACCTTGACAGAGCGCAGCCCACCATGCTGCGTAAACTTCGAACAAATTCTATTCTCATCTATTCGAGATTGGCATTGACTATGGACGGCGACTACGACCCCATTTGCCGCAATTGCGACTGTGCAGTAACGGCCACATTGGCACACACCCTTTAGGGATATAGGGGAAGACCACCCCCTCGTACTTTACTGCCAGCTCCCTCAGAGGAGAGCTGGCACCAACTTCTTACGCGCTCAGACAAGAAGACGCAGCTAGCGCTTATCTCGTTCGCCCAGAGCGTCGCCCCCACCTGGAGGCCATGCCAAGCCAACATGCCTTAATTATTACTCTTTTGGCATTAAAAGCTTTTTTCTCTCTCACTGGCGCACGCACCAGCAAACCTGTGGCTGAGTCATGTAATATAACAATAATTGGTTCACAGGAAAGAAAAGGCGCAGTTTCTGTCCCACTTGTTTCTTTGTATACCTGAACCGCACTCTAAGGAAAGGAAGAAAGGTGGGAATGAAAGTGGGAAGAGAGAAAGAGGAGCCGTAGAGGCTTCCGAGTAATTGTGACCACCTGGGAAAATATAACATGCGCTGACAATGCACAGGACACGGACGCCTCATTTCGCCTCCATCGAAACACAGCCGCAGGCGGCCGGGATCTAACACGGGAACTTTAGCACACTAGTTGGGCATCTTACCTACTCCACCACTGCGGCGAGACTGAGTCACGTAGCCGGTGTAGCGAATGCTGAAATGCAAACTCAAATGATGTATGCTTTGGGTACTCGAACATCACTGTTTTGTTACTCGACAACACTGACCTTTATCTGAAATGCATAATCGATTCCTATTAAATAAAACACCAGTAAAGTGGTGAAAGCGCCATCTAGTACCCGCTAAAGTAGTAAATAGAAAATGCATGATCGGTGGGCCCAAGAAATGTATTGAGGTTAGCATTGTTCCCAAAGCCTCAAGAAATAAATACATTCGAATGCTTTCACTCCTGAAGCTGTTACGATAGCCATTCTGTAAAAAACAATTAAGGATAAAAAGTACATCGAAAGCTCTACTGCACTTCGTGATTTAGCGCCCTCGCTGTCAGTGGTACGCCCCCGCATCTTTGCACTACATTAGGTATCGACAAAATCCTTTCGTAGTCCTCTGCCATCTCATTCCGCAAAATTTCCGCTCATTTCGATCCGAGCGGCTTAACAGCCGATGCAAAGTTTTTTTTTTGTCAGGTACTTTGAGAAAGCTAAAATTTCTGTGCAAAAGCTTTGGAATTGCGACGTGCGCTGCTTGTCTCCTATTTCGCGGATGTAAACCGCTCATACCAGGAAGGTGGTTGTTCTCAACTAAGCCGCTAGGCACAAAACGGCTGCACCAATGGTAAAATGGGCTATAGTACCAAACGCGTCGTTTTATATATAAATAAGCAGTCTGTACTACAACGCTCGTACGGAGATCTGTGCCAAATGTATGCAATGTTCCTTTACCTATGGACGTATTTGTTTTAATATGGGTAATTGTTCGTAATTTAGGTCCAGCAAGGCTGCTTGGAGTGACGCTTTCTTCTAAAGGAACCGAAGCTGAGCTTCGATGGCTCCCTCCGGGGAATGAATACAACGGAGTTGATGTCACGTGGAAGTGTAGCAACAACGATACCATTACGTACAACAAGTGGTTCCTGAGGGAGGCCGAACGCCGGGAGCATGACTACATGTGGCATCATCGTGAACCGCAAAACAAACACAGTGCGGAGGCACTTATTACAGGTGAGGCGATGAGGATATAGCTAAAAAAAAACAAAATTTAATTTCACACACATTGCAAGCAGCATGGCTGCCTTAGGAGAAATTATTATATGTGTTGCAGTATTTATTTATTCATCATCATCATCATCATCATCATCATTATCATCACCATCATCATCATCATCAGTCGGACTGTATACCCAGTGGAGTGCAAAAGCCTCTCCGATATTTCTCCTGTTTATTTGAACTTGTGCTAGCTGCTTCCATTTGCATCTGCGAAATTGTTAACCTCAGCCGCCCTTGAGTTATTTCTCTTACCCACTCTTCACGCTTATGATCTGTTAACGATACAGCTATCATTTGCCGTTCCATACCTCTCTGCGTTGTCCGCAGCTTAAGAAGAACCCCTTTAGTTACTGTGCACGTTTATCCGCAAAGGTGAGTGCCGGTAAAATGCAACTGTTATATACATTCATTGTGAGTGATTCTATAGTCTACTATACACTAATTATCGGCCTTATTCTCGTATTTAAATACTTTGGTGGTTGGATCTGCGTTAAGTCCTAAGTAGACATATTAGCTTACGCTCCATACCAGTCTTCTTCTCGTAGTTAATAACCATTAGTGGTTGGATCTACGCTTATTACCAGTTCAAAGTATACATATTCGCCCATCACTTCCAATGGTTCGCTACCTGTTGGAATCCTGTGCCTTTTGAGAGCCTGTTGAAAATTTCCTTAGTCTACTGCACATTAATTTAACACTTATCTTTCCGCTCTTTCTATCTTTCCTTAGTCTACTGCACATTAATTTAACACTTATCTTTCCGCTCTTTCTATCTAGCTTATTATCCACCTTAATGTTCTTCCTTACATATACTAGCAAGCCAATGTCATCAGAAGTATCACAGATTGCTCAGATATATTTTATCAACCATTATTTATACCTATTCGTATTTCAAGTCTCCGAGTGTTTCCTTCAAACAATCTGTGAATACTAGTGGGAAAAGAGTTTCCTTGCCTAACACCTTTCGGTATGGAAGTTTTGTTATATTTTATTGACCTACGTATGATGTGCAGCAACTACACATTTCTTCTAATATTTTCAAATATGTATCATCTACATCCTGATGCATTCACGACTGCAAAAGTTTCGATTGAGTCAAATGCTTTCTCGTAATCGTTGAATGCTAAGTATAGGGCTTAGTTATGTTGCGAGCACTTTTCTCTCGCCTGGTTGAGAGCATGCTGGTAGAGAGCATCGATGGTAGAGTACACTTTTCGGATACTTTCTTTATTCATTCATTGACTGAAATCCAGTTTTTCTGATTATATTAGCAGTAACCTGATGTGTATTAGGCTGAATGGTCTGTAATGTTTCAAGTCCGCCGTTCAGCAGGCCCGGGGTGCGCTCGAAAAGCACAAGCCTCACAACCACCACAAACGGGCCAAATGAGGTAGTGCAGAGTAGGGCATAACCCCGGGTCGACGCTTGGCCAGCGTCATGACACTTTAACCCATCGTTTACCGGCTCTTCAACAAAGTCACACACACACACACACACACACACACACACACACACACACACACACACACACACACACACACACACACACACACACACACACACACACACACACACACACACACACACACACACACACACACACACACACACACACACACACACACACACACACACACACACACACACACACACACACACACACACACACACACACACACACACACACACACACACACACACACACACGCACGCACACGCACGCACGCATGCACACACACACACACACGCACACACACACACACACACACACACACACACACACACACACACACACACACACGCACATACATTAGCATCCCATTTCTTATAGAACAACATATTGACAGCACTCTTCCAGTTGGCCAGTCTTCCTAGCATAATACTGTTACGGTGTGTAGCTGAGGTGTTAAAGACGACAATAGTATTTTGGGTGCTCTGTCAAACGACGACAACACTGAAGCTGAAGCTGTTGTGTTGGTGTAAACTGGTGTTCCGGAGGTGCTCCTGACCTTAAAGTGAGATTCTTACCGCTCGGCAACGCCCCGTAACACTTCGGTCGTGGAGTGTGCCGGGTACAACTATCCCGCAACCACAATCTGAAGCTCCTAAGTGGCCGCCAGCTTGATTCTCTAACTATGCCACTGAATAAATTGCCATCCAAAGCGGCCACAACAGCGCCGACCAATGTCATGGCACATCCTTGGGAACCAGGTACATTTTGCGGAACCGAAAATGTCGATCTCGACGACTGGCTTTACATGAATGAGCGGGTAAGCAAGCACAACCTCTGGGAGCCTATTGTTATGCTCGCCAACATGATTTTCTACCTGGCGGGAGCGACGCGCGAATGGTTCGAGACACATGAGGAAGGTTTAACATCCTGGGCAACTGGGAGACGGCGACAACGCATCTTGTGCAAGTGAGCTTATGTACCCAAGCATTGGTGTCACATTGCCATTAGTATAGGTTAGGAGAATACATAATTTTTGTAGAAGCCAAGTTTCTTTAGTGAATTGCCTCTCCGTTCCTTATGGACCCGCGCATATACAGGGTTTGTCACACTTGCGGTTAGAAATGGGTTTGTAAAATTTGAAAGGTCCTTTGAAAGGCGAAACATTGATGGCCAGAAAATTCGAATCAGGAGAATCACGGGACTGACCCCCATCTGAGAGGCAAGGCAAGGAATGGCTTCAGCGGACAAAATGTCTTTACCTGAGGGAGCTCCTACTTCGCAGCCATCGTTAGGGGGCACTTATGCTGGCTTCAGGAGGCGTCGCTCTGACGGTCACGGGCGACTGGCCCGTTTCTGCAATAAGTGATTTCTTTTCTATTCTGGAATAAACAGGCACACTGGGATTACGCTCGGATGAACAGCTTCGGGGGATGGCGAGGTGTAATATTGCAGGAGCGGCTTACAATTTTGCATGACCAGACAAAAAAAAGTCAAGTCCGCCAAGCCATTTCAGATTCCAAAAAGCTCTCTTTTGATCACTTCGATACGGAACTGCATCATGTGCTTGTTCAAAGGTTCCAGGTGGTTCGACAGTTGGTGGGAGACGACATGCGAACAATTGCGTTACGGCTTCAGTTTCTTGCACGGCACATGGGTGAGCGAGAGGAGAACGGGGACCAGTTAAAGAAAACGTTCACAGAGGAAATACGCCGCGAGTAATTGACATCTTTGTTTGTCGCTGGCTTGAGAGACCGCGTACGTCGGTTTGTGCTCTCGAGCGAAACAAGAGTTTTATGAGGCTTTGATGACCGCATTGGCTGCGGAGATAAAAGAGCTTCTAACGGCGAGCACTGAAAAGATACGCGTCGTCGAGAGAGCGGAGCTTAACCCCAGGTTTCCTTGTAGACGGAATGATTAGAGTGTTTGGAACAGATGCTAGTGGAGCAGGTCGTGGTGCAGACTGTACAGCACTAATTCCCGGGAGGCTGGAGACGGATAGGATTTAAAAACAAGCGTGGCATGGGAGAAGTGCGAACGATTGTGCATTTCGCATAACATGACCGTAGGCATAAATATCGCGAGGTTTTTTCCAAGCGCGCGCCGTGGGGTGCCGGAAATATAAAGAAATGAGACACGTCCGAAAGAAGTGTGCGCCGAGGCTTCTTGCGGTTTACATACTGATCAAAATTAGCATATCGTGCCTCTCTCGAGGAACGTGGGCAGGGAATATGGAGTGATGAAGTGGCAATAGTTTGCGTGGCCGACGGGGCTTGTCTAGTTGTATGTTGCAGGGTATATGGCAGCAAATGGAGTTCATATTGTACACAGGATCAAGAGTGGCATCTCTTGGATCGGACATGCTTAAAAAGAAAAGGAATCGCAAGTTTTTGGAAGTGTCTGGTGGTGACTTACCCCGTTTGAAGGTATAACGGGGGAACCAATTAGCATAAATGCGCTGCACTTATTGCATTTTCATATCGGAAGCGTTGAGTTACACACCCCTGTTATGTATGCCAGACAAGGTTTCTGTGTCAAATGGAGCGTCCGGTATCCTAGATGATTTTTGAAAAAGGGAAAAATGTAAAAGTTTCTGAGCCTGAGGGAGCGGCAAGGGGCATACGAGTTCCGTTAGCGAACTGAAAAAAAAGGAAGCTTTGAGGCATATTGCTGACGCTTGAGCTAACAAATGTACCCAAGTAGCATACAATACGCATATGAGCCCCTTGAGGTCCGTATGGGCACGTTGGGTTGGGGCAAACACAATAACACTCATTAGGGCTGCCTTTAGGGATCACGTGAGCCAGCCCAAATTGAGCTTGCCACTGCTTTTCTCTTGTGGATATCACATAGGGGTTGCAAGATATAAATCAATACAAATACCCACATCTGGCCCTGAAGGGTTCCTCTTGGGGAATTTTTGGGACCGATGCACAGCAGATTGGGGCTCTATGTAGAAAAAGGATGGGCTAAACATACGGAGCTGCAGACTCAAAAGCTCAGTAGTTCCCGCATGTGCCGCAAAGGGGCAAAAAACGGGCATGTGCGCTCATTGACTACGCGGGACGCTTGAGGGGTATTCGAAGCTCTGTCTGCACCTTGCAGAAAACTCCAGGGTTGCCCTAAATGGGGCTGGCCTACAAAAACTTAGTTTCCCCATGGCCTGTGGCGACAGTGCAAAGTGTCAATACCCTCCTTGCCCAAATCGGTCTTTTGCGGGGTAATTTAGGGAAGGTAGGATGCAGATGGTGGGTCAAAAGCAATTAGAAGTGCTAGTCCAAATGAGGCGGCCCACTCAAATGCCGAATACGCCACATGAGTGCCGGCCATGTTGAAAAGCGGGCATGCTCCCAAGCTGCTCGCACGGGCCTTTTTTGACATACTTTCAGACAAATGCAAATTGTCTTCGCATTCTATGCAGTGAAAATAAGATGACCCCATTCGGGGCTGCCCATAAAAGGCCGCAGTGGGTCCCAAATTGGCCGTTGGCGGTCTTACCACTCAAAAACCTCTCCATTCTATGTTCAAACGTGCTATTTTAATTATATAATTCACAATATATCCGCCGCTAATTGCCTCTTCTGAAGGTTTTGCATAGCAATTTCAAAAATATTCATGCCATTACTAAAGTCTATTTTTTACTCTGTCAACTACTGTAATTATGCAGTATTGGCACAAAATATGAAGCAGTAACTGTTACGCTTTACGGGTATGTGCTGAACTACGTGCGAATATCCGCTGTTTCATTAGGATTCGACACACAGCACCGAATAAAGTTTGAGACTAATATTTAGGGGCAATGTGGGCCAGCCCATTATGAGTTGGGAATAAATTCATTTTATGTTGATGAGTATACAGTACAAAGTATAGAAATAGGGCTCAATGTTCCGCACTTTATGGTTAATGGAATTTGGTCAGATTCAATGTATGGGGGCACCACGTGGGCAAGCCGAAATTCAGCTGGCCTCTGTAAAGTCCACGTCGGTACAATTCGGGTATTGGAGCGATTAACCGACATGAAAATTAAAACGTTGATCAATCGGGGGGCACCCGTCTGTAAAAAGAGTAGGACCTTATTAGTGATTTTTCTATGCTGCCCACATTCGGCTATGAGGGCCGAATGCAGGCTGCCCAAATAGGGCTGCGCCCACGGGTGCGAAGTGGGACCAATAGTGGAAATTCGGACAGCCCATGCTGGGCCCCTGTGGACACGAGTTGCAAATACCAAATTGGGCAAGTATGGGCTGCCCTCATAGTCCCAGAGCAGCTCCTCACATCATAGCCCAGTTTGTTCGACTTGGGTAGGTTTCTCCGACAAGGTGCACTTGCGAATCACAGTAAAGCTTTTGGAGGAGGCGATTGTTCAATCCTGGTCAGAGCATGTTTTGTGAGCTTTTGTGTCTGCAGACATAGAGAGTGGCTCCATGGGGGGGGGGGGGGGTATTGAGATGGTCTATTCACTGAGCAAATGACCTGAAAGCGGCCGCATGTCTCGTGACTGTCGGTGACCACCGAATATCCGTGTGAATCGGGACCTGTAGCCAGCAACCACTGCGCCTTCCCAAAATTAAGATTGCAGCAGCGTTCACGTCTGCGATAGAAGATACCCCAGCTGGAATACTCGCTGCGGTAGAACAAAATGACCCTCTAGTCACTCCGGACAATCTACTGGATCTTTTTCATATAAAACATGACTATTGGGAGGTATATGTGGTATCGAACTTAAACTTTGGTTCCTGTGACGTGATCGAATACCGGACAGAAACCGGCACTTCATCTCCTGTTTATCCTGTTTACCAAAGCCACTCATTACCTTAATCCCAACGCGAGGAGATGAACAGGCAATTACGGGACCTGATTGATCGAGGCATTGTTGAACACTCAAAGTCGCCTTGGAGTGCACCGGTCTTACTGATAGACATGGCAGACGGCTCCCACCGACTGGTGGTGGATTACCGTAATCTAAACGCTGTAACTCGCATTGACACTTATCATATCCGCAACATGCAGGGGCCTCTTTCTCAGTTAGATTCCCCTAGGTATCTCACGGCGGTGGATTTCGCAGCGGGATTCTGGCAAATAAAAATGCTCCCAGTAGATTCAGAGAATAAGGCATTCAATACGCCCTCGAAGCACTATGAACAGAAAATGCTAATGAGCCTAGCCAACAGCCCCGCTGTCTGGCTCAGGACTGCTGGTATTATCCTAGCGAGATTTCTGGGAAAACTGTGCTTCATGTATATGGATGACAGAATTATATACAGAGGCAGTTTGAGAAACTATTGGAACACAAACTATTTTGGTGCTACTAAGCAGACCTGTCCTCGAACTGAAATCTTCTAAGTGCCAGTTTCTCCAAAGTGAGGTTAAATATCGCAAGCATATTGTTTCAATTGATGGTGTGCGACCAAACCATATAAACATAATGTATATACAATTTTCCAACCCCAACTGGCGTCCGCAAAGTCCGGCAGTTTCTCGGAATAACTTGTTACTACCGAAGGCACACAGGAATTCACCAAGTTGATCAAAAGTTTATTCCCTTCGTTGATACCTTCAGCCTTCAGACTCGAACGGTTACGATATTACATAGGCAGAGATGGGACTCTGTGCCGACGAGGAAGGGCAGACCAGCGGAAACCACCCGGGAAAGGATAGTGATACCACAGTCGTGGAGGGAAAGAGTTCGCGCTTTGCAGGATGCGCATTGCACTGGAAATGTTGGCGTTTCACAGTGTTCCACGCATGCTGGTGGAACGATTCTTTATCAGGAGTGCAATGCTGAATGATGTCAAGGAGTGCTGCTCAATGTGTCAGTCCTGTCTGGAAAGAAAAGCCCCTCTTGGTGGCAGGCCACCGCCTATGCAGGCGTCCCTGTTTCGTCTCCCAACCAGTGCACAATTATGGACCTAATGATTATCTGCCCACAACCACCACAGGGAACAAGTACGCATATGTATTTATATTCAGTTTCAGTTTAGTCGTTCAGTCGTGTCCGACTCTTCGTGACCCTATGGACCATGTCACGCCACGCTTTCCGGTCTCTCACTATCTTCCTAGCATCACATAACTTCTTCTACAGTGCCTCGAGGATGCCATCTAACCATCGCGTTCGCTGCCTACCCCTTCTCCGGCGACCCTCAACCTTTCCCAACATACCACCTTTCAAAATACGCAGACGGTGGCACTCCCAAATCAGAAGGCCGACACGGTGGCCCGAGAATTAGTCGAATAGATAATGCTTCGACTTGGACGTTCGATACAACTACTAACCGACAGGGCAACAAGCTTTGTTTTGCAGCTGATGAGGAGGGTGTATGAATCCTTCAGATAAATAAGATGCAGACAACTCCATACCATCCTACTTGCATCGGCGTGGTAGAACGACTGAAACAGACTGTCTCTGGGTTCCTGTCGCATTTTGTTTTGCACGGCCAGAGTGATTGAGACTTGTGGCTTCCCTGCGCAATGTTTTCATATAACTGCGCTGCGCACGAAAACATGGGCGACACGCCGTTCTTTCTTCTCTACGGCCGAGACCCGGAACAGCCGAGTGAAATGCCAGAGGGTCACCGCCGTATCCCATACTGCTCACTGGACGACTATACGGTGGAGTTCAAATCGCGACTGCAGGTTGCGCTGGACATCGCTGGACATCGCGATCGCGAGAGAGGCTTTAAGGACAGAGACGAGGCGAAGAAGGGACGCGCGCGATCGCGGAGCTAGGGATGTGCCTTTTGGTGTTTGGTGACTGCGGGCAACTTGAGAACTTCCAAGGGCGTTCCGGGTTAGCTGAGATGCTCCAACTGAAGTTGAGAGTAGAAAGTGAAGCTGTTGAAATGCTCTTTCTATAACCTTCAAAGTTCGAAATGTAAATCTTGTAACTTTGGTGGCGGCACCCGCCCCCGTACCTGCGTATCGGGGGTGGGTAGATCACCTTATCCGATCCATCGGATATTAAAGTTTAGTCTATCTATCTATCGAAATGTAAACGAACACTTGATAGTGATGCATTCAAACCCTCTCAAGCCGCCCCAGCTTAGAGTTAACAAGGTGACGCCGGTAGAAGCACGAATTTTAATGGAGATAGAGATGGAGCAGAGTGCGCAGATAACGCCCTCTCCAACACTTGTCAGGCAGTGCGAGAGATTAGAATAGACAGACAACCAGATTTGCTTCAAACTTCCGACCAGCTTCGACCAATTCCGTGTAACGAGCGCCGCTCGTCTACTTTCGTCGTCTGCTTGAATGGAACACGAGATGTACTGGCGCTCGATCGGCTCAAGCCATCGCACATGGAAGTCTCGGTGTCCTGTGTGCCTGTTCATGCTTTAAATAGGCCCATACACCTTCCCCACCAGCACCAATTGGATCCGACTCGTCGTGTTCACTAGCATCACAGCTGCCTGCAGGCGTAAATCCTTCGTCGCATTGGCCTCCTCTCTCGGGGGAAGCCCACGTAGCGGCGCGGTTTCTTCTAGCGATTTCGAAGCCACATTTTGAGCTCTGCCTGACCGTGTCCATGCGAAACCACGAAGACAGCACCACGCACCCTCGCGCCTCTTTTCTTCTCTCTCTTTCACTCTCGCAACGCGTGCTCACCACCTCCGATCAGGTGTGACCCAGTCAATCTTAAAATAAACAATTAAAGCGTACGCACGTCTCTGTTGTCTCATCCTGTCTCTGGATAGCACTGGGCCCTACATCCTCATTAAAGCAGTCGTTCGTCAGGAGTTTGCGAACGGAGGCCTGAACTCCGCCAGACCCCCTGAACAATTTTTTCTCTGGGCGCCACACCAACAGTTGCTGCTTATACGCCCGCTCATCCTTTCCTTGTGGGCTACCGCTCCCGGAATCACTCAGAATGGCTGCCCATCTGCTTCCACTGCTCATGCGTCGGCCGCATTTCTTGCCATTACCGCAGCCGCTGCTTTTATTCTCCTCAACCTCGTTCTTATTATCGATGCGACGGCTACCGACCCCGCATGCCATCGTCACGTGATGACCCTCCCGTCGCCTTTAGCACTCACGCCCCGCGTAGATATTGCCGTTCAGCACCTCCCCGCTTGCTCCTACCCGATCGCCTCTGCCTTGCCGCCCGTCCTCTCCCCACAATTCTGGCTGCCTTCCAGAAAATAACCAGTGCTGCGCCCGGAACGGACGCCGCACTGAGGACTTGGCGCGAAAATCCTCTCCTCACCATGACTGATTGAAAAAATTTCGACATTTTTTAAACGGTGTACATGTAACTGCTTTATTTGGCATTGGCACCCAAGTTTTTCTCTTATGTACATCCTTTCGGCAATACACGGTAGACCCCTGCTACTTCCTCCGCCGTTCGCTTGGCCGATGGCAGTGCAGCCCCTGTCGTTTAAATGCACCCTGCTTGTGTTATATTCTTACCGTACTACTCCTGTTCAGCTCACCATTATAGACCGCGGTCCTCACCATATGATTATCAGCATAGAATTTTTGATCCCTCATGCTGCCTTTATTGATCGCTCTATTGGCCTTCTACGTTTGGGCCTCCCGCTCTGCGTCGACGGCGCCTCTCGGAAACCCGGTCTTTGCGCTGCTGAATTTGTTCGCCTGCCGCCAGAAGCTGTCATCTATGTTCCCATGTCTCCGCTTCCTTCTGTTCGTGATAGCGCCTAACTCATGCGCCTTATCAATGATTTCTTTCTTCAGCGCATTGCCGTTCATCACACTGTCGTCACCATCACTTCCTGTCATCAACAAGCGAAATGTCTTACTGAACGCCGTAGCCAGACGCTTACGGATTAGCTGTCCGTGTAAGTTTCCGACCACCATCCTGACTGGGACGTCAATTTGCCTATCTTCAAGTTTTCACACAATTCGTCCCGTCAAGATACAACAGACAACTCCTTCTGTCTCCCTTTTGGCCGCGACCCCCTGCTCCCTTTTGACAGTTTCCTGCTTGCTAAAAACCATGCTAGCAGTCACGCTTACGATGCCATAGCACCTGCCAATGCCGCCCGAAACATCGCTTTGGATTGCACCAGGGCTTCCCAGACGCCCTAATATCGTTACGATAACCACTATCAAGATGTGCGGTTTCCGCCTAGCTCCCTAGTTCTTTTGCTCCCGGCCCACCGTGTCGAGCTTTGCAAGAAAGAAATGCCTGGTTACGTGGGTCCCTCCGCCTTTTCCAGCAACTTAGTGACGTGACCAACAAGTTCACATCCCTGTTTTCATGTCATACTTCGCTGTGCCACGTACACTAACTACCCGCATTGTTCTTCTTAGGCCCCATAGCTCTCGCTGCCCGGTTTAGCAAGCAGCGTAAAATTACGTACGGTGTGCAGCCGAGTTTTCGGAAGACGACAAAGGTTTTTTTCGGCTTTGTGCCGAATGACGATGGCCCTGAAACTGAAGCTGTTGTGTTGGTATGGCACCGGTGTTTCGCAGGTGCTCCTAAATTTAAAGTGAGACTCTTTCCGCTCGGAAACGCCCCGTAACAATGTCACGATCACACTTCAAGAAAAAAACTAAGGTTTTCACAGCCTTACACCTCTCTTAACCTCATGATTTGTTATTGGCGGAACGCCGCATTCCTCTTCACTACCGTCAATCTTATAATTGTGCTGTCTACTTCGGCTACTGCATAGCTGAATATAGATTGCTTCTGTGGTACAGAAACACGGACAATTCTTCTGCGGTACAGAAACGGAGAGTACTAAAAGAAATATTTACCGCTCTCTTTGTTGTCTGAGCATACGACAGTAACTTCCTGATGGGCGAAGTATGAGATCAGAAGGTGGCTTTTCAGGCATATTTTGGGCACTCCTTCGTTCTCTCACAATCACGGTCTGTCAGTATTTACTGTTTTTACTCATAGAAACCAACCTTTGCAACGAAGAAATCCCACTTGCGGCTTTCAGATGCCACTCAACATAAATATGCCGTTGCAATTATGTGCCCTGAATTCGCTTGAATGAGCCGCACACAAATTAGTTCCTGCGCAAAATCGGTACATCCAGCAACCCTCTGTGCTCTCCTTGAGATGTGTATGACGACTGAACATTTGTTATGTTCCTGCTAAAGATCCATTGCGCACCACAGGAGATTACATAATATTTTAGGAATAGTACAAGACAGAACCCTGCGTCTTGAACACGTTATTGGTCCCTGATGCGATGGGTGTCAGGTGCACAAGTCACAAAAGCCGTAATAAAATCTCCAAGGTCACAAAGTGTGTGAGACCCTTTGCAACACATGTGTGTGGTTGTATATGCCTGTGAATTTGTCTGTATGACCGATTTATTTCATTCAATACTGCCTTTCACTTGCCTTCTTTTATTGCGAAAGCAATACTACTTGCACTTTCAAGCCTTCAGCGTAGCGAGGCGGTGCATACCATTAGCCTTTAGCGTCATATCCTGGTGTGACATCATGCCATCTGCCGCAAAAACCGGGTTGGGTGGTTGTACAGCTTTTAATTTCATCGGAAACGGGGAATTAAAAGTTGTACAACCAACCAACCCACGCGCGCCGTCAGCCATGCGAGGCGGTGTACACCAACGCGGCCTAACTCCTGCTCCTTCCGGGAGGAGCGCTACAGACGGAGTGACGTCATGCCATCTGCCGCAACAACGGGGGCCCAACTCGCGCCGTCAGCCATGCGAGTCGGTGCAAAACCAACGGCGGCCTAACTCCCGCTCTTTCAGCGAGGAGCGCTACAGACGGAGTGAAGTCATACAGTTGGATAAATTGGGCCCTGGCTCACGCCGTCAGCCATACGAGTCAAAATCAGCCTGCTAGGACCCTGGCATTCACGTTACCCCTATAGGCCACTAAGGTGCGTTCATACGGCTCGGTTAAAGCGGGGCTTTATATGTGGGCTGAGGAAGAAGAAAAAGAGAAGAAGAATGTTCGGTCTCCCGCAGCTGATGCTTTCACTGAATATTTGGTTCAGCAGCGTTGAACTCTTGTAATTTTTTTCACCCTCATCAGGAGTAGCATACTAAGCTCAGCACCAGTTAGGTATCTCCTGCTCACACACACACACACACACACACACACACACACACACACACACACACACACACACACACACACACACACACACACACACACACACACACACACACGCGCGCGCGCGCACGCACGCACACACTATATATATATATATATATATATATATATATATATATATATATACATGTGTGTGTGTGTGTGTATATATATATATATATATATATATATATATATATATATATATATACACCGGGTGTCCCAGCTAACTTGAACCAAGGGTTACAAAATAATATATATAAGGTAGGTCAGTGAAACCAATTGCATTCAACTGCCAGCCTGTTTGCGCACTACAGGCAATTTTTTGTCTTGCATTTACTTAATTAGTTAATTATGTTAATTTTTCTATTTTATTAAATATCGACTTTAGACCAAACATGTGAATTGGAAAGTTGTAGAGCATCTTCAGAAACCCCCATTCTATTAACTGCGATAAACAAAATCTCACGTGTATCTTTTTTTCCGGGCTCAGAAGAAAGCCCGCGAAATACAAATAATACCACGTGACTAGCGCATTTGTGCGCCGCGATTGTGGTGCTCTCAGTCGTAGTTTGAGCGAACGACATAAGCTGCGGCCGTGACCCGATGGTCCCGTTGCAGCGGCAGGCAGAAATGTTGGCGATGGTTCGAGCGAGCTCGAGCTCGCCCGTCTTCACCGCGATTTTGGCCAGGCCTGCGCAGGCCTGCCGCAGCAGCCTACATCACGACAGGGGATGGCGATAAAGAACCGGCAAATGAAGGTGCAGCGCTAATTTTAGTCGAGTCACATGATGTCATCTCGCCCCTTTACCCAATCCTTTATGCGCAGATTCAGTGGCTGATACCTTATCGCTCATTCGTTTGTCGTGACGTTTGCTAATGGGAGAGAAGGAGGCCTTGTTAGAATGTCGGTGGTGTCGGCTCGCCGCTCTCGCTGCTACTGCACCGTCACGTGGGCCGGCTGTCTGACGCGGGCGAAGAAGCCATCGCAGGCACATCGGCCTGCCGCTTTAACGGGGCCAAGAAGACACGGCCGCAGCTGATTTCGTTCGCTCAAACCACGACTGAGAGCACCACAATCGCGGCGCACAAATGCGCTAGTCACGTGGTATTATTTGTATTTCGCGGGCTTTCTTCTGAGCCCGGAAAAAAAGATACACGTGAGATTTTCTTTATCGCAGTTAATGGAATGGGGGTTTCTGAAGGTGCTCTACAACTTTCCAATTCACATGTTTGGTCTAAAGTCGATATTTAATAAATTAGAAAAATTAACATAATTAGCTAATTAAGTAAATGCAAAACAAAAAATTGCCTGTAGGGCGCAAACAGGCTGGCAGTTGTATGCAATTGGTTTCACTGACCTACCTTAAATATATTATTTTGTACCCCTTGGTTCAAGTTAGCTGGGACACCCGGTATATCAGAAAAAGCACAGGTTACACATGACGGCGTATAGGAGGGCTCCAGATAAATTTCACTGTGTCATCCGTTCATTATAGGTGAATAATGATGGTCTACTATTGGTGCGTACTCTCCCATACGCCATAAGAGTGTGTGCGGGTAGCTTTTTCGTTTTAAAGGAGACCCTTACAAAAATGTCTATGATCACTTTATGCAATGTCTTTAGACAATATGATCATAGAAGCTATCGACCATCAAAAGAAAGCCTTTAGAACACGTATGATCTATGTATGATCTCCCTTCCGACAATTGGCCACCGTGATTGAATAGAATGTATTTACATAGAACGTATTTATACCTCCTATGATTAGCCTATTGATAGCGTACATGGACACTGTAACGACTGTGTTCTGATAATTGGCCACCGTTATTTTAAAGAATCGTGTTCATACAAAGTATTAATACCTTGTGTTATGCTAACTATATTTCAAGTGTCCAATAATAACGTGTATTTTACTCACTATTCACATGCATGTAATATTTCGTGAAAAGTGAGAGTGGTGAAAGAAACAGATGCAAAATCATACCTTCTTTTATTGCACACACCCTTGACACAGAAACACTTCGTTTCCGACGGCAACGACATTGTGTGTTTGATGTACCAGCCATATCAAAATTTATCATGGTGTCACCTAGAAAAGAAATATACATGCTCAAAATTTTTCTGCCAATTTCGCACGCTTTGTGCTAGCATCACACACATCTCTCTTCACTCAGATGCCTGTTTTTCCTCAAAATATGCTAACTGGTTTCCAACCACTTTCTGTACAAACTAGTACCTGCAAAACACCCTCAGGAGATAGAGACTATTGCTGTGTTTAGTTGTATTCCTTTTGATCCTCTATATCATTCGACATTAGTTTATCACAATAGGGGCCCAGGAAACAAAGGAGTGAAATTTACACGCCAGTATGCTTGGTCATCAGATACTCTCTCCTCTGCCATTTGCTGCATCAAGCAAATACACATGTTGAGCGGCAACGTATCAGTATGTATACATACATTTTGGTGCATGCTACCAGCAAGTGATGCCACTATGCCTGTTTGCTCCCATTTTTCCTAAGTGATGGCTATGTTTGCCATAGCAGATGACACACACACATAAGTAATTACTGAAGGAGACCAGCTACACCAAGCACCTAGGGGATACAAGAGCGATAATAGGGAATGATGAAGTATATTATAGTTAGCCTGCAATATGCAGTCACACATACTTTTTGCTACATATGCAGGTAACAAGTCTCAATAGTGTATTCCCAGAGAGTAAGAAAATAAGAAAGTGCCACTCATGCCCATCTTTTCCTTTCAAGAGCTTGTCACCAAGGTAAAATCTTTATCACATATGAAAGCAAAATTTAGAATACCTTTCTTTTATAAGAAGTCCACATGGATGCTGCTACGTCCCACTGCTACTTGTCCAGGAAGTCAGGTTGCCTTGTTACTTGTCGGCACAGACCACGGCAACAGGGTGTCTCCAGATATGGTCGAATGAAGCAACAAGAGGACTGCATGTACATATGAGAACACTAGTCAGAACAGCAGGAAGAAAGATTTTTTGAATAATAAAGGAAAAGTCAAATGCACAAGTAAAAGAAACATAGGAGGAGTATTTCATATGGTTGCTGAGTGACAGCATGAAAAGCCCAGAATTGAAAACGCAATGCTCCACTGAGAAAAATTACATAATCATAAAATACATAAATACATAATAATCTAGGTAATCTCAGGAATAGTGGCAAGTCTTATGTAGGCACTATCTTTTGGAGATACGTGGAAAGACGTCATATGGGGTGGTAAAAAATGACTGGTTTGGTTTATGTGGTTTAACATCCCAAAGCAACCCAGGCTATGAGAGATGCTGTAGGGGAGGACTTCAGAGCGTTTGATGAGCTGGGGCTCTTTAACGTGCACTGACATCGCACAGGACATGAATGCCTTTTTGCTTCAATTTTGAGCTTACTGCTGAACTGGTCGTACTCAAAAAAGGTTGGCGCTACTTTTATTTAAATTTAGACAAGGTCCTTTTGAGGATACAAGACTTGCATGTGTCCCAGACACATTCAGGGAGACACGTTGGCCCTGTACAAAGGCTTAAAACGTGGAGAGCTTGTCTCATTAAAACCCACCCGGCCCCGCATAATCACTTTTTGGTACCTAATATTGCCTGCTTTGGCTCGTCAATAGTAGGCTACCGACAATAGGAGCAAAATTATTTCATCCTTAAAAAATCATGCAGCTTACTGCTGGAATATGCAGTCACACATAATTTTTGCTACATATGCAGTTAACAAGTCGTAATAGTGTATTCCCGAGAGTAAGAAATTAAGAAAGTGCCATAAATGTCCATCCTTTCCTTCAAGAGCTTGTCACCAAGGTAAAATCTTGATCACATATGAAAGTCAAATATAGGAGAGTCAGGTTGCCTAGTTTTTACTTGTCGGCACAGACCACGGCAACAGGGAGTCTCCAGATATGGCTCAATGAAGCATCAAGAGGACTGCATATGCATACGAAAACACTAGTCAGAACAGCAGGAAGAAAGTTATTTCGAATAATAAAAGGAAAAGTCAAATGCACAAGTAACAGAAACAAACAAGGAATACTTCATATGTTGCTGAGTAACAGCATAAAAAGAGAAGCACAGAATTAGAAATACAATGCTCCACAGAGGCAAACTACAGTAAAATGCTTGTGCACAAAATTCTCTTCTAGAATGGAAGATTCAGTGATATATGCAAGGGGTTACGTTTATCTATTGTGCATGCATACGGTACTATAGGAATACAACAAGGTTGACGACTGGGCACGTTGGTATGGGTTCATACTGCCCCAGCCAAAAGACGAGACACAGCAAATAGGAGGACAGGACAAGGCTGGACTATCAACTGAATGTTATTGATAAGAAGAAAACAACGAAGACTTCCGAAAAGCTCGCGCACAACCCAACCGGTGGAATGGCAGGAAATTGGGAAGAAGATGAAGAAGAAAATTCAAAGCCAATTCCAAGTCAAGGCCTAACTAACGACTTTTCTAATAGATGAAGTTCCTTACAATGAAGGCTAACAGACGCCTTAGCCACACACTTGTCCTCGGCTTTAGCAATGTAAAATGCTTCAACGAACTCTCTGCAGAGTTGATTACCATTGCTGTAAACTACACCCGTATTATTGAAGTCAGGCGCACAAAGGGACGGGTCATGCTCCGACTTACACTCTCGGGATTGCACATGTAGCGCAAGATTAGAACTCGCCTTCCCTCCCAGAGAATTGGAGTGCTCCGTCAGGCACACATTTAGACATCTGCCTGTCTGCCCGTAGTAGCACCGGCCACAATTCAGCGGAACGTGGTAGACCACATTCTTTCTGCAGGTGGTGAACTTTTTCTTATGTGACACTGCACAACGAAAACTATCACGAGGTACACTGTCGAGCCCCTTTCTAACTCTAGCGCACAAGGCTCCTATCTTGTTTCTCGCTGTAAATAAAACGGGCAGACAGGCAGATGTCTAAATGTGCACCTGACGGAGCACTCCAATTCTCTGGGAGGGAAGGCGAGTTCTAATCTTGCGCTACATGTGCAATCCCGAGAGTGTAAGTCGGAGCATGACCCGTCCCTTTGTGCACCTGACTTCAATAATACGGGTGTAGTTTACAGCAATGGTAATCAACTCTGCAGAGTTGGTTGAAGCATTTTACATTGCTAAAGCCGAGGACAAGTGTGTGGCTAAGGCGTCGGTTAGCCTTCATTGTAAGGAATTTTATCTATTAGAAAAGTCGTTAGTTAGGCCTTGACTTGGAATTGGCTTTGAATTTTCTTCATCATCTTTTTCCCAATTTCCTGCCATTCCACCGGTTAGGTTGTGCGCGAGCTTTTCAGAAGGAGTCTTCGTTGTTTTCTTCTTATCAATAACATTCAGTTGATAGTCCAGCCTTGTCCTGTCCTCCTCTTTGCTGTGTCTCATCTTTTGGCTGGTGCAGTATGAACTATAGGAATACATTACTGTCTGGGAAGTCAACCTCCACATCACCAGGTATCAAACTATCTCAGAGGTTTCTGAAAGATTTCTATGCAATGACAGGAAGATCTTTCACTATCAAACACAGTTGCAAATAACACTAAAATCTAATGAGCCCATGTATGTTTCTCTTAAAAATGTGCGGACGAAGGAAATGTAGTTGCTGCTCCTTTTATTTATTTACTTGTAACTAATACTGCATCATTTCCAGCTATAGCATGAGTGAACACAATGCAAACAATAGAGGTGAGCAAGCTTATCTAAAGATTTAGAATGACTTTTTGTAATAAAATGAACAGAAATCATTTAACTAGCCATGTACAGGAGACAATGCATGTACTAAAGCAGAGCTGCACAGATTTAAGAGCCTTAAAAGCTCTAGCAAAACACCCTTCTTGTCACATTTGCCTTTTCACAAACACTACAGGCTGGCCGAGAGCTAGCTTAGGTACAATACCTCTAATTATCGCATTCAAACTGATCACTTTTTCAAATACATTGATAAACACAGGTACACATGGCTGAGCTTTCAAAACATCATCTGTTGGACAAAACCCTCATTATACTCTTGGATAGGTCTGATAATAAAGATCAGCATGGCGAACAGCCATTCGGCGCTTCCATGCGCTATGCAAGCTTAATAGCCTTATATCTTACAGAACACTGTTGTAATTTTCAACACCTGAGAACCAAATTCCATGGGGGTTTAAAAGGACACCTTTGAGCAAAGTTCATTGTAGGATATTGCCCCCCAAAAACCCAATCAACAATAACACATGTTCGACAGCCTCTGGCTTTCTGCACAAAATACAGTTCACACCCCATGGCAGAAAGATCTCTCTCTGCCATCTATGTTTATCCAGGCAGAACCCAAACATGCAATTTAAAAAGATTTTTAGCAGGTTGTAAAGGCATTCGTTTTACATGTTAGAATGCATTATTATTTGATAAACACAAAAGGGCCGCCACACTGATACTTCCCTTCCTCTTGCAGCCCACCCCTTCTGTAACAAGCCCCCTCATGTTTGCAGAACTCAAAAACACACAAAACAAACAGAAAATGTTCTCCAACAGATAAATATCAACATATTACTTTTGTTATTGCTAGTAACTATTTGGCTCTAGGGTTAACGATGCATTTATTTAGGTTGTGAATAAAATGAGTTCGGAAGTTAATTGCAAATCTTGGTGACTAGCAAGAAAGTAAATATTTGTGTATATGTTGCTTTGAGCAAAGTAAATGTTCTCATTTAGTCACAGAAAAACAGAATACCACTTGAACGAACGTCACTTCGACGATGTATTCAGGTGTACGAACTTTATTAAATCCCCCCCCTGAAGCTCTATTGAACACTATGCAAACGCACTTCATTTTAACAAACTTCAGTTATTGCTCATTTCAGTTCAATGAACATTTTCCGCGGTGCTATCCTGTGTCTTCAAAGTCATACTGAGCGCTTAAAAAAGCAGTCTGCACTCTTTGTAGCATATTTTTATGTTAAGAACCACTCTTCATTATCGCGTGAAGAAAAGTGGCCGTTATTTAGCTTTAAAGTGAATTGGCTGCCTAAACTAGCTTGTAACCAGATGAATCCATAGCTGTCTGCACGCTTAATTAGCTGTACAGTCATAGCCAGATCTTCAGCCCTACCAGGCCCTTTAGCTCAAAGAATTGCAAATGTGTGCATTTTGGTTAACCATGATCTGCTTGGAGAAAATGAAAGCCTTGTCTCCTCAGCAGGCCGTTGTGATAGGCAAGATTCTCAGGAGCTTGCACAGTAATCGAGTTCAAAACCACTGTAGTCCTTTCAAAAGTGCTGCAAAAGGTTACGCATTCTTCACTTGCAAATCAGCGCAGTGACAAATAAATGGGCTCAGATAAGATTTGAACAACCTAAAAATCTGTGACATTTTCTCTTCTTGGGCTCCAAGATTACCTCTGAAGGAGACTGTAGCCATGAAATTAGGAGACGCCTGCTTCTGGGAAAGAGAGCAATGGTTAGCCTTGACCGCCTAGTAAAGAGCAGAGACATTAGTCTGCCAACCAAGATCCGTATAACTCGTGCTATGGTCTTTCCAGTTGTGATGTATGGATGCGAGAGTTGGACTGTGAAAAAGGCTGACCGCCGAAGAATTGACGCGTTTGAATCGTGGTTCTGGCGAAGACTCTTGAGAGTTCCTTGGACTGCCAGAAGATCAAATCAGTCGATATTGTCGACCATAAACCCTGACTGCTCATTGGAGGGTCAAATTCTAAAGTTAAAGCTCAGCTACTTTGGTCATCTGATGAGAAGAGAGGAGTTGCTGGAGAAAGATTTGATGTTGGGAAAGGTTGAGGGTCGCTGGAGAAGGGGTAGGCAGCGAACGCGATGGTTAGATGGTATCCTCGAGGCACTGCAGATGAAGTTATGTGATGTTAGGAAGATAGTGAGAGACCGGAAAGCATGGCGTGACATGGTCCATAGGGTCACGAAGAGTCGGACACGACTGAACTGAATATTTCTTGAAGCTAATGGAAACAATCTTCCACGCATTTATTTCAGTCCAATGAAATTTCATTTCAATAAACTTTTTCCTAAGGTCCCTTGAACTTTGTTCAAGTGAAAAATCACTGTATGTGTACATATGGTGAGGCAGTCTAAATAAACAGTAACTGAATGTCAGCATGAACATGCACACATATGCACAGTGCAGTCAGCTATATTATGACACCATGTTTGTCACTGAGCTATTAAAACACAGGTTTACTCAATTTTGCCTCAACTAGAAATAGTAGGTACTACTTCAATAAAACAGCTAAGTTTATCTCCTGTTTTAAAGCTCTGAAGAGTCCATGAAAACTTTTCTTTAGTGCAGACTATGAGCAAGATTCACCAACATACATGTCAGTCGCGCTAAAAACACAGCAAGAATGATTTAACAACACCGAGCTGGTCTCAAGCTTTGCTTTAATGAAGCCTGTTACACATCCGCCCTTTATACTCTCAAAAGAAAACAATAAATGCAAAGCATGAACCAGTAAAAATTATACAGTTATAAAGCAAACACATGAATGCAAAAAACATGAGCATGTGATACCTACCAATTCAATGTCTCCTTTACAGGAAGGATGCTTTAGGGCAGGGCACCCATGGCTGATAGAATAAACTGCCTCAACAGATTCATGACGCTGTCTGCCTCATATTCAGGCAGCACTCCCTCGATGGCAGATGAAATCTGCTGCAAAAGCAGTGTGACAATACAATTGCATCAGCTGGACTGCAAGCATTATTGCCAAACAAGCCGTAAATGCAGTAAAAGAAAGACTTCATTAAATCCATGCTTCTCAAAACCCATAACATACCATTACTTTCCCTACACTCCTAAAGAAAAGCTGTCTCAGAAAATGAATTCCTAGCAGCTCTAGGTCACATGCCATAAGTTACCAAAAAACTCGATCCTATCATCTGTTTCAATTCTGACCCTTGTCAGCAATGTCAAACATTAATAAACGAAGAACTTCCACAGTTGAAATTCACTTTTCAAAATATGCTGTTTCTCTGTGAAGCTTAAAGGTTCTTAGAAATTAAACAAAACAGAAGACTAAGTTTGAAAGCTCTAATCGCTTAATTCACAGCCAATTGTTAGCTTGACCCACATAACTTGCCACGCCTCCGTTAAAAAAAAAAGAAAAAGAACACTGGGCCTGTACTAAAATAATACGTACTGACCTACTAAGGATATAAATATAACTATTACTGCGTTGAAGTTTGTGAATTGTTATAAATAAAATTATATATCACCCCCCCCCCCCCCCCAATCTGTGCTTACTCTAAAGGAAAGCTTAAAAACCTAATTTTACGCGGAAAGTCGTTGCTATGGACTGTTCCAATAAAGCGGTAACCGCATGAGGCAACAGCCCCTAGCGATCCGTCGCAACGCCTGTCGTCGCTGGTGCATACCGCACGGAGCGACGGCGCTCAGCGACAGAAGCGCGTTTTCAGCGTTGCTCTGTTACCGCCGCCACGTCATTCGGTCAAGGGGAATGCAATCACGCTATATCCCATTTTCAACACTAAACAGCATGAAGTACGATAAAACACTGATGAAATTTCTTGTAACGCATCGTATTTTAAAGGGTCACAGGGCAGCGGTGCGTTACTATACACTGCGATGCCGACTTGCATTGCAAGCAGCGACTTTCTCCTGCTCCTTTCGGAAATTAACAATATCAAGCCACGCTAACCGTTTTCTTTCTTTTATTACCCTTCCAAGCTTTTACTGAATTATCTCGATGCACTCATATATATACACGGATCAGACGAAGTGAGCGCGTGAAGGCACCAGGTTCTTCGCCCAAACCGGACTAGGAAAACTAACTTTACACGCAATAAAAAGAAAGCCAGAACGGAAGTTGAGCACCCTAAAGCCCTCTGCGATTGGCTGCCTCGCGAGCTGCTTCCGGGCGACACGCGAAATTTTCTAAAAACCCAGAAACCGAGCGACGGCGACGAGCGGCAATGCTTTGGCGGCCCTCAGCCCGTCGCGCGACGGCGTCGCGCGGCATGTCGCCGCGTCATGCGGTTAGCGCTTTAACCTCGAATAACCGGCTCCATGTGCAAATAGCTCAACGAAGAAACGCTATAAATAAAACAGATAGGTAGCGAGCGATCGCACACATCTGATGGAATTTAAAAATGACAGGTTTTATACGTCTACATAGCTTTTACGCAGTACAAGGCCTCTCTCAATATTTGAAATTTGACGGTTATGGCTGCGAGGCCAAGCGGTTGTTTACCTTTGAAGAATTAGTAATAACTCCGCAAAAAAAACGCCTTAAAGATCTGAACTATGTTGCAAAATGATCGGAAAGAGGCCGCGGACAATCGAGGATCGCTTTTTAAAACCTAACTAGGTGATAAAAACGCTAAACAATGAAAAATATTCCTAGAGCATTGGGCGTGCAGTATGCAGCAAAGTAAAAAATGGGTAAACGCTTGTAATGTAAAAACTGCTCACTTCTGAAACACAAAATTTTCAGCGAGTATGCGCAAAGCGTTTATAAGAAAGGAATGAAAAAGTTTGTCAACTTACATTGAAGATTTCTGGCAGAAAGAACTATTTTCCACGCTCGACGTCGCCACACAGCCAAACGCCGCCTCTCAGTCGTGCGCAATCACGTGACACATGAAGCTGCATCACGTGTTTTGTGGAGTCACGGCCGGTCTCGAGGGAGAGGGCGCGCGCTCTTTCTTACGGCCTTCTCAATCGCTGCGGGAACAATGGGAACTTTTCTCCTTGAGCTACGCTCTCCGCCACCGCAAGGGGCGCGACCTGCTCACCGTTCGCTCCGCGTCTGCTTCAGCGGCGGCGGGTGGTTTTTGCCTGGTTTCATGTTGTCGCTCGCGAGTTTCGTGGTGAGTGCAGCCCCGAAATTAAAGAACACAGAAGGTAGATGCTGCAGCGGCATGTCGCCAGCGTACCACACGTGAACGGATATAAAAAACACTGTCGTTCAGCAAACGTTCGACAAGCATGGCATACATTGCGGCACGGTAGCTACTTTTGTTCATTTTAATCCGAATTTTTCCCAAGCCTGTACACGAATGGGAACAAAAAGAAAACTGAATGAGCAGTGATCACATCGAAGCTTCTTCAAGGCTAACATGACAGCACCTCGTCTGCAACAGCAAAACCGTCTTTCAGCGCTAGATGCGAATCCATTCATGTAGCACCGAAGATGAAAATAATTTCATAAAAATGTAATGTAAATTGCAAACTGCTTGCATGATATAAAGTATTAGTATAACAGTCAAAGTAAACGTTGTAGGGTTGAGTTTTAAGTGTTATTACAATTCATATACTTGGCAATGTGTGGTATTATAAACATTATTTTAATTTTGCAAATTTTGATGAACTTTTTACATGATAGTATGCTTAATATGAAAACAAAAAATGGTTGATATTCATGACACCACTTGTGCTCGAAGTGGTAAAAAAAGGCCAATAAATGATGAAGGTGATACTCGATGCAGTGACTTACAAATGAGTTCACCTGCTATATCGAAAGTATGCAAGAAACTTCTAAAGCGTTAAAGAAGGACACTCTCACTGAAGACTCATTTCAGGCCTTATATAGCGACAATTGAGGCTCTCTTCGGGAAAGTAAGGTTAATGTGCGGAAGGGAATAACATATGCCAGATGCGAGGGCCGTAACAGCTAGCGGCACATGACTACATCACTACATTATCAAGACGGACATTTCATCTGAGAGCAAAATCAAGGCACGGAAGGAAGTGATGGCATCTCCTACCATCCCATTTTCCACTGTCATATATTCCGGTTCACCTTACGTCGCTGGATATATCGTTTAGTTAATCAACTTCGGGTCTTACGCTTGCGCTATTCTTCTTGAAACTAGCGAAAGAAGCAGCCCCATGTAGTACGCTCTTCTACGAGGACAATGTTCTAGTGGACTGCATTATCCGAAACCAGAGCTTGTTGCCCTATTGGACAATTTTTTTTTTCGAAAAAGCTGCCGTGCACCTACAACACACAAATGTTCTCGAAGTACTTAAGAGATCCTGATTCAGTCAGCATTTCAGAACTCAACACTGAGTTGCCAGAAAGGAATTGACAACAGCTATGTTATTAGGTCCGTTTCTTTGATATTTGAAAAATTTTCTCAGAATTCTTCTTCTCAATTAATTATACCAGGAAAGTGACAGAGAAGACCGAGAGGCCAACTCCTTATGTGCACAAGCCGTGCAGGAAGATTTTGAGCCTGAATTTTCTAGACGCAGGTCGCATTTTGATGAATTGATGAATATATAGGGCAAAATATAACTTTGAAGGATAATTTTTTTATTGTTTGCTGCTCTTTTCGATTCTGCTATGCCCATTTCATTGATTAAAAGTAGTCGCGAGACTACATATACATCTTCGGTCTTTCAACCGACTGATACGTTTTGAACGAAGCTAGAACAGCCCAGTCCACTAGACAAGTGAAATTTTTACTATATGAGTAAATTTTTGCTATTTACTCTGAATCTGAGACGCGCCATGAATTTTTTGCCGGTGCCTCTTCTGATCTAAACGAAAACGGTAGCGGTTGACAGAATCTCCACCCAACAGTTCACCATGCACTCACGTCAGGTTGCGCTACACCTGCTTTAAAACATTCAAAGGCAGATTGCATAGCCTGGTAAATTTATTTTTGTACAAAACTTAGAGGTAAAAAATGTTGAAGTGTACCCGAAGCTTCATTCGACCGTGCACAGCCGCACTGACGAAGGAGCGCGCGCGTGAGCGGATTGTTGAGTGTATTTTATTCCTCGTACACGATAATTGTTCTATGTTGATGACGGACTTTGTATAAACCATAAGGGGCGAAATGTCAGGACCTGCCAGTTGCAACTGACGCGGGCGAAGCTAAAAGCGAGCGCGCGTTTCCCTTGCGCGTGACCGGCTGTACCGGAGGAGCAGCAGTGGGGCGGTGGCGACCCCACCGAGGCGCGGCGGGCGGTTGAAACAGACCCCATTGGAGAGGCCGTAAGAGAAGAGAAGCGCTCTCTCCCTCGAGACCGGCCGTGGTGGAGTTCGCTTTCTTTCTTTCTTTCTTTCTTTCTTTCTTTCTTTCTTTCTTTCTTTCTTTCTTTCTTTCTTTCTTTCTTTCTTTCTTTCTTTCTTTCTTTTTTTTTTCCAGTCGCGCTGCCACGCCGCGCTGCTCCATCACGTGTCTTGTGGAGTTCGCTTTCTTTTTTTTTTTTCCAGTCGCGCTGTCGCGCCGCGCTGCTCAGACGAAAGGCGGGATTAGTGGAACGCCGAGCGAGCGTCAGTTCTGTGCGTTCGCTATCTTGTGCGTTCGTTCTTTTTCTTCCGTGGTTTTTTGGGGTAGCTGGTATTCGAGGCGACGCAGAGACTCGGAGTGGCGAGCCCACTTCAGCGATCGTGTGTTTGCTTCCTTCATTGTAATGAAAACTTGAGTTCTTACCGTATGCGGAGCCGCACATATTGAGTGCCTGCGCATGAGTTATTTGCACGCACGCGCGCTCACACACATGCAGCTTTGCAGAGGCGAAAAAGAAATAGCTCTCAAGACTGAGAGCATCATACATTTGTGCTAAATAAACACTAAAAACTGATTGCTGATTTCGTTACTGTTACTCGGAGACAACTTTGCTCTGTGAATATTTTGTGAAACTTTAAACCCATCGTTTTTGCTGTATTGATGACATCACTGCGGTGATACCGTGAAATTGCGCTGTTATTCGGTGAACACATGTCTGTTTTCCTTTTCTTTCCTTTTTTTGCTTTTGCTGCTGTTCCTCTCTGTAATGTCTGCAATGTTTATGCCTGTGTTTATGCCTGTAATGTGTTCCATGTAAACTAGCTTCCTGTTGAGCTGTCACCTGCTGATGTTTGCGAGGGTCCTCGGCACTCTTAAGCAGTGTGCAACTGCCATCTCGCTGAGGTGCCCCCCCCCCCGTCCTCTGGATTTGAAAACAAAAAATTGATTGATTGATTGATTGATTGATTGATTGATTGATTGATTGATTGAAGGGCGCGTAAATGAAGCCGTCACAGGTTTGATACCGCGCGCTATCTACGTTGGCTAGCCTGCCCGCTTCTCCTTTCATACCTCCCGCACTTCTAGGGAAAAAAAAAAGAATGCCGTGCGTGCGTGCGCCACTGCTGTGTGCTTTGCTCGCAGGGCGGCTAGACGCCCCCCCTCCTCCAGCTCGAAGCCGCGCTCTGATGGCCAAGCGCCTCCTTGCATCCTTCCCGCGCATTGGATTTGAAGGACAGCTTCCAGCCAACCTCTCGAGAGGGTGGTTGCAACTAGAACTAGCATAACGTTCCCAATGGATCACAGCGGAAGGATGAATATGTTCAGCTACAGCTGGGCGTGTTAATTGTGCCGTAAGGGCGCTTAATTGATTTACAGAGGTCGGTGCCGCGGACCGCAGGTTGCGCGCTGATATAGTTCACGAGGCTGCATGAACGCTTGCGAAGGCTGCGAGCGAATATGCGTGTTTCTGCTGGCGCATTCTGTGCCGTTGTGTGTGTTAGTTCGCCGCTCCCCCCCCCCTCCCCAGCCGCCGCGCCTTCTCTCCCCCCCCCCCCCTCTTCCCTTACCATTAGCGCGCTTCCTTACCCTACCCTTGCCCTAAGCTCGCACCTCACCCAGACACCACCTCCAGCAAAAACATAAACAAAAGCAGAACCTGTAGAGCGCTCGCTCGATTGACGCACATGTCCAAAAGGCTGCTGGGTGGTGTCGGATAACCTCCGCGAGCGAAACATACGATGCGCGCGGTCAGGAACAGATGGGCTAAGATATGGCCGCTGCCTTGACGGGAGCGGCGGCGCAGAAGTGAATAAGAGAATAAGACAATCGCTAACATACTGAGCGCGGCGAGAGAAAATGGCGGCGGGCGCCGATTTGTTTTCATAAGTGGTGGACAGGAGCGTATGCTATGCACAGCGGGGTGGCTCGGATGCGTCTGGGAGCACACTTCTAAACACGATCGGGTCGATAAAGAAAAAAAAATACAAATTCATTTTTTTTCTCGGATGAAAATTTGGTCTTTGCCAGGGAAATGCACCCTCCATTTTCCAGTAATTTCGGCGCGTGCGAAGGAAAGCGGAGAAGAGGGGGGGGGGGGGCTCGTTCGGTAGCTTACTGTACATGTGCATATACCCAATCATTGTGTGTATGCCAATATATAATTCTAAAGTTTCGCCCATATAGCTTCTGAGGGATGAGCTACGTGGATCCGAGAGTCCAGGGCGTGCGTCTCAGCATCGCGTGATGTAACCCGACAACACCAACAGCGCGCATTCTCCACTGTAAAGTCGGCGGCGCGGTGCGTTTACCTTCCATTTGTGATGTTTTTGTATTTAATTGTGCGAGCGAGCTTGATAAAAGGACTCAGTGCGTCCTCAACAAGAGCGGACGCTTGACTAAGAAATGCGCGATGAAGAGCGAAATTGTAACCAGTTAAATTTTCAAATTATAACCTTATAAGTTTTATCTATAATTCATGCAAATTGATCGTATCAATTTTCCATTTCCATTTCTTTTTAACAGATGCTATTCATAATAAAAAATGTAATTCAAATATGAGTTGCAAGGAATAGCATTCACTCGGTCAGTTAATACTATATACTTTCGATCTGAACATTTTTTCTGACATGCTAAATTGCTTCAGTATATTTTAATAGCTGTGTATGAGTGGTATAACCAGAAATAATTTTCGAGGGCGTTATACGGCATCAATAAAAAAAAATTGCAAAAAAGGCCGAAAGAAGGAGTTCAAAAACTTTCGGAAGGGTTTCTGACATCGAAACAGAGCCCTGGCTACGCCCCTGCTGTATATTGATAGGAGTATATACAGAGAAGTATATTCACCTAACAACTTGCTATGTACAAACTTTATATGAACTGATTTAAATACACAAAAGTAACAGTGTATGAACTTCGTATTTACACATGTTCATACAGATTAAAAGTACGTACAATATTGATACAGTCAATAAGGTGTTAATACAGATTCTAAAGACTGTTCACGACCATTTTTGTAAGGGGATGCCCTCGACTTGCGGGGACAGCTCATCGTGAAGTTTGATACCTGTATTGACCGAATAAGGTGGCCGTTTGGTGCGCAGATTTTGCCTGTTCAAGCGAGAGTAAGGGTCTGATACAGGATTAACAAGCAAAACATGCTTTCTACAGCAAGATACTATACAAAAGAATTCTCACTCGTAATAGTACAATGACCAGAGGTTCACTGAAAGGTTATGGAAAGCATGCAGCCAGAGAGGCTCTAAAAACAAACACAGAGGCTTTGCATCAATGAAGAAGGTACTATAGAGTCAGAAGAAATAAATACCAAATTGCTTACCGGGCACTATCCCTGAACGACGTCTGTGGAGTCACGATGTGGTTGTCCTGTGAACTACCCAAGTAGCACAAAGTGGGCTATGAAGGCGGGCCCCTGGTGGGTCCGATGTAGGCAATGCAGGACAGCCCCGGTGGGCTCAATGTGGGTGCTGCAAGAGGGACCGATGTAGGCCTGAAGGGGGCTGTCGACAAAGCCCCGATAGGCCCCACTAGGGACCGATGTAGGCAGCCCTTGCGGGGCTGCCCGCATTTTTCCCACATTGCCAAAAGGGCACATCCCGCCAACTCCCCACGATGGTCCTACTTTGGACAGATTCGGGGAGCCGCTCTGGTTGAACACTTATTTTTTATTTCGGTTAGCCCCTCAGATAATGACAGGACCGATGCGGGCTCTATAGCGCAAGCCGCACTTGGGCTTGCCCACATTATTCTCATAGGGGTCCGACGCAGGAAATTAATGGGAAGCCCTTGTCTACGTTTTCCCAATTATTATTTATGCACATAATTAAGTAAATATTTTATGCATGTCTGCCCTTTATAAAGAGCCACAATATTAAATTTTACAATAATTCTTAACATTAATCTAGCCTAAATGACTTCGTGTACATCTTGTTCAGGCTATGGAGATGTGTGTTCTGAACAGTAATTTTGTGCTGAGTGTTGCAGCCTATCCACAGCAACCACATTGGGAGCAACAGTTAGCAATCAGTATGTTTTAGTATTTCTAGCGCAATTTGCATGAGCGCAAGAACTAAAGCCACGTAATATTTCCAACCGAATAAACATGGCAACAACTATTATACAAATAATCTATAATAGTAATAGAGGGCAACATCTAATACAAATAAAGGTTGGAAAGAATCATTACACAATTGCACGCACGTCTTCTAGCCCCATTGCGGCCGATGTGGGACCTACAGCGGTTTTGTGTGGGCAGTCGAAATTGGGCTGGGTGTTGCTTTTGAACCTAAAGCCCACTTGCTGTTGCACGTGCCTTCCAACTCCCCACAAGGGACCGATTTTTGTATCATGCAGGCCTGCCCGCCTTCTAGCCCCATTACGGCCCATGTGGGATATAAAGCAGTTTTTGCGGGCAGCCCCAATTTGGCTGGGTGTTGTTTTTGAACCTAGAGCCCATCTGCGGTTGCACGTGCCTTCAAAGTTCCCACAAGGGACAATTTGGGTACCATGCTGGCACGTCCGCCTTCCAGCCCCATTACAGCCTATGTGGGACCTTAAGCGGTTTAGCTAAGGCTACCTCATTTGGGCTTCACGAGGGCTTTCCCAAATTGAGCTCTTATTCATAATTCGCCTGCCCTCAAGTAACCTACAAGGAGCCGATTGGAGTAGCATGCGGGCATGTCCATTTTTTTTGCCCCACTACGGCCGATGTAGGTCCCACAAAGATTTTATGGGGGCGGCCTCATTTCAGATCTATGAGGGCTTTCCCACAAAGAGCCCACATTTAGGTTGGATTGCCTTGAAATATCCGACAAAGGACCCTTGCGGCCTGGATGCAGGAATGTGTTCTGCATTAGCCCGAGCAACGACGCTATGGGACCAATGCAGAAGGAACAGGGGCAAGCCCAAATAAGGCTTGCCCACATTTGCTCCATCGGGGACCGATGCAGGTTTTATGATGTTTGCCCCACCTCCATTTGCCAACATTGGACCTACTGGGGCCCCACATTCTGTGCTACCTGGGGAGCGCCACTCTCTCGCGGATCAGTGTCTTGCCAAGCAGCGGGTTGACCCCAGCAGCCGACCAGTAGCACTGAAACATGCTGCAGCACTGACTCTAACACTGGCTGACTTGTCGAAGTGAAGACACCTCAATAAAAAGGGCACGCCTCGTCTCTTTCTTACAATGGCCAAGGCAAGGATGAGCCAACGTTGCCGACAAGTGATGAGGAGGGAGTGACGCAGGTTCAGGCAAGGCTACGCATTCCTCGCGCGGAAAAGGAGACGTTTCTCCAATATTCTGCAACCCCTATGCGACGCAGCGCTCGCGCTTCTTTTGCGTTGTGCTCACTGGATGAAAAAATTAGAGGGAGACACTTAATTGTCTGCCCCGCCGGGGTGGTGCAGTGGTAAGACGCCCGACTACTGTGCCGGAGTTCCCGGGATCGAATCCCGGCCTCGGCGGCTGCGTTTCGATGGAGGCGAAACGAAGTGGCGTCCGTGTGCTGTGCGATGTCAGCGCACGTTAAAGATCCCCAGGTGGTCGAAATTACTCCGTAGCCCTCCACTACGGCTCCCCTTTCTCTCTATCCACTTTCACTCCCACCTTCATCCCATCCCTTACGGCGCGGTTCAGGTGTCCACAGAGCAAGTGTGACAGATACTGCGCCTTTCCCTTCCTATGAACCAACCAACCAACCAACCAACCAACCAACTTAATTGTCTCTTAAGAGGAGAATGTGAAAAACTGCCCTTCCTATCCTATTATTTGCCTCCCATCGTTAGCCTCTTGTCGGCATTCGTTGCAGTGCTGTATATAATTTAATTGATTTACAGGAAAGGAAAGGCGCAGTATCACACTTTCTCCGGCGCGTGTGTGTGGACGGTACACCATCGCTCCTGTCGCGTGGCGTTCCTTGGCGCGTGGCAGGGACGCATCCCACCTCGGCCACTCAGAACGCCGCAAAAGCGGGACACACTTTGTGCATGACAGCATGAGCCATTAAAGGCTTTCGCCTTAAAATGTGCACCGTTTTATGACATATGTTATGTTGAGGCAGAAAAGGAACGAAAAATAAAGAGCCTCGGCACCGTTTTATGACAGACTAACTGGTCTCAGCTCACGAGCACTATCATCGCACAGCACATGAAATCATCGTGTTTCGCTTCGATCGGCAATCGGTTGTGGCAGCCGCATTTCAACCGGACTACCGGGTTCAGAAGTACCATGCCATAATGAAGCTGCCAAAGCAAATGGTCAGCCCTCAGTTTTATAAATCTGCACCCCGGTGCTATCTGTCCTCACGTGGTTTTTAGTGATTATAAATAGAAGGCGCATCAGGTGAGTAGTAAGAAAATCACCATTTGATATGTGTTCACGAGAAAAGGAGATTCTGTTCCCGTTCTTCAATCACGCTTCTATATATTTCATCACCTAATGACTAAGATGCTTTAAGACAGTCCAACTTGAAAAATGAGCTCGCTAGCGCAGTTTCCTGAAGTCTTTAAAATGACTTTACAGATTTACCTACCAGCGCAGACCAGTGTGACTTCTACGTCTCAGCGTGCAATGATTATGGGGAGTCAAGATACTGCAGCTCACCAGTGAAAGCTGACCATGATGTAAGCTTACGACCTCCTAATAAATGGTTGTCCTAAAGCTGGCAACATTCTGACGAAAAAATGCTTTGTTCATGCACTGTGCAATCCAGCACTTTTTGTTGGCTTACCTCAAAATACAATGAGCAGAATGTGTTTCTGCCACTATTGATCATTTTTAGGAACAGATTTGTATATCTGAAAAGAAAAGTGCAGATAATTGTTCTGGAAGGCCTACATGTAAAGCGCACAAACAAACGTCCGCGTGAGCTTATATACATATATATTAAAATTTATATTTTCTGCATAAACGACCAATCACTTAGCCTCGCAAAACTTGGCTCATCTAATGATTCTGGTCAGCACGCAATCCGCTTCATCTTTTCCAGTGCTGTATGTCTGAATGTCACTCTTTCAGCATCAGGCGCTAAGGAGGTTACTAGTTTGTTCTGTGGCAATTGATCGTGATAAAAGTATACGTAATAACATACTACGATAGGTGCCCACACACCACGCACCCGCTCAGCGCCCTGGACACCACCAGCTTCATTACTATATTTGTCATGCAAGCTGAGCTGCACAAACTGATAAATAGTACCATTTGTACACGTGCAGCATAAATGGTTAATTGACATTCCTGTGTTTCGCGCCGTTGTAGTTCTAATACTAGTGTTTTACCAGAGGCAATTACCTTCGAGAGCCACTCGGAGTATGATGCCCACCGCTAACTATGAAAAGGGCGATTACTGGGTAGGGAGTAAGTGTGCAAGAGGGACGAATCAGCTGCTAGATGATGTTTACCCCGAAAGTAGACGGAGGTGGCTATGGTCTGAAAATGAGGATATGACGAAGGCCTATACGAATGCGCAACCTGACGTTGGTTCCAAAAAAGGAGAGGGAGCTATCACGTTTGGAGAGGGCATGGAGAAAGTTGAGCACGAACAGAGGATCGCCGACAAGGCAACCAATCCAGCGTCCATGAACGACGTCATTGCTTCGAACGTAGAGTGAGTGCAACGGCAAGTAATCAGGGGTATTTACTGTGGAGGTGATGAGACGATTTTAGAATTGAGAAACTGGAATGTAGCAGCCACAAATTCACTCGGAGGTGGGTTAGTGTGAACGGAGGTCGAAAGAATACAATGAAAAGAGAACGGTATTACTGTCCGCAGCAAAACAACAACTGCATATGGCCCATAAGGAAACATCCGAAGGTGCTTACCGTGAAAGAAGGATGGAAGGCTAGGGTATCTAGACCGGGCTGTCTGTGGCGGTATTATAAAAAGCGTCGACCAAGACAAGGCACTACAAAGAAGCACCGAACGCTTGAAGAAATGTGTATATGGGGTTACACGATGCTCGACAGCCACAAGGGTAGCATTGTCCTTGCGAATCGGCGTCCAGCAGAAGACATCATTAGTCCCGGAAAATGACAAGGCGTAGACTAACGACAACAACGTTTATTACTGCGTCAGGTAGGAACAACCTCAGAAGCAGGCCCGAAGAGACAACTAACACAGTCACAAATCGGGTGTCTAGGCGTCGTCTCAGCAGAATCAACCGTTATTTTTTATACACTCGGCCATTCAGACGTAAGGGGTGAAGGATACATGTTATAACAAGCTTTTGATGGTTTGGTTTGTGGGGTTTAACGTCCCAAAGCTACTCAGGCTATATGAGAGACGCCGTAGTGAAGGGCTCTGAAAATTTCAACCTCCTGGAGTTCTTTAACGTGCACAGACATCGCACAGCACACGGGCGCTTTGCTTTTCGCGCCATCGAAAAGCTGCCGCCTTGCTTTTCGCGCCATCGAAAAGCTGCCGCCGGCCCCGCCGGGGTGGCGCAGTGGTTACGGCGCTCGACTACTGTTCCCAAGGATGCGGGATCGAATCCAGGCCTCGGCGGCCGCTTTTCGATGGAGGCGAAAAGCAAGGCGCCCGTGTACTGTGCGATGTCAGTGCACGTTAAAGAACCCCAGGTGGTCGAAATTTCCGGAGTCCTCCACTACGGCGTCTCTCATAGCCTGAGTCGCTTTGTGACGTTAAACCCCACAAACCAACCACAAACGAACCAAAAGCTGCCGCCGAGGCCGGGATTCAATTCCGCGTCCTTGGAAACAGTAGTCAAGCGCCGTAACCACTGCGCCACCCCAGCGGGGTTGACAAGCTTTTGAATCAGTCATGGTGGGGTGGAGGAACTTCCTGTTACCGGCCGTGGGCGACGCTCTCTCCCTCGAGCGCTGGGCTTGGCTAGTTTGCAGAGCCACGCACGCACACACACAGCGACAAGTGCGGTTTGAACACGTCGAAACACGCCAGCGGGAGGAATCGTCGGGCATCCGAATGTATGGCGCTGAAATGGCCAAGCCGTTGCTTTGGCTGATATTCTTGTGTTCGCTGCATTTTGCTGTGGCGGCGTCGGCGGTCATACATGACGGTGGCAAATCGTAACAGACTGCCCCGCAGGGGGAAGGAGATCCTGAAGAGCAGGGGACTGCATCCGTTGTCGAGATGGATTGTCACGGTTATGCTGCTACCCGAGGTCATCCGACTGGTTGCGTTTCGTGAGCCCCGTCAGCCAGACGGCTTCCTTCGCAAGTTCTCGTTAGCAAAGCACTCTGCGAAATGGCTTCCGAAAAGTTTTTCTGTGTACCCAAAAGCGTCTCAACTATTGAAAAATCAACCCGTCGACCAGAAAGCACGACTCAAACTCCACTAAGCCCCTCTATGCCAGGATTTTTGTTCCCCTCTTAAGCAACCATCGAAAGGTGTGGCTCATCAGCACTTGGAACGCGTTCACAAATTCGAAAATTGCACTACAAAAGTACATCCATTTCAAGCACTAGGTAAATATAAAATATTGCCACACCGCTGTTCATCTTCTGGCGCCACCAAGTGGGCGAATGTCTTGGCGCGTGGCTGAGCGTCGTCCTCGTCTGTCTCGAGCTTCGCTTGATTAAAAAGGGCCAGCTCGGTTGTTCTTCTGTTTGCTACGTGTGTTGGTGACAATTGGTGAAGGTGCTGGGTGTCTACAAATGCGGTCACATCACAACTGTCGGTGGTTACAAAATTTCCCCGGGAACAATGCGTTCGCAGCACGTCGGTAAGTTCGTCGGATCGGGTCGTCGCCGCTCGGGCCGTCGTGTCAAATCGTCGTGTGGAGACTGTTTAATATGAGTTGTAGCGGCGGTTCACCCCCGGAGGTCGCCGTGTTTATTTTTCCCTGTGGTGGTGGTGGTGGAAAACATTTATATAGGATACAAATGCAGTAGGTTACGCATGAGCTGAGCCTGAAGGGGCCAACCCTCACAAACACTAGGTTGAGGTCCCTAGTTCGGGACCCCAGTGGCGTCTGCCGCCGCTCGGGCTCGCCCGACTAAGGCCCGTTGGGCCTGCAGGTCTGAGCAGCCGAGCAGGGTCGCCTCCCAGTCCTCCCGGGTTGGGTTGGGGTCAGGGGGGATAGCCGGATTTTAGGGGCAGGCCCACACCATGTGGTAAGCGGGCGTGCCTCTGAATTGCCCAGAGGAAGAGTATCGACTGGGCGAAGCAAACCGTCTCGCGGATGACGATCGCGACTGCCGTTGCGGTGACGTGGGGTTCATCTCGTTAGCAGCCAGGTATTCCTCAATCTCCTGTGGTCTTTCGCAATAGCGAGGTCCAGGCGTGTTTGGTGGAAAACCCCTTAAACCTATTCTCCGGTATGCGCAATTGCGAAGAAGGTGGCCAGGCTCGCCGCAGTGGCAACAGAGCGGCCGTCTGTTGGGCGTAGGCCACAAGTGCGCCTTGCTGATAGCGGGACGCTGGTCTTGCTGCGGCTCGACGGGGCGAAGATCTTGTTGCTGATCGACGGGGCGCACGTAACGAGGTGGTGGTCCGGCAACAGGGCGAAATGAATGTGGCTCGGGGGCAGGTCGACGTAGCACATCACTATAAGTCATAAGGCATGGCTCCGGTTGTGGTGCTGGTGGTGGCTGCACCGCTCGCCGGATTTCATCACGAATTACGTCCCCGGTAGAATAATTCACTGCAGGTGGTACATCCAAGTGGAGGTTCTGCAGCTCTTCGCGGAAAATGCTCCTGACAAGCTCCCGCGATGCCTCGTCCCTGGCTGCTGGCACGGACGTGTAGTAGAGTGTGGCTGCTACACTTGCCTGACGGCCGTATTGGGTACAACGTTCCTGCAGTGAACGTTCCATGCTGGTAGCTTCTCTCGCGAAATCTTAGTCAGTTCTCGGAGGGTTGCGAATGAAGCCAGCGAACAACTGTTTCTTCACCCCGCGCATGAGGTACCGTACTTTCGTTGCCTCGGGAATGGTAGGGTCGGCCCGAGTGAAAATTCGCGTCATGTCCTCGACAAACATGGCCACGCTCTCATTTGACTGCTGAGGCCTCGAACGGATTGCAGTCTCTGCGTTTTCTTTGCGTTTATTTTCTGACACAAAAATTTGAATATATATTCAAATTATTGTGTCAGGAAGAAAAAACCAATAAGCGACAACTTTGGAGCCTATATTCTTACGTTAGGGGCTCCGACTTAAGCCATCTGCGTTGCCATTGAGACTCCCCTTTTTGTAAAGCACCTCAAAAGAATACTTTTTCAAAAAGAGGCTCCAGTGCATCTCCAAGCTTAAACGGCCGCCTCAGGGTACTCATTTTGAATGATTCCTGTTCTCCTGATCTGGGAGCCCGACTTGCAATACGAGTCCGTTCCAACTCTACCTCGAGACATTTCATTTCCAATGCGTGTTGACGCTCTTGCTCATCTCGCTCTCGTTGTTTCTTATGTTCAAGATCCTGTTTCACTCCTTGTTCCCCTCCTACAATGATCTCATGGCATTCCGAAAGCTCGTCATCTTCACCTTCCAACCCAAGAGTCGCCTTTACCGCTTCTGTGCTTCTGAGTATAAGGCATCCAGACCCAACATATTAACCAGCTCCAGCAATTTCAGCTTGCGCAGTGACCTCAAATCCATTGCTGTCCAATTGCCGCCTTCTCTGCTGCCTACTGTTGTTGGCTGAAAATTAACCCAACAGCAACGATAACACAATTACTAGCTATGTTTTCTACCCAAACATATTCCTGGCAAAACTCAGCAGGAGAGCCCCACACTCACCAAACCTCGCAGTCAACAATCCAGCGCAGTTATTCCGCTGTAGGCAACCAGTCATCACACAGGGCTCGTTCCACTGCTCCCCGCTTGCCGTTGAGCTGCTCGTAGCACGGGTCCCGCCTGGGACATGCCAGCGCTACCTACCTGCTGTTAATCCTCAAGGATAGTTTAGGCCTTGCGGCCCGGGGTCCAGCGGAAGGCATCAGCAGTCCCGGCAAAAACGAGGCGACAATTAGCAAGAACAACGTTTAATACTGCATCACGTAGGAACGGCTAGAGAAGCAGGCCCGAAGAGAAAACTAACCGGCTCACAAAGCGGGTGTCTCGGTGTCGTCTTTCAGCGCAAGCAGCCGCTGCTTTTTATACTTCTACGAAGACGACGAGGCGGGCAGTGGCGCGGGGCGGATTGCTCGCACTAGGCCCGCTGGCCATTAAAGCATATTTCATCGTCATGTTATCACGTCGTTCTGTTTCTGTTGTCTCGCCGTGTTCCATCGTTTGCCATGCAGCCGCGTACCATTTGGTTGGAGGTGCGGGTCATCCCCATCCTCGCATTGGAGCATCGACGCCATCTGTAAGCCGAGACCGTCGGCCGAACACCTGTGGAGATCGCCGCACAGCTCCGTCCCAGCCCTTTCTGCTCAGACCCGACCAGACACTCTCCCTAGCCCAGTCCCCAGCACCGATCACAACCCACGATGACCAGGAAGAGCCCACAGCCGACCCGACAGATCCCACGACGAAGCGATCTCACGACCACTCGAGTGAAGACAGCATCCCTACCCAAGCCGTCCGGCGTGTCTAGGGGCCTTGGCATTCGGCAAACGGTGAACCATCGACCTGATTCTCCGAGGCAAGCATTCACCCCATTACGCATTCATTGTAGTGGCAAGCATTTCATCTCCGAGTCTTTCGCCTGCCTTCATTTGTCACCCCATGTATTGGATTGCACGCAATCGATTGGGACGATCGCTCCTTGGCCCCGAGTTATGCCACGAAGACGACGAAGCGGGTATTGGCGCGGGGCGGAGTACTCGAGCTAGACCCGCTGGCCATTAAAGCATATTTCGTCGTCATGTCATCACGTCATTCTGTTTCTGTTATGTCGCCGTTTTCCTTCGCTTGCCATGCCATTACGTAACAATACACTCGGTAGTTCAGAGGGAAAGGAAAAAGATGCACGTTATAGCAAGCTTTGCTGACTCAGTCACGGCGGCGTGTAGGAACCTTTTTTTAATGGCCGGGGTCAATGCTCTCTCCCTTGAGTGCTGGGATTGGGCAGCGTTTTCACACACACGCACGCACACACATGAATCCACGTGTAGCCTGAAATCGTCGAAACATCGCCGCGAGGAATCATCGGGAGTCGTAATTTACGACGCTGAAATGGGCGAAATGCTTGTTACTTTGACTGATGCTCTTGCGTTCGCTGCATTTCGCTGCGGCCTCGTCGGCGGTTGCACATGACGGTGCCGAATCATAACTTTGGTGACAGTTTGCAGTTTGCAAAATTTCGCAAAAGATCAGGATAACCTTTACCACATAAAATGTTCTGCCGTAAAAACACTATCCTAAAAAGTATGTCTGCGACCGTATTTGGCTGCGACCAACGTGGGCTAACAGCAGAACGCGATCACTGAGCGATGCAAGCGAGCAAGCGAGCATAGTAAGAATTCGGCGGCAGACTGCGATGAAACTCCTCTGGCTGATGTCATGTCAAAGCTTAACATTGTACTGTACCGTTCAGGCCAGCTCGAATAATGAAGTGTGAACACATCTTGAGACTGAGAAAAAAGAAGTGAAAGAGAGAAAGAGAGAGAAGGCAGAGAGGTTAACCAGGAAAGCTTCCGGTTTGCTACCCTGCACTGGGGAAGGGGAATGAGGAGTTTAAAGGAGAAAGATAGAAGAGAATGATAGGAAAGGTAAGGCGGCGAGGCGCACAGTCACAGTTTCTCAATCAAGTTTGTGTCTCTCATAAAACACATAAGTGCTTTGAAGGCTTTGCCGTTAGACGCCTTCTGTGGCCATGGGCCGAGGATTTTCTAACTCATAAAACTGATCATATGGAAGCTCAATTGCTTTCGAAGGATGCTCGTCTTTCTCAGCTGGAAATTGAGCTGAATGATTTCAAATGCTATTGAAGGAGTAACAGTCAGATACATGGTGTCAGGCATGAGAGTGAAGACTTGAAAGCAGTCAGATTAAATTGCAGCTAAACTTGTACTCCTAATCCTCCGAAAAGAGAAAATCGTAACAGTGCACTGGATTAAATCCCATCTTCGCATAAACAAGATCCATGTGTGGGCTCTGTTACTGCGGGATACCACGCGTTGCCAGCCACTACTGATTTTAGTGTATACGTGTCTCCTTCCATGAGCGACCGACGTGTGCACACGGATACCCCTACAGGAAAGGTGGCTGTCTATGTTGACACACGGTTTTCTTAGGGCCTTCTTGCTCTGGAAAACCGATGTAAACTGGTGTACTCCATATCAGGAGGTAGTTGCAGTGGCAATCACGTGTTGTAAAGCAAGACTTGTTGTGTCAGTCTATGTCAGACCTGGCGGTGGCTCTCCCTCCTGTATAAATCTTGGATGGTTATTGAATGTTAGGCAACACAACCTGGCATGTCCAAGTTTAGTTGGTTGTGACCTCAATGCATTTCACCTGGACTTGGGGTACTCCACTTTAAGTCCTCGCGGCAGACGATGCGCGACGCCTTTGTGTATGCGTTGTTTATTCTCCTGAACCATCCCGATACACCGACGAAGGATGTGCTTCATACTCTAAGTGGAACATACACTCCAGATCTTATGTGCTTGTCAGGGCCCAGCACTCCCTAGTGGCACTTGGAGCCGGGACTTGGAGGAATGACCACCATTATATCATTATCGGCCTCTATTCATCACAAGCCTGACGATTACGCCGTCAGTGTTCATATGTTGACTGAGACAATTTCCGCACCATTTTCAAAGTCACTCTCTGGAGTCGACATCATTACTTCTGAACTGCATATAATGCGCACAAAATGAGGCTACAACCATCACATGGAAGGAGTTTGGTGGACCAGCGACATATGTGTCTCTGAACAACTTGTAGGCTGCTCGTCGAAAATAGAAATTGACTGAAACTAGAGACCTAATTTATGCGCAAGCACGCACAAGACTGAATTACATTAGTGCTAAGGTTGGAATATATGAGCATAATCTCTCACGACGAGAATGGCATCTGTGGTGCTATCATTCTCTACACACACATCGAATGCTTATATCTGGTGAACATTCCATGCCCTGGAGCACGGTTGTAGTATTCCTGATGCAGCGACTACAACATGCTTTGCAGCAAACTTGTCTCCGAATGATTTCGCAAGACAAGCAGCGCGCAAGGTTTTCCCCAAGTACGACGTGTTGCCTGCACCAGTTACAAGAACTTACTTGTGGGCATGACATCACATGTAGATAAGCTGCATCTGCTGCTGACGCTGATTGAATCGCAAGCCCATTCCGGGCTCGTCCGGTCCGGACTGCATTACATACGAAGTTTAGAATAGCCCCAGTTATGATGCACTTCTCCAACTCCTTGACGTCGTAATCAACGTATGGCTAGACGGCGATCTACCTGTGAGCTGGAAATCGGTTATTGGGATCCCCATTCTAAAGCCGAGGAAAACGCCAACAGACCTTAGCAACCTTCGGCCTATATTATTGACGCCAACAATTTGCAATTTTGCTGAGAAAATGCTCGCCACACGAATCTCGTGGTGACGTGAAAATCAATTTCTTCCACCCGGCACAGATTGGCTTTCGACCATCTATAGGCACAGAAGACGGTTGGTCGTCTTGGCGTCCTCAATATTATCATCCACCCGTAACCACAATGCACACCGTCCTCGGCATGGATTTCAAAAAGGCTTATGACAATATTAGTCATGCTGTGATTCTCGATTCAAATTGGCAGGCTCCATTTACCACTTAAAGTACGCAATTTTGGACAATCATTATTTGAAGGGAGACAATTAGCAATACGCCTCAGGGGCGATGGTATAGCATCATTTGTTACTTACTCTTCGCGGCATACACCAGAGATCAGTGTTGTCACCAACATTATTTATTATCACATTTATCTCCCTTTCATGGCGGTATATGAAATTTGTGATGCTAAATTCTTAATATACGCTGATGACATCACCGTGTGCAGCACTCACAACGACCTACTGACTCAATCTGCCACCCTGCAATGAGCTTCAGGTATTACGTCTGCATATACTTCTTCCATTAGGCTTGAACTTTCCGCCAGTAAAACTACTTTCACATCAGCCGACAAGCGGTGGGGGCGCCGTGAACTAGTTGCAACCCCTATACGTCTACATTTGTTCGGAACCCAACTTCAGGAAGGTTAAACAGTAAAAATAGTTGTAGAGTCAGGAACTGAAACTTCATGGCTGTCTGGCTCTAAAAAGCAGGCGTTACACACTTTAGGTCTGATCAGGCGTATTGCTCTAAAAACGGGCGCCGGTCGCTCAAATGGTTCGCATGAGGTGTAGCGGACAGTTGCGCAACTGTACCTTTTTTTATGTAGCCCGATATCAGCACATTACAAGGGCATAATGGCATAATGTAGCTATAAATCGAGAGACAATGACGGTCATCAACTGCCGACCTCGCATCTAACCAATCGTGGTGCTCCAAGAAAACGCACAACTGAACACAATAAATAAATTGCTGGAGCAACGACGTGTTGCTTGCAGGCTTAAGGCCACCCTCTCTCAAGCAACGTGCGCTCTGAGATGATATTCTTCGTCACATTGAATTCTAAAACCACCAGTGCTAGTTCTTCCCTCTTCGCGTTTTATAGAACTTTTTTTTTGTTTTATCTACTAATGTGACTGCCATGGCTTCCAGTTCATAAATCATTTACAAAGTTTCAAGAATTAAGACAAAGTAAAACAAGTGGAGCCTAAGCATCCTGCTAGGTGATTTATTGCCGATGTTTTTCAGTGAAAAGACATTCCATTACTAAAGTTGAATCAGATCAGAATCACTTTATTCTCGGGTGAATTCGTTGGGTGCGAAAATGAAACGTAACTGTGCAAAAACTAAAGAGAACAGCCTGACCACACCACTGCCGTCACCTAACCCATACAGCGCTCCTGAAAAATCCAGAAAAGTGCATTTTTATATTTATAGTGCTTTCGTCAGCCGGTCCTAATGTAAAGCCACGAACAATAATTGACAGTACAAAAACGGATGTGCTGGAATGCATGCATATACGTAATTCAGTAATAACTTACACGAGCAGCAAAAGTATTAAACAGTTGCTAAGCGCTTTACTAATGTTTAATAAAATATTTCAGCACTGAAGAACGCGTACAAGTGCGAAGAAAATCTCGGGCTAGTGAGTGTACTTGATGTTCCATAGCGCGACATGAAGACGAGGGAAAATACATAAACCCTTTATTTGGTACACACAGAAGACATAAGGAACATAAGTGGAGAGAGATTAATACGACTAAGTGTGTTGTCTGACAACATATATTCTAAACAAAACACAAACGAAACCCAAGACGTTAAACCTGAAAAAAAAATCTCAATCGGTTCACACAGTGCCCTGTATTCATTGATGGGGTTCCACTTTTTATATATAGAGAGAAATATTATTTCAAGGCCATTGTATTTTTCACACTTATCTGATAAACTACAAGTTCCTCTACAGGACGACCGATTCTGTACCAATTTGTCTTTTTATGCCACTTTACAATCCTAATGCTTCCCGGTTGTCATTAGAAAGCTAACCTGAATGTTATTGATGAGAGTTGTTTAGCTGCATATGCTTCAAGTCTGAATGCCGTTGAAATAGAAGGTAATTTTTAAATAATTTCTGCCTTGCATAGCGGAGTATTGAATAGATGGAATATCAAGGACGATATCGGGACTTCTTCCACCAATGCGCACTGCACTCAAAGGTCAGCAATAATTTAAAATCTAAATATGCGCCGCATTCAAATGATTCGCTAATTTTACAATATCGAATTTTAAGCATCGCTCAATGCCAGTCCTCTCAGCATGTTTCTCCTCTGAGCACCAAAGCACCTCCGGAATAGAGAGGCCAGAGAGATAAAGAACAAAGCACAGGAGCTATCGGTTGACGCCGCTCAACCCGAAGGGATGTTTTCGATGTCATGTTTTGTAGGCCGAAAGAAACGTGATTGGGCGTTTAAGCAGAGAACAGCGGAGCTGGATGTACCCAGCTTGCGAATTGGAAATTCCCGCTCTCTGATTCAAGTCACGTACGGATGCGGGTGCTCTTTTCTTTTTCTGGGGTTGGCCGACTAAAAGAGTCGGGCTATTCGCAAGACCAGAAAAAATGAAAACTAATAATGTAAAAGGTGGGTGCAAAACTCTTGCTGAGGAAGTAGGCGCTGAGTAAACTTTCCTTCTCAGTGAAGGTCATTTGGATGATGCAGGATTTCACTTTAAATGACTTAGATTAACTTCCCTGATAGTTCTATGTGAATACCCTCCTTCAGGGCATAACATAAAATGAATTACGGCTTGTAATGTAGAACTTGGTTGCAATTCGCATTTTCAAGAAATGCACCTTCTTAAGGCAAAAATAAAAATTTGGCGGCCACGTCATGCTTCTGAACCCTACTAAAAAAGAAATGAGAGTAGTCATAGGATGCCACTTTATGCGCAAAATGAGGACGCTTATGTCGAATTGTTTGGAGGTTGTGGCTAACTAAAGTAAGGAACCACCCACTAAGGAACCGGGTACATTTTATGAGGTCTTGAAGAATATTTCTGTTTCGTTTCACAGAATTTGGGACAGGGGAAGAAACTTGAAAATATGGCTGTGGGAACAGAAATTAGAAGTAGAAATGACAGCCCATTAACTGAAGAAGAAACGTAAGGTGCTCGTTAATGCTCGTCTTCAGAAGTTGATGGCGGTACGCGCATATCAGAGGAGCGTGACATTATTTATAAACACTAGGTGGGTACACTTAACAGCATCGAAGTTTATGCAGTATTCCATCACTTGAATATAAAGTGGATTCATGATCGACGTTACGATTAAGACGGGACAACGTGGTATATATATTTTTTGCCTTTCAGCTCCAGCTTTCGAACTAGGAAAAGTGCTAAAGACAGGCGGGAGCTTTTTAAAACCTGGGCGCACCATCACGCCCTATGACACCATTAGTTAAGTACAGAATCTTTAAGATCTAGTCTAAGTAAAGCTCTGTAGACGGGTGTTTTCTTAAACAACTCTTTGATGTTCAACCACCCCTTCGTTTGCTTATCTGTTATTGATGTAGCATCATGAACACGAAAGCATTGGTCATTTTCCTTCCTTTAAGCACCCATTCCGAATGTGCATTTTCCTTCTAGTAAGCAATCGGAGTTGTACTGTGGAGATATCACCAGGACGCAATTGCTCGCTCCAAAAAGAGTTTTAAGCCCTGGAATTAGCAACACTGACAACAATTCCTTACACGAAAATTTTATTGATGTTCTGTCTCTGCAATGATGCATATTATACATAAAAAATGGTATTAGCCTCTTCGAGTGCGCGTAAATGTTGTGTACAATTTAGAACTGAATGATTTAGTTTAAACCAACGAATTGTAACTCAGCACTATCGAAGTGACGTCCTGTGAGGGATGTATAAACTTCACTGTGGCCAGCGTTCTGCTCAATATATTAAGCACCAGCTGCTAGTAAAGCCTGGAAATCGGCTAGACTGGTAAAACTAAACCAAAGAGAAGCGATTATATTGTAGTTTTTCCCGTCTCATGTAGCCTGAACTCGTCAGTATGTCATCATCATCGTTAGCGGCGAAAATTAAAAATAGGACGGGAACAAAATTGACTAATGATTTATATTTGACAGTGGTGAACCCTAAGTCACGAAATGTGTACTATGCATGATTGTGTGCTATTCTAAATAAAAAACAACGTATCCGAGAAATTTAGGCCTATATCGTGAAGGTGATAGCGCTCACATCAACCAAGGCAGGGCAACAGCTTTCTTAGTTGCCATGAAGGCCAAATGCTGAACGTCCGCATGCAAGCATGGCATTATTCATAATGAGATGCTAGCTGTCGATGACGAGGAAAATGTGCTCTAGATCCGCAAGGTGTGTTGAGAGATGGATTTTGAATAAAACTAACGAGTCAATAGAGATTGTATTATTCAGAAACTCATACCAGAGGAAAGAATATGCTTGCAAGGCCTATTGACTTCTTAGCTCGATATGAAGTGCCAAGTATTTTTATGCAATACTACTCCAGGTTTCGCCTCGTCGCGTAGCACCGGCGGCAGCCACTATTGAGCCGAGCAGCCGAGCAGCCGAGCAGGCGGTGCGCCGTTGCCTAGCAACCGAAGAAGAAGAAGACTGGTAACTTACGCTCTCGCGTCATACTCTTAAACGATGAGCTTAAGTGTCCCCACCTTACACTGATAGGGCGTGATAGGGGAATAATGTAACAGGCAAAAGAAGCTTCCGCCGTTGCCATCGCGATTCAACTAGGGTTAAGCAGAGTTAAACCACATGTAATTTTTGTAATATCTCAAAACATCTGCAATAATCAAGTTTCTAGATATTTTAAATATCTTAAAGAAAATTGCAGTAAAATTTGCTTTATTTCTTTTTTGTGAGGAAAACGCGTATTTGAAGTAAATACACAATGCTGTGTGTTAGTGCACCATTTTTGTTAAACGGCTTGGACACCAGATGCTGAGCAGACAATATGAGGGAAGCACAAGTCGTCGCATTTTGATAGTAAAATACGGTATATAATATATTATTTCTACTAAGATATTCATGAATGTATGCCGAGGCAACGTTAAATACATTATGTATGTTTTTCTCACAACTCTTAACGATTCGCTAATAAGAGGCACAATGCAAACTAATGGCAGTCAAACGGACGACATGCACAAAGAACGACTAAGACACGCGAGTAAGCACACTTCTATTTCAAAAGGAAAAAAGAAAAGTAGGCGAAATGCTTGACCAGATCTAATTACTTTATTTTATGCCTTTTTAATTTTTTTACGGGAAGTGCGTAAAATTTGTTTTACGGAAAAAAAGTTTAGACAGCTTCAGATTTGATTTTATTTTCGTCCTATAGGTTGGTTTCCATCTTAAATACTGAATTGACTGCCGAAGTCAATAGCCCGCCTTAAGTGCATGTCGCGTCACAAATAGGCAAGCCGCCTGCACGCACTATTAAAAAGCTCGTGCGAAATCCCACGAAAAATGGTCGCACATTCGAGATGCAGTTAATAGAGAAATAAGGGCAGGTAGAACATCTAATCCCCCAAGATAAATTCTGAAATTGACTTTTGGAAGAAAAGAGGCAGCGCGCAAAGTAAGATCGTCAAAGGACCGAACTGGCTCTTATCTGAAAAGGGGATCACGCAGAAAAAAAATATTTAGAAGGCATGTAGGAGCGAAAATAGCAAAAGAAAAGAGCATAAAGATCACTTTTATGGTTATGACGCGCAGCAATTATGGTTGTCACGTCTTCAGCTCCATATTGGGCGAACAGCGCATTTATGTACTTCGCTACGGATTCAACTAATGATTCGGCAATCTAAACCTCTATTATGTCACAACTATTTATTATCATGTCACAATCACCAGGATATTTGAGAGCCACGCGAGATGAACTTGAAACAGCGCTTTAAGGAAAGCACATGAATGTGCTCATGTGCCCTATGATCACCGCGTTTGACTTAAAAAATAAATGTTTTCTCGGGTTCCAATTTTTTCGCCAAAACAACCGTCTCAACTGAGAGACATGAGATGGCAACTCTGTCATGTCATATATTATGATGACGTCACTTAAAGCAACGACTCAATTTTGCCGATAATTCCACATGACTGCCGGAGATCTGATGCATACTGGGGACCTTTCACCCAAAACGCCCACACCGGCAACGCCAACGGCACATTTCCTGGAAAACGGAGGCTTATTCGTATCGGGTAAAAAAGTGCACTCAGATCGCAAGATCAAGTGATCAGTACGACTACGGCAATAAAGAGGATCAATTTGCTACTCTAAGATTTCTCCTTCTAAAGGACTAATCCCCGTTATATAACCTAAGTTTACGTATCCAAGAATCCCCGTTATATAACCTAAGTTTACGTATCCAAGACATGCTTAGGGTTGTGCAAACGTCAACTCGCCTCAAAATGTTTCTTATCAAAAATTGGTTATTTAGTTCTTCTTCCTTACCTCGCCGCTGCTTTTCAGAACAGACGAAAAGCAAGGTGGTCGTGTGCTGCGCGATGTCAATGCACGTTAAAGAACCGCAGGGGTTCGAAATTTCCAGAGTCCTCCACAACGGTGACTTTCATAGCCTGAGTCGCTTTGTGACGTTAAACCCTACAAGCCGAACCAATTGCAACAAAGTTGAATTTTTGTTCATTCGGTACAAGTTCTTGCGCGTGTAGCGCATGGAAGAACTTGTCGTCCTGTTTGTATGGACAAAGCATTAAAACTGCTACGTCACGTGTGCCACTCGTATGGTTTACAAGAACCCGCTGACCTGTGAAAAAGTCTACATCGGCCAAACAGGTCGGTGTATCAATGAAAGGCTGCGCGAGCACAACTCTCTGAGCCCTACCGACGGAGTGAACCTGCCTCGCCATTGCCGGGAATGTGGCTGCTACCCGCTGGTTTCAATTGGTAGTATTGTTGGTAGAGGCAAGGGAAAGGTGGAGCGCGAAATTTGTGAAGCAGTATGCAAGTTTGCTTTCTTTCGCAGTGGCGTTAGATGAATCGCTCATCTCCAGAACCTGGCGTGTTTGCTTTGGACGATGAGCGGCGCATGCTCTGTTATCTTTCCTAAGAGAATGATTTGTTTTCAAAAAAGAACAGCTGCTAGTAAAGTCGATATGTGTGCCTAGCCTTCTTGTTTCTCCTTCGTCTTTTGACTTTTTTTTTTTCAAGAAACGAACCAGTTGTTTTTTGAAACTTGATTAGAACATCGTAAAAGTTTTGCCTTAATTTGTATCACCATACACCAGGAAAGTGAATTTTTTTCTTGTGCTAGCTGTTTGTTTTCTTTTGTGAATTTATGTTTTTTTTTGCAGAGTAAAGGCCACTGTGGTGGTCGTGAAGTCAGGTTCAGCAAAGTGCACCTATAAGTTGCCAGAATGAAACAAAACCGGACGATGCCTATTAAGCATGGTAAAGAGGCTGGGGCACTACATCCGAACCACATTTGCCAGCAGTCACTAGTTTTGTCATGTTTCAAGCTGGATTATTCGGTGACGAATTTCGCATGCTACTGACGACTCCACGAAAACATAATCTACATGAAAAGCGGAAGATGCAACTCAGCTTTATGCATATCGCTAAACTATACTATGTCATCGAAAAATGAAGCTCAAAGGTTTTTCTCCAATATATATAAAAACAAGGAAGACAAGAAACAAGAACTACATAGTCACATAAAAAGCCAAACGTCGCCAATAAAATCAAGGCGTTACTTGTTGTGAAAAAGCAAGAAATCCAGGCCTTCAAAAATATTGACTGTACAAACAGGGTCGTGCGGCAGACCGGAATTAATGAGAGCTGCCGGCGCTCTAGTTGCCAACAGAGAACCTCGGGGTTACTGACAAAGCAGCGGCGCTCCGATGGCCGAGATGCTGGAACAAAGAGAGTACACGGGACATTTTCTATTTGTCCCAGAAATGGTCCCGGTACAACAATCAGGAACCCGCTCCTTTGACCCTGCGTCAATATTTCTCAACGTGGCTGCCATTTGTTCTCTCGTGTTCCATGGCGTTTGTTCTCAGACCGTATGTCCCATTCTCATTAGCTACAGCAAGGGACAGGCTTACCGGGCCTTATACAAAAGCGCGGGTGCTCGCTGCTCTCAATGTAGGGGCTTTTGCGCGCTCTCAACAAACGCACATTGTCTAAAAGCTCCCTTTTCGAAATAATAATAATAATAAATGATGGAGAAAATCCTACCCTTATAATGATATGCCTGAGATGATATGCCTAATGCAGCCCAACTATGTTCTCTTAAAGAAAATATAATGCACATGTCAAAATAGAACTAACTTTCGTAAGAATATATTTAGGAGTACTAGACGGCCCTCTTTATATTCAAGGTTTCATGTGAAGAACAGTAAGTGTTGAATATATATTTCGCGTTGAAAGCTTTCTGCATTTGTTCCTTGGCATATATTCATTTATAAATTTATACAAAATGCATCACAGGCCCCAGTTGGGAGAATAGCGTAAGGGGGTAACAACATTTTATCTGTACAGAGTAGCATAAAACACAAATATTAGGCACCAATGAAACGCAGAGAGAGTAAAATGAATTAACAGCTGAATACCAAACTAAAGATACAGTTCACTAGGCCGAAACATAACATGGGCAAGTACAGCGCTGGAACTGAAACGAAACCATCAACAGCAAACCCAAGAAATGCGCTGTACAATACAGGGAATAAATGTAATATAAGAAGGCAAGCTGCGTAAACAAAGAAAGTCAGCGTGACAATTGAACGGAACCAACCGTGGGCCATAGACACTGTAAACTTGATAAATGGCATTATGGTAATTAATGTTGGAATATGTTCTCTCGAAATATGTCTTTGTCAGCAATGGAAACGATTTCAGGAAGATCATTTTACTATGTGTCGAGACTGCGCAGATGAATTTTGGGCAACTGATGACCGCACAGCTTTTTCAATTCAGCATACGAGGACATGTTCGTGAAGGAGTACTGAGTAGACTTGACAAGGGATGATGCTGCGCACACATCCATAAAGCAAAGAAGAGAGACTGAACGATGAATAGTATCTAAATCACGTCTGACATCACGTTTTATTTGCATTTTGCTTGAACAGAGACCATCGTGTTAGGTTATGAATCTTACGGAAAGTTTCTAGACCGCTCAAACATGTTAAATAAGTAATGGTGGTCGCAGCTACAAACAGGCCACGCAAATTAGAATAAGGGACATTAGGTTGGACGAAGTGCGGATGATAGACGTGAATTAAGCAAATATCGGCGCAAATATTCTGATGTTTTAGAACATTTAGCGAAGGTGGTTGTAATGTGGAAAAAGGTGTAGTTTGCTGCGCGATGAACGCCAAGACATTTGTACGTTAAAGCACGGTAAACATTTGCGTTATGTTGGTAATGGGAACAAGTATTATCCAGCTTACAGATGAATGAAGTTATCTGACACTTACGTACACTCAAAATCATCTGTTAAAATCATTGGGCAGTTACACAATGGCTTATGATGTAAGCATCAACGCTCGTCTGTGGGACAGTGCAAGACGCAGTCATCTGCAAGATGACTGATACTTGATCCTATGTTCCTATGCATAGTTATGTATAAAAACTGTTATGTATAAAAAGCCGAGGGTCTTAGAACGCTACCTTGAGGTACGCCTGATGTGACATAAGGAAGCGATGATAAAGCGTTGTTGACAACGCTGAACTGTTGGCGCAGAGACAACAAGCTGTGAAGTCATGATAACATGAGAAAATCAAGCTGGAGAGCAGAAATTTTAGACATCAGGCAACGAATTACAGGATGAAATGCTTTTCAATGATCAAGAAAGATGCAATCAGATTGAAGGTTAAAATTCATTTAAAATGGACATCTGTAGTAAATTCAAGTAGTTGCGTTTGGTATAAAAAACCTGTTTTGAAACCATCCTGAATTACAAAGAAAACGTTATTAGACTGCCAATGACAGTAAACGTTGGAGCTAATTACGTTCCCGGGGAGCTATATAATACAATTATGTGTTTACACATGCCGAAGCGATTCATGCTATTGTCACGTGGTGGTGACCAGGGTCGATGAGACAAATGAAGAGTCGGTGATTGCACTGAAGAAACTCTTTATTGGGCTGACTTGCGCCCGAAAAAGAACTAAGTAAAAAGGCGGAAGCAATAGCAACAAACGTGCTCGTCGATCGTCGAACAAAGGATGCCCGTCGCACTCGTCAACGCTCAATTTAAACGCTCCTCAGAACAATCTAGATAACGTAGCAAACTGCTAGTAGCACATCCTGGAACATTGTAGAAACATACGCAAGGGATCGGAAATTTCGATACAGATCTCGGCGCATCGGTTGCGACAAAGAAAACGATAACGCGTCGTATCGCGACAACGAGCATGAACAGACACGGGATACAGAATTGATAAGCGCGCCAGAATTCGGCCGTCGAACAGGAACAAATGAAGATTTAAACAGTTTGCGGCATTACTCCCCCCTTAAAACAACATCCGCCTCGATGTTCTAAAATAAACAAAGCTTAAATAGAAACATTACAAAGTTTAAACCTAATGGATTCTTTAACGCGCATAATATTGCTTGAGACAAATAACATTTACGATTTCTGGGCGCACACGTCGCCGTTGTGATGCTGTCGTATCGTCGGGAACGACTTCACAGTCCAGTTGTCCGACGCGGCAAAGGATTTTGTATGGCCCAAAGTATCGACGCAGCAGCTTTTCACTTAGTCCACGGCGGCGAATTGGAGTCCAAACCCACACTTGGTCTCCTGGATTGTACTCTGCGTGGCGTCGTCGTAAGTTGTATCGTCGGCTGTCGGTGCGCTGTTGGTCTTTAATACGCAGCCGTGCGAGTCGTCGGGGTTCCTCTGCACGCTGCAGTTAGGCGGCGACGTCAAGGTTGTCCTCGTTGGTTACGTGCGGCACCATTGCGTCGAAAGTCGTCGTGGGTTCCCTACCGTACACAAGCTTGAACGGGGTCGCTCTGGTAGTCTCCTGGACTGCCGTGTTATACGCGAAGAACACGTACTGTCACCCGCAAAAGTTTGCGGGATCTCCAGCGCGTGGCTGAGTGGCGGGAAACTGCATTCCTGCGCCATCTGCCGTCAAAGAGCACGGCGTCGAGGCTCACGGAAATGGCGCGCCAGGGGCGCTTTGCGCATGCCTGCCCTTTCTTCGCTATCAAGCATATCTCGTCACTAGCTTCCCCGTGATGCGCTTTTGCCACTCGCGGCAGCCGCTGATGCGCCGCGTCATCATCGTCGCGTGTCTGCTTTGGCGGGTAAGATGAACGACGAAGCAAGCCGGTGTGTTTTGCTCGACGCGCAACGTTGTCACGGGGAAGCTAGTGACGAGACATGCTTGATAGCGAAGAAAGGACAGGCATGCGCAAAGCGCCCCTGGTGCGCCATTTCCGTGAGCCTCGACGCCGTGCTCTTTGACGGCAGATGGCGCAGGAATGCAGTTTCCCGCCGCTCAGCCACGCGCTGGAGATCCCGCAAACTTTTGCGGGTGACAGTACGGCAAGATGGCGTTCCAGGCTTGTGTTCAGCATCGACATACAGTCGAGCACGATTTGAAGGTTATCGCGCGAGCGTCGACCGAGAACATGAACAGCGCCATGGCCCAGAATTCTCTGCCGAGGCGAGGGAGGCATCAGGCCAGCTTCCCTCACTCTTTTTGCTGTTCCTTCAGCAGCCGTCACTCCCTTCTGAACTATCAGTTTCTTTTTTTTTTCTGCGAACAGGCAGTTATCGTATTGCGCACGACGTATTCTAGGTATTATCTGAAATTGGACTCTTCATCGCAACAAATGGAATGCTTAGCATAGGGAGAAAGGGCGTTGAGTGTGTCGCGGGGGTGATGGTTGTTATATGGAACAGCTAATGAGGGAAAAAAGAATGCGAAATCATGGTTTTTCCTGTTCCAAAACCGGCCGCCAGGTGCCTGGAGTGCTAGGCTGGTCGACGCTCGCTCGATAACCTTCAAACCGCGCTCGACTGTACATGGCGATCATGTCCGCCATTGGTCTGGGGATGGTACGCAGTTGTTCGTCGATGGCTTGCATGACTGTATTCCAGGATGGCTTTCGTCAACTCTGCCGTAAACGCCGTTCCCCTGTCCGTGATGAACACTTCTGGGGCGCCATGTCGCAAGAGAATTTGTTCGACAAAAAATTTGGCGATTTCTGCCGCGGTACCATTGGGTAGAGCTTTTGCTTCGGCGTAACAGGGCGTAATAGGGCCTTCAGTATTTGCTCAAGCCCAAGAAAAACACGTCGTGAACTGAGCCACATACGGAAGGACCTTAAAGAAAACGGATACCCTTCCCAAGTCCTCCTTTCGCAAGAACTACGCGCTGAAGCCCCTCCAACCGGAGAAAGAAGAGAAAAGAAAAAGCGTGCTGTCATTCCTTGCGCCCAGGGCGTCAGCGAAACCTTATGCAGGATATTCGCTGCCTACGACGTCCAAGTGTCCCATGTACCATCCAGCAAGCTCCGAAATCATCTGGTACGGGTCAAAGACCCTTTGGAGAAGACAAGCTACCCTGGCGTCGTCTACAAGGTTCCTTGCAAAGATTGCAGCGCTTCCTACATAGGCGAAACTGGCGACTTCAGAAGACGATTGAAGGAACACCAACGCGACGTAAGGAACAAAAAAGTGACTTCTAACGCTCTAGCAGAGCACAATCAAGACACGGGTCACCTGATTGACTGGGATTCCGCGCAGATACTTGAAAGGGAAAAACTGTTATCTACCCGCCTATTCAAGGAATCATTACACATCCAAGTGACAAGCGAAGCGATAAACAGGACGCGGGGAAATCTACCCGAGATGTACATGCACTTTGTACGCAACACTTTAACTTCATAAGCAACGGCCCATCTCGTTTCGTTTCCATTGTGAACAAGGCACCCATAGCGGTGCCGAAACGTCAATGTGTTTATGTTTTGTTTTTCTTTTTCGTCTGTGACTTCGGCGAGTGCTGTTTTCGTCAATATGCAAAAAGGAAGGTAGTGAGTGGCCACGACGACCCACTTGTTATCCATATACGAAGATGGAAAGGGGCCGAGGAGATCCATCTCAATTTGTTTAAAGGGCAGGTCTGGGGGCGCAATCGGGTTTAGTATTCCTGCTGACCTGATTGCGGCGTCTTGCGTCGCTGGCACTCACGACATGTCTTCACGTAGTGGGCACCTTCGGCAGGCAGTCGTAGCGAGTATTACTTCTCCTGGATTCGACGCAACGTGCGTGCAAACCCGAGATGGCCTGCTATGGGCTCCATCGTGCAACGCCTGCAGAATTTCCGGCCGGAGGTTTTTAGGCTCTACAAGAAGTTGCGCGGTACTGTTGGGTGCGAAGTTCTTCACGAGGAGGCCATTGCTTAACGCGAACGATGATAAATGTCTCCTGAACACATCGGGAGGGGAAGCGGTCTTTCCTTCTAAGTAATCGGCTAGCGCTTTCAACTCAGGGTCTGACCGCTGTTGTTCTGCGAAACTGCTGGCGCTTACCGATCCCAAAAAGGCGTCGTCGTCATCGTCCTTCGGGGGAGCGTCGACAGGAGCACGTGATAAGCAATTTGCGTCGGAATCCTTCCTGCCCGACTTATAGAATACAGTCAAGTCAAATTCTTTAAGTCGTAGACTCCATCTGGCATGGCGGCCGGAGGGATCTTTCAAATTACCCAGCCAGCAAAGCGCGTGATGGTCGCTTATCACCTTGAAAGGTCGGCCTTATAGGTATGGATGAAACTTAGAAGTGGCCCAGATGATTGCGAGACCCTCCTTTTCGGTCGTCGAGTAAATGACTTCGGCTCTTGTGAGGGACTTGCTAGCGTAGGCGATTACTGTCTCCAGTCCATTACAATGGACGAGAACGGCTCCTAGGGCCACACTGCTCGCGTCGGTGTGAATTTCGGTCTTCGTGTTTTCATCAAAATGGCCAAGTACAGGAGGGCACTGCAGGCGGCGCGTAAGTTCGTCAAAGGCTTCTCCTTGGGGCGCTTCCCATTTAAAATGTACGTTAGCCTTTGTAAGCTGCGTCAACGGTTCAGCGATGCGCGAAAGGTTTCTGACAAATCGTCGATAATAAGCGCACAGCCCAAGGAATCGGCGCACAGCTTTCTTGTCGGCAGGCAGTGGGAATTGTGCGATTGCAGCTGTTTTCTCCGGGTCTGGGCGAATACCGTCCTTGCTAACGATGTGACCTAGGAACCGGAGTTCTTCGTAGGCGAAGTGACAGTTCTCTGCTTTTAGCGTTAGTCCCGATGACTTCATGACTTCCAGCACTGTCTGCAGTCATTTTAGGTGGTCTTCAAAATTTGACGAGAAGACAACAACATCGTCCAAATATACCAAACAAATTTGCCACTTCAAGCCTGCCAGGACTGTGTCCATTACTCGTTGAAATGTGGCTGGTGCGGAGCAGAGGCCAAATGGCATCACCTTGAACTCAAAAAGACCGTCCGGTGTGATGAATGCGGTCTTCTCGCGATCTCTTTAGTCGACCTCAATTTGCCAATATCCGCTTTTCAGGTCCATCGATGAGAAGAACTTTGCATTGCAGAGCCGGTCGAGAGAGTCGTCGATGCGGGGAAGCGATTTTGGCTCGGACGCGGGACGGCTCCCACACCGACGTTTCTCGGAAGAGGAAATTTGCACGTGTGCGTCCCGCTTTGCACGTGGTTGTTTCCGCTTTTGGCCGAGAAACCAATGCCCCTTCACCCACCTGGAAGCAGCGCCAAGAGAGCGACTGCGGCTCGTGACATCCGAAGACCCCCAACCAGAAGATGAATTCGTGAACTGTGTCACTCTCACAACAGAAAGCGACTTTACAGGACCAGCTGTCGCGAGCCGTTTGGGACGCGACGTCCTTGTCGATATAATAGGTGGTAAGGGGATGCTGCCACTCTGTCCGTTCGACGGTAAAATGACGGTCATGAAGAGAGGACGAACCTTTGGGCGTGCGGTGTCAGTTGACATGACCGAGGAAAACAAAGGAGCACCAAGCAATATGTATGAATCATTGAGCGAAAACAGAGGAAGTGCGCACGATCTCAGTAAGGCGGCCAATTCTGGAGCGTGAAGTTGATGTTGGAGAGTGTGTCACCGCCGAACAGAAGTCGGAGCTAGTGAAGCTGCTAAATGAGCACACAGACGGTTTTGCGATGAGCCTCGAAGATCTGGGGTGCACAAACCTGCTTGAAACGGACATCCAGGAAGCTCCCGGAAGTTCACCTGTGGCAGTCCGTCCCTACAAGACGAACTTAGAAGGGAGAGAGACAATGAGAGAAATGGTTCAGGAATGGAAGCAGAAGGACATTGTGAGAGAGACCCGTTCTCCTTACGCGCGTCCGCTGATCCTGGTGAAGAAAAAGAACGGCGAAAAGCGACTCGTCGTCGATTGCGTGCCTGTTTGTGTGTGCAGCCTTTCCTTCAACCTTGTCTTGTTAGCGCAGCTTTTTGTCGCATCGAATCAGCTCAATTAAACCACGCACGCGTTTGAAGACCCAAACGAACTTCAGGCTGAGGCTAGAGCTCGTATTATCAAGGAGCAGGAGCGTAGCAAAAGTGCCTACGACAGTTACTTTCCTGCACGCAATGCTGTACGATGTGAGAGAGCTGGTTTTTATGAGAGCGCCTCAGAAATCGGGAAGGCCGACAAAGACAGAAGCAAGATATCGGGGTCCGCTTGTTGTAACGAAGACCTTGCCGTCGGACACCTATCGATTAGCTGATTTGGCTGGACGGGGCACAGAACGGTTTGCGACGACTGCGCATGCATCGCAGCTGAAAGGATGGCCTATGACTGACTGCATCGCCAGAGATGACTCTACTTTAGAGGAAGATGACGACGACGAAAATCAGTGCGGTGCCCCAGGGCAAGCTTCCGTGATTGCCCGACCGCAGCGATCGCGACGACCTCCTGAAAAATTCCAGTCAAGCTGAGGAAACACGAGAAAACACTTTTTCGAACGAGATCGAACCAGTGCTTATCATTGTGCGTTGTGTGTACCCGATTGTGTGTCGTTTTACACGATGTCCATAAGGAGTGTGTATGCTGTGTTTCCATTTGCGTGCATAGCATTATGTGAAATTTGTACCGCTCGCACTTGTTTGTTTTGCATTGGTCTTTTTTTCTTTCTTCAGTTTAACGAGGACGTCAAACAGGTCAGGATGCCCGAGTGTAGGCAAGTGTAGCGGGCGTCCGTTTCTTTCTGTGTGTTCACTTTTCTAATGGTCATTCCTCTTATTTTACGGTCAAGGGAAGTGAGGTCCTTCTTTGTGTGAGTCCGTGCGCGCGAGGGGCCCGACGCAGTGTTGCCGATTCCGAGGAAGCGACCTTGGCTCAGACGCGGGACGGCTCCCACCCCTACGTTTCTCGGAAGAGGACATTTGCACGTGTGCGCCCCTTCTCTGTTTCTGCGTTTTCGGGGATTGTTTGTATTTTTTTTCAGCTTTTAAGGGCGAGACTGTCAACTTTGATGGAAACCAGAGCACCCTCTTTGCACGGAGAGAGGAGTGTGGAAAACGGGCGAAGCGGACAGAGCGTGTGCGCGAGCGGTTCGTTGTGCGAAATCGTGCTTAGTATTTTACCCTTTTACAGTGTGTGTATTTATATATTAAACTTCAATAACTAACTTGTAGTCCGTCTTTCTATCCTTTTTGTACATTCTTTTCCACGTTAGCATCTGTAAAATCTAACACGTTGGCTTGGGAAGTCGCGTCAGGATGCAGGATGACGTAATGCAGCAGCATAGTTCATCGCTGCTGATTCATGCACTGGAACCGTCGGAGTCGTCGCTTGAGGAAAGCCTAGTGCCTGCTGGACTTCTTTACGTACGACTTCCACGAGCGTAGCCACCTGGGGTAGTTGTGATGATGGCAGCAATCGGCGGAGCGCCTTTCGCACGATCTCCCGGATGAGATCCCGAAGATTCTCTCCGCTTGCATATGCGCTGGGGTAGTGGTTTGAGTACTCCAGTTGAAGTGGTCGCTCGTAGCGGCACATCCGGGTGTCCAACGTCTTCTCAATGGTAGACGCTTCCGTTTCAAATTCCGCCACGGTTTTTGATGGATTTCGGACACGACCTGCAAAAAGCGATTCTTTAACGCCTCGCATTAAAAATTTGACTCTTCCACCTTCATTCATGTTAGGGTCGGCGCGACGAATGAGGCGCTTCATCTCCTCAACGTACGCCAGGACAGGCTCGTTAGGGAGTTGAAGTCTTGAATGAAGGAGGGCCTGGGCTCTTTCCTTTCGGACAACGCTTGAAAAGGTAGTCAAAATCGCTTTCTTGAAAATCTCCCAATCCTTCATAGCTGCCTCATAATTTTCGAATAAAACTCGGGCATGTCCTTGAAGAAAAAAGCAGACTTGCATGAGTTTCGCGGCGTCGTTCCAGACTTTGAATTCTGCCGTATTGTCGAAGAAGTCCATCCAGCCTTCCGCATCTTCACTGGGCAATCCTTGGAAGATGGGGGGCCCCCTGGGCTGCACGAAGACGCCTGGCGCTGTTGACTGGGCCATTTCCAAAGTTGATGCTTTCCGGAGTCGAACGGGGTGAGGCAGCAGACCGTGTTCGGGGTGTAGGCCTTAGAGTCGGCGGCTGGCTCGGTGATCTGCAGGCTGGTCTTCCAGAGCGTCAGGAACAAGGCCGAGGTCTTCGTTTGAAGGATCAAGGAGAGCACCTCCACCATATGTCACATGGTGGTGACCAGGGTCGACGATATAAATGGAGTCGGTGATTGGACTGAAGAAACTCTATTTGGCTGACTTGCGCCCGCAAAAGAACTAAGCAACTCGGCGCCGTTGATAGCAACAAATATGCTCGTCGATTGTCGAACAAAGAATGCCCGTCGCACTCTTCAACGCTCAATTTAAAGGCTCCTCAGAAAAATCTAGATAACGTCGCAAACTGCTAGTAGCACAACCTGGAACTTTGTAGAAACATACGCGAGTGATCGGAATCTTCGAGACAAATCTCGGCGCATCGTTCGCGACAAAAAAAAATGATAACGCGTCGTATCGCGACAACGATCATGAACAAACACTGGATACAGAATTGATTAGCGCGCCAGAATAACAATGATAAGGCCGCAGGCAAGCGGCTGTCCAACCGGAACAAATGAAGATTTAAAAGTTCGCGGCACTATATAACACACGCCGTAAGCACTCCATATAATTTGATTGCACCTGCATCGTACGCATCACGTGCGCCGATGTTGTGAGCATGGCGGTGTAACGTCTCCACTTATTTCCAGGAAACGTGCGCCGCAGTGCTCGCAGGTCTTCATAAAAAAAATACGAGACAGAAATTTTATGTTAGCTCCTTATTGATGTTTCATATATCTGCACAATATAGAATCATTTAAGCATACTACATACATTCCATAGCCAAACATAACTACCTAGACTAACCTAGGGTCGAAAGCAATAGTTTACTGTATAGCCTAGTGAAATCAGCTGCGCTTTGTAACTTGCCTACTCTGCAGTTATTGCTCAGCGTTAGACGCTGTTGAATAGGAAGTGCTAATCAGAAAACTTCGCAGTAATGTATATCAGGAATGAGTTGTCAAGGCAGAAGATGTAGATAGGCTTAAACAAATGTGTACTCAAATGTATTCAGCCTGAAAGCTTTCCTTAATTTTGATTTTAACCGGTATTGGAAAAGAAATAGCAAAATCAAAACATTTGCACTTGAAAAGAGGTGTTTAAAATATAATTAGCAAACTCAGTTAACATTTCAAGAACACTGTGACTCCAGCCACTGAAAATGTTTGTCCTGCACCTTTCGATTTTCGTACCATGAAAGGAGCTTAAGAGCACGCGAAGTTTCAAAGTTATGCTCAAGAGGGCGTTTTCTACCTTCAGTCTAAAAATATGCAGTATGAGTATAAAACTATGCTGCAGTCATTTATTTCTGTTTTTGATTCACCCCAGCTTGGACAGAAAACTGGACTGGGATCAAGGCTGCTTTAGACAGGCAGTTTCAAGGTTTTGGCAACTCGTACCTGAGAGAAAAGCTAATTACATCCAGAAATTAATGAAAAACCAATGCATAAGGCAAGAAGCAACAAACCTCATTTGGGCTCATACTCGGTAGTACTAGTTTTCTGCTTTTAAAATGGGATCTCTAGAATCCAGGGTGCCACAACAGAGTTCGCCTGAGGTCGAAAAGCCACCTTGAGGTCTTTGTGAGGCCCCAACTCGTCTTTTCGTAAGCGTCCTAATGGGGATACGACGGACTTAACACCTTACAAGATCAAGATATGATTTATTCGTTTTAGTGCCGATTTAATTATTCCGCCAGTAGTACGTTTAAAAAAAATCAACGAATGGGTTTCGAACCAGTCGGTATCGAAACCGGCTATTCGCGCTCGATAGCCAAGGACCTCAGCCACAGCGCCAACACGGAGGGCACATTCCCTCCTTTAACCGAGTTGATGTCGGGTTCAGCCCCCGCCTTTTCTTCTCATGTATGTTTTTAGGAATAGTGAAATTCTTAAAGCGGTGCACTTCATTTATCATTATAGTCTGACGTTTCGAATACAAGGCCAAGCTTGCTAAACTTGGCTCAGTAGAGACTCTTCCATCTTTCGGTCACAGAAGTCACAGAAATAGGAAACAGCTCTAAGCAAGCAAGGAAGGGACAACGCGACATCGACACCAAGCTCTGAGCGCCGGCCTTGAGGATCTTCTCATGCGCGATACCGTTCGTGAAGAGTAAGAAGGCATCAGTATATTACTTCTGAGCCTCTTCTTCGGCTACAACCAGCGACCCTAGTGCTCCGCTGTATTAAAGGCACCCCGCTGTAGCAAAAAGCATAAAAGAGCGATTTTCTTTCTTTAGTGTGTGTATCGCGAAAACAGTCGTTGCAACTCGTCTTTGGCTCTTTGATATGTCTGAGCGCAGAACAGGATAGGGTGCTAGAATTGATCTTGCTCGCCTACACTCGAAGCAGTGTATGAAGGAATTTGTGTGACTGGTCCTGGCTCTATCCGAAGTCTTGAACCTTTCGGCGCCTAGTGAATATCAGGTAGAGATCTATTTTGTCTGCTACAAATGTGCGTATATTTGACCACGTAAACAAGTAACCTCAAATAAAGGTACTGACAATATCGAGTTCAAAATTTTACATTTTCTCGTCCAAGTGTCCACGCAATCTGCTGATTTCGTCCCGAGGACACAAAAGATCAGGAGATATAATGCTTTCTTAAAATTTGCACCACCGTGTTATCTTACTAATGATAGCGCCCGTGAAAATCATTTCAACATCACCAGTAGCAGGAAACGAAGCGAATTTATGTGACACTTTGTGAGATATGGCAAAGCAGCGAGCACATTCGAAAGTGCAAAAAAGACGAAGAGTGTGGTAGAGCATTTGTAGCTCTATATGGGGTAGAATAAAAAAGACAGGCATGTCTCGGGTTCCTAAAAATTTTACGTTCTTCGACTCAGTACCATCGCACTAAAAATTGAATGATCATTCAATTGTCCAAATTTTTATGCCTGTCATTATTTTCAATTAAGTGCTAGCACTCAGAAGCACTAATTAGTTTACATCACATGTATTGTTTATTTTCATTATCTAAATAGAAATAATGGCAAAGTGTTCACATGGAGATAGGCTAGACACTACAAAGTTGCTTGCTGAAACTTTTCAATAGATTGAAATTATCGTTAAGAGAGACTTTCGAGGAAAGTTTCTTCCAGATGATGCCATTAAAACTGTAATTTGAGATGATATCCTCTTTAGTTTGAGTGATCTATAAGCCTTTAAGGCTAGGCTGTAGGGGCTCAATTTTCGGTGGCCTGGGGTAATGGCCGCAGTGCCAGGGGAACACCAATAATGAAATTTATGAAGCAAGCAATCAATATGTATTTTTGTGCCCTTCGGGGCTAGGGAGACCTTTTGCGACTTTTGGATTAGTGATGCTTGTACCGCAAAAACTTTAAAGCAAATATGGCTAGTTCCATAGTTTTCCGTTGATATTAATTTAGTGATGTAGGTGCACTAACCACCCTAAGAAGGCTATGTAGGTTTGTGGTTTTACGTGGCGAGATTCCTAGATTAAGATCTCTGGGACCGTAAACCAAAATAATATTTACTTTCAATTTCGCTTTCTTGGCGATCCTGAGAACGTTTCGTAAATATGGGCACAATGCCAATAAAATTGCCGCCTAATCGCAATATATAGAGTTCAAAAGATGAAAGTGTGCGCACGTGCATTGTTAAATTGGGGCAAATCAACCATTTTTGTTTTCATATCATTTACTTGCAGCATAATTTGACGTTTTATGTAAGGCCCTGATATCTAGGTATCGACCCAGTTCTCTAATTGCGTAAATATAGTATACAACTGCTCTATTCGGCAGTTTTGAAGTGTATACTCTACATTAGTCATTATCGCCGGCATATTTTACCTTCATTTCCATAATAACCTCTAACAACTGGCGCCAGTGGACAAATGAGATTAACACTTACCGCATTTCGCTCCTTACAGCGCACTGGGTTTAGTGTCATAGGAAACTGAATATTTAATTTATTTGAGGCGTAATTTTCATAAAACCTTGTTGTCAGCTTTGCGTCGCTGCATATTGCAGTACGGTCTGCAATTGACAACCCATTTTCCTTTTTACCGGAATTTCGTCACAGAAATGAATATTGTCGGATTCATTACCTCAATTGCCTTACATTCCGCAAATCAGTTAGACTGCAACATGAACAGCAGGAGGTATCAATGTTTCGAACCGCGGACATGAACATTTTGGAGCCCAAGAGAGCCGCGCTCTTCAAGACAACCCTGTTCTACTTTTAACTGCGCCTTTTGTCACTATAGTGCTACCGGGACATGCACGGATACTGTGACATACACTTTTCACAATGAGAAATCACAAGCAGATTGCTGGCTTTAAACATCGGCAGCTGAGCTGGCCACTCAGCTAGGTCCGCTGTGGGCTAGTTGGCGGCTGCTACGACAGTAAGCTCGGGCCTAACCAAAGTGGAAGGCACCCTCGCCTGCTTCGTGAGAACAAGCACACTTGCCTTTAACAAGCTAGGACTCCGCAGCAAGGCAAAGAAGAAAGCGGACAGATTCATAAAGGAGCAAGGCAATGCAGAATGCGGGGAAGATACATAAACAATTCTTTCTATAACTCATCCCTTGCCCCTCCACAAATTTTCACACTGAGTTAAGATTGACGCGCGTTTTTAATTACTTCGCTGTCTCCACGCAATACTAAGAACTACGCCTTTTTGTTTTTTGTAGCACCGAACTAACCATCCAATTCGACTGCGCTCACGAGGCGAGCTGCTGCGAGCAGTAATTAAGGACTCTACTCAGATGTAATGCGCGCGCAAAGCAAGAGATCTGTAGAATATGCTAAAAATGGTGCTCTCAAGACATAACCGAGCGCGTCCAACTGGGATTGTAAATCTGGCCATATGCGCTCCAGGCGGATGCTGAAATTGGTCTGCACTCTCTCTTGTGACAGTAATGCATGGTTTACTTCCCTCCATCAACGGCATTGATCATAAATCAGGGATGATGAATGACCCTCCGCTGCAGGGGATAATGTATCGTGCCTGCCAATTGAATAGCTGCCCTGCAGAAAGTTCCGTCTAGCTTGCAATCCTCTCCTGCTGCTTCATGATGTGGCTGCTTTTATGTTATTGGTATCATTGTGGATACATACTGCTCGTGTTCCTGAGAAAGGTACACTAGATTAATGCTCGTGCGCACAGCTTGTTTGAAGCCATATAGTCTGAAGGCGCCACGGCAACATCTATTACAGTTGCCTCAGAGATAGTGCGATGTTGCTGTGAAACGAGTGGTGGTAGCGGAGCACACGCACCGAGCATTCCTTGGGTAATATAACAGAAAGCTGAGGCCATTTGGAAGCGCCGATTCATGTTTGATGCAGTTGGAGTGAGACTTATCATAACACGCATTGCCTATCTCTGCGCAATCGTAAATACGTCAGCGACTGAAGGTTGACGCGGAGTACTTCTCTCGCACATCCAGCTGTGTCGCACTTTTTTCATGTTCACAGTATGCATTTAATCTCGAATTAGGTGATATGTTGTGAAAGTTTTAAAATAACGATAACAAGTTCTAAATGCAAGCAGCTTTAAACGATGTATGTCTCTACCATTCCTGCCTTGGGCAGCAAAAGCGGGTGGCAGTATTGAGCAAATAAATATATAAGTGCATGTATAAATACGCAAATTTATAAATAAATAAATAAAACGGTTACAGGCCCCTCAGGGGCGCTCGGGCTGCGTTGCAGCTTTTGTTTCGGGCAGTCTTTGTGTATTAGACTGATATGACATAATGCACTAGTAATGAATCCGGGTAATTTATATTGGCTGCTCACAAGAGGGTCTATCGATGCGGTTCGCCCTGTAAAGTGCATTTGACATGCTAGCTCATCGTTCAAGTGGCTGCTGGATAATACCTCATATTTGTACAGGTGTTCCCCAACATCATCATGCGCCGGACTTCTCACTGCTGGGCGAAGGCCTCTCCCATATTTCTTCAATCATCCTCATTCTCTGACATCTGCATCCAACTGTCTGTCCCTGAAAACATCGCAATCTCATCCGCTAACAAACTTTTGGCCGCCCCCTGCAAGGCGTTCGTTCCGATATAATTAAATGTTTTTGCTCTCCACGGCGATCGCTTATCTCATCTACGCACAACATATCTACCCTATTCTAATTTCATTTTAGTTTCGACTGGAATGTCATTCCCTCGGTTTATTTCTCTGAACAACTCTGCACACTTCTGATTTTTTTAAAATACACCGAACACTTTTCGTTACATAGCTCTGCCTTTTCTCAACGTATGCTAAACACTTTGCCTTAGCCGTCGTATTTCAGCCCTATAGATGGGCATAGGCAAGATGAAAATGTTATGTTCTTCCCTCTTGGCGATACCGATAAGGTGCTAGTCACGATATTCGAGCGCTTCCCAAATGCGCTTTATATCAGTATTATTATCCCAGCAATTGCCCATTCGTGGTCCGGATCTACAGCTACAACCTGCCCCAAGTGGAAATATTCTTGTACCCCTTCGTGTGCTTCGTAATCGTAAACTACTGTTTCTTCCGAGGCTCTACAATATAATTTGAGTATTCTGCATATTAATCATAAGGAATGCGTTCATTTTAATGATAATGCAATTGCCGCCTTATCTCTGAGCGCGTACATCTCACTTGGCACATGTGTAACTTTCCCACCGGTTTAATGAAACCATTATGACCAGAGCATTCTCAATTTTTTCCATGTTATATTTCTATATGTAGGACACTTTGCACCTACTGAGTAGCTTTTATAGCTCTGCAAGTTCTCTCCTGTCTATTGAGTTGAAGGCAGATTTGTACGTAATTGATTGCTTCTAATTATTTGCATTTCAAAAAGAAAGTTGCTAATCTAATTGGTTATTTTTTCCGGATTTAATTATCCAGATCAGTAGTCATTCTTTGCATTGTTCTCTTGAATTACTTAACATAGCAATGTCATCAGCCTATTGCAGATTATTAGGACATTCTCCATAAAAACATACCTGACTTCCCATTCTGGATCCCTAAGAGGCTCTTCTAAGCAAGCGGTGAATAGTACCAGATATATCGTCTCTTTCCATATCACTGTCCCTTGTGGGAATTTCATTACTTTCTTTATGGAGATGCATGGTTGCTGTGCAGCCACTATACTTTCATATCTCCCAGTACTTAGACATATTTATGCATTTATTTATTTTTTTAGCAAATACTGCCGGCCTGTGTCACAGGCCTCAGGCAGGAGTGGGGTACAAACATCCTGGTAAAAACAAGATGAGCATTACAACAGAAGCAGGAAACTATCAGAATCAAAACCAGAGCATGCCACACAAAACCGAGTGCAGAGAGTTGACAAACGTATAAGTTGACAACGAACAAAGGCATTCAACTTGGCCCAAAACGGGGAAACATAATAGCCCTATGCTTCATTAAGAGCTTGTAAAAATAGATTCACGATTCGCAATTGACAATGTCGGCGGTTAAACTATTCCATTTAGTGATGGTATGAGGAAAGAAGGAGTATTTAAAAACATTTGTTTTACACGAAAACGTGGCGACTCTTTTAGAATGGTAAGAGCGTGTGGGGCGACGAGATGTGTGCTCAACTAAAATTCCTTCCTCTTTTTATTTTACTGTGATAAAATAAGTAGAACAACTTTAATTTTTCGCGATGACGACGCAAGGCCAGTTCTTCAAGATCTGCGGTTTTCAGTAGGGCTGTTGAAGAAACCTTCAACTGTAACAAATAAATATAAACCTGGCTGCTTTGCGTTGGACATTTTCTAATTTAAGTTTGTTAGTTTCGGTCCAAGGGTCCCACACTGTTGCAGCACTTTCCAATATTGGCCTAGCAAATATTTCATAAGCTAAAAGCTTTATTTCTTGTGTGGATTGTGCCAGCGTTCTTCACAGATAGTGTAGTTGTCCTAAAGCTTTTTTTTTTCTATATACGATATGTGCTCGTTCCATCGAAGATCAGAGGTTATGTGAATTGCTAAGTACTTAAAAGTGCATACAACTAAGAGGGGTTCATTGGCTATGCGGTATGTAAAACTTAAAGTTTTCTTTTTACGTGTCACAATCATTGCTCCAGTCTTCTTGGAATTTAGAGTCATTTGCCACGTGGAGCACCATTTTTATATTGCAGATAAAGAATCGTTTAAGAGGAGTTGGTCGTCAGGGCCACTAATTTCTTGATAAATTATGCAATCACCTGCGAATAGTCGTATTTTAACATGCACGTTTTGAACTGTCATTAATAAATACTAAAAAGAAAAAGGGCCCCAAGACTGAGCCCTGCGGAATACTGGATTCTACTGGAACAGCATCAGAACGATACCATCAATAACCACACTTTGACGTCTCTGCGAAAGATAGGCTTCAATCCATGAGAGAAGACAATCGTGTTTGAGTGTAGGTTTTAACTTCTACAGTAATTTCCGATCAGACACACGGTCAAACGCCTTCTCAAAATCAAGGAAAACAGATCCAACTTGATTATGCCTATCTAATGCTGCCGCTAAATCTTGAACTGTTGCAATACGCTGTGTTGTTGTGGAGAGGCCGCGGTGGAACCCATGCTGATTATTATGAAGGACGTGGTTCTCCTCGAGAAAGTTAGTCAAGTGCTTGCTGATGATATGTTCAAGCAGTTTTACTGAAGTGCACAAAAGGGAAATCGGCCGGAAGGAAGAAGGTGCTGATTTGTTTTGTTCTTCAGGAATCGGAGTGATTTTTGCAAGTTTCCAATCACACGGCAATTCAGAGCGTTCTAGAGATTTTCTAAACATTAAAGTTAAGTATTTTGCTCACCATTTCGCGTATCGTACTAGAAAGGTGTTGGGTATTTCGTCAATTCCTGGCGACTTCTTTACGTCTGAGTTAAGCAAGAGAACTAGCACACCTTCCTCTGTTATACAAATGTCACTGATTGGAGACAAATCGTCAAAACAAGAACATTGTTGGATGCAGCCGTCATCGTGCGTAAATACGGAGATGAAGTACTGGTTGAGCGCCTGTGCTCTTTCTAACTTATCGTCCATATTTGCAGTATCTGTAGAAAGACCAAGAATCGATTTCTTCTTGGCGCGAGATATCGGCAAAACTTGCTTGGAGAAGAAACAAGGAAGTTTTTCAAACGAACAGTGTAGAAATTGTGTTTAGCCTTACTGATAGCGTTCCGCAACGACAGGCGTAGCACGGAAATCTTATCGGCAGTCCGCGAAGAAGGACGTTTTGAATGTTGCTGTCTCGCTTTCATTACTTTACGTCGAAGGCGCGCGATACTTTTTTTTCTTCATGGATTGCTACTGCGCAAACTTTTCCGTTTTCTTGGTACAAACTCACGTATGCATTGGTGAACTACGTTTTTAATTAAACGCCACATGCGCTCAACTGATGTGCTCTGTAGTCCGTACAATTGGGAAAAAGAAGAAAATGAGCTGTCTAGTAGATCTAGGATATCGACATCGCTTGCACGTGAGAATATCGGGATAATTACTTCTCTCTGCACAAGCTTTGATGTAGGGTGTAGTTCCAAAGTTAGATGTAGCATTTTGTGGTCTGAAATCCCCTCAAAGACAGTCACACGAGGCGTTTGGCGTAGCAGGTTGCCAGAAACAAGAAAAAGATCCAGAATTGACTGTGAGTCATCTTGTACACGGGTAGGCTCGGTGACCAGCTGAGTCAAGTTATGAAAAAACACTACGCCGAGAAACAGTTGGGAGGAACCAGTAAGAGCCACTGGAGTATCAGGCGACCAATTTATTGACGGAAAGTTGAAATCATCTGTCAACAACAAATTGGCTGAGCGGATTTCGTTCCGGCATAAGAAATAATTAAGCTTTTCTGGGAATATGTTATGAGAATTCGGGGGGCGGTAGAATGCCGCAATAATTAAATGATATTTCTCAAGGAATACTTTGAGTATTACACTTTCTATCCTGTCAATGCTTGGCAACCTTGACACCTGCAGTGACTCTTTGTATATAATGACGACGCCACCACCACGGCCATTTCTGTCGCTACGGAAAATATTATAACCACATGGTGTTATTTCACAGTCGCGAATATCGGGGTGCAGCCACGTTTCGGTCACGACCACAATGTGGGGATTATGCGCAAGGACCATGCTCTCTAAATCAGTTACTTTATTCAGTATGCTTCGGGCATCGACGTTGATACAACGGAAGGTCATTTTAGAGCAGTCATCTATTAATTGTGACCTTTTTGGACTGCGGCGTTCTTCAGTTACAGGAACCCTTTTCTTCAGAGTACTGTCCCACTGAAATACATTTATTTTAACCTTATCATATAGAAGGTTTACTTTCTTGCCTTCTTTCCTTTCCTGAGCTGCACTATCCCAAATGTGCTTTCGAATAGTTCTTATACTAGTGGAGAAATCTTCAGATAAAGAGATGCTTTCTCCTTTGAATTTGTGGCAATTCTTAAATATGCTCACTTTTTCGCGGTGGTCAAAAAATTTAAGAATTACTGGTCGTAATTTGTTAGCTTGTTTAAGCCCTATTCGGTGAATTCTCTCTATCGAAGAGACCTCCACCCCTAGTGTTTCCTGAAATAAGTTGGTTACAGTCTGAGAGTGACTCAGAAGTATCATCGTCCTTTTCGGTCATGCAATATATAATAACATTGTTGCGGCGACTTCTATCCTGGATATTAACCAGTTTCTTTTCTAGGCTTTGAATAGTGCTTTCTAAGCCAGTGATTTTGCCGCCTAGTTCTTTTATCGTTGATACAGAGTCTTCTACCTGCTTTAGCTTCGCATCTCATGCCATCCAGCCAGTTATGGATAGTTTTCTGTCCTTCGAGTAACTGCTGGAGAAGCTCTGTCGTATTACCAGGCCCAGGATTACACTCGACATCACCGCTAAGCATGATAAGAGCAACAAAATCATTGCGGATGCACGAAAATAATGTACACACACTGTGGGGGCACACCAGCTGGACGAAGAAATGATCACTCGTTCCAATACAACCATATTTGTTACTGACCTGCATAGAAAGCAGAAAGGGATTCATGGTGATGTTGTCGGACGGCCAGCCGGTGTGCCCACTAAAGGAATCCCAGATCGGACCGCTCCTTAAGTGGGGGAAGATGATGACGTGCGAGGGGTCGGTGTCCAGTCGATGGCGTTGACTCGGCGCGACTTTTCGTGTGCGCAGGCTCCATTCAGGTAAGTCGATAAGATTTGGTACACTGCTTCATCCGTCGAACTGTTCGTCACTGCAGTTCCAAACGTCAATATCTGCATAAAAAGCAGAAAGGGATTCATGGTGAAGTTGTCAGACGGCCAGCCGATGTGCCCACTGTGCCCGATGTGCCCACCTCATCTACATCATGATTTAGCAATATCTGCACGGCTATCAAGATTTAGACTGAGCCAAATGTTTCTCGCAATCAATTCATTCTATATATAGGGGCTGGTTATATTCAGACCATTTTTTTATCTCATAGTTGACAGTATTGATGTTGTCAATGGTACAGTAGTCTGAAAAACTGCATGACAATTTGGTTGATTCTGTTCAACGGTCGCCCTGTTTGTTTTAGCGGTTACCTTAGTAAATACCTTTACTAACTGATGGTAAGCTGATTGGTCTGTAATTTTTAAGTCTTTAGCGCTCTCTTTCTTTGAATTAAGATAAAGTTAGCGCACTTTCCAGATTCCAGTACTCTAGATGTAACGAGCCATTGCGTATTAAAGGGTGGCCTGTTTGTCTAGTACGATATTTCCGCCGTCCGTCAACAACTATGTAATTATATTTTGCTCCCAAACTGCTCTTCCCATTTTTATGGCTTCCATAGCTGTCTTACCATCATTATGTTACTGGTGGCACTTCTCACCGCTCTTTCCTACTACAAATCTCGTAATGCGCTGAACTCTATAGGTCAGCATAGAATTCCTTCGCGTTTTTGACTAACTTGTTCATATTAAAAGATGAAATTTCCCTCCCTGTCTCACAGCGCGTACATCGAAGTTTGCCCATGCTTAATATCTTCACCGCTTTAAAAATACCATCTTGTTTAGAGCATGATGGATTTTATCGACGTATACTCCTTTATGTCGAACACTTTATGAATATTGGTAATTTGCATTTCTCAGAAGTTTTCTAAATTATTTGATTCCTTTTTCTAGCAGTAACGTTTCAGGTAAATCAATCATATTTTTTTATAATCGATTAACACTCATCAATCATTTCATTGCAAAAAAGGCTACAGAGGCGAAGCGTCTTATTTAATTGATTAGTTTTTCCAACAGTAACATTTCGGGCAAACCAATTATATTTTTTGGTAATGGATTCAGTTCAGTTCAGTCGTTCAGTCATCTCCGACTATTCGTGACTTTATGGACCATGTCACGCCACGCTTTCCGGTCTCTCACTAACTTCCTAACATCACATAACTTCATCTGCAGTGCCTCGAGGATGCCATCTAACCATCGCGTTCGCTGCCTACCCCTTCTCCGGCGACCCTCAACCTTTCCCAGCATCACATCTTTCTCCAGCGACTCCTCTCTTCTCATCAGATGACCAAAGTACCTGAGCTTTAGCTTTAGAATTTGACCCTCCAATGAGCAGTCAGGGTTTATGGTCGACAATATCGACTGATTTGATCTTCTGGCAGTCCAAGGAACTCTCAAGAATCTTCGCCAGCACCACAATTCAAACGCATCAATTCTTCGGCGGTCAGCCTTTTTCACAGTCCAACGCTCGCATCCATACATCACAACTTGGAAAGACCATAGCACGAGTTATACGGATCTTGGTTGGCAGACTAATGTCTCTGCTCTTTACTAGGCGGTCAAGGCTAACCATTGCTCTCTTTCCCAGAAGCAGGCCTCTCCTAATATCATGGCTGCAGTCTCCTTCCCAAGAACAGAAAATCTGTCACAGCTTCCACTTCTTGTCCATTGATGCTCCAGGACTTGATAGGGCAAGACGCCATGATCTTTGTCTTTTTAATGTTCAGTTTAAGCCCTAACTTCTCACTCTCTTCTTGTACGCGCATCAGAAGTATCTTGAGTTCCACTTCACGTTCTGCCATTAAAGTGGTATCATCCGCATATCTAATGTTTCTGATACGTTTTCCAGCAATCTTCACTCCAGCTGAAGACTCGTCAGACCAGCCTTCCTCATGATGCACTCTGCATATAGGTTAAATAGGCAGGGCGACAGTATGCAGCCTTGCCTCACTCCTTTCTCGATCGGAAACCAATCAGTAAGACCATGCCCAGTTCTGACTGTGTCCTCTTGCCCTTCATACAGGTTCCTAAGGAGACAGATGAGGTAAATTGGAACTCCCATCTCTTGGAGAGCTTGCCACAATCTGCTGTGATCTACGCAGTCAAACGCTTTCGCATAATCAATAAAGCAGAAGTAGATGGGTTTCTGGAACTATCTTGCTTTTTCTATGATCCAGCGAATGTTGGCAATTTGGTCTCTAGTTCCTCTGCCCTCGCGAAACCCAGCTTGCACGTCCGGAAGCTCCCGATCCACATACCGCTGTGCCTACCTCGGAGGATTTTCAACATCACCTTGCTAGCATGCGAAATAAGCGCGATCGTGCGGTAGTTGGAACAACCTTTGGCACTGCCTTTCTTTGGAATGGGGATGTAAACCGACCTCCTCCAATCCTGTGGCCACTGCAAGGTTGTCCAAATCTTCTGACATAATGTATGCAGAATGTTAACAGCATCATGGTTGAGGTTTTGAAGCAACTCAGCTGGAATGCCATCAATTGCGCTAGCTTTTTTCTTAGCAAGGCTGGCTGAGGCCCATTCAGCTTCACTCTTCAGGATGCCCGGCTCGAGATCAGTAATCACAACTGTCTTATGTTGGGTTTGCACATTCGGGTCATTCTTGTACAGTTATTCTGTGTATTCCTGCCACCTCTTCGTTATCTTTGAGGCTTCAGTGAGGTCCTTGCCTCGTTGTCCTGTATCACGCCTAGCTTAGCACAGAAGCTTCCTTTGATATCTTTGATTGTTTTATACAGAACTCTTGTGTTCCTTAATTGGCTGTTGTCCTCAACTGCTTCGCACTGTATGTTCAGGAAGGCATTCTTATCTCTCCTTGCTAGTTTCTAAAAATCCACATTCAGAACCTTGTATCTTTCTCTTTCCCCATAACGTTTGCCATCCTCCTTTCCTCAGCTATTTGCAAGCCTCTTCAGATAACCAGTTTGCTTTCTTCGATTTTTTTGCTTTGAAACTACCTTAGTAGCAACTTCTTGTATTATATCACGAACATCACTCCACATCTCTTCGGGCTCTCTGTCTTCTAGATCTAATTCTTGAAATCAATTCCTCACTTTCACAGCATATTCTAATGGAATTTGATCCAGATCATACCTGAAAGGCCTTCTAGTTTTCTGTGGCTTCCTCAATCGAAGCTTAATTTTGGCAACAAGAAGCTGATGATCGGCGCCACAATCGGCCCCAGGCCTCGTTTTTACTGCTTGTATATCGCTTCTACATTTCTGCCGGCAAAGAATATAATCGATCTGATTCCTGTACAGACCGTCCGGTGAAGTCCATGTGTACAGGCGCCTCTTGTGCTGTTGAAAATGAGTATTTGCTATAGTCAGGTTGTTTTCTTGACAAAACTCTACTAGCCTCTGCCCAGTTTCATTTGGCTCACCAAGACCGAGCTTGCCTATAATTCCGGATATTTCTTCACTCCCGACCATAGCATTCCACTCTCCCATGAGAAAAACGATGTCTGATGATGGAGTACGGTCTAAAAGGCATTGCAGGTCCGCATAAAATCTCTCAACGTCAGCTTCTTCAGCAGTAGTGGTCGGTGCATATACTTGGATAACTGTTATGTTGAAAGGGTGACCTTGGATCCGAAGTGAAATCATTCGGTCGTTTTTGGAGGTTGTACCCTAGCACTGCTTTGCCCATTCTTCTGTTTACTATGAGAGCGACCCCATTCCTTTTCTTGGATTCATGCCCACAATAAAAGGCATAATGGTCGCCGGAGTTAAATTCTCCCATTCCGGTCCACTTGAGCTCGCTGATACCCAAGATATCAATGTTCAATCTCTCCATTTCTCGCTTGACAACATCCAGTTTACCTTGCGTCATAGATCTTACATTCCATGTTGCTATGTGATATATCTCCTTGCAACATCGGACTTTCCGGTCGCTTCCCGACACATCCACAACTGAGCGTCCTTTTGGCTTTAGTCCAGCCGCTTCATTCGTCCTGGAGCTACTAGGAATCGCCCTTTGTTCATCCCCAGTAACATGTGGGACGCCTTCCAACCTGGGGGCTCATCTTCCGGCGCCATATCGTTAATGGTATTGTGACTGGCCATAGGGTTTTCTTGGCAGGAAATACTGGAGTGGGTTGCCATTGCCGTGACCTGTCTATCTTGGGTGGCCCTACACAGCAGAGCTCACGACTGCATCGAGTTTCGCAAGCCCCTCCGCCACGAGAAGGCAGTGATCCATGAAGGGGGATAATGGATTATTAGTCGTCTATTACTCGTGTGCAAACTGCAAGGGTGAAGCGCCTGTGATAATGCTATCATGTCAAAGTGTTCGGCCCCACGATGTTGCACGTGGTGCGCATGGCTGCCTTTTTTCTTGGTGTAGCTTCTTCTGACCCCTATCACAATTTCTCGTATTAATACCAAATGGTTGTCTAGTGAAAGACAACGACGGATGTTCCACCAGCCCACGAGACGCTACATGTCAAGTACCTAAAGAAACACCGGCACGATTTTTTCTCCTTTTTGGTGACCTTTCATGTAGTGCCTTTTCGGTGCTCCAGCAGCGAAGCGCGGCGATTCCTAAAGAATGTTTGGTTTGGTTTCTAAGGTTTTAGATCTCAAAGCAACTTAAGTAATGGAGAAATCCTGAAATCTTAGAACACATGGGGTTTTTTATATTATACTGACATCGCACAGCATACGGGCGCCTTTCGTTTGCTTCCGTCAGAAAGCCTCTTCACAGGAAAAGATTCTGTCCCGCTTCCTTGAGTTAGGAAGTAGAGCGCACTATCCACTGAGCTACCGAGGCGAGTCCTAGAGGATGCACAAAGTGCGTTTGAAGCACTGGCAACTGTGAGCGGGTGCGCAAGTTGTTTGTAGGGTATTGAACTTCTCTACATTCTAGCGCTTATATTTAGACAATGGTCAACGTTGCGGCTGATGTCTTCACAGGGAAAGGATCAAAATGCCCTGGAAACTTTGATATTGCAATCAATGTTAAATATTATCTGCGAGTAAAAATGTTCAACGGATCAATGTAATGCAGTTCAAGCGAGATGGCGTTATTGCAATCTGTATTTATCATTTGGTTTTCTATGACTGTAATTGACCTCTAGAATCAGGTACTTTTGAAATGGAGTAACTACAGTCGCTTGCTCAGTTGCTGTAATATCCATAAGACTGCTTGGCGGCTTTCATAGCTGCGAGTGTATTCATTTGATCTTTCGTCTTCTTAGGCAGTTTACTGGTATTCTCCTCAGCTATCCTACAGCGGCTGCTTCTACCGTACACTCGGTAATGATGTGTCTCAAATTATTCCTTATTGCTCTCATATTAAGTTCGGTTACTTCTTTAGAACTCGATATCTATTCTGCAGCGAGAGCCCGAATTCTTTTACTTTCCGCCTTATTGCTAATTTGTTTATAGAGTTTTTGTTACTAATTTGTTCCGCTCTCTGTTCTAATCTAGACTAATACTATCCCGTGGCCACTGCACTGCATCTTTTGGATTAGTTGTATATTGCGCACAATTCCAAGTTTAAAGCATGTTATGACGGAAATTTGATTTTTAGTTTCCCAATTAGGGCTCTTCCATGTCCACTTCCGGTTTTTCATTTGCTGAAGGTATTCATGATTCAGAAGCTATTCCTTTCGGCTAACTCGGCTAACAAACCCCTCCTGCTGCTTTTAAAGCCACTGCCATATTCCCCTACTGCCTGGTCTACAGCCTGTTTTTACCTATCTTGGCACTAACGTCGACCATGAACGCATTCTACTGTGTTTTTACTTTGTCACATGGCTGAGTGTACAACTTTGTAGACGTTTTTAACTACCTATAATTATTAGTAAATGAAGGTGCATATGCCTATACAACTTTCATTTTCTACTGCTTACAAGCTTAATTATAAAATGCGCTGCCACTGTCTCAAACGGGTATAGAATCCATCCAAGCTGCAATTAAGTTTTAACAACATACCCTTCTCCAATCTCTCCTATACCTAAACCTCGATAAAAGAGCGCATTCTCTTCTTTTAGTATAGCCTATGCTGCATATGACCTCCTAACCTCATTACGAACTATGATATCGTATTTTCTCCCGCTAGTATCTCAAATAGCACTGGTTAATTAACCTTGATTGCCAGTCTTCTCGCGTTAAACATTACGGAGCAGTCTCCAATGGCGGCTTGTCTGGAGCCCGGGACTCTTAGCAATCTCCGCAGCGTCAGAGAGCTGCCGACGCTGTGGTCGGCAGCCCGCTCTGCTGTCCGCAGCCGCTGACAGCTGAGGGATAGCGCTTTATGGAAGTATCCATAGGAGTTGATAGCTAATTACAACATCAGTGTTGCCAAATCCTGTTCTTGTGAGGTAATGCGCTTCCACACGTGTTCATACATCGGAATCAGGTCGCACCCGACGCCTGTATGCGCAATTCCATCGACGCGGGGATCTTTTTACTCAGGTGGAGAAATTCGTGGCATATGAATTCGAACCACGGTTTTTCCTGCATGCGAGGCAAGGCTTTCTAACTATGCCAGCGCAGCGCGCTATGGCCGTTGTACGCGCAGTAAGAACACGCTGGCCAGTCTGTGCGTAAGACCGGCTTGCACAGTGGCGCAGAGGCAATTGAGGCCTGTGCAGCTACATGGTAGCGGGTAGGTGTCAGCTTTGCAGCCACTCTACAATCAGTTGCAATCGTAGTGAAAGGAATATGCGCGTAATGGACAGGTGGCAGATATCCTGTGTAGCAAGATACATGCCAGAGGGCCCAGTTATCTTTATTGATGCCGTGTAAGCCGCCACTAGCAAGAAGCTTTAAGTGCTTGGCTGTTCAAGCCCAGGGTGTCGCGAAGTAACTTGGGCGAGAAGCTATTCATGAATAAGTGCGCGACGGCTCGCATGTAAGGGTCGACAGTAAAACACCGGCTGTCGGATAAGGTTTTCAACAGCTTGCTGTTCATCAGTGGTTATAATGCTGTAGTTATGATATCGCCCATGTCATCACCGTATCAACGGTAATGGCACTGAAGAAAGGAAGCAAATGTCATTGAAGGCATTACCAACGTGGTCGACCCCCGTAATTTTGCCAATAACATGCCGTCAAAGTGCTAGGATATATTCAACGCAAGACACACGGCTCATTTGGGCGTTAAATGCGGCCATTAAACTTTTTGTTGGCGACCCATACGAACAGGTAGGGAGTAAAAATCTGGAGCTACCGCACACTGAATATAGTCCAGCCTAGAATATTCATATCTTAATATTTAAGCTCTCACATTCGAATTTTCAAATTCTCACGAAAGAGTTTCGCTTTGTTCCGCAAAAAAATTTAAACTAAGCCTAAAAATTGATTTTAGTAATCGAATTCTTCAACCCAGATATCCGGGTAAGTATTTGTGAATATGTATCTAACTGGAGAACTTCTTCAGACGTTTGCACTTGTGACATCAGCGTTAAGATTCTCTACCTTTTTGAGCCTTCATTATATGCGATGATTTTCCTCCTACCAAAGGAATTTAAAACTTCTTATGCTTAGTATTTGCTTTATACATTTCGCATTTCCCTAGCCTCATTCTGGAAGCAAATCTTCCAATCTCAAACATATCCTGCTGCTGTAAAAAGGAAGCAAAAACTTCACTGTGGCGGTACGTGCAATTTCGCTTCACGGCTTCCTTACGTACACTCTCATAATAACTTCGAGCAAACTTACTCCTCGTCCCCCCCCCCCCCTCCCCCCTCCTGGAAACGCACAGTTTTGAGGCTTCTTCCTTCCGCCTTCAAGTTGCTCTACAACGTTCTACTTCTCTCGCTATCAAGTTTTGTTTTGTGCTGCGGATACGCCAGAGGGGCGAATTACTCCGCAGAGGAAACGAGAACCACCAGTTCACACTACGGGGCCAGAGGCTATTGATTCAGCGTGGTGCTTTGTGTGGGTGCAAGGAAACGTGACCGGGCGTCCAAACAGAAAGCGCGCAGGGTGGATTTACTTGGCCCACGAATTGGAAATTCGAGCTCTTTGATTCAGCCCACGTGCGCAAGTGGGAGCTCTTCTTTCTTTTTTATTTTATTTAGGAGACGACTCGGAAGACCATTGGAACGAAAGGAGTCGTGCACAGGGATGATCAAGGGAAAGCGAGGGGAGCGTAGGAGGAGTTAAGGCTACGTTCGTGAACCTGCGCGCTGAATTAACGTTATTTATACCTGGCAGGATTTCAGATTGAGCAAACTCCAATCTGTTTTATATTTTGCTGTTCTGTAAACATTTACGGCACAGATTGGAAACTGGAATGCTAACCTGTGGGTAAACGCACAATAAAAACATGATGGCGTCCACTATGCAACTTGTGCCAGCCCCTAGTACTTTCAACAGTAATTCGCTATGAGTGGGGTGAAGACGTCAGTGACATAATATTCTGAACTCTACAACTGGACACAAGCGCAGTGTTTCCACAAGGCTGCGGCTCGCTCAGAGGGCGAACACATTGGCAGGGACACCGAACACTGATGTACCAAACTTGAAGCACTTACATACATGCCAGTAAGTGTGCCATTTCTAAGGGCACTAATCAGTAACTCCGCTGTTACTCAGGGTAGCGTCGTAAATCTTCTCCCGTTCATGACGTACGCGACTGTAGTGACCACCGTCATTTATTAGACTTTAAATGCTGTAAATAAAGCAAACGATCAGTATTGCGTAACTGAAACCCTACTTATATCTATAATTAAAGTGTTCTCTCAAATATGAAACAAAAACTGTTTTAAGCCCTCTACGTGGTCTGCAGCTGTTGTTGAAATATTTGGATGCAGAAATCATGAACAATTTGGTGCGCCAATATTGATACTGTAATAATTTAGGTGCACAGCGCTTAGATTTTCAGCGTGGTAAAGTCCTCGGATTATGCAAACGCCCTTTGCAGACCACCATCTATTTCCAGCTCCTGAAGTCACTGCTGATGCAAAACATTGAACAAGCAAGCGACATGCCATACACGGCACTAGAGAATAAGCAGTCGTAGAAATATTTTGCCTAGCCATCCAGGAGCATTAAGAATAAATAAACAGTAGTTGTATTTCTAAAAAACGCGAATCGGCGCAGTATTTACGGAGCTTCCTCTGCCCTAGCATTCACAGTTCCCCACAGTTCTGGTCATGCTGAAAACATTAGCTGAAAACGACAACCGGTGCACACTAATTAGCTTCGATATTACTGACAGTACTTAAGCCGCCGTATTTTCTCAGCAGAATAAAGCGCTTCCCAGCAGAGAGGACAGTAGAGAAAATATGTGAAACATACCTAGGAAAGTATAGCAAATACTCAGAATACAGCAACCCTGGCTAACTAACTGCAGCGCGCTGTCTCAGGCGCAAATGGGGCTCAATAAGATTTGATTCATTTACAGTGCTATACACACCCTGCAGTAAGGCAATGCGGGAGGTAGCAAAATGCTGCCACATTGCAAAGAACATTTACTATTGAAAGAATAAACCTAAAAAATTCTCTCAATAGTCTCGCAATTTCTTAGGCTCGAGTTTACGTACTGATGAATTATTTTCTTTGTTGCGGTTCTTCACAGTGAATATCGACTTCGTTTCTTTTACTACCCTAGTGTATCAGCTGTGATCAATCCGCGTATGACATAAGAAGCCCGACCTGATGCGTTGCCAACTACAACACAGTAACAACCTGATGTGCATAGGTATACATTCACCTCGAGTTTATTTAGCTTTTGGCCTTCTGCGCCACCGTAAGAGAAAACAAAAAGACCAGTGGGCACTGATCACAAAAGATATTCTGTATGTCTACTTATGCTATGCATTTGTATAGCCCTGTTGCCTTACGTTCGTGCCACAATTTAACCGTGGCGTTGGTGGTCATCTTCCCAGCCACGAAAAGAAAGCTTGGCTCTTCGGAGCCGTGCCAATTAGCCACGGAATTTACTCCAAACTGCCCTCTTATGTAGCTGTCATCAATACGTTACCTGACATTCATACGTAGAGGCAGTCAGCGAGAACATGATAAACAGTTGGTCTTCTTTACAGGAATCCATCCACATTTATCATCTCTTGCTTCTCGAAACCCGCAAGTTCGAGGCTTTTCTAAATAAAGCTCTATTTCCGAGATAATTCTACCAAGCCGGAGAAGCCGACGTCATAGTGACATCACTGCCCAGGCTGTTTCCGAGAACATAAAGTTTTTAGATGTTCAGGTTGCCTCGAACCACGTCAAGAACATTAGATATCGGCTAGAGACACATACGGGGCTTCCGCTTCGATCGGGGGCTTTTTTCTGCGCTTGTTAATTTCGGCAGCTGTTTAGTCTTACTTCTCGTTGTTCGAAGGTATAAGTAACCTGTCCCGCGCGTCTGCGGCCTGTGCCTTTAGTGAGAGTGACTCTTTCTACGCCATACAGGGATTAAGGGGACAGGGTAGGTCCTATTCTTGCTATGCATTTTAGGCTATGTTCGTGACCCTTTTCCTCGTGATCTGCTGGGGTTAAAACATTAACATTGGTGGCATTGCAACCAGCAATGTTAGGTAGTGTTACTGAACTAGGATAATTTCTTTTTAAAGGTGAGTTTTTTGTTATCTTTTTTTTACTGCACCCACCAAATTTTAGAGCCATAATCTGCAGTAAATAGCCTGTAAATAAAACTCGTCTGCAATAATATTTATAATCCTAGTTCAGTAGACTACCTGTATTGTTTGCTCAATGTCTGGAAAATTTTATCTCTCTTGCTCCTGTAGTTCCTAAAAAAAGGGTCAAATGCAGCAAAATTTGGTGTTTTGAGATAATTGGCTTTGAAGTGGAAGAAAGAGCTTTATTGCAATATAGGACTATAGAAACAAATTCTCACGCATTTTTTCAATAGCCACCAGCCTGGTAGTCCACTAGCTCTCTTGTTTTCCGGGCTGACCAATCGTGTAGCCCTCTCTGCAAAGTACAGTCGCCGCCGGTCAGCTTCGCGCAACCATTGGACTGTAAAACCGTCCTGGAGAAACTCCGAATGACCTCAGAATCTCGGCTCGAGCAATGCTGCCATCATTGAAAGTTGCATTACCGCTAAATAACCAGCACAAAGGTATAAACAAACTCGTATGTCCGCGAAAACACGTCGAAACACGAGCAAAATGCCGCGCGTTGCGAGTAATCCAGCTGCGTCTTAGGATTCGTTTGGCTAAGTGAAGTATGCTAGCTAGGTTTTCACTGTTGCCAGATGAGTGACTGCCATTCCGCTAAACGTGACAAAAAAATAGGCGCTGAAATTTTTTTTTTAGCTTAGGAAACGCACAGATCCCGAGCATGTGTAAAAGGGGGTGGGGCTGGTTGCTGCCTAGGTTTCGAAAAATGTTGATTTTGAGGCAAATGTTTCGCGTGCGCGCTAATGAAAGACTGGGCTATGTTAAGGAAAGAATAGAGATTTTAAATTACTCAAAAACAAAGAATCAATTTTTTTAGGAAATTTTGCCTACCCTTTAATGGATGGAATATAGGAGCGTCGATCCCCTTTTAAACGGGGCGTTAGCAGCAGATATCATGCTCATATTCTTCATGTATCTTAAATATTGTTTTAGATTGGTTAACTATACCATCATTCTATTTATTGAATTTTTGTTTCTACATTACTAACATTATGTCACTTCTCTGATTTTAAGCCACCAATCTTCCAGTCGCTTTTTGCTAGCTTCCACCGCCAGTTTATTCACCCGGCCACTGGTATCTCTAAACCCTTGAGCTTCAGGAAGAGTGACTGCGCCTGCATCGACTTCCGGATGGATATCATTACGTTCGAGTATAATATGGTGAACTGTTTAATTAGAGGTACCACATACAGCACATTTGACATCTTCATTGTTAAATTTCTTTTTTTAGCTGCGTGTTCTAAGGCACCCTGATCTAGCTTTAAAATGTAGGGCACTGCATCTTGAGTTATCAAAGAAAGCTTCCTTCCTGATCTGCCTTTTCCACTTTCGGTATAATTTCACACTCTGTTTCTTTTCCATCAAATTTATCCAATTTTCACCTTCTGTGTTTTTCGCCTGTTGCTTAACGCTCTTTATTTCTTCGTCCTTGTGACCAGCATACTTACCGATTAGTTACCTAGTTCTTTTCCTCCATTGTGAGTCAATGCTTTTTAGGTGCAGGTATTTAAATACCTAGCTGCCCATCTGTTACTGTCCAATTTCCTCAGGCGTTCCTCATATAATATTTTACTTTGAGCTTCCCGTACATCGAAGGATGCCTAGCCCATATCTCCCTGTACCGCCTCATTTGTGGTTTTGCCGTGGGCACCTAGTGCTAGTCCTCCGACAGCTCTGTGATTTACTTCTAATGTCGGCTGTACCTGTGATTGTAGGCACAAAACCGCATTTCCAAAAGTAAGTCCGGGCACCATAATTCCTTTCCAAATACAGCTCAAAACCTCATACCTGTTGTACCCCAAAGCTGCCCTATGCTTCATTATCCCGGTATTTCTGCGCCCCATGGCATTAAGTGATTGCTCATTCTTTCCACTGCATGCCAATCCTTCGTTTACCCATACCCCAGATATTTGTATTCTGCTACTCTGGGTATTTCATGGCCTTGTATTTTAAGCCCTTGATCTGTTGAGCCGTTGAAAATCGTTAGACCCGAATTAACTGCGCGAAAACTGAAGCCTAGAGCGTCCCCTTCGTCTCCACAATACTTAACTAGAGTTTGCAATTCTTCCACTCTCGGCCAGAAGCACAATATCATCTGCATACATCAAACCGGTGAGGCGCTGCTCTACCACCTTTCCACCTAATCTGTATGACATGTTAAAACTTAGGTTACTTTCTTGTATCCTCCGTTCTAGGTTTATCATATAAAAATGAACAGCAGCGGTGATAGACGACAACCTTATCTTAATCCTTTGCATACCTTGACAGCTTCCGTACTTCTTATCCCTTCCCATGTAATTTCTACTTTGTTATCCCGGTATATTTCCTGCAGGAACTCTGTTATCTCATAACCGATACCTTCTTCTTTTAATATGTTCACACAAGAGTTCCCTGTTTACGTTGTCGTACGCCCCGTGTATGTCCAGGAAGGCCAAATACAAAGGTCTATTTTCTACTCTAGATATTTCGATGCATTGGGTAAGCATGAACAGGCTATCATCTAAGCGCCTGTCATTTATGAAGCTGTTCTGAAGTTCTCCGAATATCTTGTTACTTTCAACTCATGCTTGCACCTTTATATTTCACCGCCTGCGTGGCCAACCTGTACGTAACAGATGTTATGGTAATCGGCCTGTAGGATTTTATGTGCGTCCTTTCTCCTTTCCTTTTATAAATAGAATTCATTTTACTCTGCCGCCAGCTGTCTGGAATTCTCTTATTCGTTAAGACTGTTTCCAAATATTTTAACAACGTTTCCTTACTTCTTGGACCAAATACATGAATCCGCTTGATCGGAATTCCATTTATTCCTGTAGATGTGTTTCTAGGAATATTTCTTTCTGCCTTTTTCCTGTTTAGATTGGTCAGTTCTTAGCTGCTTTGTATTCTGCTATCTTGTGTTGTTTCCGGATTTGCAGGCATTACCCTCTCGTCGCTCTTAAATGAATCGGTTATAAATGATGTAATGTAGTTCCGTGCGTTGTCTCCCTTTAACCAATTTTCATCGTCATCTTGAATTCGGTCCTGCTTTCTTTGTTTTTTTTTTTACGTAGCCAGCTTATATGGTTCCAGAATTTGCTTGGTCCGCCTCTAGAAGCACCGTGTATGTCAGCCATCCAGCGATGGGTGGACTGCTTTATTTTACTTTGGACGAGGACCTGTACATCAAGTTTCTTTTGTCGATATCATTCTCATTTTTGGTCGATTTTCTCCTGAGGTACTTGTGCTTTCTTTGCCTCTCGGTGTTCCCTTGAAGCTGCCTGTCATTGTTCAATGGCTTCCCCAATTTCCTTATTCCACCAGCTCCGTGGCTTCCTCTTTCCGGTCCAGCGGTTTGCTACTTTAACCTCCTTAATTTTCCTCTTTATGAGTAGTTCTGCCTGTTCATAATCCCAGTCTTCCATAGGGCATTTCTCTATTGCCTCCTTTATGTCTGCTGCTATCTGCACTATTTAATCTTCCTGTAATTTTGTGTTTACTTTTTGTCTAAGTGTCATTTCTCTTTTCATCAAGGGCCCCATCTGCAGACTAAGACGCGTTTATGACCACTTCCCAGACTACACTCTCGTGTTCGTCTATTTCCATTTTTGTAACCTTGCTATAAATTCCCTTCGACATTAGACAGTAGTCAATGCATAGTTGTCTGCCTGTTGCGGAATTCCCACGTGATTTGTCCTTCGCATTTCGTTTCTCTATTTACTATACCTAGGTTGTGTCGCTCACAGAAATCTAGCATTATAGCTTCCTGTTACAATCAGTGTATCCATTCAGATTGTCAATGGAGCCGTTCATGTCCCCCAGCAGAATAATATCGGCCCCGTCTCCAAACTGGCTTATATCGTCACTGAAACATTCAGGAGATCCTTGTTTTCTTGCCTGCATTGGTGTCCTGTTCCTAAATAAACTACCCCTAGCCATATCCTTATTCCGGAAATTGTTCCTGATACCCAGATATGTTCCTTACAAGTTGATTTCATTCTTTACTAATTTGTTCCCTGATGGGTCAACATACCTACCCCTCCAAACTTTTTTCCGTTCTAGGTCTGTTGCACCCTTCCCAGACGTAGCTTTCTATAAACGGCAGATTTTCTAGATCCCAGAGACGAGTCTCGCATAGAGCGTACACACCTATTTTGTCATCCTTCAACTGCTGTTATCTCTAGCCATATCGCTCTTACTCTACCTCCTTGCATGTTTGTGTAGCTGATCCTAGTGTTAAATTTCTTTTTTGTCCTTTTCTTTCTCGACCTCCTCCTTGCCATTTTTTCGGGCTCAGCCTCCGTTATTACGCTTTCCTCTGCTTCACTTCTCACTACCTCTGTGCACGTAGCCCACGCGGACCCCCTAAAAAAGCTACAGCCCTGCCTACCAGGCGCCAGCCGATCTCTGCTTCCACCCTTCTGTTAAAATGAATGCCATCTCGCTAAAGAGTCCTGCCAAAACCTGCTTTATGCACCTCCCTTTTTACCTTAACCACTTCGAAACACACTTCGATCCACAAATGCATCTCGACATAATGCTTCCGACGTCTACTGCTCCACCTTCTGCATGCGCCCGCGGTGTCATTGCTCGTGCCGACCATGCCCGTCAACTAGCGCTCTACTGCTTGGTCGTCTCACAAGCCTCGCAGCAGGACACCTACACCCACCGGCACCGCAGGGTTTCTATCTCCTGGGTCCCTCGTCTTGCTCTAGAGACCAACGTGCTGCATCTGACTATCAGAAAAACTTGTCGTTATACTTGCCCATACCGTGTGCTCTATCTGGCCACCGCTGTCCAGTTCTGCCTTGTCGGACAGCGTGTGTGTATCGCGCCTACAACATTATCATTCGGCGAGTCCTAGAACTGCCCAACTGACACCGGGATGGTGTTTTCCCTGTCGGGGGGTCATGCTACGAAGCCGGGGACCGAAAACGACAAAGTGCTGACGCATGTCGTTCACACTGTGCTCTGTTGTGACGGACGGTTGTCTCCCTCTTTATGCTGCGTCTCGTGCCATGGACCTAGCACGAACCACGTAACAATATCATCTTGTTTGTTTGGATTGGGTTGATTTAATGGGGTGGCACTGAAACCTTATCCAGATGAAAATGCGTCGACTGTCATGTTTCTCAAATTCGCTGGATGTAAGCGACACTGCGATACTTAAGGTTTCAGATCAATTACAGGGCAGTGTTACTCTCGAACATGAATGTCTAGAACAACCTAATGTCTAAAGAAGCGCTCTATGTTCTGGATGTTTCTCTACGTCCTCGTCGTTACGTCTACATGGCCAGCGAAGAGAAGCCCTCCGACTCTGGCAATCTTAGCTGCTCACTAGATGACGCGTTGGTTAAAAATTGATTACAAGTTGACCATGCAGCATCCCGCTCCTTGCAAGTGGGGAGCTGCAGGTCCCGCGGGGGGACGGGGGTGGGGCGTGGGATCTGCTCACAATATGTGGTGTAGGTCGGCTCTCTTCCGGCATAAACAACTGATTTAGGTGTACTACACAGAATAGGCGTCGGCCTTGGAGGCGTGATTTGTGAAGGAATACATCTGTAATATTCGCCAGGCAACCTTCGGCACTTTTGTGACGCATGTGTGCTTCGGGAGGCAGAGGAAGGCTATAAGAACGCGTTTGACCGAAGCGCAGCGGGATTTCTTGATAGGAGCGCAGAGTCTAATCGTCTCCTCACACAAGCAAACAAATGGCTGATTTCCGAATACAGGCGTGTATGCCGAGCATACGCAATCGTGACACCACGTATCAAACTTGATGCAAAGGCAATTCGATCATCTAATATCTTAGCTTTGACAACACATCACATTCAGTTAATACCCAAGTTTCTGCTTCGTCAAATTATTACTCGGGAAGACGCAGAAAGTCGAATCGTTGTCGCGCGGAAATCGCTCAAGCTGTTTTGTGCATTTAACTAAGCTGAGGAGGCTGCGCTAATTGGTTTCCATTACAAGTGTGGGACATTCTTCCACCGCACGACTGATTGATGCCCAGGAAAGAGGTTTAGTTGCGAACAACATTCTTGAAATATTTTCCAGTAATGCTTTCGGCATGAAGTGGACTTGCGAATTGCCGCAGAAAGGCAGCATTCAGTTCCTAGGTGTGTGCATTATATATGAAGAAACGCGTGTGTGCTGGCAGCACAAGCCACAGTCGAAGAAACGAATTCTTATCCAACTCGCGAATAGAGCTATAGCAAAAAATTGTATTTTGTTTTGCGAATTTTATTGCCTCAGGGCATAAAAGGAATGCTATGAAGGATGAAGGGTTTGGTCAAATAAATGAAAAAAGGTTGGCTGATGCAATGAAATTGAGGAGTGAACGACGATGCGGTCCCAGTGTCCAAACAGCATATGACTGCGGATTATGGGGGGAGAGGCCAGCTGCCACCAGGTGCCGGATCAGCGGTGGCTTCAACGCTGGACAACCCCACAGTAGGTGATGGATGTCAGCTTCTATATTTCTAGACGTGCAGATTGGGCACCCAGGGTGTGGATATGAATACCGAAATTGTGGCCACTTTCGGATCACTGCTGGTGTTAGGGCCACCCCAACTCTAATCCTCCAAAGCGCCACCTCCTCTGCACGGGTTAGACCGCGGGGGAGGCTTACCATACACGGAGGTATAAGAGCACGTGTACGGCACCGGAGGTGCTCCTTTCTTGTTAAAAGCAGGGTGGCATTGTCCAATTTTATGAGGTTTGGTGATGTCGAGGTTGAGTTTGAAAGGCGGGTCGCAGAATCCACTTGGCTTTGAGCACTTAAAAGGTCACGCGGGGTCCATTCAATACGAATTGGATTTGGTATGCGAGCCGCTAGACTGTGTATGTTCTGGCAGATTTCCGGGCTACTACTAACGCGTCTAAGTAGCTTTGTCACCTGGAGGGCATCTGTACGCATGATAATACGGGCCGTGGGAAGCATGGGAATGGCGGTCACAGAGCGAAGCGCCTCTTGCACTGCAAGCAGTTCCGCACAAAAAGAAGATGGAGGTTCCGGTAATTGAAATGTTCACGTCTTGTTCAATGAAGATTTGCTAGGACAGTAAACTGCTGTTATCAAGTCACAGGCGTTGATGCTTGCGTCGACGTAAATTATAATGGAACCATGTGGCAAGCAGGCGTCTTGTTCCATAATTCGGTCGCGAAGTGACGACGCCGTTTCCTGTGTTCTCGGTCGGCGTAAATCAGTTGGCTTGTTATTGCTCAGCTGTACAAAACGCCAAGGAGGAAGAACTGGCAGTGGCGATGGTAGTAGTGAATGTGTCGAAGCATAAGCTTTCAGAGCGCACGTTGCGTGAGAGAGTGTGGCCTTAAGCTTGCGTGCATCACGTCGTTGCTGCACCAGTTCATCTATTGTGTTTAGTTGTGCGTTTTCTTGGAGCGCCACGATTGGTGTAATGCGAGGGAGGCAGGTGATGACCCTCATTGGCTCTCGATTTATTGCCTCAAGTCGATCCCATTGTGCCCTTGTCAAATGCTGAAATTGGGCTTGATAAACAAGGCGCGGTTGCACAACTGCCCGCATCAATTGTCTCGCAACATCTCAGCGAGCGCCGCCCATTTTTGGAGCAATGCGTCTAATCAGACCCAGTGTCTGTAACGCCTGTTTTTTAGCGCCAGACAGCCATGTAGTTCCAGTTCCTGACTCATGAATTGTTAAGCCCAATATTTTTACTGTTGAAATTTCCTGAAGTGGGGTTCCGGATAGATGTAGACGAATAGGTGTTGCCGATAGTTTACAGTGGCCCCAGCGGTTGGCGACTGATATGAACGTAGTTTTACTGGCGGAAAGTTCAAGGCCAATGGAAGATGCATATGTGCACGTAATATCTAAAGCTGATTGCAGGGCCGATGATTGAGTCAGTAGGTCGTTGTGTGTGCTCCACACCATGATATCATCAGCGTATATTAAGAATTTACCATCAGAAATTTCATGCAATCGCCATGCAAGTGAGATAAACGCAATATTAAATAATGTTGGTGACAACACAGATTCCTAGGGTACGCTGCGAAGAGGGACAAATGATCCTATGGCCTCGCTACTGAGGCGTATTGCAAATTGTCTACTTTCAAGGAAAGATTTTACAAAATTGCATACTCTAAGTGGTAAATGGAGCATGTCAATTGAGTACAGAATGGCAGCATGACTGATATTATCGTAAGCCTTTTCTACATCCATGGCGAGGACGGTGCGTACATTGTGGCTGCGTGTTGATGATAATACTGAGGACGCCAAGACAGCCAATCCGTCTTCTGTGCCTATAGATGGTCGAAAGCCAATCTGGGCCGGGTGGTAGAAACCGTGATGTTCGAGCCACCACGAGATTCGTGTGGCGAGCATTTTCTTAGCAAGCTTGCAAATTGCTGCCGTTAAGGAAATAGGTCGAAAGTTGCTTAGGTCTGTTGGTGCTTTCCCCGGCTTTGGAATAGGGATCACAATAGCCTATTTCAAGCTGTCTGGTACATCGCCGTCTAGCCATACCTTGTTAATGGTGTCAAGGAGTTGAGGAAGTGCATCACCACTGAGGTTCTTGTAAACCTCGTACGTAATGGAGTCCGGACCGGGTGCTGTCTTTCGGTTGGCTTGATCTATAGCTGCCAGAAATTCTGGCATGGATAATGGTCTCACGATTCCCTCGGTGTCGGCAGCAGATGGCAGCTTATCGACATGGGCTGGCATGCCCCACAAGTAAGTTCTTGTAACTGGTGCAGGCAACACGTCGTACTTCGGGAAAAACTTGCGCGCTGCTTGCCTTGCGAAATCATTCGGAGACAAGTTTGCTGCAAAGCATGCTGTGACCGCTGCATCAGGACGATGACAAACGTGCTCCATGGCATGGAAAGTTCGCCAAAGATGAGCATTCGATTACTGTGTGGAGAACTGCTCGCACCACAGGTGCCATTGTCGTCGTGAGAGATCACGCTCATACCTTCGAGCCTTAGCAGTGTTGTAATTTAGTCTTGTACGTGCATGCGCAGAAGTTGGGACTCTGGTTGCAGTCAATTCCGCTTGTCGACGAGCAGCCCACAAGTTGAGCAGAGGCACATCCGGTGTTGGTCGACCAACCTCCACCCAGGTAATGGTTGTAGCCTCATTTAGTGCGCTTTTTATGCGGTCTAAAAGCGATGGTGCCGACTCCACAGAGTGATTTTGAAGAATAGCGCGGAAATTGTCCCAATGGACAACTGTACACTTGCGGCGTAATCGTCGGGCATGTGATGGATAGAGACCGATGACAATAGGATGATGGTCACTGCCACAGGAGTCCGGCTCTAAGTGCCACGAGGTGGTGCCGGTTCCTGACCACCACGTAAGATCTGGAGCGTATGTTCCACTCCTAGTATGAAGCACAGTCCTTGTTGGTGTATCTGGATGGTTCAGGAGAATAAACAGCGCATCCGTAAAGGCGTCTCGCACTCGCCTGCCGCGAGGACTTAAGATGGGGTATCCCCAGTCCGGGTGAGGCACATTGAAGTCACCAACAACTAAAACTGGACACCCCGGGTATTGTTGCCTAACATTCAGTAACCATCCCAGGCTTATGCGGGAAGGAGAGCCACCACCAGGTCTTACATAGACTGACAAAACTACAACAGTTGCCTTACCAAATTTGACTGCCACTGCAACAACCTCCTGATATGAAGTACACCAATTTTTCAGAGCTAGGCGTACCTGAGGAAACCGTGTGTCAACATACACAGCCACCTTTCCCGGAGGAGTATCCGTGAGCACACGTCGGTCGCCCATGGAAGGAGACACGTATCCACTGAAACCAGGAATGGGTGGCAACGCGTTGGTCTCCTGCAGTAGCATGGCCCATACATGAAGCTTGTTCATGCGAAGACGGGATTTGAGCTCTCCAACCTTTGTGGAGAGCCCTCTACAGTTTCACTGAAGCGCACCGCGATAACTTGTAGTCGCCATCTTGGTTATGAGTCCAGATGTCACAAAAGCAACAGATGTCAGGTTAGATAACTGATGACCCTAAACCTCAGTAACGATTTCGAAGAGTTATCAGGCCGGGCAGCAGAAGACTTTTGGGAATCAGTGAACGGCATGGGAGTATGGGACATAATCGTTGGCGAGGCAGCTTTGATATTCCTGGTCTGGGATTCCGTTGCTCGCCTACGACGAGCAAGCAGTTCACGATGTGTGCGGAGCTTATAGACCTCCGCTAAAAGCCTTTCAGTTTGGTCGTCAACTGCTGTCACATCATCCTGCGGAGGTTCCGGCATGTCCTTCACGTTTGTACTCTGTTGTTACGACGTTGTGCACTCACATTAGCGCTGTAAGCATGTGGTGTACAGATTGCCGGTGGCTCTGTCTCAGATAGCTGTGGCCATTCATCGTCGTCCAACTGGAGAGCCTCGAATCTGTTGAATGTCTGAATCGGTGGTGAAGTTACATGTTGAGCGGACCTTTTGAGTTGCTTTCTGCTTTGTTGGGCAAGTTGGAGAGGTGATATTATGGTCGTTAACTTTGCAAAGTCCGCATCGGTAAGATACTGTTTCTTCTGGCATAGCGTCATCTGGTGTTGTAAAAGGACAGGACCTATGCATATGTCCAGGTCGGAAACAGGTATAACAGTAGACGACATTTGGTTTATATGGTCGAGCGCTTAGAATGCAGCCATAATACTATAGGGGAGTTGGAGGAGTCATGGGGCCTTGCAAGGTGACGATGCAAGAGCGCCCCTTTCCCATGCGACGAGCTTGAATCACACGATGAGTAGGGCAGTAGAGCTCACGCTGAAGTGTAGCCTGGTCCTCGTCAACGTCTACGTTGTAGACAATGCAGCGTTGTAGATCGGAACCATCAACAAGATAAACCTCGACTGGAACCGAGATTTCGCTTGTTACTGAAATACATTTAAGAGTTTGAAGACACTCAACAGCAGCCAAACTCGGGAGCCACACAGCAATGGTATTCGACTTCTTCCTGGCCGTGAAACCACGGAAACCCTTGGTTCCAAGACATGCGTCCAGATTCTCCTGAATAACTCTGTTCGGTATCTCAGTAAGCACTTGGTTGTCAGAGCCTTAATGGTCACTTTTTAGGATGGGGATCCGGGTGCTGAAAATACCGGGTGATCAGTCATTGTACAGGAACGCTTGCCTTGTGAACTGTTGTTTGCGGAAGATGATCCCGGTGCAATGTCTTCTGAAGGACGCTTCTGAGCACCGCGCTGTGCCGCCCGTCCAGATGGTAGCGTTTAAGACACGTCCATTGGCGTGCTCGGCTGCTCACTCACATGGGTGGAAACTCAATCACCAAGTGGAAGCTGGTTAGCCATTCCCGACCTCCGCCCTCGGGACAGATCACTCACGGGCTGATGCGCATTTTGAGACGGCAGGATATGTGCTGCAGCCGATGGACCAGGAGCAGAAACCAGGAGTTGGGACCCAGGCACGGATGTCAATTGTGCGGTCGGTAATGCCGTCGAGACAGGCGGCGCCGACGAAGGTACCTCCGTCAGCGTGCCACGGAAGGCACTAGGCCTAGTCCCAGAGCGCAGTTCAGCTGCAGGAATTATGTGATGAATGCCACACTACCAGAGGATACATGAGCGGTTGGAACTTCCTCGTACTCTGAGAAGTCAATTCTCTTGATGTAAGGATCGTATTTGCGCGAAAGGTAAGGTTTTCTCAAGCGATGAGCAGCCACCTCAGCACAGACAGTTCTTCTTCTTTTTCGCCAAATAGTATCTTCTCTGCTCCTTCCATGACTTGCGAGCGTCAAGTGCGTGACAGCGTCCCTGTCCAGCTAAGGCTGTTGGTCAAGCCTGGGTTCCCAACAGAATTGTGGCCTCTGTTGTTTAAAGCGAGATTCGTGAGGTGAAGTCTAGTAGGCGGCACAAGCAAACTGGAAACGCATGTTCATAACAGCGACCTGTAGTTGTGTCCTACTGACATCAGCTGTCATACCGCCTCAAGAAGTTCGGCGACAAGTGCGGAGTGCGTGTTGTATTTTCAGCCTCTGGAAAACGGGTACGCATGTACTGCCTGGTAAATGACACCAGGGAGAGGCCTAAGTGCAAATGTAAACACACCAAACTTCTAGTTATATGCGAGGTTGGAGTGGTGTACCGCATTCCTCCCGCTTGTGGCAGACGGTACATCGGGCAGACGAGACGCTGCGCTAACGAACACTTGCTTCAGCATCACATGACAGCTCATTAGTTAACTGGCGCAGGTGACCTAGCTGACCACATTCGCTGTTACTCACACAAGACACCATGCAAGACATTTTTGAATAAGACATGCGCAAGTTTAACAATCAAAAGAGCCGAGACGTTTTTGGACCCTTTCGTGTAATAAATATAGTAGAAAACTGCGTTAGCGGCCCTTCTGTGGCAGTGCGCAAGAAAGAAACGGATTTCCTCAAGGCAAATGTATCGGATCAGTCAGGTAGGCGATAGGTGTGCTGATGTGAAGAGAGAAACAAGAAAAGAGAAAAAAGTCACATGGCATTAGTACCTGATATGTATGTCTCAGATATTGGTTTCTGATTACAGTATATACTTTTATGGCCTTGCTATTCAATTTTGTATATATACGCCTCTTTGTAAAATAAAAATACGATGAGGTGCGGCGTTCGTTTTGTCTCTCCTGCCTTCGTCCGTGTGTTTTTGGGCCCTAAAAGAATGTGTATTTTATATCGAACAATACTCATATTTTGCATTCTTGGAACAAGAAAATAAGAGGAAAACACCAGTTTTAGTATGATTCAAACAGAAATATATGTTTACACGCGATAAAACACAAAATTTGTACTCATTTTGCTGTTTGCGGCGAGAGAAGGGCGTTGCTGTTGCCTATTGAATAAATACGGGCTCCGCACTTCCATCATTAATGAATTCATAATCATTTGCACCCGGGTATATTGCGGCGCCGCCACATTTTGTTGGAAAGCTACATATGACGAAGAAAGATATCCGCATTTCGCTGAAATTCAATTGGTCGTAAGCAAACCTTCATTACCACTTCTATCTTAAGGTTTAGTTGCGGCTAACAGGATTTCTTTCTCCCGTTTTAATCGATTTTTTTTCACTGATATATTCGTAGTTCGTCGTCGTTTTCCTTCCTGCTGTGCGCAGGGATGAACCCAGGCCCACTTTCAGCTCTGCCAAGCAAAGTGTGCTTTTAGCCTCAACAAGGCTCGTTTTGGCATTTCTTTTGTACAGCAACGTAGCACTCACCAATATTCAGCAAAGAATTTGGAGATAAATAGAAATATTATCTTTTCTCCCTGAGTTACGCAATGTATCTGTGGATCATTCACAGCAGCACTGCGACTCGAGAGGGAGACATAGCTGAAGATGTCGTCGTTGGGGAAGGGAGGGACATAGCATCACCAGATCAATTAGGCACGCATGTTCTTGTATACAACATCGTACCCTGCACGCTGCGACGGTGTTATTGTGCTGCGCCTTGGTGTGTGTGTGTGTGTGTGTGTGTGTGTGTGTGTGTGTGTGTGTGTGTGTGTGTGTGTGTGTGTGTGTGTGTGTGTGTGTGTGTGTGTGTGCGTGCGTGCGTGCGTGCGTGCGTGCGTGCGTATGTCCGTCCGTGTGCATGTGTGTGTGTGTGTGTGTGCGTGTGTGTGTGTGTGTGTTTGTGTGTGTGCAGCGCCACTGCCGCTGCACACACACACACACACGCGCGCGCGCACACACGCACGCACGCTCGCACGCACGCACGCACACACGCAGCGGCGAACGGTGGCGACAGGAGCGCTCGCTTCTACGCCTGCGGAGCTGAGTACGAGGGACAACGGGGACGCCGACGCGAAACGCAGGAACGGACACAAAGAGGTTCCCTCTAAAACGATATCCTCTGTGAATATAAGTATATCAATATAATCAATACCCGGCCATGCTAGCCGCCAGCTTACAAGGCTCATTCTCTTGTACCTTCGCTCTCGACGCGTGCCCTAAGGCAGGATTCTTTGAGCAACGGGAATTTTGAAAGTTATCGCCTTTAGAGTGATAAAGCACAGTAATAGGAACACAAATATTCAATGCATATAAAAACGAAGGGACAGATCAGTAAGGAAGGTCTTGGCTATAAAACGCTGCGAAGAATTAGAATGTCAAAGAAAAAAAGTAATACAAACAAACTTAAATTAAAATAAAACCTTCAAGATTATACATTTTTACTCTAAGCATGAAGCAGGAGTGCTTAGAGTAAAACTATGAATTACGCTAGGAAACTATGAAACACACGTTTTAAAGGAGAAAAGTGAGCCAAAGCGAATGGCAATTCTAAGACGAAGACACACGCACAAACACTTGTCTATGTCTCTCTTTGTGGTTTTACGTGTACGCGCCCTCACCTAATGTCACCTGAAGACTACCGTTTGCCAACAATCAGCAAACAAATTGAAGCCAATCTGCTTTCCATACCGCATATTAGACTCCTGAAATGGCTGATGGCCGATGTGGGGACGGAGCTGTGCTCGAGCAGCGGAAATCCGTCCGACCAGACGCCGTGTGCATAATGCCAGCCCCCCCCAACGGAGTATTTTGGCCACCTACCTTCAGGATGCATTTATTTTTTGTGCGTTGCACCGCGCTGGCTTCATCTGCTTGAGTAAAGTTCGCTTCCCGAAATGGGGTGCTTAAAGGACGGCCGGAACAATAACAAACGAATAACTGGCGATGGTAGGATACATGAAAAAGCTAGGGACTAAATGCAGAGCTTTTCGCACCTTTTTCGAACAAAGGCAACGGTAAAGGGCCTAGTTGGCTATAAATGATGCTGACAGCCCTCTTAATTTAACAGTAAGAAAACGAAAAATCGGATTCGAGATTTGTGTCTGAGTCATTCGCTTCGTTATTGTGCCGTGAAGGGCATACACGCGTTGTGAGCATCTTTCATTAACCTAGCTTCTGAAGAAGGCTTAAATTATTTTGAAGATGCTGTTGGCGACGACGAGAACTCTCTATAAAGAATTATAATAGTGAGCAGCCTCAGAAGTCAGAAGTTCTTTCAGTTAGCGTCCAGCAGAAATTATGCAAAATTGGACGCCCTCTGTTTTTTATCTACATTATTTCTGCGCCTGACCCGAGAGCAGCTGCTTGTATGCTTTTAATTTATAGTTACGATAGAGACCGGTACTGAGGGAGAGATATGGAAAGGAATTTTCATTTCCCTCTAATACAATGAGATTTCAACAGGACGTTTTGTTGCTTTAGGCAAACAAAAGTGTTTGTTATCAATCGTTCTTTATTTAATTAATAATAATTTCATTAGTGAAGTTTTACTGCGAGAGGATGACTGGGATGCACGTATGTGGTAAAGGATTATCTTAAAGAAGGCGGTCGAGACATACCAATGACGCAGAAAATAAAGAAACCGTAAGCAGGGACAGCTTATAAGTACATAACTGTTACCTCCTGTCTTAGCAACTCAAAAACAGCGGTGTGAAAAAAAACAAAAAACAACGAAGCTGCCCTCGACAAACTTATAAATATATCAAGGGTCGTGCGGTAGAGCGGAATTAATCACGTGTTGTAATGCTTATTGCCGAGCACACAGAATCGGGACAATTGACAAAGCAACGCTGCTCCGATTGGGGACACGTCGGAACAAAGGCAGCACACGGGACATTTGCTCCCGGTTCTTCGTTCTATTTCTTACCATGCAGAAAAACGACCTTAGTACCACCGTTACACAACCGCATCTTTGTCCGCACAGTCAATATTTCTCGCTACAGCCATCATTTGTTCTTCCGTGTCACTGGCCTTCTTTGTACGGAGGCCGATTTTACCTTTGTCGTCATCTACTGGAACGAACCATCTTGCTGCAATTTGCGCAAGACTGATGGCAACAAAAAGCACTTATTGAGAGAACCCTCACTGCCTCACTAGTAGGCTGCGCACTACTATAGCCAGCGTTTTTCGGAAAGAAAGGACCAGTAAACACAAACCTACAGGTACTAGGCACGTTGACAGTTTTATAAACATTCGTTTATAAAAAGCAATCTCTCACTTTTGCGATGGTGGATGACTATGTAAACATTAAAAATAAAACCGAAAAGAGACTCGTACATACACTGTGCTCTGAGTTTGTTTTTAATTTGGTTCTACGTGTTTTATGTGACAACACACATGTATCATACAAGAGAGGCTCCATTGCGGCTGCCAAGTTACCTTAATCGCATACTGCTCTCCTTTCCTCACTGTATATTAAGTGCCCGATATACAGTGAGGAAAGGCGGTGTCTGTGCCGTACGCTGGAGCATCTAGATGGGCGCCCATTGAGTGAAATTAAGATTTTAGTTCCCTGGCCACGACGATCGTCTGCGGTGAAGGCCTCCCAGGCACCGCTCCTCTTTATGAGAAGCACATGTCCTAATCGAAAGACTATGAGTGTGCTATGACATAGGCCTCGAGAAAAGGAATCGATAGGTCCGACAGGGATAGCCAAATAACAAAAAACAAACAAAGCTCCTGAGTGGAATATCACTTTTTGCAGCCATAGCTCGAAGCCTAGCAGTTGTAGCAGCCTACCGCTTTTTTATACGTTGTGCGCCTGTCAAGCGCCCTACACACGGGAAATGCAGTGCGAACAGTATGGAGTATTCGAATAAAAGTAGCAAACCTGAGAGGCAGCACTTTAGTGGCAGTTGTTATAGAAAAACAGCCGGAGAGGAAATTATTTTATGTGGAAAGAAAGTTGGAAAAAGCTACTATTCAATTCCTGCGTACAAATGAATGATTATGGTGTGTGTATTGCTCGTTGACAAGTTCCTTCATTTCTGCAACACTATTGAGCCGAGCTGTATGAGGTTTCACAGTGATATATGTTTTAGCTGTATAAGCGTTTTCTTCGCAAGTAGACAAGACCCATAACCTTTTGTTTTCTATACTTATAGCATATAATTTTGTTGCGGTAATCTGCTTTTACACCAGCATCTGATAAAATCGAGCCGGCGCATCGAAGAAGGTTGAATGCAGTATGTTCTTGCAAAAGGTTTTCTCTGCGGAAACCCGCTCTCTATAGAGCGGAGCAATTTGAATAACACTATGTAAGGTGGCAATAGAGCCAATATAAAACGGCTTAAAGGATTATCTCAGTGTTTCGTTGCTATCACCCAAGAGCTATTCAATTTACCCTAAGATTCACAGACACTTTGCACGAAGAAAAAGACAAAGAAAAAAGCCTCTCACCAGGATAAGGCTGTTTGCGCGCACCGAAATTGCACTCTCGGAGATTTTACGCTGCTCCCGTATTCAAAGCCCTTTATTCGCAGGCAAAAATATACAGCGTAAAAGACTCCTCGCAGGACTTAATTCGAACACTCGATGCCGTCAGCACGCCTTCAGTCGCTGCATGAGCTGACTTAATATAATCCAACAATCTCTGTTCAGGTGACGGCGCATTAGTTTGTTTTCTGTAAAGAGAATTCAGTCTCAAATAACTGAAAAACTGCACACTACAAAAGAAATGTCTTTGCACGCACGTCAAGCACCATGCACGAAGGGCAGCAGCAATGCTAATTATGCGGCCTTCAATCCGACTTTGTGGATAACGTTTCTTTCACTATACAATGAATACGAATTTTTTGTGAAGTAAGCACAGGGTATTATAGAAATACACCCAGGTACTACCCAGACGTTTTGCGCTTTCCGAGTGCCGCGTGGAGAAGGCTAATACGTGCCTGCATCTTCCGGGTAGGGGCCCGATAGCCGACAGCGAAGTTTGCCAGGGCACACGGCACTATGGAATCCGTGGAGTTTGCAAGGTAAACGTGAACGCGGTGATAATCGCTGTGGTGGAGCCATTTAGCCGTGACAATGGTATCTGCTTTTATTTTAAGCAGTCACTTGCCCCGGTAGCATTCCAGCAGAACCATTTTTTTTTTCACTTTTCTGCTACCAGTGAGACTTCCGGCCACTGAGATAGTGCGAAAACCACGTCTTTAATCATTACGGCTGTGTCCTAAGCAGCTCGTCGTCAATGGGTCGCCATCAGCCCAATATTGGGAAAACTCGGCGTCAATATTGAGACTCTTAATGGCGTTCATTTGGGGCACTACCCATGCCAAGACTTGATTCAATCTACTAGACTAGGTTTCCTACAATGGCCACCAATGGCAGACAAGCTTATATTGACGTACAGCCTCACTCAACGGCTATCCAATACCATCCACCCAAGCATACAGACTGCAACTATACAACGTACATCCAGCCACTGTCACTGGCTATCTAATATTTGCAACCAACCTTACTCACTGGCTTTTAAGAACTGCTGTCCAGCTAGGCTCATCGACTGCCCAACACAGCCCACCCAAGTTTGTCCACTGGCTTTGCATCATTGGCATTCAGGCAATCCTATTATCGTTGAAAGTTTTTTTTTGGTAGCAATTTTTTTATTTGATGAGTGTTACGGCGCAGATGCAGTCAAGGCCATCATGCGCCAAACACAGGTTTGAGTTTGCTTTTGTGCAGGCATTTTGCATGCAGTAATAATATATATACAGCATCCTGAAAGTATACATACACACAAAAAAGCCAAATTGTTCGTTTTCATCAATATTTATTAGGTGCGCATGTGGTACATAGTCACAAAACCTCTAGGCATAATTCTTTCAGACTTCCAGGATTTCACCTGCAGTTTCACATGAAACTTCTGCTGAGGCGACTCGCCCGTTTTAGCGGCTATACGAGCATTAGTTTCAAATACCAGCGCGAGGTCATGGGATCGTAACCTGAGGAATCAGTTGAGCCAATCAAACTGATGGCAAAAACTTCATCGGACGAGATTCTCGGTCGGTGGCGGTGTATGTATTCGTGCTTTCGAAATAATATGTCCTGGCCTGGGCGTTCGGCACGGGGCTTTCGAAAAGACCGAGCCCGCACTCAGGGCTGGGTTGGTTATGGACTTTAAGGTGCGCGCGAGCGTGTGTAACGCTCTAGTGCAGTTTGCAGGACACAGAAAGGAATATCCCAAAGCATTTCTGAATAGTTGAGTAATACTATGGGCTTATTTAAAAGTTTTAGTTGGTGTTAGTATTTTCTCAACTTTTGTTTCAGGAACCAACCTGACAGATTTCTGCATATGTTCGTGTTAAATTTTTACTGAATTACCCAAGTCAACCAAAGAGAGCCGTAGAGTCTGGACCTGCGCGCTTATGGGTAAGGGCCGCAAAGCGTTGACAAAATAATTACATATAATAGTGAAATTACTCTGCGTCCAACATTCTGACAAGTTAATGGTTTGGGAACAATAATAACTCGTATTTTAAATGCAAAGAATACAGCACCAGCGTATAGATAGAGAAAAGAAGACAAGGTAGGAGGGCTAACATACTAAAACCACTTATTGCGGATCGGGAGCTTACTTTATCGGGTTTTTGGAAAACCGTGTTTTGAGTTTTGTGAGCATTTGAAGTTCCTGACAATGAGCCATTTTATTGCATGAATCGGTGTGTACCTCCGTATTAGAGTTTTAATCAAAGTGCTCCAGAATTGGGGGTGCCAGAAAGAGGTTTTGGAGGTTCTCAAATGCCTTCTGCTGCTGCTGCTGTGTTTTTCACATAGATTGGTACATCTGCCTTGGTAAGATAAGTAAGCGGCGCGGCAATTTCAAAAAAGTTCATCATCAGCCTGACTATACCCACTGCAGGGCAAAGGCCTCTCCCATATTTCTCCATTTAACCCGGTCTAGAGCTAGCTGCTACCACTTGACCCCTGCGAACTTCTTAACCTCATCCGCCCACCTAACTTTCTGCCGCCTCCTGCTACGCTTTCCTCCCCTTGGAATCCAGTTTGTTATTTGAGATAAAACAACAGTAGCACAGGCAAATAAATCAAGGAAGCGCAGAACTTGTCTCTAGTTTCGTGGCGGTGTAAAATTTTCGATGCAGTCGGTTTTTACAAGAATCCCCTTAAGGCCCCTTCGTTGTTGACGACGTGGCCTTAAAATTAAATACAGGGTACGCGAAGTGACATTTGTCGACTTGTAAAGTGAGACCGGATGATTTTATAGCTTGCAGTACTGCCTCGAGTTAAAATAGGTCCTCTAAAAAATTTGGGGCGAAGACGATCACATTGTCCAGGTAAGTGAGACAAGTGCGGTATTTCATGTCGCCTAAGGTGGGGTCCATAGAAGTTTTCGAAAGTCCCTTGGAAAGGAGAAAATGGCAAACAGCATGACTTGAAACTTCTACAACATGTGTGGAGTGATAAGCGCAGTGTTCTCGCGATCTTTCTATTCCACCTCCATTTGCCACTACCCAAAATTAAGATTCATGAAGAAGAAATACCTGGTGAAGCATGGACGATGTGACGCATCATCGATTCTGGGCAGGGGGTAAAAAACCTTTTAGTGACATTTTTCAATAGCTGGTATTCACACCTAACTGTAATCTTCTGTCTCCTTTCTTTACAATGACGACAGGTGCAACCAGGGCCTCTGCGATGGTCGAATAACGTCGTGATGAAGCATTTTCTCACCTTGGTTGGAAACTTCGGTACGTTCTTTATACAAAACATGATGGAGGCTGTTGTAGTGGTTTTACTGCGTTGTCCGTAACAATAAGATGGTCGACAATGTGCCTTCGGTAGAACCACGGCAACGATGCAAATATGGCTTTGTAGCGATTGAGAAGGTGCGTCAGGATGTCCTTCTGCGGCAGTGTCGGGTTGACGTCGTAGTTGATGTCGGCGAGTTCCACTTGTCCGGTTCGGCAATCTCAATTAAACTTTTCGCGCATCTAGTTTTACCGATGACATCAACATGAGCAATGGTTGCTCGCTATTTAGATACTGGTGTTCATTGCTTAAGTTGGTGGGAAAATTATTTTGCCATCTTCCAGAAATACAACAGCCCGAGCAAAAGTAATGACATGGTCTACAAGCAAAGGCGATTTACTCTCGACGCAACCTTCGGATTTCCGGAGGGTGTCCGCGCCGAAGTCAACATTTTACTCGCGCGAGGAAGCACATAAAGTTCTCATCGGGAATGTGCAACGGTGCTGGCAAAACGTTGTTCGCTTTCAGCATATTCTGTGTTGAAAACTGGACGAACTGGGATTGTCGATCGATGATTACGTCTGTTTCTGTCAGGATGTCCATACCCATTAAAACGTCCCTTGAGCAATCAGCTAGGAAAAGAAACATTGCCAGGTTGGTTCGTCTTTTCACCGGAGCTCTCGCTGTGGACGTACATCTTGGTGCAATCAAATGTGTCAAGTGGTATATATATATATGGGTAATCCCAAGCTGTCGCAATGTTTTGTAAAGAAAGCCTAGCATAGCTAGAAGATGAACTACAATGGGCGAAGTTTGCGCAGCTCTCCGGTGTATCCAAATAACGCTACTGCGCATGCGCCGTTACAACGACACCGGTTAAGCCGGAGCCGAGTGCGACGGCGCCCCGACCAACGGCGCCTCCGCAGCGTGGTGTGTCACGTGACACAAGTCTCTACTGCGCATGCGCTGTCCCCATGGCAACGAGCTGCGCCGTTCATAGATGTTCCGCCGCTGTGCTCGCTACAAAGAGAGGGAGGAGGGTAGCGGCATCCTAGCACATGCGTGCGCTGGCATGGAGTGCTGACCGGGTGGAACAGGAAAGTGCCGGCATCCTCTAATGCAGCTACCGCTCATGGGTTCATAGTTACAGTGCCTGTTCTTGTCAACCACGTTTTAGAAAGCAGGCCGAATGCGGGATACAGGCCATGTAAACGCCTTCTGGTCCGGTGAAAGGGCATGACTGCCCTAAGAGTCCGACCTGGGCTGGAGTCGGGACTTGAAGGGGACACGCCGTGCATGATAGGTCTACCCAGCATCTCCACCAGATGTCACGTTAGCGAAAAGACCTGTAAAAACAACAGATCCTTTAATACAGATATGCGGTGTGGGCTTTGTCCAAGAACATTCGATCCAAGAGAGAGACGAGGCACTTCGTTGTTTTCAGCTTTTCTTCTTCTCACTGGCGTCATTATTATTTATACCTGTGTCGAGCCTAGCAAGGTTCGCATACACTCTGCCGCTCAATACTTTTATCACATATCAAACTTCAACTCATTGATTTATTTTACATATTTGAAAATTTTCAGTGGGTGAAGAGTCATAATTGTAGGCACAAATTTTGCTCTAGGTTGCTAGCACTATAAAGCAGTCAGTCGGCAATGTGAACCCAGGGGAGCATCCACGAGTAATTCAGTAGGTGTGCCCTTGTGAAAGTTTGAGCTTTCATGATCCGCGTATAGCACCTACAACTGCGAGAGAAATTCCCGACTGATGAATGATGATGCTAGGAGCCACACACTTGGCCTTTAGAGGTCGCATCAAAATTAAGCCTAACTGCTCAAGGACGTTAAATAGCGCTGAAGGACGCAGATTCCTGAGCCTGTGTTACTCATTTTGAAAGATTGCCAGCCAACACTGAGAAATGCCAATTTTGGGTATCCGCGTATCTGCACACCACCGGAGGAACATGTTGCACCTTACAAGAATACTTTTGCAATTTCATTGTCATTCTGAAGGCAGCTTCTACACTGTCCTCCTTTTTTGGCTTCATGTTAAAACCTCGCAAACGTAAAGACATTAAATTACCAATGGGTATGTATGTGACATGTTCTGTGTACAAGTTTTGGTCTCATGGAGCAACAAATTCACCACCCGTATGTCATCTAGCAAGAAATCTCCGAATTGCGAAACATGAAATAAAGCTCCCAAAAATTACCCCCTTTGCGCGTGTACGTTTCAGCTGTTTTTTCTCTTCTGTTCACAAATATGTTACATGAACACAAAGCTTTTTGTATATTGCTAATTGATTAAATGTATAAAAACTGCGGCTTTCGTTTCTTCGACCTACTCCAAAGATTTTTGTCTTAGATGTGGATATATAACAAAACCTTCTCCTGTGGTCACTGCAGAAGATGAAGTCAGTGAATAAAAAATTTAAGGGATCATCTGCTTAATCTTTTGAAACATTAAAATTACATTTTGTGACCAAGCTTATCATTTTACACATTTAGCTTATGAATATCACTAATATATGTGAACATTTCTGTACCACTCGTATGCTTTTGCGCACATGGGTTTGCTGGAGCAAGCCAAGGTGTACACTAAAGCTATTAGCGAGGAGACCCACCAGCTCTATCCAGAATGTAAACTTATTGATAATTGACTATTATAATGTTTGTTCAGAGTTATAGCGCCGAAATGAAAGGGTAAGAATCCTCACATATAGCTGTTAGTGAACTGCGCAAAGAGTTGCCTAAATGTTCTAATTGCTAATAAATGAAGCACAAATTTCAACGAAGCGGCATATTAAGCAGGGACTGAGTATATATACTGATTTCCAGAATTCCAGAAAGCGGAACTTAGAAGGATGCTGGAAGGTTTCCCTGAAAATTTCAGGTAACATATGCATTATATGAGTGAAACGCTTAGCCAGACGATCTTAAGCGTGCACTGACATCACACAGCACATGGCTGCATTTGCGTTTCGCCTCCACCTAAACGCGGGCGGTGCAGTCGACTTCGGTCCCGATAACTCGATCTTCCTCAGTAGCCTGATCCACTGTGGCGGGATATTGAACCGCAATTTGCCAATATGCGTTTTGAAACTTGCCATGCAATGACTTTAAAGACCCGAGCCAGTGTTTCTTTTGTCTGGCAAGATTACGAAAGCATAACATGTCGCTGCACTTGCTATTAAGACTGAGAGCTCTAAAACTGGTTATAAAGCGCGCTGTAATTCTGCACTTGGGCGCGAGGGTAATACAAATGAAATGAAGATGATACTACAATAATGAAATAGGATATAAAATTTAACTCTAATATGCCCTTGACTAACCTGTGATGCCGCTTTTCAGATAATTCCTCTGCTAGTATCTCACTCCGCCATGAAAGTGTCTACCCGCTCTGCCTTTTTGACGACGGACGTGAAATCCATGCTGTACAGGCCATGATAAAGCACAAGCATGAAAAATCTGAACTCTTGCTACAGGAGCCCAATCTGATGCTCAGAATGCTGGCTCGCAAGCTCGCTGCCTTTCCATGCGGTAGCAGCGGTACGAAACTGCTCGCAGTTTCCACGATGCTGCCTAGTTTATTGTAGCGATATATTGCATGTAAATGAAGCAAACGTGTATCATTAAGCAATGAAAGAACATTGGTTCATAGGTCAAGGAATGCACGAATTAGCGAGGCGTTGTAATGAAATCGGGGAACTCAAAATGAGCTCCACTTCGTACGCAACCTTGTTGACGCTCGTCTTCAGCAGATACTTGATGCATATGGAGGCGATGTAGTCTTAGACGACCGTGATATCGAACATATGTCCACTATTATACAGTGCGATTTTCTTGCGCACACTGTTACTGCGGAAGTTCTCGCAAGACGCGCACAAACGGCAGATCGCACGCGCGCACCACGGCCCCGCTCGCCGCATGGGGCCCGCCTCGGGTTCCGACGGCCGCCGCTACACGGCTTTCAGTGGCGCCCCTATAGGCGCTGCGCATGGTGTATAATCCGCACCACTCTATTACCGCTGCTTGCTGGTTCGTTTCATAACAAACACATGGACAAATGTTTCGCTAGGCTTTGCGATGAAATGCCTAGAGATGAGAGACAAACAGAAGCTTTCTGTTTCTTGATTTGATGACGTTATTATGAATAATTAAATAATCGTAGAATTATCTAGAAGTTTGGCAAGAACCTGCAAAATTGCAAGAGATGCATATGGTCCACTTGCGGCAAGCAGAACAAATCGTGTGCTTAAGTATGTATATTATCTTTTGGTTTCTTTGAGAAATCATTTTATTGAAGGTCGAGCACAGTTTAAAGTTAGATTAGTTGTTAAATATACTGTATTTTTGTATATTTGTGTGCAGATATTAAGCAAGAATTAACATAAAAAAATCGCGTAGCTGCAAATTTGCTCCAAGTCCTGTGCGACCCCCTCTGAGAGGTTTGCAAAACAGTGAAGAGGAGCAGAAAACGAGCAGAAAATTTGTCTCAGGCATCGTACCGACTTCTGGGGTAATTGCTAGTTGCCAAACCCCAGGACAAGGACATCACAAGGACCTCATGGGAACATTTTCCTTCATCGCTATACTGATGCAATTTCAAGATTTGTAGTTATAATTTTAATGCTTCGATATCATAGCGCTGCCTTCTTTTTTGACTGGAGAACAGCACGCGTTGTGCGGTGTTTAACAAGGAGGCGCACTGATGGTATCCAGCTACCGTCTGAGTTCTATTACATCAAGTTGCTTTAATCTATTTGAAAAAAAAAGTGCACCAATGAAAGAATTAAATTCCTAAGCGAACATATCATACTTTCTTCTTTTCATCACGGTTTCAGGAAGGGGTTTTCTACTATAAATCAGCTGACCTCTGTTATTCGTAGCTTTTCAAGTCAGGCCAGATTATGTTCTGTTTTGAGGTTTTTGTAAAGCATTTCACCAAGTTTCGCACTGTAATCTAATGTATAAACTTCATCTGATTGACCTTGTTATCTTAAATAATAGCTGGATGCCATCATACATATCTAACCAAAATTAAGCTACTTGCATTGGCGATCGTTTCTCTAATCTACAACCAGTAACATCAGGAAGGCCGCAGGGCAGCGCACTAGGGCCAATATTGTGTCTCATCTCTGTGATCATATTATCGAAGGAACTGGTTTATATTATTCAAACTAATGATATAATTATTACATTTTTACTCGATTTTTTTTATATTAGGTAACAACAACAGCGATCAACTATTCCTTAACTCGAGCTATAATAGAATCCATGAATGGTGTAGTGAATTCAATATGAAACTTAGTATAGATAAAAGAGTCTTAGTGCAAAAAATGAATAAGCGAATCACATGATAATTTCAGTGCAGGCAAGCGTCGAAGCTTTTGCCGAAGTCAGCGAATACAGCTGCCTTGGAGTCACTAGGAGTAATCAACTTAATTGGAACCGACATGTCTCTATCATACGCTCATCTTCTCTTCAAAAGCTTTCTCTTCTACATCCAAAATTACTTCAAGCTCCGCCTGATGTATAGCTGTAAGCCTATTCATCAAGTCTAAGCCCAAACCATGCATATATCTAAAAAGGGGGGGGGGGGGGGGGGGGGGTTGAACACAAAACTCAACATTCACGCTCTCGAAATAATTCAACGCAAAGCTGTTTCCTTTATTTTTTTTTTCGACTATCAAGCAGCGGACTCACCAACCAAACCAAGCTCATCGATAACGAATAAAGCTTCAAAGACTTGAGTTGATGTTCTTGCTGAAGCACAATAAATTTTTAATCAACTACACGCATTTTCTGAAATCGCTTAACGCCCCCTCAGAAGAAATCGGTGCGAGAACCAGCTAACGCCTTGAAATTCTATAGTACACACAACCCGCATTTAAATATTTCTTCTTCCCTGGTACAGTGAAAGACTCGAACCAACGCCCCCTTGCTTAATAAATAGCGTCGACGCGATTTACCCAATTGAGTCTTATGGGCCGTTAACAAGCTCAGTTGCTGTTGGTTTAAATATATCTCTTTGTGTTTGGAATCACGATTTTGCTTGTTCCGTTGGCGTGCTCATTGACGTAATAATTCGATTATTGTTGAAAGCGTTCCGTTATTTTATCCCTGGCTGCTTTGGTTTTTGTGGTTAGTGTACATTTTTGATATGTGACAATATTGCTATTGTTGCCCTTCCTGCTAGAGCCCATCAAAAGACTTGCGTTATATTGTAAATAAAGAAAAAACACAAAAAATACAAGAAAGTAAGCATTTCATTACAAATCTATCATTTTCGACAAAGCTTCACCTTCGATGAGAGTAAACGCCATGTATTTATTTAGGCAGCCTAGAAAAAATATAGGCCGGGTAGGCCTTTCGAAACTCCGTTAATAAAAATGGTTATTTTTGATAAAAAAAATTCCGGAGTGATGTGCATCGACAACTCATGTTAGAAACATCACATCCAATAAATACTTACTGTGCTTTCGACTATAAAATATATCGCAGTATTCTTGCCACTTCATTGCACCCAAACTGAATTTCTCCTGAACAAAAGAGAAAAAAAAAAACGTGTTCTGGCTTAAAGGATAATGACTGGAGGTGCCATACGCTTATATAGAAGCGCGCCTTTACAGTGGGCTGCTGAAAGTGCTAGTAATTTACCTGGACTTGATGCACTTTCGGGATAACTCAAGAGGAAAAACTATTACAATTATCGCCCTCGACTGCTTTTGAGACCACTTTTTTTTCCCAAAAATTTTAAAACAAGCAAAAAAGAACTCCTGCTTTATGTAATGTCTTTCAAATATTCCAAGAAGCATGTACACAAAAATTCTCAAGGTCTACGATGTAACCATAAGCTTCCTGGAAACAACATTTAGCATTATTTTGTCACCGAAGACTATATTTAGAAGTTTCCTGATACACGGCGTGTTGATGTGAATTTTCCTACTGCATCATTTCTAGTGAACCACAGGAAAAAAGCATTATCATGCCTTGATAGAGGCAAATTATTTGCAAATTCTAATTCATAATAGTTTTTCCACCTTTAATTGTATACGCGCTGCTCAAAACATTTTTGATAATACTAAAAGTCAATAAAAATTGTACCTTAATGTTCTTTCTCTGAACAGTTCATATTTCGAAGAAAGTTCAATTCATTCCTGTTCTACGTGTCATTCACAAGCAAAAAGCAGTGATTTCTTGTTCAACGGCAGAACAACCAAACTTTCAAATACTGGCGCTGGATTTTCCATCACGTACACGAGAGAGCGCAGAAGACATCCGCAAAGGCGAAGAGGGCACTTCCAACTGGCCGTATATATCTATAGCAAATAAAAAAAGGAAAATAAGAAAACTTTCTATGACTAACGAAGAAGAAGGGGAAGAAGAGCAAAACTTGAAGAAAACGAAGTATGAGACGGAAAGGGTCCCTCTCTCTTCATCATAAAAACAAAGCGCCAGTTGCTAGTGCGCACTTCGCTGGTTTGGGCGCCTCTCTGTGAGTGAGGTTTTCGTGTAGAACTGCTCCTGTGATTCTTACTTTCAAGAAGCGTGAAGCAGCAACGCTAGGCTCGACGAGAAAATCAGAAGCCTACTTGCTTCCGTAAGTCCGATGGTGTATGTCGACGATATGGCTCATTGCAATCCTTTCTAGCTCTGACGTTCTTATGCGTGTAAGAGTGAGGTTCATTAGGAGCAAAACATTAACGACTATATTTACAGAGAATCCCTTTTTTCGCAGAATGCTTTTAAACGAAACATGGTAGGAGTAACATTAACAGATAGGAAACGTGCAGAGTGGGTAAGAGAAATACTGCTGTCATTGACATTCTAGTGAAAATCAAAAAGAAGGAATGGGCATGGACAGGACGTGTAATGGAAAGAGAGGATAATTGATGGTCGCTTAGGGTAACAAACTGGTTCTTAAGGGAAGCAAAATGTAGCAATGGGCGGCAGAAAGTTAAGTGGGCGGAAGAGGATAGGTTCGAAGGGGTCAAGTGGATGCAAGCTAGCACAGTACCGTGTTAATTGGAGGAATGAGGGAGAGGCGTTCGCCCCGCAATGGGTATATGTCGGGCTGATTATGATGATAATTTTGCGACGCGGCTCACTTCAGCCGCTTCAATAGGCAATTACATAACATGCAGGGCCTTCGTAAAAAATACGCAAACCACGTCGTCTAAATAAAGCAATATCAAGCGGTATTGTACAGCCAAGTTGAGTCTGAAAAGTACAAGGCAATAGCTGAAGTACATCACCACACACAAGAAAGCACTGCCGACCATTTCCAACTCGAAACTAAAACTACACATTCTGGAGAGCGCAGCCTAATAGAAGTGACAGAAACATCCTTCTTTAGCCGCATGAGACCCGTCAAGCTATCAGATATGCCATGACGACTTTATAACTTTAGACGCCAAGCTGGGGCGAGAAGTGCAGAAGGAAAGGGAAGGCAAAGTTGCACTTTGTTGCAATACACCAAAAGCGACTCTTCCGTGAAAGAGCAAATCACGAAAAACCTGACAGCTCACGAAAACGTTGATGCAATAAAATCTTTACTATATACAATTGTATACACTGCTTCTTGGATGCAGTAGTTGCATTATATATAGAGCTCATTGAGAAATCTCTAATAAAAATTCCATGGTTCATTTAGGACGGGAAGGTACAGTGAAACGCTTTTAAGTCAAAAGGTAAGTACAAAACAATGCCAGATACATACTGCAAGAAAAGGTCGAGAACAAGTGAGCGGCACGTTGTCAGCCACTACGTGCAGGCTTTGCTAGCCTCTAGGGATATCGAAATTGGAAAGTGGAAAATGTCATCTTAGCACATTCCTTCTTGCAAAGAAAATGTGCTGTTTGTTGCTTAGATCGACTCATTACGACCCCTCTTTTTGGGAACTTCGCTTGCAAACTCTTTATAGCAGCTTGTCTGACATATCAACCCTGGCTCATGGGGCGTGGCACGGCAGCGACCGGAAAGGTTTACCGGAAAATGCTTTCAAGCCCTTAAGCCGGATGTCATTCAAACTGTTCGTTTAGTAGCCGTCACAAGAAAGATTGCCGTTTCTAGTTCTGTATTTTACCCCTTTCCAGAAGCAGTGAACTGTCCCAAAGAACTCCTTAAAATCTTTGAGGGGAAGCTTCCGCGATTCCCTGGATCCTCTAAGCCTTATTTGTCCGCCATGCTTCGTCAGACTTCCTTCTGTGGACGCAGTTGCGACACTTTTCACACAACTAAACTGAATCAGATTGAAATCGTTCTCAAACACTAGGAAGACAATGCGTTAGTGAAACTTCTGCTTGAGAAGAGATATCAAGACGTCATCAGAATTCCTTTAGAAGAAGGTTCATCTACCAAGTGAAATGCTTTAAAAGCCAGTCATAATTCGTACTTAGCTGATTTTACATGAATTTTTCAAGCAACTGCATAATCGTTTGGAAACTTAACAATGGCTTGCTAGGGCAGGTACTCGGGTTACTACACTCTTAATCTCGTTCCACAGAGGTTCCAGTTATAAGTGGAACGTATGTGGAACCAGATTAAGAATCTACGTAAGTTCTTCAATTTAAATGTGTATTAACAGCGCATACACGATAACAACAGCATTGCTGACAGTAAGTTTGGCCACGCCTAACACTTCAATATTCCTCGTAAGACGACGACATATCTTCAATGCAACATACCCATCTTAGGGCATAGAACTTTGATACAATTTTTTCGTAATCATTTTCTAACAAGCCAGCGTGTTCCAGCCAGCATTTCTGCGTTATTGGGTGAATGCTGTTTCAAGATAAGAGCGGTAGGAATGTACTAGTTTTAGCGAGCGCACAACGGCTCCTCTACTCTCAGAAGAGCATAGAACATGTGGAAATGAACACGAACACACTCACGCACATGCACTCACACCCACGTGCACATACGCACGCAACAAAAAGGTTATAAAAAAAAACTCTTGGAGTGCAAAGGGCACTCAAAAGCTGGTGCCGGCGTCAGCCATATTGGGAGGAGCTTAAAGGGCGCCGTGATGAACGCTTTTCTCTATATCCAACGCCGCACATGGGACGCTCTCAACGGTTTCGCATTTGTCTCAAAATTTTAATGCTCTTGTTTCTCACAGAAAAAAATCAGTTTGCCGCAAATTGTCTACAAAGTAGTATTTTTGGTCATTTTAGCCTTAATTAGAGTGCTGGGTGCTAAGAAATTAGGGCGTTTGTAAACAAAATGATAAAAATAGAGTGTTTGCGGAACCGCTTTGCCTGGCTGTTTTTCCAATTCAAATAAACCTCGAGTTAATGTGTAATGAACTACTAAGTTGCAACCATTCTCTCTATCTCTTTTTCGATTTCATTGTATAACCCTGAAATACTTCGTTTTTCAGTATTACTTAAAAGGATATTTTGCCCAATTCTGGCGCTACAGTGAAACACTGGAAAAACATCTACTATCTAAGAACTGAAACACCTGAAGAATTCTTAATTAATAAAGTTTTGATGGCACACCATTGCTTTATCTATATTTGCGGTTATTTTGGAAAAGCTTTATTGTATGCGCATTGACGGGTAAACAAAATTTTCATTGAAATCCTATACAGTCGGTAATAAAAATATGAAACGTTTAATTGATTCGCCTGAAATTGTTTTATTGCAGACCAGGAGACTGTAGAAGAGAATCAATGAAATGACATATCTTTCATCTTTTACATTTACCGAATTACATTAGTTGGGAAAGGAGTTTTTTAAAAGGAGGTCAGCTGATTATTTACCTGCAAAAACAAATAACGCGATAAAAACTTCTTCCCTATAAGAGAAACTAAGAAAGTAGCCCCAAACATAGCCAGAACTATTTATTTCATTCCCGCACCGTCAACGGAGACGACCGCTAAATAATACAATCCTACAGGCTGTGCATAAATGGACAGGTATTATAATGATATTATAATGATATTATAATGATATAAACAGTTCGAATGGGCTAGGGCAGGGAGATATTGTACTAACAAACGATAAATACAGCAGTATAGCTAGGCCTACTAGTATATTAAAAAAATGTTGGAAGCTGCAGATCGATGAACTGCATTCCCTATACGGCACTGTATTGCAAATTGTAAATTAAATAGCAACGATATGGCTGATCAAGGATAGCGTAAAGAGCAAACTTTGCTCGTTTCCAGCTTAAAAATGAATACTGTCCGGGAATCATAAGGCGCAATGTGAGTATGTATATGCACCGTAAAATAGCGCACATTAATCTGTGTGCTTCCTAATTTGAAAGCCAGTTTACAGCGTTATTAGGTGCCATCAAGTATTTATGCTTATAGAGCTTGCATATAGGTATGATGATCAGCTTATTATTTACTGCAGTATGTGTTAATTTCTGTGAAGCATCAGAAGCTGTGCTGCGTTTTTTCTTGCTTTCTGTTCAAAGTACCGATTTCAATAGTTACTCTGGTTTATTGCATTCATTGTTATTTCTCTTGCTTCGAATTATTTTTATTTTGAAAATTTACATGACTGTTCGGTTCCGCACCAGAAGACAATGCACTAAATAATATAAAGAAAAGCAAATTGATGTGCATATTATTTTCTACACAAGTTCTAACTCGCTTGAACCGAGTTAGATGGTCATTCTTGTTTGGTTGAACTGGGTTAAACGATCATTATGTCTTTCTTACATGCCTTTTGGGCTCTTTAGCATTCGAGTCTGGACTGTATTCGTATAAACCATTTCAACGATATATGACTTCAAGGGAGTAAGTTCAATAATAATCATAATCCTAATCATAATAGCTGGAACCAAAGTGAAGCACAATGACATTAGTTTAATACAACCGTACCATATATGAGATACGCAAGATTATTTCACCTGAAAATATATCCTAAATCTATATTTTAGTCACGTAAATAATTAGCAGTAATTATTTATGATGTTAAATAGTGCAGTGCAATTATACTCGGCATAAGCTATCCAAAGATGTACCACGCAAAGCTACAACGTACAGTCCACGTTAAGTGGCAACTTACTAAGTAATAATTACCTAGGACCTAGAATAAGTCGTGAAGTATACCCGTCATTAGATATCCAACGATACATGACTCTATGATGTCACACTCGCTGAAGCCCCCAGACTCGCCGAAATTACCAATTTTCGCCACCCCGACCTCGACTGAGTACAAGCCACCCTGCTCCGCAGATTACAGACACACTCAATTCTTAGTCATTCCAGGCTATCAGTAATTACTGACGGGAAATACGACCCCGCATGTCCAAATTGCAACAACGGAGGATGTGCGCCACTCGGGCGCACATCCTCTGGGGATGCGAAAATAACCCGCCCCCAAAGGCCCACCTGCCAGCTCCCTCTGCGGAAAGCTGGAACCAACTCCTCATCAAGCCAGACAAGAGCACACAAATTGTATTTATTTCGTGGACCCAGGATGTCGCTCCCCCACCTGGGGGCCATACATGAGCCACCTGCCCTAATTCACGACATCTGAGGCAAATAAAGTTGTTCTCTCTCTCAATGATTCCGTATAAAGTAAGAAGTTGAATGGCAGTATTTAATCAACTGCTTAATCGAGACCTCCAATTATTCCAGTGTTTCATAAGCTACACAACTATATAACACTTGTGTTGCTATGGCTTCACTCAAATGTTTGACATTAAGGTTGAGTGGCGGCTTTTACACTGAGCAGGGGTAAAAGCTTCCCAGTGCTCATATCTTGGAGGTTTTTCCAAATATCCAAATGGTTCAAATCGACTTGGAGACGTCCAATATGGCTCGACTGACAGCTCGCAGTATTGCATCAGAACTTCAAAAGCTATTAATACTTGAAACAAACTGGCAGCGCCAGCGAACAGGACTCCCCAAATGCGGTGGCCGCCGCGCGCACGCACGCACGCACACACGCACGCACGCACGCACGCACGCACACACGCAAGACACACACACAGATTCATAGATTACTCTTGGTCTCTTGGTTATGCTCGGTTACTTGTAACATGGGTTGTGCATTGGGTACAAATGCTGCTCCCTGCTTTCACTACACTATTGTTAGTACAGCTTAATTCATGCAGTCTTGTGTTCGCCCTTGTCTTTCTGGGCTGCCTCTTATTCATACTGCATCCCAAAAAAACAAGAACGAACCAGGAGTTTAGCTGTGGAAGCCGCAGAGTGTGAGGTTCCAGGGGTTAATTAGGAGGATAAGGTTGGTGCAGCTGGCACATGAAAGTGTTGGTTAAATGAATTCAAGGGCCCTATATTAGATTTAGTCAGGCTCATTAAGATGATGATGATAACTGTATTGCATTCAGAGAACTCAAAAAGAATGATGCTATCTGTGGTCACTTGGAATTGTGTTTCACATATAATGCTTACGCGTCATTTCATACCGCCTCGATTAACAAGTAACGCACTAGGCTAGGCGTTAAAACCGTTACATTTGCCGCAGGCGGACACCTTACACAGCTGCTCATCATATCGTGCGATCAGTTTATCAATCTTCAGTAGCCATTAGGTTTCATTCTCTTACTTTCGAATTTTTCCGGTTTTTTACTTTCATCTTTATTATCGTATTTATACTACGGACAACCTTCGTTTTTCAATACACAGGCATAAGCACCATTGCTGGCCGGCTTTGAACATTACGAAGTACGAAGAGTTCCGACAGACAAACGTTGGAAAAACAAATGTGCAGAATTTATTGAAATCTTCACTTATTCCACTGAGAGTAATGCCTTCTTTACTACTTGACCGGAGAGCATTTAGAAGCGGCGACATTGAGAAAAATGTGGTTGAGCGAATTCAATGATGATAACTATGCACTCTCAGTCCTATTTGCCATCAGGTTTTTACATATAAGCGACCATGCTGCATAGATTGTGTCAATTCAGGCACCAAGATCGCTAACATCGCTTGGAAATGCTTCGTGTTCTCACTTAGCATAGTAGACGCATCTTCATGCAATGTAACTGTGAAGAGCCACAACAGCTTGCAATGTGTTACTGGCTCTTTCCCAGCAATCTTCTTCGCTGAAGTATATGTGAAGCTCTGTTTTATTTTATCGACCATTGTATATTTTATTCGCTTGAAAGTATCTCACGAACCACTGTAGCTTTATGGGATTTATATTAGTGCCGCGTTTCTATATACCTTTAAGCACCTTACTCCAATCAGACTTTAAATTATCTTATAGCATGGCTTCATGGTGCAGCAGCAGAAGAAGACAGCCCCAGCCTCAGGTTCACGAGACGACCTGAAGCGATGCCCCTTCAAGACAGCGGTTAAGTAGATCGCGAGAGCACTCATCACACTCAGGACAAGCCGCTACGGTGTCCCTTCCATTATTACGATTGATCGTGGTAGTCAATTTGGGTCAAAATTATTTGCAAACATATCTAGGCTCCTCGGCGTCAATCACATTAAGACGACCTCTTACCACCCGATTTCCAACAGTATCATTGAGCATTTTCGCTGGCAGTTTTAGGCTTCACTTATGGCGTCTGCTTTCCCTTCACCATGGATTGAGCGCCTACCCTTCGTCTTGCTTGGTCTCCGCACCGCACTTCGCAGTAACTCTTCTATCTGCGCAGCAGCGCTAATGTTCGACACTACTCTCGGTGTCCCTAGCGAGTTTGTCGAGCCCTCGCCACCCATGCCTGCTGACGTCACAGATTACTCCTGCCGTTTACGTAGCGCTATGAGCACTGTCGTTCTACCACGTCAGCGCCAGCATTCTCGTCGTATACACGTGCTCCACCTGCCTATCTTCAGTGGTGCACTCACGTCTTTTTAGCCACGACGCCGAACGGCCAACCCTTACGGCCACCATACGATGGTCCATTCAATGTGCTCCGGTGTGCTCCTAAGCACTTTCTACTGTGCATCAACTGCCCGGAGGGCACTATATTCGTTGAACGTCTTAAACATACCCACTTTGACACAGACGTCGTCGAAAATTGTGCAACTGTATTCCCTCCTGACCATGCTAGCCCTCACCGCTTACAATCAGCACCAACAGAATCCACTTTGGCCATTCCCTTTCGCTCATGGCTTCATCGCTAGAGGAGGGGCCCTGTAGCATGCCGTCGTTTTCCGGCCGCAGAAGACGACAGCCTCAGCACGCCTTCCAAGCACGCGCAGATAGGTTTTCGGGGTCGCTGAACTGAATGCCGGCTGTTGGCTGTCCCGTTCCCGCCTGGCTTAGCGGGTCTTGCCAAATACATTTGTTGACCCATACAAAAATGGTCTATGTGCTCCAATGGAAAAGTTTATGTCAGCTATGTCTATCTATGTACTTTTATAGGCAGCTATAAAGTTCCATTGAAATATCTATAGGCAGGTATAAAAAATTCTATACCACTTTGTCTATAGCTTCAGGACCACATAAAATCTCTTTAGCTAACTATAGAAAACCATATGTTCATGAAGCTTTAGACTATTACTCATACAGTTATCTTCAGCTGTCTATAGAAAATTGAACGGCTCTAAAGCTACAGACTGCAAGCCATAGAATCAGTTTTAGCAAGCTATAGAAAAATGTACGCTCCTGGAGCTATAGACGATTAGTCATACAGTTGTCTTTAGCTTTCTATAGAAATTTGAATGCCTCTAAAGCTACAGACTGCAAGCCATAGAATCAGTTTTAGCAAGCTATAGAAAAGTTTATGCTCCTGAAGCTATAGAATATTAGTAGTACAGATATCTTTAGCTGTCTATAGAAATTTGAATGCCTCTAAAGCTACAGGTTACAAACCATATAAGCTGATTTAGCTGGCTATATAAAAGTGTGTACTCCTGAACATATAGACTACTAGATATACAGTTGCGATTAGCTTTGTATAGAAATGCGAATGTCTCTAATACTACAGAGTGCAAGCCATATAAGCTGCTTAGCTGGCTATGGGACAGTGTATGCCCCTAAAGCTATAGACTATTAGCTGTCTATAGAAATTTGAATGGCTCTAAAGCTACAGACTGCAAGCCATATAAGCTGCTTTCTTGCTATAGAAAATTGTATGCTCTCGAAGCTACAGACTAATAGCGATGCAGTTAGCTTCAGCTGTCTATAGAAATGTCAGCGTCTCTGAAGCTACAGACTGCAAGCCATATAAGCTGTTTTAACTGGCTATATAAAAGTATGCTCCCGAAGATATAGACTAGTAGCCATACAGTTATCTTTAGCCATCTATAGAAATGTCCATGCCTCTAAAGCTACAGACTGCAAGCCATATAACCTGTTTTAGCTGGCTATAGAATATTGTATGTACCAAAAGGTGTAGACCAGTAGGCGTACATCCTTTTATGAAGGTACATATATCGTCGGTTCGAATCCCTCGTACAACTTGTCCTCTAGCTTGGTTAAGAGTTGCGTGCTGTATGCAACGAGAAAACATATGTCACCAACCGCAATGCTGTACGTCAAATGGATTGAGTCACAATCTTGGTATAACTTGTGGGAGCACTGCCGTCGCATGAAAGTACGCCTGCGGTTAGTACCTCCAAATTACGATGGTTTTAGTCGTGGGGCGACTGTTGGCCAATTCTTAGTTATTTAGGCTTCGAATTCAAAATAAACGTCCGAAGATATAGAGCATGACACACACACACACACACACACACACACACACACACACACACACACACACACACACACACACACACACACACACACACACACACACACACACACACACACACACACACACACACACACGCACACACACACACACACACACACACACACACACACACACACACACACACACACACACACACACACACACACACACACACATACACACATACACACGCGCGCGCGCGAATATTTTATACCTGACTAAAGAAAATGGTAAACACTGCAATACATTATGACACCAGAATTACTCCATACGTTACAGACTTCTACAGCAGGCTATAGCTTTTTGCCCCAAATATCTCTAGCCCACCATACAAGGGATTGTCTATGGCTATACCTGAACATAGAAAATGCTAAAGACTGCAGTACATAGGGAACCAGAAGTCTATAGAATAGGTTAAAGACTTCTATAGAACAGACTATAGAAAAACCTAAAGACCGTCATAGAAGCGGCTACAGCTATTTGAACCAAATTTCTATAGCCGACCATACAAAGGATTTTCTATAGCTGACCATAGAAAATTTTTGTATGGGGAGACACGACAACGACTGGGTCTGTGGCTCATCTCGTCAAAATGACACCCACGTGATGCCACAGGCCCTTCTTCCTCAGTGTCCACGCTGTATAAAGCATGTTTTTCTCGCTTTCATTTTTAGTTACTCTGTGCTACTTCCGCCAATAAAAGGTTTAATTCGTTTGATCAAGATAGCTTTTTGTGCCAGTTGGTTCACAGTTAGTACGTAAAAAGACCAGTGCAAAACACGGGAACAAAGAACACAAAATTACAAGATGGGCGCTGTCATGCCTACCCGGAAGAGAGCTTAACAGCTGAGAAGAGACCGCAAGAATCACCGCTTTAGAGCGCCCGTCCCTAGGGCACAGGTTCTACGTGACACTTTGTGTGGTCCCAGGGAAACGTGACCTGGCGTTCAAACAGAGAACAGGGAAGGCGGATGTACTTGCATCCCCAATTGGAAATTCGAGCTCTCTCATTCCAGCCGCGACCGGAAGCGAATGCTCTTGTCTCTATACGTATAGGGACCAAGTGGAAACAGCGAGATTGTTTATAGAGGCCAGAAGGGTTCCCAAGAGGGATATGATGAAGGAAAGCTGGTGTCCAACTTGTGTATTATACAGCGTAAAGCCCAAGAAATGTTTTATGTATTACGTAGCGCTCGCACTAAATACTCGTAGACTCAATTTTCTTGTGGACGCATTTGTGTTTGCCTACTGACAGGCACTTTATGATGTGAAAAATAAGATAACAGGGAATAGCATAGTGGAGTAAAAAAACTGCCGCTGTCCTTACTCAGTTTAAGAAATAAAATATTTTAATTGCTCCTCAGATAATAGTGGTCGTTGTTTTCAAAAATGGTACACGCCGATATTAACTCTCACATTTTCCGTATATGGGAGATGCCGGATGCATGAGCAATAATTTATAATTTGATTGGTGCTTGCAGTAACTCCTGTTCTATCAACCTATTTTGCTCAGACCTTCTACAGCAAATACTTTGCCCGTTCATTGCTTTCTATCAGTACCTCTGTCGACATAGTTCCTGGCTTCGCATTTTAATCCTTGTTCAAGAGGTCACACGAACCGCCTTTCGTTCGAAGACGCTCACGCAACGTTCATTTGCTCTTGTTGTGGTTGTTTCTGAAGCAATGCTACTAAACGCGACGGTTAATTGATCAGGGTTTGGTTCACATGTTAGGAGGTTAATATTTGTGCCTGATTAGGACTCTACATGCAAGTAAGCAATCATTCTACGATCACGGATGGCGACAAACAAGTTAGACTCTTGGTAGCGGTGCATAACGCTCGATAAGCGCCTTCCAGGGTGAGACGAGTGAGAAAGTCTGAATTGTCAGATAAGAATGAGCTCGGCTGTGGTATTCCCAGGGATCCGGTAAAAACGTTCCCGGAAAAAACGTCCCCGGACCAAATGTCCCCGGAAGAAATGTCCCCGGAAAAAATGTCCCTATTGGCGAAGTAGGAAAAAATGTCCCCGAACGGTGCTCAAGTCTGCCGCTATAGGACGTAGACCATGCGTAGACATTTTTTCCGGGGACGTATCTTCCGGTGACCTTTTTTCTGGGGACGTTTTTACATACACCCGATATTCCCAAAGAAGTGGCAAGCGAAAAGAAGAGAAGCTACTTCACAATGAAGCCCGTGTGTGGCGGTCACGACCGTACTACGGTGACATCATTTGATGTATTGTGGTAGGGAAGTAAAATTATATATTTATGGCGCTTTTACTCTTTCGCTCTGTTGTGTCATCACTGTGGCGTCATCGCCCCAGCCACAGTAAGGCGAAATGAATTGGCGCTACTTTGAAGTCAATGGATACAACAAAACAAAAAAAAATGGTAAATGAATAGCTATCAAGTAGAAAAGCAACAAATGCAAAATTAAGAGAACAGTCCGTTTAAGCAGTTTATCGCTTTCGGGCTTTGGGGAATGGTATTTTTTGTAAACTGCAGCGAACGTTGAAGAATTGGCGTGCTCTAAATTCTGCTTTATTCCCTGAGCCGGAAATAAGTTTTCGTAAGACGGATTCACAGAGATTGCTGCGCACTGGCCACAGCCTCGTCATGAAGGAGTGCAATAATACTCTCCTTCAGCGGCAGCTGCAATGGCCTTAAGCATTAGGTGCTCTATCATAAGCAATGTTGCCTTAAATGACTTTATTATTGACAACTACTTTTGTAACTTTACCATAAGTGTAACAAAACTAATAGTCGGCAGAAGAAATATGATGCATATAGCAGTCAGTAGACCAACCATAGTACAATCTCCCTTTCGTATCGACTGTAGTTAGTAATCTTAACCAGGACCTTGTTCATAATTTAAACCATTGTTCTAATTAATGTTCTAATATGCTAAAGGTTTATCCTTTCAAACCCTCCTTCCTCTTAGTTACCTCACATCAGGCAACTATTAAATTCCCCCCCCCCCACCACCTATTGAAGCTGGCCCGCATATAGGTACAACATGCGATCACTGCTTCTACTTGGATGTAAAACTGTATTCGCACTTAAACCTTCATATGCAAGTTCCTCACATTAAAAATGATCTAGAATATGGCATACATATTCTAATCAGGGCACGAGCCTTCTTTTCACTTACGGCACTGATGCCATTATAATATGAAATAAACCACTTCTATATCACCTACGGAATGTTTCCTAGGAACGCACCATGCACTTTTAAATTGTCTGCAAAAGAATGAAAGCCGAGCAATTAGAATAATTGCTTATAGATCGAACGATACTAACAGCAGATAGAAATGACGAGGCTTGAAGTACAGTCACGGGTAACTTAGTCGAAGAAACGCAAACAATATTCTTCAGTCATACACGAAGAGGGATCAGCGGCGTTTCATGCAAAGCTTTCGCCTCATCGCGCGCTGATGATAATGTTGGCCAGTTCCTTTGTATCGAGTACAGCACTGGTTGGTCTCCCATCCGGCTTTGGCCAAAGTGCCTCCTAGAATACGTTTGGAGAAAGACATCGGTGTTTCGCGGTAGTCAAAGTTTGACGTAGCCTCTGAATGGCTGGTTGAGTGACGTCATCAAGCCACTGGCGTCACTGGCAGTGACGTCACACACCTAATGATGCCGTCGTCTTATGAAGTCACATGACTCATGACGTATGACTATGGCACTGACTCAGCACTGCAATACTCATGACGTAATTAGGTGATGACGACACCATATATTCATTTCCGGTGACACATTTTGCCGACATTACTTAGCGAACATAGCCATCTAATGCTTTCGCACTAATAACTTCTTAATATGCGCCCCCATTATCTCCTGAATTCACATTACGATACAGCCTTAAGGTGCTACATTATCTGAAAAACAACTCGACAACAACATAATGCCCCGCTATAACAAGGCATGCTAACGAACCGCCGACTTTCATAGGCAGAACGTCCTACCGCCCTTCAGTCAAGGACGGCCGCGTGTTTCTTTCAATAATTTATTACATATCACAATGCATTTCCACTGATGTTTTGTTAAACTCGCTTTTCTCTCAATTGTTCAATATAACCCCAATTGTGTTTAATCCCTATGTTACGTACCAGGAAAGGTGAGTCAACTGGTATCACGTAGATATGACTTAAGAATTTCGGTTTGCTAAATGTCAACTCGCAGAGAACTGATAATGAATACACCTTCAATGCTATGAGGAATTGCTCTAAAGAAATGACAGAAGCCATACTAAACGAAGATACTAATAAAACTTCTAGCAGGCACTTTGGTGCACTAAAGTGTGATGAGACGAAAGCGTTTGTTCGAGTGCGGCTGATTTCTTATTTACTGCACCTGCTTCTGAATGCTGAGCTGTGCGGCGTTCAAGAAAGCCCCTGGATCGGGCACCCGGTGGGGTCAACTTTGCATGCGTGAATCGCCTGGTGATGTCATCGGTGATGACAAGACGTGACGTCATATTGACGCAACAAATTGGCAGAGCCGATGACGTCACAAGGTGATCGCGTTACAATTTCGCGGTATCCTGCGAATCTTGAGAAGATGTGGCCATTTCTCGCGGACGCTCGCAGAGACGGACACGCTGTTGAGTTATGAGCTATTAAAGGCTTGCGCCTTTATACTACAGCAAATATGAAGCGACCAAGTTTGAGAAGAGGGCATAGGAATATTACGATGCAGCACAAAGCACCAAAGAGTATGCAGTTTAAATAAGCATTTCTGATATTCAAATGCGACTTTCAGGCTGTAGTCGGAGCCCGAATGCAGAATGCAAGGTATAGTGTGTTTTCACGAAACGTTCAAATATCAGATTTCTTCACCTCTACCAATGAAAATTTATTCTCTGCATAGACTGATTTTGTCACTGCCACGTTTCAACTACGAACAAAAGTGACCTCCGAATGTTTTGACTGTTTGTATAAAAGGCACTGTATAGGATGCCCAAGCTAACGCTATAGCCTGCGATTAAAAAATAAAACATTTGAGGTATAGGTTCATTTGCGCAGAGGTGCCAGCCGTCTTGCGCACCGCAGAAATTTTTTTTGCAACAAATTAATTGGCATTTTAGATATTTTCTAAATTATTAAATGTAGACTTTAGACAATACACGTGATGCGCAAAGTTTTAGAGCGCCGAAAAAAAGCTCAAATCCCCGTTCCATTTATTTGCGGTAAAGAAAGCCTCACGTGTAACTTATTTTCTATCTCCAAAGAATGTCCGCAATATACAAAATATCGCGTGACTGACGCATTCTCGCACCGCGGCTGACCTGTTCCAATCATGGTTTGCGTGACCGAAATCAGCTGAGACCGTGGCTCCGTGGCCCCGCTGCAGCGGCAGGCCGATATGTCTGCGTTGGTTTCTTCGCCCGCATCAGCCACTCGGCGCACGTTACCAGGGGGGTAATGCACGTCGAGTAGGTTGTGCTACACTCGTGTAGCGTCATCATGGCAGTCCCATGGGTACATGTACTTATCAGTGGGCTTTATCAAATAAAAGTACTTAACTATATTCACTTTACTCGCAAAAAAAAAGAATCTATAAACCTAACCTATACAACATTGGGTTTCTGAAAAAAATATTTTACGTTGCATTTTTATAGTAGTAAAATTTCAGGGATGTAGAGGCGGGTAAAAGTACACTTGCTACGGTTTCGTATCGCTTCGTCTGCTGTACGCACCGAGTTATACTACATGCGCAATGTACTGCGCGCGTTGTTTCCGGTGCGCCCTGTGGTTGATAGTATTTTTTGTGCGCCAGTCATTTCATCGCGCGCGAGTAACTCGATTCTCATGGCCGTAGGCAGTTTAAATGCCCGTTCTCGGCGTCCAAGCAGATGCTAAAAAATGCAGAGAAACCAACATTTGTGCTAGATAGAGTCAGTGGCCCATGCGACATTGGGCCTACCTTCACTCGAAAGCTAAGGAATACAACCGTCCACTTGCACAAGAGACCTCATCATGTTTTTACCCAGCACATGCTGTAAGCACGCAACGCACTGCGGCTCTATCTGCGCCGCGCAACCAACCGCTCTCTCCGGCACCGAGTTTCAGCCCCAGGTCACCATTGTGTCCAAAACAAGATGCCGAACGCAATCAGGAATTTATTTTCATGAGCGAATACTGTTTTTTTTTCTCTACTTCAAATGGGCCTATCTCCCCACCTTATTGTCTTTACCGGTTGCATTTCTGCATAGATTATCATATCCCGCTCACCAAGGCTCGCCGCCACCTTGACCAACCATCCAACTCGCACAGTCGAAAAAACATTTCGAATGAATCACTCGAATTGAAGTAACAATATTGAATTGCGCCGCAGTACCGTCCCAATCTTCGCGCCGAACTTCACGTATTTCTATCTGCAATGCATACGGCCTCCGTAGTCAGCATTCTTGCAACGTTGCCAGATTTGTACGCCGTAAGTTGGGCTAAATTTGGCCCTAATTTTTCGTGAAAAATGGTGGCTACCATGCGCGAAGTACTATGATAGCTGCGAACACGGTTACCGAAGAATTGGAGAGGGTTTAAATGGAAGTGACGCCACCGTTTTCTCTCTTCTTGTTTGTATTAACGCTATGCACGTCACGATGCAACTTGCTGCGAGCTCGCCGTGCTCGCTTCAACTATCCCCAACATATTGCCCGGCTGGCATAGGCGACGACTCGTTCCAATATCAGCCAACCCCTGGAATTCGGCCATTGAATCACGAGCGCAGCTAATTTCGTTCACTGAAACAACGGATTGAGAACACCACTCTCATGATCCGCCAATGCACTGGTAATGTGATAGTTTTTGAATTTCGTGGGCTTTGTTTAGAGCTAGTAGAAAAAAACCACTTGAGGCATTGTTTGTCGGAAAAAAATGGAATGGGGTTTCAGAAGGGCTCGCCAAATTTTCAAATATACTTTATTGTCTAAAGGCAATATATAGCAAATTAAGGAAATGATCTTAATTACTATTTAGCAAATTTATTAATAATAAATTACCTGTGGTGTGCCAGACGGCTGGACGCTGTTTTCAGTTGGGTTCCCTGGCCTAAATCAAACTTTTTTTTATAACGCTTGGCTAAAGTTAGCCTGGAAACCCATTATATTCTGCTTATAATATCTTACTTTGCGCTCTGTTTGAACGAGGTAACTTCAGCTATCGCACCTGTACAGACAGCTGACCATCCCTGAAAGTTCATAATAGCTTCAGTCGAAAGTTTGGGTATCCTTATGTCTTAACGTCACTGTGGACTGGATATTCTACACTCGAAAAACTCAATGCAGGCAGTTGTGCCATTAAAGCGATTGACGATGTTTATTACGTAGGCGAGAGCAGGGCAAAACGCAACATTTTAGCGCTTAGCGACCTCTAGTGTGCACACATAAAATCATAATGGCTTGGTATTTATCCAACATGTGCCGTCATTTGTCAGCTGCATACGTTGTAAAGGTAGACGGGATTGGTTCTTTTTAAGAGAAAAAAAAATCACAAAGGCGCTTGGGTGAACACGAAAGCTGTGAAAAAGACGGGGCTTTCTGCATGACTAAATTTTCGGCATCGTGCAAGCTGAAATTCCAAACATTCTGGATGCACGTAAGTATTTATTTATTGCAATTGGTTATCCTTCTTTATTTATGCGAAGTTTCGGAGTTTTTTTTCCGCCTGTTGAAACGATGAAATTATTTTAGTAGGTGGCTTCGCATGGGGCACAAAGCTACATTGTGTTCTTTTCGATGAGAAAAAATTCCATCAATCTTTAAAACCTATTTAGTTGACTTGTGACGGCGCATGTTAGATAATGGCTTTGTGTCTGGTGCTTGAGGTCTGTGTGTACGTTCTCGTTTTTTAGGAAGCTCTGGATATACAAGAGAAAGAGAAGAATTGGCAGTTGGTGAGAAGAAAATATGAAATAAGCGTTGGAGAGCTTCAAGGAGAACAGATATTTCTTCCGCGGTGACGCGGTGATTGGAATTGCTTAGTGTGTGGCGGTCCATGGAGTAAACAGATCCGGGGTGTGTTCGGATATAATGTTGTTCATGCGGGCAATGGGCTCACGTAGATTGTGTTGGTACCCACTGAGTGAACTACGTGTATATTTGTTGCAAATAAGGGATCAGGTTTTAGTTATTTAAGAGCGTCTCATTTTGCCCTACGGCCTGTCGCATTTGTCCCAGAGCTTGGGGCATAATGCGACATTTAAAATTTTTCAAAACCTTAAATTTTGCAATCTTCAGCAACAGCTCAGCATTTCAAGTTTTCTGTGCAGGAGGCTAGAAAGGTATCAAATATTGCTGCAATGCTTGTTTTTCTGTACCTGTGAAAAATAAATAAATCTGCAATTAGCAATTTGTGTCGCCTTTTGCACGCTGTCCTATTCACGGAGGATTAAATTTTACTTTAGCCATTTGACAATAATATATTTAAAGCAATTCTATAGCACTGCCTTTCACGCTCCGTTTGCCGAGAGCCTATTTAGGGCAGCCAGCCTATGTATAGGACATTATAAAATGCGCTACTTACCGTGATCAACATCTGTATATTTTGTATTCACTTTTCGCGTAATAATCAGTTTGGCCCTAAATAGTTTTGCTGCCTCCGTTTTCTCCTCCTGCCTCATCTCAACCACATCGCGCCTGCAGGTAACGTTTCGTAGGTAAAAACTGGAAATTTAGGTACAGTAAACTTCGCACAGGACGAGTTTCAAAATTAAACCTCCATTAGAGCTAACCTTGTCTTTGCGAAAAAATATAAAAGGGGCCTCTACTTTGTATTTATCTGTAATTTTTGAGATTGAATATCCGGCCGTGAAGTTTTGCAGCCGGAGAGACACTCTCGGGGACATCAGATTGCTTCTAACCCCTTATCAAAGTTGACGCTCATTGGTCCCTGCTATTAAGCTCTTTCAAGACGCGTGAACAGAAACGCTAGAGTGAGCTAAGCACAGTGCTGTTCGGCGTCTCTTCGACATTTTCTGTTGATGCTGTCATCAATAATTAATACTCAATAGACATCACTGCACAGAATAGAAATTTTGCTGTCGGATAGTTGCTGTCCTCGCATCTCAATGAGTCAGCGACAGTTTTGAATTCGTCGAAGTTTTCCATGAGGCTTTTGAAATGGCAGCATATGTCCCTTGCAAGGCATTCGGTAAAAGAACAGTTACATCATTCATTTTAACAACAGAAGTCTTAACGTCATTCACACGGGCTCATAATTTTATCTTGAAGATGGCATTGCATGGACCGCAAAAAAATAAGAATGGAACATTGGCTTTTATAGACAAGCAATGCAGTACATGACGGCGTCATTGAGAGGGCCCAGAACAGTGGACTTGCAGGCACTGGTAAGTCCACGTCAGCTGTTCCCATATTACATCTAGTGCACTCTTCAAAGCCGCTACGTTGAGGATGCAGTCGCTTTCTGAAAGACACCCAATGTTGTACCTAATAAGTACATTCTCGCTTCCATGATAGTAGCCCTTAATTTGCGGATTCATAGGCGTATACGCAGGTCGAGAGGCAGAGTAGAAAATCTTATATGTGGCATGTTTTCACTCCCTCGACAATGTCCTAACGAGAGTTTTCGGTTGTCCAGCTTCACCTTGAGGCAAATAGAAGGAATAATATGAAGATAAAGTTTTGCCTTCACTGGCTTGCTTTGTCATGTCAAGACATACCACTCAACCAACCAGCAAAGAAACAAAAATAAATAATATATTGTACAACTGGGGAGTCCGTAATCAGCCAGCTATGGGCGGACTTCTTCAGATTAAACTTTCGCCGCACAGGACGTTACTCTAAAGATCCACTCGGCAGTTTCCAGGGAACGTTTTTGCTAGCGACCCATTTTTCGTGCGCAGAAAACAATCTTGGTCGGGAATGTCTTCCGAGCTACATCACCTTGTCATTTAACAACTCAAAAGGGTGAGAACTCCAACAAGCAAGTCTAGTTAAACTTCCTCTTTTAATGTTTTTTATAACAACTCCGAAAGGCTTATCCCCTTCCAAACAATTTAGGAAAAATACACTCTCCTGCTTCCAGCTGCTTCCAATTAAACACTATAAATCCATTGTTAAAATGAATACCTTCCCTCCGAAAGATTGCTATCGGTAATGTACCAGTGTGTTGCCTGAAAAGGAATGCATTTGCTCCTGGCGACAGCTGTATTTTCGTTACTCTGGTAAAGTATCACTTTATATGGACCAGCAGTGCACAACATAAATGAAAAAAAAAATTAAATAAAGGGCTCTTACTGGCAGTTTCTTTGGTACAACGTACCAATGCAATGTTTTACAGGAGTTCAAAACTGATCCGAAACCTATCATTAATTCCCATAATCAAAACGTTTCACACAATTTTCTGGTGTATGTTGTTCAGGTTGTGTTCTATCTTCTCAAGCAAAATAACCACAGACGGTCGAAGCCGAACAAGGCCACAATAAGAACTGACGTTCCGCACTATACGGCTGGAAGAACGAACTTAACAACACCTGAACCATTACAAGTTTTCTCTGGGTGTATGTAGCCCTTCTGCTTAAGCTACATATACGTGCCCTCCCAATTCAATGTTTAAAATGCACTCAGGCGTGCACACATATAAATAACAATATATCGCTTCTATGCGCTGTTCCTTGAGCACGCAGGAGACATCACTGTCTACTACCTTCAAGGAGGTATACGATTGACGGCGCTGTTAGGGGGAGGATTAAGGGTGTTCCATTTATGGCAATGAAACTGGTAGCTATTAGAAATTCTAACTATGGAAACTGTAAGACATATTATTTTCTAAGGACAAAACCCCGCCTGCTAAACTTCTTTTTGAATGCGAAATCTCATGCTACACAATCGATGATGCCAGGTTTTTCTCATGTAAGCCCTGTAAAAATAGAGGTGTAGTCTTAGCGCAAAGGTGCCGTTATATAAACGAGCTCAAGATATGTAAAAATGACTGCAGAGCTTCTACACGGACTACATTTTCACTTGTTCAAACTGCTTAATCAGTGCGAATCGAGACACGACGCAAACCCATTCACGAACCATAATTTTCTGCCAAAATAGAAGCCTGGGCGAGTTGGTATGTATACATTCCAAAACAGCGCAAAAGAACAGGGACGAGAGAACGAGACATACAACCCGAGCGCTCGTGTTGTACGTTTCGTTCTCTCGTCCCTGTTCTTTTGCGCTGTTTTAGAATGCGTAATTTTCTCTTCTATGTTTGTGCCTTTTGATCAATTTAAAAAACCTAATCGATTTAAAAAGCCGTATATCGCACTGAGCTTGAAATTCGCACATCATCCGTGTTTCTTTTGAGCTATTTCCCGCTTTCACAGCCTATGGGCAACGGCAGACTTCAAAAATCATTTTTCGGCCTTGATGTTTTTATCCATCAGATATCAATGTAGACGGTCATCTCCATGATTCCAAATGTTACACGTTCCCTGGATGGATGGATGGGTGGAATATAGGAGCGTCCCCTTTGAAAAAGGGGTGGTAGCAGTAGCTATCATGCTCATTTTTGTGACTGTATCCTAATTATTGATTTAGAATGGTTAACTAAACCATCATTCTATTTATTAAATTTTTTTCCGACATTACTAACATTATGTCACTTTCCTGCTTTTAAGCCACCAATCTTCCAGTCGTTTTTTGCTAGTTTCCACCGCCGGTTTATTCACCCGGCCACTGTTATCTCTAAACCCCAGAGCTTCAGGAACAGTGATTGCGCCTGCACCAACTTCCGGATGAATAGCATTACATTCGAGTATAATATGGTCAATTGTTTCACTGGAGTTTCCACATACAGCACATGCGTCATCTCCATTGTTAAATTTCTTTTTGTAGCTGCGTGTTCTAAGGCACCCTGATCTAGCTTCAAAAAGTAGGGCACTGCCTCTTGAGTTATCAAAGAACTCTTCCTTCCTGATCTGCATTTTCCACTTTCAGTATAAATCCACACTCTGTTTCTTTTCCATCGAATTTATCCAATTTTTACCTTCTGTGTTTTTCACCTGTTGCTTAATGCTCTTTATTTCTCCGTCCTTGTTACTAGCATACTTACTAATTAGTTTCCTAGTTCTTTTCCTCCATTGTGAGTCAACGCTTTTTAGGTACAGGTATTTAAATACTTTAGCTGCCCATCTGTTACTGTCCAATTTCCTCAGGCCTTCCTCATATAATATTTTTTTCTGAGCTTCCCGTACTTCGGAAGATGCCCAGCCCATATCTCCCTGTACCGCCTCATTTGTAGTTTTGCCGTGGGCACCTAGTGCTAATCGTCCAATGGATCTCTGATTTGTTTCTAATGTCGACTGTACCTCTGATTTTAGGCACAAAACCGCATTTCCGAAAGTAAGTCCGGGCACCATAATTCCTTTCCAAATACCCCTCAAAACCTCATACCTATTGTATCCCCACAATGCCTTATGCTTCATTATCCCGGCATTCCTTCTCCCTTTGGCCTTAAGTGATTGCTCAAGGTTTCCGATGTATGCCAATCCTTCGTTTACCCATACCCCCAGATATTTATATTCAGCTACTCTAGGTATTTCATGGCCTTGTATTTTAAGACCCTGATCAGTTGAGTCGTTGAAAATCACGAGCCCCGACTTAACGGCGCTGAAACTGAAGCCTAGAGCGTCCCCTTCGTCTCCGCAATACTTAACTAGAGTTTGCAATTCTTCCAGACTCTCACCTAGCAGCACAATATCGTCTGCATACATCAAACCGGGGAGGCGCTGCTCTACCGCCTCTCCACCTAATCTATATGACAGGTTAAAACCTAGGTTACTGTCTTGTATCCTTCGTTCCAGGTTTGTCATATAAAGCATGAACAGCACCGGTGATAGAGGACAGCCTTGTCTTAATCCTTTGCATACTTTGACATCCTCCGTACTTCTTATCCCTTCCCACGTAATTTCTACTTTGTTATCCCGGTATATTTCCTGTAGGAACTCTATCATCTCATAACCGATACCTTCTTCTTTTAATATGTTCCACAGGAGTTCCCTCCTTACGTTGCCCTAATTTTCATTTATGCTCCCTCTTGATTCGCAAACTGACAAACGGGTGCTTTGTATTTTGCCATACATCAGGCATTTGTTATCTTATATCCGCATCGGAACCCTGTATTAAACTCCTAACGAGAGCTTAAATTAAAAATGCGTCTTTTATTCTAAGCGCTGTTTTCATCTATACAACACCAACACACAATTAAGGTAGAAAGCACGAATAAGGAATGCCAGTTTGGTATTGAAGCGCTAATAACTCAGAGGAGGTAGCTCCTGACTCGCTTGTTTACCACAACCATGGCCTCAGCTTGTTGAAAGCTGTTACGGACTAGGAATATGTGGCGAGTTTCGGTCATTTTACTTCACAGCCTTTTTTCATTTCACGCTAACGCTTCCAATTTCAATTCTATATTCTAGGTAGTTTGTAGTGTAAGGAAAAAGTTGGTACAGTTTGTTTGTTGTCGGCGTTTTCTTATGCTTATTCCGAACTGCAGAAACCGCGTTCAGCGTGTTTTACTCATGAAGTTCCTAATGTTTTTAGGCCGCTTCCAGGTGCAAGAAATAAAATTATGTGAGTGCTTCCCATTACCCCTCCCTATATAAGTAATATGTATGGTGATTTGATATATCAACCTCAAAGCTCCATACAGTAACATACTAAAAGCATGAATTTCTTTCAGCTGACTGAAAAACCTTTTTTTCCTGTCCTGTAGGGTTTTAATTACATGTATATTGTCACGTAGTGGTGACGAGGTCGACGACACAAATGAAGGGGCCGATAATTGCACTAAAGAAACTCTTAATTTGGGCTGACTTGCGCCCGCAAAAGAGCTAAGCAACTCGGCGGCGGCGATAGAAACAAACGTGCTCGTCGATCGTCGAACAAATAATGCCCGTCACACTCGGCAACGCTCAATTTAAAGGCTGCACAGAACAATCTAGATAACGTCGCAAACAGCTACCAGCACGGGCTGGAACAATGTGGAAAGACACCCGAGTGGCCGGAACCTTCGAGACAGATCTCGGTGCATCTTTCGCTACAACAAAACTGATAAAGGTGTGACTTGCGACATCGAGCATTAACAAACAAAGATTACGGAACTGATACGCGGTCCAGAATCAGAGTGATAAGCCTGTATGCCGGCGGCTGTTAAAAAAACAACTACTGTTTGAAGGTTTCGCGGCATTACTCCCCCCTTAAAAAAACATCGCCTCGATGTTCCAAAACAAAGAAACTTAAACATAAACACTGCAAAGTTTAAACACCACAGATTCTTTAACGCGCGTAATATGGCTTCAGTCGTACAACATGTACAATTTCTGGGCGTGCGCGTCGCCGTTGTGATGCTGACGTTCCGTCGGGAATGACTTCATAGTCGAGTGGTCCGACGCGGCGAAGGATTTTGTATGGCCCAAAGTATCGACGCAACAACTTTTCACTTAATCCGCGACGGCGAATTGGTGTCCAAACCCACACTTGGTCTCCTGGATTGTACTCTGCATGGCGTCGTCGTAAATTGTATCGTCGACTGTCGGTGCGCTGTTGGTCTTTAATACGCAGCCGTGCGAGTCGTCGGGCTTCCTCTGCACGCTGCAGGTAGGCGGCGACGTCAAGGTTGTCTTCGCTGGTTACGTGCGGCAGCATTGCGTCGAGCGTCGTCGTGGGCTCCCTGCCATACACAAGCTTAAACGGCGTCGCTCTGGTCGTCTCCTGGACTGCCGTGTTATACGCGAAGATCACGTACGGCAAGATGGTGTCCCAGGTCTTGTGTTCAGCGTCGACGTACATAGCGATCATGTCCGCGATCGTTTTGTTCAGGCGCTCCGTGAGGCCATTGGTCTGGGGATGATACGCAGTTGTTCGTCGATGGCTTGTGTGACTGTATTCCAGGATGGCTTGCGTCAACTCTCCCGTAAACGCCGTTCCCCTGTCCGTGATGAGCACTTCTGGGGCGCCGTGTCGCAAGAGAATTTGTTCGACAAAAAATTTGGCGACTTCTGCCGCGGTACCATTTGGTAGTGCTCTTGCTTCGGCATAACGGGTAAGGTAGTCAGTGGCCACGATTATCCACTTGTTACCCATAGACGAAGATGGAAAGGGGCCGAGGAGATCCATCCCAAGTTGCTGAAAGGGCAGGATTGGGGGCGGAATCGGGTTTAGCAGTCCTGCTGGTCTGATCGGTGGCGTCTTGCGTCGTTGGCACTCACGACACGTCTTCACGTAGTGGGCAACTTCGGCAGGCAGTCGCGGCCAGTAATACTTCTCTTGGATTCGACGCAACGTGCGCGCAAATCTGAGGTGGCCTGCTGTGGGCTCATCGTGCAACGCCTGCAGAATTTCTTGCCGGAGGGTTTTAGGCACTACGAGAAGCTGCGCGGTCTTGTTGGGTGCGAAGTTCTTCTTCACGAGGAGGCCATTGCTTAACGTGAAGGATGATAAATGTCCCCTGAACACACCAGGAGGGGAAGCGGTCTTTCCTTCCAAGTAATCGGCTAGCGCTTTCAGCTCAGGGTCTGATCGCTGTTGTTCTGCGAAACTGCTGGCGCTTACCGGTCCCAAAAAGGCGTCGTCGTCATCGTTCTTCGGGGGAGCATCGACGGGAGCGCGGGATAAGCAGTCTGCGTCGGAATGCTTTCGGCCCGACTTATAGACTACAGTCATGTCAAATTCTTGAAGTCGTAGGCTCCATCTGGCAAGGCGGCCGGAAGGATCTTTCAAATTAGCCAGCCAGCAGAGCGCGTGATGGTCGCTTACCACCTTGAATGGTCGGCCGTATAGGTATGGACGAAACTTAGAAGTGGCCCAGATGATTGCAAGGCACTCCTTCTCGGTCGTCGAGTAATTTACTTCGGCTTTTGTGAGTGACCTGCTAGCGTAGGCGATTACTTTCTCCTGTCCGGCACTCTTCTGGACGAGAACGGCTCCTAGGCCCACACTGCTCGCGTCGGTGTGAATTTCGGTCTCGGCGTTTTCATCAAAGTGGCCAAGTACGGGAGGGCATTGCAGGCGGCGCTTGAGTTCGTCGAAGGCTTCTCATTGCGGCGCTTCCCATTTAAAAGGTACGTCAGCCTTTGTAAGCTGCGTCAACGGTTCGGCGATCCGCGAAAAGTTTCTGACAAATCGTCGATAATAAGCGCACAGCCCAAGGAATCGGCGCACAGCTTTCTTGTCGGCAGGCGGTGGGAATTGTGCGATTGGAGCTGTTTTCTCCGGGTCCGGGCGAATACCGTCCTTGCTAACGATGTGACCTAGGAACCGGAGTTCTTCGTAAGCGAAGTGACGGTACGGGCAGTGCCGCAGAATGTGGCCGGCCTCACCGCAGTGCAAGCATAATGGCCGGTTGTTCGCTGTCCCCCAGGCGTCGCACTTCCTGGGGTTTGAGGGTCGTTGGTAGGCTTGGCGGGCGGGGGCCAAGGGGCGGTTTTCAGGAACAGGGCGGTAGCGGCGAGGGCTGGGAAAGTCATCACGTCGGGGCGGAGGGCGACGTAATGCACCAGCGTAGTTCATCGCTGTTGCTTTTGTGCTGGAACAGTCACAGCCGTCGCTTCAGTAACGCCCAGCGCCTGCTGAACTTCTTCACGGACGACGTCCGCGAGCGTCGCCACCTGGGGTTGTTGCGATGATGGCAACATTCGGCGGAGCTCCTCTCGCACGATCTCCCGGATTAGGTCCCGAAGGTTCTCTCCGCTTGCAGATGTGCTGGGGTAGTGGCATGAGTAGTTTGGTTGAAGTGGTCGCTCGTAGTGGCGCATCCGGGTATCCAACGTCTTCTCGATGGTCGATGCTTCACTCTCAAATTCTTCCACAGTTTTCGGCGGGTTCCGGACAAGCCCCGCAAAAAGCGACTCTTTAACGCCTCGCATTAAGAATTTCACTCTGTCATCTTCGGTCATGTTAGGGTCGGCGCGGCGAAACAGGCGTTTCATCTCCTCTACGTAGGCCAGGACGGGCTCGTTTGGTAGTTGAATTCTTGATTGGAGGAGGGCCTGAGCTCTTTCTTTTCTGACAGAACTTGTAAAGGCCATCAAGAACTGTGCTTTGAATATCTCCCAATCCTTGAAAGAAGTCTCGTGATTTTCAAACCAAACTCGGGCATGTCCTTGAAGAACAAAGTAGACCTGCCTGAGTTTCGCAGCGTCGTTCCAACCGTTGAATTCTGCCACACGGTCGAAAAGGTCCATCCAGTCACCCGCATCTTCATCCGATCGTCCATGGAAGCAGGGAGGCTCACGGGGTTGGACGAAAACAACCGTTGCTGTAGTAGGCTGGGCCATTGTCAGCGTCAATTCCTTCCGAGATCGAATGGGGTCAGATCGAATGGGACCGTGTTCGGGTTGTAGGCCTTGAAGTCGGCGGCTGGCTCGGTGACCTGTAGGCTGGTCTTCCAGGGCGACAGGAATACGGCTTGGGTCTTCGCTTGAAGGACCAAAGGCAGCACCTCCACCAGATGTCACGTAGTGGTGACGAGGTCGACGACACAAATGAAGGGGTCGATAATTGCACTAAAGAAACTCTTTATTTGGGCTGACTTGCGCCCGCAAAAGAACTAAGCAACTCGGCGGCGGCGATAGAAACAAACGTGCTCGTCGATCGTCGAACAAAGAATGCCCGTCACACTCGGCAACGCTCAATTTAAAGGCTGCACAGAACAATCTAGATAACGTCGCAAACAGCTACCAGCACGGGCTGGAACATTGTGGAAAGACACCCGAGTGGCCGGAACCTTCGAGACAGATCGCGGTGCATCTTTCGCTACAACAAAACTGATAAAGGTGTGACTTGCGACATCGAGCATTAACAAACAAAGATTACGGAACTGATACGCGGTCCAGAATCAGAGTGATAAGCCTGTATGCCGGCGGCTGTTAAAAAAACTACTGTTTGAAGGTTTCGCGGCAATATCGAGGAACTAAATGAAGAGTGATCACTGAACTAAGTTTAGATCCTCTTCTTACCCTGTTTTACATTCAATAAATGCCTAGAGACGCCTTCTTCTTTTGCTACAGGGGGCATCTGATTATTATATCTGCCCCCTGTGAATGCAGAACTGGGTAAGCAGAACGAATCACAGTGTTAACTGCGTGTTTTCTTAACTTCTATATGTCGTTTCCGTTCAGCGCTTACGAGCGTATAGTCAAGAAAACATGACAGCACACGGCAAGAAAAAACAATGTATGGCAAACGAAATCACAGGCGGCATAGGGACACAACCACTATATCCTGCTGGCCCGTCGCGGTACACCATCGTAAAAAAAGCCGCGGGTGCCTCACCAAGACATTTAAGCGCGTCAGGTTGGCGGTGCTTTACGGCCCTTCCTACGCAATAAAAATGCGGCTTTCTGCGCCTCGTTCGTTTCCTTCCTGTTTTCTCGTATTTAGCCCCTTTCTGTCCAAACCGAGGTTAGTACCGCGCTGAACGCACACATTTGTTCCCACGCCAACGGTGCTTCATGAGCTTTGCAGTCTATAGCTTGCTGTGGTAGACACATTTAGGTCAAGAAAAACAAAACGTACACGAGGAAACACATAGCATACATATATGCGAAGCGCTGTGCTTTCCCATTGGTTGTGCCAAATCAAAGCTGCGTTCAGTTTGATAAAGTTCACTTTTTACGTTTATGGTAGTGGCGAATGTCAGACATTTGTTTTTAACGAATTGTTTCGAATGTCAGGTTGCCTGCACTAGGGGCAAGCCGTATTCCTTGTTTGAGCCTTGTCTTGGTTATCTCCTTCAAATTTAGAGTAATTATTCTGGAAAGTAGAACCAATGCATTCTGCAAAAGATGCTACGAATATCGGATTAAATGGTGGAGCATGCTCATGATGTGGCTTCTATAGGTGGTTAAGATGTAATAATGATTTCTCCAAGGACAACAACTGCGGATGCTCGCCCTTTAATGGATGGTACAAACTGCCGCAATTTTAACTTAGGCTAGAGCTCATACTTGCTGCACCTACGAAGTATATAGTATTTTCTCTACTAATGCATATTTTTAAACGGCTTCATACATTTTGTAGCGATATTTTTTCCGTGCACAATTTCTTTACATTTTTGTTCATTTTCAAGGTTTAAGGTCATTTAGCTCTCATTAATTCAATGACGTTAAGAAGATGGAAAAAATGAGTTTTAGCATTAGAGTGACTAACAAGGACGTGCGCGCACACACACACACATGCAGACGCGCGCACACGCACGCACGCGCACACGCACGCAGATGAAGAGACAGAGACAGGATCTACGCGAGTGCACACCTGCTGACACCGTACTTCCCTTAGGAAACTCCCATGGCTAGATCTTTGCCCCTGCCGATTCGCTTCCTTCTCACCTGTAGAAGGTGACACAGAGAAGACATTCCACCTGCGAAAGTCATTTGATTTATAACGCGTTAGTTTACCAGAATCTGCATCCGCATATTTGCACAACTCTGCCTTGACCAATGAGGCAATATTTGGAAAATACTGCGGTAAATAATCGGGAACAGTTCTCAGCGGATTGAAGCTAAGGGCACAAAGGCGAAGTTTTATACAAGATAAGCAAGTCGCGCACTTGGGTGTGGATATATTGCGGAAGTCATGCTAAAAGAAGATAATCACATTATACAGCCTGCAGATAATGGGCGAACGCGCTTATGCAGCCCTCGATTCCTTCAGGGATAGCCTTATTTGAACACAGAATGTGCCACCAAATTTCATTCTAGGCGAGTGTTGTCCTCTTGCTATAAACAGGCAGTTGTGAATTACAATGCTCAGCTCATATTGGTAGCGGCCGCATATCAAAACGCGTCGTCACAGCCACTACAAACTGCGAAATTCTGATGCTGTTTCGAGATCGACCGCGAATCATACGTCAATAAGGGGCCACTCTGAAGGCTGCTCATTAGCACTTGACAATGCACATAAGCCGGTAGAAGTCGTTCAGAGAAGACGGTCTCCATTTCCTGCTACATTTTTGTTTTTTTTTTAGCAAAGGAAAGGCGCAGTATCTGTCATATATCCCGGGGAATAAATCAACTGCTTTCTAAAAGAAAGGAGAAGGCTGGGATTGAACGCAGAAGGAAAGAAATAGATGTCACAGTAAAATTGTACAGAGTAATTTCGGCCACCTGGGGATGCTTAACGTACACCCACCCAATTTTCAACGGTATCAAGCGAGCGTCGACAGTTCGTGGGATCAGTGCCCTATGACGGAACAAACCGGCAAGCTCGCCAAGAGTTTCCGCATGTTAACCGAGGCAAGGCCACGGTGGCTGTTGCTTGCTGTGCTGTTTTAGGAGATGCGCGCAGCCCCTTAGCTTTTCCTTTGATCGTAATAACGCTGGCACACGCCCCCGATATTCAGGAGAAGTCACGTGCCGCCCAGCTGCAACTAGCCTACTCAGTGTTTCTTTAACGAACTTTGCGATGAATTTTTCTTTTGCTCTTGTACTGTGTGCAGTTGTTTGTGCATACGGCTATGGCCCATGATTTTGATAAGCGTTAAACGCAAATAGTGAGATTTGTTTGAAGAGTGCTTACACTGCTACTATAAGCAATCTCTCTTACCCCTTCACTGTGTTAGCAGCTGCAATGCAAGGTATTGCGGTTAGCGAAAAAAAAAGGTCGGGGCTGCGCGCAATTAACTCCTGGAAAAGCTTAGGGGAAGACGGTCACCGTAGCCGCCTGGTCTTCGTGCGCATGCGGCAATTATCGACGAGTTTGCCTGCTCGTTCCGTCATATCGTGCTGATCAAGCGAACGGCGGACGCTCGCGGATAACGCAAAAAATTGTAAGGGTGTACACTGATATCTCACTGCACACATAAGCCTCTTCTGTCTAGCCTCAATGAAACGCGGGCTATTAGTATTGGCACTAATAGCCAATACTCTTACTTAGGCTTCTTCGTTAACGTGTCCAAACTTTCCTGCTGGAACATTAACATACACACGCTGCAGGACCAACGACACAGCACGCGTTTGCGTTCCGGTTATACTTGACATGACTAGCGTATCTGTTGCCGCCTTTGCTTTGTTTGTGTTCTTTTTGCTCGAGCCACAATGGCTGTTACTGCAGTTTTTCCCTTTTGAGATGACGGAACCGGATGCTCTTGAGTCCTGTGTATAGAAAGGTAGCTCAGGGATGGTAAACCTCGCCTAACATAACTTTATCTGATAGTAACCAAGCGTACACAAAATGATTACGCGGCATACAGACACACTTTTTCTCACAAAACAATCTCAACCCATTTGAGGCGTTTTTGATTGGGAATTTATTGTACTTTTTGTCTTATAGCAGTTTTATTTTTCGCTTTAATTCACCCAGATCACGAAAAAGAAGAAATATTTCGCACTGCTACTGAACGTCCAGTAGAGAAGAGTGAAGTTCAAACAAGTCTTCGACGTTGTCGGCCACGCTCTTTTTGAACATGAACAAAACATTCTGTATGGCGTTTTACACCTACTGAACAGTCTACAACATGGCAGCATAGTAACAGGATGAGTGCCCTTCCCGCAAACAGTAAAGTGATCTTTTGCGGAAAATGCCAACGAGAAGTTCCTGACGTCGCAAGTAAGAAACGTTATCACCTAATGACAGTGGTTGGAAAGAAAGAAAAATTTGAGAAAAAGTAAAAGTGAATGTTTGACATTCAGGCAGTATAATAAACACATTGCCTCCGTTCTGATGACGGTGGCTTCCGACATGTGTAACAATATTCGGCAGGAGTATTACAAAGCGCAAACCATGACTCCTATTAACATTTTGGAGCTGGCTCGAAAGCCTGCATGGTTTTCATGGCGGCATGGAGGGAGCATAATTCATAGGCAGCTTATTGCTGCAAGTACAAGAATTACAGCCAACGGTTTGTAAATTTCTTTGACCCATATTGCTTCACAACCATTGCAGGTACTCGCTTTTATGTAAACTTGTTACATTCCCTTAGCGGTGGCGCGCGATTTTGCCTTTTCTGTGATAATTTCGTTCGAGGGTTTGTTTGCCTTTCTTGTACCAAATACGACAATTGGCTCAATTTCCTGTTCTTTCTGGGACCGGCAGATGTTCCTGCAGGTAAAATTTCAGTTTCCGCCTCCTCCAAACAGTTGCACAGCACATAGTGATTACGTAAGATGGCGGTAGACCTAATCGGCCACGTCCCTACCCATCGGTATACATTTTTTACAACAAATTAGGAAAGCTCTGACGCCCCGATTTAACAGCGAATTCGAGAAATCGTCATTACCCGACAGCAGTTATTGCCATCGATTACATTACAAATTAGCGATGACATTACCGATAACCATTCGCCCACCACATTTATCGGTTAAAACCCCCGAACACTCCCCGGGTTACACTTTATTCCAAGCCATGCCAATACACGCTCGGTTACGAAAACACAATTTTTTTCGTCCACTAAAGGCCAATAACGCAGCCTTTTTATTTCAAGATTATTTATCTGATTTATTGTTTAATTTATTTTATTAACATTACTCTAAAACCAGAACTCTTGAAATGCCCGTTAGTAAGTCATACGCAGCACAATTGCGCAGTCTGTGCGCTTCTATCAAGCTGCAACCAACGGCTCTTTGCGCCCGCCTGGAACGAAGGTTCCTGGTCAGTTTCCAATGCAAGTCGTCTTTTAAAAAGGAAGTAACTTTTTCTGAAATACTACTATTGAAGGAGCCTCTTCACAAATTTGTAATAATTAAAAAACCTTCCCCCAATTCGTGAGGTATATTTCAAGTTTCTGTCATTTTTAGTGACTAACATAGCCCGACAAAGAACGAGGATGCCGGGTTTCCAGCAGATCGAGCTCCTTACCCTATCGCTTAAAACGGGTGGGGCGAAATTGGATACACCAGACGCATCTCCGTCTGTCTTGGCGACACGGCTGTCTGCGAAAACATACTAGTGTCATCTTCCCGTCTAACTCGCGGACTATCTCTAAGAGCTAGAAGCTACGTGCCTCTGGACGTTTACTCTTGTTTTGACATCACCGGCTCGCCAGAGAAGCGTCACCAGTTCTCTGGATTCACTGCAGCTGACAAAGCGTGCGGACGTGTCCTTTGAGAACGAGATGCGCGTAGAGTGCTTGGTTCTCCTTTTCATTCTTCTGAATACGACGGGTAAGTGCATGCTTCGAAGGCTGTTTTTTTCTGCAATTTTGTTTAATTTAGATGGCACTGAAGCGCTTGTATTTCTTGAAGACAAATTTTGAATCACCACTCGTGCTCACTGCACTGCAGGCGGCCTAGGTGTAAACTTCACTGCGAGCTACTTTCCTACTACATAGGAATACGCAATACGAGGGCCGCAATACGATTAGAAAGGGAATAGCTTCGAAAGGATAGCCGTCTTATAGACTCCGGCAACTCAGTTCAGTCACCAGCTATTTTAGCTGCCACTAAAAAAAGAGGCTTCAAGTCTCCACCTAGAGTCGGCAAACCAAATGAGAGTGTGAGGGGGTCTCTCATTACTACAGATATTAAACGCAGTGTCCCGTTCGAAGTAGCAAGCCATTTTCAGAGGATATTTCATGCTATCCTAGGTTACACGTAGGACCGCTTTGAGTAATTTTGTAGGTAAGAGCCGATAACCACGCCGAAACGCCGGCTAAACGCGTGGTGATATTTTTTCGATGCAGATTGCAACCAGATGGTGCACTGCGAATTGGGTGTATTGTGGAGAATTTTTTCTCACTTAAATAGCATCTGAAAGCCTTAGGAAAGTGTGAAATGCTTCTTTGATGTTAATTGATAACGCTACTCATAAGAAGACTGTTTTTTATATCACCGCACTATGTGAGCGCACGTTAAAGATCCCTAGGTGATCGAAATTACTCCGCAGCCCTCCACTCCGACTCCTCATTCTCTCTTTCCACTTTCCCTCTCACCTTCCTCCCTTCCCTACCGGAGCGGTTGAGGTGCCCACAGAGCAAGTGTGACAGATACTGCGCCTTTCCCTTCCTGTGAACCAACCCAGCACCACCCACCAGGACGGCCGAATGTTTGCTGTCAGTGCGATGTTTTGAGGGCAACATAGTTGGTGGCAGTATACTGCCGGCGAGTAGGGCTTATACACACGACTGTATGCACCGCAAATTGAAGAGTAAATAGGAAATTAAAATATGGGCAAACTGGCCGCAATATGCCTACAAAGGTCGATGTCATCTTTAAACCTACATTTTTATTTAAAGCTCGTCTTGAACAGTAACTTTCATCTATGTGGTATAACTGACAAAATAATTGAAGGGATAATAATACCGCTCGGCAAGCTGAGTGAAAGCAGAGCGAGAGAGAGACTGAAGTAGAGGGGAAATATTTATCAATAAACCCTGACACGAATCGTAGTCGAAAGTGGGAGGAATACAGCCTGGAAATTCCCCCCCTGCAGAGTCGCAGGAGCCCCGCTTTCTATCAGTCCTGTCGTCCGAGCAACGCAAGGTAGTGATCTACATCGTTGGTCCACCGGCCTGGAATGGGAACCCAGTGGGCTTCCACGTCAGCTGGAAAGCAGCCAGAGAGCACTATGGGCCACGCGGAGAGCTCGATATTCCGGTGTCTGCCGAGGTGAACGCAGTGAACGCCACGTTGCCCCTGCCTGGAGGCATGATATACCGGATATCCGTCAACTGCATGAGTACCGACGCCTCGGGGCAAGCAGTGAGAGGGCCAGCATTGGAGATCGAGGAAGACGTCCCTGTTGGTAAGACCCGCACACCACGAAATTACTACTTTCCCCAAAACCCATTCTTTTTATGCCATCATAATACAGAGGAGTATGATTTATGTCGGCTGGTAAAGTGTTCAAAACAACGTTTTGTGACGAGAGACTTTATCTCCTTTTTTCTGAACGAATAAAGTGGTAGAGAGTAGACCTTATCCACAATAGAAGCATTGAGTATAAAAGACAAAGTAATGTATGCTTTTTAAACCCCACTTTAATTATTGTGCACCTCCAGCCATATATAAACCGGAAAAAATATATTCAAGACAAAAGTGTAATACTTGTTTTTAGATCAAGGCGTTTACAGCAGTTAATTTTCAGTTCGCCATTTACAGATGGTTACGACGTGTGGGCATATGCTCTTGATTCTACTGAGGCAGTCGTCTCTTGGCGTGCCTCGAAGTCAGTGGACATATTCAAAGTAAGCCATAATAACGAACATACTGTTTTCATTCTGTTGGTGTGCATTATCGCAAGTTTCTATAAATCCATGCATTCATTTTGCTGTGTTATTTTGGTGTAATTAAAATATTTTGCACAAAGGCACTCTTCATTCCTTCTCATTTACTCTCGGTGATGTTTTGAAACCTGCGTTGTCTTTCTCGGCCGGTCCTGCAATGGGATCAGTGCATGCCTGATAATATTTTTTTCTTCAGTTTATATCAGGTAATTTTCTTCGTTTCACTAAACTGTTACTTCATCTTAGGGTATACTAAAAAGGGATTAACCAGCCAAATATCAACAAAGGTTGTCCTGTAACTGATTGGAAAGCAAACGAAAAGGAAGGGACACATCGAAAGAGCGAGGTGCTGAATAAAGACAGCTACATCATTTCCGCTGCCATGGTAATAAAGCAGCAGTCTAATGTTTCAAGCCATTTAGATCTATCCAGGTACTCTTTTGTTATTGTTCTAATTGCTACAAACGAAAAAGCAATTCTCATCAAAAGAATCTGTGCTACTGGCAATATTAAAAGTTGAACTCCTTAACCATAAGACGTATTTGAGTCACCTCTATACTTTTTTTTACCTTGCTATGTGATGATGATCGCGTGAATTTCGACATGAACAAATAATTTGCTGAAAGTACACTTATATTCGGGTGTCTTATTCAATTAAACAAAATATTTTACCTTGTAGTTTAGCAAAACAGTCCAATATTTCCTTCAGCTGAGAAAGCTATCCCTCCTGCCCGCATATTCAATCCCCGTGCTTTGAAAAACTTTCAGTAACGAAGACCTGATACATATATCCTTTGATATCATCTTGTCCCAGTCTAAAATGATGATACTGCATTGCTTCACTTGTCAAGTTCTACTTTGTTAAGGATCAATAATTTTTTTAGTTTGTTAGTGTCATTGGCAGAAGTTCATTTGATCAAAATTTTTTAGGGTAAAAAAAGATTGGCCCTTTGGTCACGACTTCTTACACAAAAAAAAGTCAGTATTTTTGTTGAGTCCAAAAGTCTTTCAGCTGAAACTTCTTGCTACTCGCGGTTGGTCTTGTCCTTAGTGGCCATCCGGGCACACATCAAACCATCAATAACTCAGTCTCTCAGCCCCATCAAGTGAACATATTTGAGTATCATACGGTACAGACAAAAAGAACTGGCAGCTACACATGGAAACGAATGTGATGAGCGTATTCAGATGTGACAACTAATTTCGAAAAAACTACCGCCCATAAGCTTTGTTCAGCTGTTACTAAAAGAATAGAGTTAAGATAATTCAGGGACAAGAACTTGTACGTACCTCAATTTCGCTTTCCAACCACTATTGATAGTCAACAAACTTCTAAGTTTAAATAATGAAGCGACGCCTGTATAAAATTTTTATGGCAGGCAGCTCATATCGGAGCCTCCCAAAACCATCTATTAAGACGAGGTAACATTATGGACAATATATTAACATGTTTAGTTTGTTTGAAATTAAATTTATTACTTAAAATTTTTAAATGTGTGACCGGTTTTCTTAAGGACTTTCATTTAAAAGCGTACACTGAGCAGTCATTCAGAAACAGGTGACTGCAGTATATATCTTGTGCTAATCCCTCTTCACGAGAAGAGCGGGGGCAAGAAATGAGCTTTGTGCAAGAGAGTTTCCGTTGAGTAAAATTGTTTGTTCGTTGGGTTTACGGCCACAAAGAAATTCAGAACATCGGGGCAGCGGCACTGAAGCACGCCGGATAGTGTTAAACACATGGCATTCATACACGTGCACTTCTGGATATCCGGGTTCAGACGTCAAGCGCTCTACACTCTGAGCCAAAGCGTACGGGATGAGGCTTAAAATTTTAAAATTCGCTTTTTGCGACACCTTAAGGCTCAGGATGAAATATTTAGGGCAGTCATTGCCGACTATACCTAGATGTTTTCATGAAAATCTAAGGCTCTGTAACTCTAACGATCTTAGCTGGAATAGACATATTTGTATCGGAATGTGTAACGCTTTTCATAAGTTGTTTTTATGAGAAGACTATTTGCGGTTGTTCATCCAATCTATCCGCCTCCTTGCCTACAAACATATAGTTCTGTCTACCTGAAATCATGCAGGCATCGTGTGACCCATTCATTCAACTGAATATGGCGTACATAGAGAGGCATAAAAAAATTGCTGCTTGGAAAATATATCATTATAACTGCCAGGAACATCAGTAACACGTTACAACTAAAACAGAAATTGCTCGCAAGCCCGCCTGCTTAGGTTTCGAAAGAAAACTATCATGAATGCTAACACTCACTAAAAAATTAATTTAATCTAACCTTTCGGTCTAGTAATCAGGGGTAACTGATATGCGAGCCCATTTGGGCCGGTAGTGTCTTTCGCTTTCTCTTTCTCAACATGTGCTGGAGTCCATTAGGCAGGCGAAGGGTAGCGTTTTCATAATCATGTTCACCGTCGTCGCTTTGAGCCTGATGTACCCTGACTTAACGTGGGGGCTCTTTAAGGGATTAGCTTCCACGGCGAGTATACTCGTCCCTTCAAAGGCGAATCATTGGGCGTATGCCTTCTGCTGTTGTGTCGCATATCTTTCACCGCGGTTGAAGGGAACGAGTTAGTGCAAAAAGGCAGGAATAAATTCAATATTTGGTTCATATAAGTATTTCCGAAGATTTCTTATCAGCAAGATATATTTTAAGCAAACCCCACCTTACAATATCTGAGAGAAAACTGCCATATTAATTCATGTAGTACCTGTATGATCAAAATACTGCACAACTGAACTCACAGATTTGTTTGGTTTGTTGTGTAAATAAGCTACCATCTAACATCGCCTACTTTCCGCTATTTATTAACTGCTTTAAATGCCATTCCTGCGACGAACTATTTCCTATTGCAAGAACTTGATAATGGTGTGCTGAAAGCGTCACTGATGTTGTTTCATAACGTACTACATAGTATGTGTTATTGCATTTCCCATTTCATAGTTCTATTTTATATTCCAGTTTTTCCCTGTTTTATATTGTGTTCCAGCATTATATTTATGAGGCTGCCAGAAAAATATAAATTACAATCATAATCTATGTTTACTTGCCCCTCTCTTGCTAAATTCCTCAACCTTTCCCCACGTTGCTTGAAACCTTATGTCGAGACCGCACTACTAATATAAGTCGACAGCTTTACTCTTGTTGTTTTCAATTAGATGAGCTGCCGCAATAGCGTCGTGAAATGTTGCTTTGACTAGCTAATCGCCGAATAACAATCCAAATTTTTTCGTAATTATATTGATGTCTTTGATTTCAGGTAACCACCTACATTGATGAAGTGAGTACGTGGACTTTTCTACCGTGGTAATACGGCATTAAGAACAGTAAAGCATCACCAACGTTTACGAGCTAGCAAATATATTACGCGGCTCTTGTTTGCTGACATTATATTGTTTTAAATATTAAGAGTGGCCATTATAGTAAAAATATCTAAATATGCACCCTAGGGACCATTCTGCGTTTCTGCGATTTTAGAGATAACTCAAGCAGTTTGTTTGCTTAGTAGTTTTAACTCCTCACAAATGGCACACGCCCTCTTTCTTAAGCATTATGTTCATGTTAAGGGAAGAAAACATAATTCCAAGCAATAGATGCGTGACAGTAACTTACAATCTCCCACAGATTTCTCAGAACTAAAACTAATGTTCAAAACTGTTCACCAAAGGTTTGCCTTTGTCCAATTAATATTTATACGCCTAGAATTTCGCCACATGTTTCGGACATTGTCATCACTTTCCTTCATTGTGATGAGTAATATGAAGCCATAGAACGATATGCAGGTATACAGTTCGCTATGATGCGTCCATATAATCGATGAGAACATTCAGCCATGTGGAGTGAAGTTGCGAAAATGCGTCGCACAAGCGACTTTACACATCCTGTATGAGCCGAGGTTTTGTTTGAGCGTAAAGCTTTACATGAAGGCCCCAGCTCTAGCAGATCTGTTAGAGGAACTGTTAGTTTTTTTATCGGGCAAAATAAACCCACTAAAGCGTCCTTTTTGAATGACGCAACGTACTAAAACAGGATATCTCAAAATACTATTATAGCGTATAGGTACTTAGCTGATGGCGATTAACGGTGCGAAACTTTGACCTCTTCGGAAGGCTATATTTGATCATGAATCACTCAGACGATGAAGGTTTCGTTGGAAAATTCATTATTGCTTGCAATGGTTCCATCTTCTTTGCCACGCAGAGCGTGAAAGATTGGTTGTTGGATTTTCGCAGTCATAGCCAACTCCCCAAAAGAAGTTATCCTTTACAATTTCATCTTATGACTGCACAGTCATCTCCGAACAAGTGCTGCCACCAAGAGACGATAATTCCGGGAAACTTGTCATCTACTACTGCGTTTCAAGTAACAGCAGCAACAAACAAACTTCTGGATAATTTAGGTATACAAGCGCTGATGAATATTACGAAATATTTTTCTCCAAAATGGTTAAATGAAGATTTCTTATTTATTCGTATAAAAACACACATCTGAGAACACAAATAATCTAATAACTTGAAGCGCATACTGCAGCGAAGAAACTTGAACGATTTTTTAGCTTGTATTATTCTGCTGAAGACTAACATCACCTAATATCGTCGATCAAAATTTTTCTATCTCTAATAATATTTTATTTTAGGCATTTATCTCCGCTTAGTGTTTTCGCAAGGCTCCCTAAAATGGTGACACTGTGATGAAGTTTTGCATTACTGTAGTATTGTCTTCACACGGCGATCATCTGTTCCATTCAGGGCAGGAGCGACTTTCGCATCTTTGGCACCGAAAAATTTGACGGAAAGCATACAATTAATACGACGCAAAGCTTCCTACCTACCGACCTTCAAGAATGGGGTTACTACGAGGTAAGTCTGGAAGGCTGCTCCGAAGAAAGCTGTAACAAGGCTGTTAAAGCAACGTTTCGAACACCACCAAAAGGTAAGCATAAGCCTCTAAACATTTGCATTTCTAACGGGACATTCACTAACGTATTTGCAACGCGTACACGAATGCAGATAAACCCTGATAGCATCGACGGCTGCTTCGGTCACCGTAGCAGGAAATGACGAAACACTAGCTGGATAGCTTTAGAAATTCTCATTTGTTGATCTGTTCCCTACATTTTATAAAATATATCAATGAAATTCTTGGTTTTCTTAAGAAGAATGTACATCAACATCAAAATTTGTTGATATCTAGCATATTTAAAGCTTTATGCTTAGATGCGCATAACGTTTGGAATTATGTGACGTGCAGTGTCATCTCCGCTGAAATAATGAACCAAGATAAGCAGTGGTGCTAAGTGGGAAATGATGTGCGAACATCTTACCTTCCTCCTTGCGTGTCCACTTCCGTCATAGATCTTTAGTCCTGACCTTCCTCAAACAAAAATTACGCAGTAGGTGAGGTGCCATCCAAGGCCCCGGGCATCTTTCGCTTAACGGGAGACTACAGTGGCGCTACAAAAGATGCCTCTCTATAACCGCTTTAACCAGAGCCACTAAATGATGACGAATCTTCATCCTGAATGAGCCTATCAAATCTAATGGTGATGCAGTACTTGCGCAGAACGAATCCAGGCCTCCTCAATGCACCCCACAAATGCAGCTTGCCTTTTTGATGTCAGTATTGTGGAAAACGCTAGAATGTAACTTCGCGCGTGAACAAAAATAGTGCAACAAAAGCGGCACGTTCGCTTATCTCTAGCGAGATGAAACCACGGCTTCTAACATAGAAATGACTCGTTCGCCGACACGTTGCAAACGCACATGAAGCATGACATTTGCAGCTGCAGCAAGCTGCTAGAAGAGGTCAGGAAAGGTGCACTCAATAAATTTCTGTAATCAGTCTGCAATGTGACCCTAAGTCTACACCATCCATATTCGGAACATTGTAACTACTGCTGACGCTACTTAAAAAGATTGTGAAATATTCCAATTTTTTATCTGTAGAAAATAGCTGCCCTGTATTGCGCTGCGACTGAGGTGGTCACCTGGATAGCGTGTGTGTGTGTGTGTGTGTGTGTGTGTGTGTGTGTGTGTGTGTGTGTGTGTGTGTGTGTGTGTGTGTGTGTGTGTGTGTGTGTGTGTGTGTGTGTGTGTGTGTGTGTGTGTGTGTGTGTGTGTGTGTGTGTGTGTGTGTGTGTGTGTGTGTGTGTGTGTGTGTGTGTGTGTGTGTGTGTGTGTGTGTGTGTGTGTGTGTGTGTGTGTGTGTGTGTGTGTGTGTGTGTGTGTGTGTGTGTGTGTGTGTGTGTGTGTGTGTGTGTGTGTGTGTGTGTGTGTGTGTGTGTGTGTGTGTGTGTGTGTGTGTGTGTGTGTGTGTGTGTGTGTGTGTGTGTGTGTGTGTGTGTGTGTGTGTGTGTGTGTGTGTGTGTGTGTGTGTGTGTGTGTGTGTGTGTGTGTGTGTGTGTGTGTGTGTGTGTGTGTGTGTGTGTGTGTGTGTGTGTGTGTGTGTGTGTGTGTGTGTGTGTGTGTGTGTGTGTGTGTGTGTGTGTGTGTGTGTGTGTGTGTGTGTGTGTGTGTGTGTGTGTGTGTGTGTGTGTGTGTGTGTGTGTGTGTGTGTGTGTGTGTGTGTGTGTGTGTGTGTGTGTGTGTGTGTGTGTGTGTGTGTGTGTGTGTGTGTGTGTGTGTGTGTGTGTGTGTGTGTGTGTGTGTGTGTGTGTGTGTGTGTGTGTGTGTGTGTGTGTGTGTGTGTGTGTGTGTGTGTGTGTGTGTGTGTGTGTGTGTGTGTGTGTGTGTGTGTGTGTGTGTGTGTGTGTGTGTGTGTGTGTGTGTGTGTGTGTGTGTGTGTGTGTGTCATAAAGGCAGTGTCATTTCATCCACTGATTTTTGTAGCGACGTGTTACCGACGAAGTGGAAGTGTCTACCTCATTAATTAGATTCCGTCAATATCACTACTAAATCAGAAGAGTGAGTACATTATTCGAGAATATTTTAGGGAAAGACGACGTAAATATTAGAGCGAACGTGACGCAGAGGTTAGGGTATAAGACAAAAAGGAAATATTTCCGCTACACAGTAGTATTCATTCCAGTCCTTCGAAGTAAACAAGAGAACTATAAATAACCATTGAGGTTAGTAATCAAGTGAAAAGGGGTCAGAAATTTTAAGTATGAGCAGCACAATATACGGTACAGAATTTAGGGATAAAATAGATGGGGAAAAAACATAAAAAAAAATATAGCACTATAGCAAACGGAGACTAACCAACCTTCTTTCAAATGCGTGTTCGAGCGAGCACTACAGGAGGAAATGAAAAAAGTGTTCTTACATGGTACCTGTCACTCCGGAGATTCAGCTAGCAGCTAGAAGGAAAGATAGCTAGATGGTTAGACGGCAAAATTGACTACATTCATATGGTCATAATTGCTGGTGATATGAATGCAAATGTATAATACACATCACACCGGTATTTTAGAATTTCCACTAATCTCAGTCTCGCGGCTCGGTACTAATCGGAGGTCCTCCCCCTGGCATCAGAAACCGAACGAAAAAGTCCAAGTATGAGAGACTAAATCTAGTCTGAGCAATATTGTCATGGGTTTATACGGTATGAGCCTCATTGTCCTTTTGTGCCACTGGACTAAGCTACCTTCTATTTACCTTCTATTTACCTTCTATACGCAATGTGCCCTGCAATTGCTACGTACGTAACGCAGCCCACTTGTTTCTTTCAGCTATCCCGAAGCCGATAATCACCCGCACAGAAGTCACAGGCGCGAGTTCATTCGAGTTTGCCTGGCAGTTTCCTCAGCGTGACCAGCGCCTCTACAACGGCTTCCGGGTGCGGTACTGCACGATTAACTTCACCGGATGTGTCTTGGTCTACACCAAAGAAAAGAATATGACTGTAAGCAGTCTTAAACCAGCAAGCAATACCAGAATCGAAGTGCGCGCAGTGTTCACAGACTCGGCAGCGAAGGAAGTGCTAGGCCCTGAAGCTACATCAGTCGTTAAGACGTGGACTAACCGTGAGTATGTGAAGTGTTCATATTCAGCATGGCAGTGGTCAATAACCAATCGGCTGATTTTGTGACAGATGGAACATGGTAACAAAACCTTTCTACTGATAAGTTGCTCACATTACTCCAGTAATTAACAATATAGACGCACAGCTAATTGCCAAACAATAATATTGTTTAGCGAATTAATTATTAAAATACTATTGATTTCAATTTGTTTGCAATACACGTCACGATGTTTTACAAATATTTACTCCTCCTGTTCGGCCTCGTGCGCGTAAAATTCAGTCTGTCGAGCAAAAAGGTGAAGCTACTGGAGCAAAATATTCAGGAAATCATGTAACATGTTTCTGCTTTCCTAGGTGAAATTACTCTTACTATAATTCACAAGAATAAGATTTTGTTTGGGGACTAGTTGTGCCCCCGATATAAAGATACAAATATTATTAGGCTTCTAATAGCGTTTTTGAAGCCATTCTCATTCTTCCAAAGAGGGAAATAGGCATTTAAGTTATTTTATTCATTTGCTGTTCCTGGTATCATTGTAAAATTATCACAGCGCTAAATTAGCTTACACCGGTTAAATGATTTATACATCAACTTCCTATACAGTGCATATCTAGTTATGTTTAGTAGCCGAAAAACGATAGTGACATGATATATGCGTATGCGATCATATGAGGCACACGCTGGCTTCAATGTCGCTAGTAATGTCGAAATATTTGCACGGCAAGCTGAAACCAAATCTAAACGCCGAAAAACGCTTAAAACTGTTGGCCTATTTAACGCTCGTATGTCTCAAACTGGAATACGCATGTGCTGTTTGGGACCTTCACCAGTCAAACCTTTCCCTCACCCTCAGATTGATACAAAATCGTGTAGCAAGGTTTATTCATTCAGACTATTCATTTTATACAAGTGGTTATTAATCTGAAGACAAAATCTAATCTCCTTGGCCTTGAAGCACGTAGAAGATTAGCCCGGCTGTCTTTACCATAAGTTTTACTACTCGTCACTTGGAAAATGTGCCACGATACCTTGTCACCACGTATCCCATACACGTAATCACAATAAAGTAGTATACCCGACATACGTAAATACTACTGTGCATCTAGAGGCTTTCTTCGTGCATGACAGCAAAGGACTGGAATCGCCTTCTCGCCGACGCAGAGTAGTACGCTCATCCAGCCCGCACTCTACAAAGCATTCATTGAAAGGCTCGCCAAAGAATTGTAACACGCCACCCCTCATTCAATGCTGGAACAAGGGCATTTGCGCTAAGAATAAATAGATAAATAAATACAAACATCCGACTCGTATTTTTTGTTCTAGAGTTCTTATATCATGTGAATGTCGTCTATATTGATACAGTGAAAGAAACAAGGACATTTAGGTGAATCCGCCTCTAGAATCAGGTAATCAGGCTTAACTTATAGTTTTGGTTCTTGATGAAATTTAGCAAAACACAATCGTAGAGAAAGCGTTGAAACAGCCAAACATAAGTGGCATAAATCTTATTCACCATGCTTCTTTTGCATTTCTTGTTTTTTTTTATTTCCTCATTTCATTGCCGAGTCCCGAAGACGACCAGCTCTAGTTACCACAGTTAGCTTAGTCCATCGGCTATTTCATCCTAGAATAAAAATTGTCAGAGTGCTTCTTTGCTATCCATAGTTCAAGAGCCTACACAAGCGCTGATTAGATTTGCATGCAAGCATAGCCATTGGTCTAGAGCCATGCATTTCTTCCAAACAGTGCGCGATCTCACAGCAAGCTCCGCAGACTGCTCTATGTAAGGCCATTAACAAGATTTCCTGTAAAATTGCAAAATTTACCTGAGTCACTATACCTGCAAGTGTTGAGAATTTTCGGACGTGAAAGATCTTAGGCGACGACGAAGAAAATTTTATTAGAGGGCAAGCTATACTCTCCAATGCCAAACCTTAAGGTCCCCTAGCAACGAGAGTTTGACTCTCATGCGGCGCAGCGGAGTGTCTGTGACGTCATACCGCGTGACTCGCCGCACCTCTCCTCTAAAGGTTTTCTGTGGGGAGCCGCACCGCTTTATCCTCTCACCCGGTTGCGCAGCGAAGGTGTCCATGACGTGATACCAGGTGACTCGCGGCACCCCTACGTTGTAGAAGTCATGCTCTTAGCCGTCGGCGCTCGCTGGCTTCGTGGAAGCAAGTATCAAGAATAAGTTTAAACCGAGCGCCACAAATGCATCCAGCAATTCTTAACCGAGCATCTGATCTGCGTAACTAGATCAGCCTTCTTGAATCGCATCTCCTTTTTTTCTTGTTTTTGCAAAATAACATCGACACATTCTTTCTTACTGCAGTTCCCGTGGTACATATTGAGAAGGGAGTCAACATTGAAGATGATGTAAGCACATGCTTCCTCTATTGGAGTTGCACAAAGAGCAGCGTAGATTACCTTGAGGTAAGATAAAAAGAAGCCACTTATTATGTAGTCACGAGCAAGTGTTGCTTGTTTTTGTTGTGAAAGCAATACTACTCTAGGTTTCAAGCCTTCAGCGTAGCGCGGCGGTAGCCACGTACGTCTTACCCACATGAGGCTGTGACGTCACACCCCACGTGACACTAAGGTGACAGGTGCGCTACCAACTCAAACGGTCGGCGTAGCGCGGCGGTACCTACGTCTTACCCACGTGACGCTGTGACGTCACACCCAACGTGACACAAACGCGAGAGATGGGCTCCCAACTCAAGCGGTCGGCGTGGCAGGGTCGGAGCCACGGCACAGTTGGCAGCAGCTGACAAATTGGGTCTCCCGTTTTACATGGTACGATTATGTCAGAATCAGGCTGCTAGGATCCTGGCATTCACGTTACCCCTATAGGCCACTAAGCCACGTTTATACGGCTTGGTTAAGGCAGGGCTTTGTATGTGGGCTGAGGAAGAAGAAAAGAGAAGAACAGTTGGCCACCCACACCTAATGCTTTCACTCAATATTTGGTTCAGCAGCGTTGAACTCTTGTCATTTTTTTGTTTATCCAGTATTTTTGTTTATAGTAGCCACCGTGGCTACCTTCACAAAATTCATATGAGCTAGAGAATTTGGAAAATTCTTCAGGAAATTTTATATTTCAGTAGCGTGTGGACGCGAGTGAAAACAAAAAAAAACTCTTTTCAGCATCTGGTTCTTTGGAAGTAAGTTCCCTACCAAAAGAGGAGCTTTAACAATTTAAGCGTCAAATCAAAAAGCGTGAACGAATTGAAATTAGCGAGAACAGAAGAACGAGCGTTAGTTGTTGCTTCATAGTAGAAATGCCGCGCTTAAAAAATTAAAAAACACAACAAAAACAATGAAAATTTGGACCGTTCTGGGTCACTTATTTTTAGGGCGAGCACGAGAATGTGTGGTTGCTCTCTTCAAAGCGCCGCTTAGCCCGATTGGGCTACTCATTCGAGCGAAGTGTCAGGTCATGCTTTGTTTGCCCACCTTGTACTTGCGCTACTTTGCTTCGATATAGGGCCTCGTCTAATACAAAGACACTTTGAAAAATGCGACCTTTTGGTCTTGTGTTCGTAATAAGAGGGGGAAATCCTACACATAGACGCCAAGATGAAGTGAATTCTTTCAGTCAGTTTGATCCGTAGGCTATGGCGATTTTAAGGCGAGCGCCTTTAATGGCTATTACTGTCGGCGCTTTCTCGACGACACTAGCTGTCAATCAAATGACGTCATGATGACGTCATCAAAAAAAATAAAAATCCCGTTTGCACCGCGAATCGAGCCCCCCTCCGTTGGATCCCCAGCCGAGCTTTTTAACCGTATGCGCCACGCTCGGGATTGCGATACACATATCATAATTCTTCTTGTCTACCGTGAGGAGTTAAAAATAAATGAATAAGTAAATCCTTTTTCCACCGGGAATCGAACTACCGTCCCCTTGATTCCCAGTCGATTACTTCAACCAACTACGCCACACACCCGGATTTTTTTTTTCTTTATTGCCGGCGACATCAGTACAGAACAAGAAGACAGAAAAGACACATTTTTGTTTTATAGCTTAGAAGGCACACTGGTAATAAAATTTAAAAGAGTTGTTGCACGAAGACTCACGTATTATAATAAAAATGCTTGAGGGAAGTGAAGTGGTCAAACGTTGGTAACCAGCCTGGGGACGCACATTGTGATTTCCACTCATCATCGTAAAACGCTCATCACAATTCTCCTTGTCTACCGTGAGGATGATAGTAGCGATGACATTTACGATGCAATTAGTGATAATGAAAAGGATGACATTACAATAATAATGGCTGTGCATTTAGTTCATAAATGAGAATGAGAGCAACTGTAATGCACGTGTGCCCCATCAACGCTTAGGCTTTCGCATTTGTGCAGTGTAGATTCCACAGTGCTCTCAGAATATTTAACCTACCGGAATTAGATGCAAGTGCAGAACCTAGATAAACGAAATATTTTCGCATTACCATAATGAAATTAAAAGAGTAATCAAATAGAAATTTTAGGGTTACTCTCAAGTTCTATACTTTACCGTAGTTCTTCTTTGTTATAAGTGACCCATGTTCGTTGCAAGGCGATTAGCTAAAAAGGCACGCTCGGTCCTCTATTTATTGATGGTGTTTTTTTTTTTTGTATTACCTGTAGAAGTTATCTCTATGGATGCACTATTATTCAAGGTATAAATGCCGTACTCCACTCTCAGTTCTAACATTCGACTACGAATAGCCGGGTGAAAATTTTGGAGCTGCCGAAGAAATTTATTTGCTGGCGTCCCTTTTCAGACAATGGCCAGGACTGTAAAACCTCCGGTTTGGAATACATTATTATAAAATAAAACGCAGGATATTTGTCGCGTGCGAACTGAAATCTTTTAATATCGCCTTTCGAAAATCAGTGACTTAATTACCTCGCCCAAATTGATATCAATAATCAGGGACGAAGTAGTTGCGGGCTTTAGACATCTTTTGACCACTTGGTGCTCTTACGTGTACTAATGCTGTACAATATACATTCACGATTAAGAATAACACAAAGGAAACATGAAGACGGACAAAACCGTCGAGGAGATGCAGCGCTATCATCAGGGTAGCGATTATACAAATGCCTTACGCTTCACCAATATAAAATGTTGTCGCCGCAACCGCGCACCACAACCACGACTCATATTCATCACTCGAGAGGCTTGATGAGTGAGCCACACACCGGATGGATAAAATGTGGCCTGCAAACCATACGATATAAAGGCGAGTCCATGTTAAGGGGTTGCTTGATTCTACCATGTACATAAAAATAGAAAACGCCTTGTGATATATTGAAGCTTCAAACTACATTCTCACCAATCAGGCAAATTATGTCAGTCACGCGGCCATCTTTCTTTGGTGGACACACCATTTCAAACACAGGCTGCGGCGCCCAGAACAGCAAAAGCATGCATAATGAGTAGTGCATGGAAAATACATGTTTTCTGGAAATCTCTGCTTGGTACAACATCCTCGAAGAAAATGTTGTTAGACAACACAGAGAAACCTATGCTTGTGAATGCTCCACAATGGAAATTTTGTCTACAAAATACGCATATTTTTAGACAAATCATATAAAATTACATTTAACAAGTACGGATGAGTGGCCGTTTATTGTTTATGCATCTGGCGCTTTACAACAGCGATAGATCTGTGTGTTTGTCTTTCACCTTCGCTGGTGGATCACATTCTTTTCGAGACCCACTGACGTCCTTGAAATCAAACTTGAAATAAAATAAAATTATAATTGCCTGAAGAAGAAACGTTCGCTGAGTGACTTATTCCTTTCCTATAATAGTGATAGATAAACGAGAAAAATTACCAATGAAATGCTGGTTAAAGGGCATCCTTTGTAACGCTTCTTCATACAGTATCTTTTCAATGTGCAGTATAGGTTCAAGTACAATGAGCCGTGGAGGACCTGCAACAAATCTTCAAGTTGTGATGTGACCATAAAATACGGGCGTAATGTTACTCGAACAAGCGGTTACTTACGAGTGACCCACAAAGACAAGTCGCTTCATATAGCGTCTCTGCGCGGCTGCAATAGGTACGGCTGCGGACAAGGACGAAGTATCATCGTCGACCGACCTGTCACAGGTAGTCATCGCTAGATTTCTTTAGTGCTCGGCTTAGTTTTGTTTTCTCTTTGTCTCTTAAATTTGAGCAATGTCCCTTAACTGTGTCTGACTAATGCAAAGGTACTGCCTGAAAAAAAAATGAAGATATATAATTCGCAATATACGAGGGGCTGCATTGGGTAGGTGGAGAGAAAAGTTGCTACCGTATCATTGTTGTTTTCTTTGGCAATCAAACATGGCTGAATGAAAGCAGTTTTAAAAAAAAATCGATTGAAGGAAGAAGGAATGTCGTCGAAAAGAAAACAATACAAAACCTATTATCCAGTGGGGCACTTTCTAATAGTTCTTAGTGATGAATAAACTACACATATGCGCAATTCTCATTAAAAGCAACTTTCCAAACGATTTAAAGATATGGTCTCTGTAATTTTCTCCCACAATTTGCTTCGTCCCTTAAGTATGCATTCTAAGGGATGTTTTGATAGCATTCTATATACTTATCGCCTGTTAGTAGATTTGCGGTATAGACGCAAAATACTATGAAATGCCAAAGGCGCTATTTTTTGCTGGGTGGAAGTAGCAGCTGTAAAAAGTACGACACTTAACAAAAAAAAAAAGAAGCGCACTACGTCACATTACTCGTAAAAACGTCTATACAAGAACGTATAAAGTCAGCGAACGAATGCTACCACGCGAGGCACCCTTGTCCACACAATCTCAGGCGCTTGACTGGCACTTCTGGGCGGAACCAGCAATTCCTTCCAGCACTTATGCGAACCAAATTTTGAGCATTCTGAACACTTATTTTGTTTTACTAGTAGTAAGCTATTATTATATTTTAATTACCATTAAGTTATTAATATTACTAGGTGTAACGTTTAGTGTTTAAGTAGCTATTTACCAAGCCTTAGTCCTTTTCCCACGCTCACCACCAACAACCGCGCTGTAAAGAAGCAAAATTCATTTCCAACGACAGAACTTACGCGTTAACGCCGCAAAATGTTTTTCGTGAAAGCCAACTATTAAGTATTTACATGCAGGACGGTCCTATGAAAGGATATCTTCTTTCCTAAGATAAGCTCACTGTGTAGGCATTGTTCGTTGGACGGAAAACTATGCAAATATTTCAGAAGACGATTAAAGAGTTTTCATATCTTGATGCATGCGCATACGGATAACAATGTTCCCAGTGTTGTTCCCAATGTAACAGTATTAAAACTGTGGTTATGAGTGGTTATGAGCGCCACAGCATTGTAGTGGCATCTGGAATGTAGAATTAAGTTTATGTGTTTGCCTATACTAAAGCTGCTCCGAGCACCAAAGCCTGCATAACAAGGGATAAATTAACCGGATACTAAAGCTCAGTGGCTAGATTTGTGCTGTCTCTAGAGCTGCTGGGTCAACAAATGTCACTTGGCGTAGCTACAAAAAAGAATTAAACGCTTAATGGGGATCTAGGGAGACGTCGCTTTTGGCACTCTCTGCGAAGAATGTTGGGGTTGGAAAATGATCTCAGCCAGATGATATTGTTCTGGCCTCTGGTAAGCAATGTTTACTCCTGCAGTATCATTTTCGCTAGAAACTGAAGCTCAAGAAGCTCTGGTGCCATTTCGCTAGAATCTGAAGCTCAAGAAGCTCTGGTGCCATATAGATTGCACTGTGGGTTGTGGCCGAGATGCCTGCAGCGTCATCCTATTGCTTGGTTAAGAGTCCATTGAGTGTGTTAGCAATGCCACGCCGTATATGGACTTGCAGTAGTTTCATTTTCAGTGCCGAAAGTTATATAGATCCACCGTCACACTCGCCACGTAAAACAGAAGAGTATCATGTAATCCCCGGCTGAAAACATGTATGGGAACGAATCTAGTAATTTTCAATGTGAATAGTGCGAGGGTTCCCGTGCTGCTCTCGTCACATGTCACTGGCTGACGTTGATGAGTAGGGCTGCACAATTATTCTCACAGTTTTGGGCACGTTATCGAATACCATCTATTTCGACTACTCTAAGAAACCAAATACACTATTTTGGAAATAGGTGAACTCATTCGAGGCGTGTTACTTACCTAGCAATATCTATCGACAAATCAAAAAAAAAGTTTACAATAAAGCTCGCCGTGGTATTTTTTTTTTGTCACCTGATTAAAGCAATCTGCCCACAGTGGCGCTGGCACCATCCATAAGCCCTCAGTATGCGCTGGATGAAGGGTTCAGTAGCGCTACCTTGTCCACTCGCGTGGAAGCTTTGCAATGCGCATAACTGGCCTCTCTAGGACTGGACGAAGAAGGAAGGCTTAGAGACGCCTAGTAACCTTGCCTTGATTCCTGTCCTCAGAGGCAACGACTCATACGTGCTATGGTCTGTTAGGCGTCCTCACGTGAACTTTTAGGCAATTCACCTTTGCCATCGGTAAGAAAACGCGAATTTTCACTTTATTTAACGTAACGCTAATAGCCTTAACAAACCAAATTTGCGCTCTACCCTCTCCTGAAAGATTTGCGCTGCTTCATTTAAGCGAAATAGATTTTACTCCAAAAGTTAGCCATATACACCTGCGGTAGTATTGGTTCTTCACAAATCGCTCCCAATGTTCTACGACTATTAGGACAAGAGTTAAATATTTGTGGCAGCCTTCCCACATTCAAATCTATGCGAACGCTATTGGATTAACATTGTATATAACGGGAAAGCTACAATTTCTGTCTCCAATTAAGCAGCAGATCTACACTTTTCTTATCAGTTTTGGTTTAAAAAAAGGACACTTTATATTCTCGTAACCTTAAAGGAGCATCAAGCAAAGGTCACGAGGCTTTTTGGCGCATTTTATTTGCCGCTGCCCCTTTTAGAAAAAGTTGTAGTATTGCATATTTGTACCACTGAATTATGAACTTTTAGTTACTGCTCTAAAAGTACTGAGACATGACAGCAGTAGATTTTTAAGGTCATAAAAATTCGGTTATAGAAGTAATAATACTGAGAGGTTAATAAAAAGAAAGATACTGAAAATCATTTTGGGGAATTAAATGCCACAGCAGCGGCTTTCATTTCAGCAACAAGCACCGGTGGCATCTGTTTTTATAATGCTCATACGCCAAAACAAATGCCGAAGTGCGGTATTATCAGCCGCCTAGCGCTATATTCTAAGTCAGGACATGCCCTGTACGCTATGTGCTCGCACTAGTTATGATATTTTGATAAATTCCGGATTTCAGGTCCTTCCACGATAACAGATGCCACAGTCACGCCGAAAGGACGCACTGCACTTCTTCAATGGGACCACTCTGGCAAGCGTGGATATTTCGGCGTCGAGGTTACGTGGACTTGCAAAGGCAACAGGACATTTCAGTACAACCGGGAAAGACTGGCCGGCCCCTACAAATTCGGCGGGCCCATGAAAATGCAGATCGATGGTGAGACTTCCCAGTGTTTGCTTCTGCTTTGTTCCTGTGACGTAAATGTGCGATGCAGACCTCCCAAGAACACCTGTATATTAAGACATTTGGAAGACAGCGATCCATTTCGAGCGAACGAAAAGACGATTTCATATGACCAAGTGCTTTTCTAAGCTTAAAAGCGGTTTTATTCACGTCATTAAAAAACAAGCCTTGATGTCTCTGACGCATATTGCAAACGTCTGTTTCATGTTAGAAGAAAAACGCAGCCCTCAGTGTTTCATAGTGAAGAATAAAGATTATTTTAATTGGCAGCATGCTATAGTAACCTAGTTGGCAAAAGTTGTTTTATGCGTGCACGGTAGAAAGCGGCATATGGCAGTAAACCAAAATTATCAGAGCGCGGTAAATATACAAACCATGAGCTTAAATAGATACTAGTTATCAAACAACAGCTATAAAGTAGTCGAAAGAACTCTAAATGGTTTTTAACGGCGTCATTAATTTTGATCCCTTAGTTCAATCTTTAAGACAACTACTACCGTGCTTGTTTTTAATGTAGGAATGCGTTCCTTGCCACTTCTTCGCACTTTCGACGATCGGGCAAATATCTTGAGCATGTCGTTTGGAAACGTTGCCAAGACATTGCCGCCAGCATTCCTAATATACTTATTCGATGGCGGCGTTACAGATGACTCAATCTCACAACCTGGTACAAGGAGAGAGAAAAGAGCCGTAGTGGAGAGCTGCGGTGTCATTTCCACACACCTTGGGAGCTTTAATGTGCGACGTCAGTGTGGGTTAAAGATCCCCAAATGGCCGGAATTAAAACGTAGCAATCCAATACGGCTCCTCTTTCTATCCTTCCACTTCCACTTTCACTCGCACCTCTCTCTACGCCGCGGCTCAGGTGTCCACAGAACAATTGTGACATATACTTGGCCTTTCTTTAACGGGAACCAATTACTATTATTTTTATTTTTCGTGCACGATCACTGTCAGTCAAGGGTGAAAGTCTATTTTAAGTACACCTTTAGTATGAATATATCCCTTAAGATTCAGTGGCCATAAAAAGAAGGCGCCTGAATACATCTTGGTGACGCAGTGATTCGTAGGTTTTGGTTTATTTGGTTTATGGGGCTTAATGCTTGGGAACGACTCAAGCTATCTGAGACGCTGTAGTGGAGGGCTTGGTAAATTTCGACTGCTGGAGTTCATTATCGTGCACTGACAAGGCAACGCACACGGCTGCATAAACTTTTGCTCTCTATTGAAAAAAATCAGCCGCTGTGGCCTTTATTCGATTCAGCATAAAAGGGAACCGACGTCGAGCGCCATAACCGCCGCACCACAGGTGCGGGGTCAAAGTGACGCTCTGAAGAATGGCGTTCATTGCTGCCCAAATATTCCATGTTCGATTCACTGACGCTAAAGGTTGGATCTGACTGCCGCCACATTTAATGAAAGAGTCATGTAAACAGGTAATCTGAACTTACGTATGGACGTGTACAGATCTGTTTCTCAAGAAAACATTCTCAACGTAGTACTCTTGTGGCAGTGCATAGCCCAGACAGGTGCAGGTGTCATGATGCTAACATCAAGCTCATGCCGCTACCGTGCACTTGTGGAAAGCGTTTAGCATGCAGTCAGGGCCGGCCTGTTCCTGGTATGCTATTCCAGCAGGCAAAATGGTACCCGCGAATGTCATACAGATTTGGCTCCATATAGGAGAAAGAAGCGTTTTATGTCAAGCAGGCTTCCCCTCCTAGGAGCAAGAAATGCATTCAAGGTTTCAGAAACAGTCGCAAAGATATATTTTGTTGTCTTGGTTTCTGGAGTCGCATGCATTATTAAGTAAAGTGGCACATATTTAGTGAATAGAGAACTGGTCACGCGCGTTTGTCTTCAAGCCCTCACTGAATCCTTGCTTGTAGAATTTTCATCAAACTTTTTTCTGTAGCCTGGAATGGGCTCTCATGATTCAACTCGCTGTATGCGTCTGGTCACCGTTGCAGATCTGCCAGTTGATGCCCGGGAATGCAAGTTCTACCTGTCACCTTTCCTGTTCAGCGAGAAATCGAGACATTTCGGCTTACCTGTGCAAGCAACTGTACAGTAGCTAAATAAAAGAGTAAACCAACTATGGCCTTGGGCCGTTCCTACTTGCTTCTGCTTGCTATATGATTGGTTTTGTAGTTACAGTAATGGTGTTCGATAATTATGCGCACCGCTTGGAGTCATGACAATTTCATGTTTGAGTCTTGAAGTACAAAGTATACTTTGACGCTCTTTCTACGTATACATAAAAGAGACCCTTTGAAGTGATCGCCAATGCAATCAATGGAACGGAAACTGAATACTAATTTGTCCAAAGCAAACCCTTGAGCAGAAAATGCTTACTATTCCTTTGTTACCACGGCACCCATTTTGTGAGAAAGGAAGCACGTTAGTTTATTGATTCATACAGCTGGTTAAAGCATGTTTTAGAGTAACAACGTTCACCCATGCTTTATCATTTAAGCTGTATCTTTGCTTTATCAAGAAATTCTTACTATTAACCAATTTATAAGTTTAGCATTTCGTTAACGTTTTGAAAAGAAAGAAATACAATGAGCGTGCGAGAAATAAGCTTCCGATGACAGCCCTGCGTGCACCGTAGATGTTTAAGCGGAAACATATCAGTACTCTTGCATGTGACTGACTGAAATTTGGCCACGTACATAAGACGTAAATGCACGAATAATGAGGGCAGGCAGATTCGCGTTCTTTGATTGAAGTAGGTGCCTTTAACCGAGAATAAAGCTCGCCTCCCAAGCCTTTATCGCGTCCCTATCAACCTCATCAAAGTTGCTTTTCGGTGATAGGTTATTAAGACATCCAGAAACATATATTAGCTATTTAGCTGTAGATGAATGCTCTGAGCTGGGTTTAATCTCAGCTGCACCGCTGCATTCGAGTACTGTCCATACTAAAATCTCTTCCATTTGAAGAACTACTGTGCGACGCCTTGTGAAATCACAGTATTTGATGTTCGGTACACTGCAACTCACATGGACTCAATTGAAGATTCGCTTGGGTAAAGATAATAATCTACATGGCTTTTTTAGATAAAGGGCTTCGTTAAAAGGATATTTGTTTTCAGCACAGTAATATGTTTGAGCCCAGTTATAGATCCGTTTGAAACGATATTGAAAAAAAAAATACAAAACTAGAGGCTCTCTCAGATGTCTGCCAAGAGGAGAATGGCGAAAGCCTACCCTTCTTCTCTTATAATTTGCCTAACATCGTTTGCCCATTATCATCATTCGTTGCAGTGCCACATATAGTTATGATTGCTTTACAGGAAAGGCAAGGTGCAGTATCGGTCACGCTATATACGTCAAGTGTGAGTTTAGACGGTGGACCATCGGTCTTGTCAGGTGGCGTTCCTTGGCGGGCATTCAATGTGGGATTGTAGATGGTAGGAACGCTAGACAAGAGCACATCTCGCGGAATCTCACGGAATATGACAGATCTCGCGTACAGATTTCACGCACAAATCTCGCGCACAACGCTTGCGCACGGGATGTCGTTTCATGAGCCTTAATATAGGCAATACCATAGCCTTCTAAACTGAAATTCAGCATATTTCTTCAGAAACACAGCAAATTCACGTTTTCCTTAAAACAAATCTATACCTGTTTTGTTTTCCACAAGCTTACCAATCGACGTTTTTATGGACAGTTATTGGTATGGCTTGCAATGCAGGCTCTAACAACGTGTCTAAGTCTGCCGCTTCTTCACACCCACAGTGTCCAATATGGTAAAAAATTAATGTTCGATAACTGCCATTTAATGAAACGACCATTTCTGAAAGGAGTTGTGGTTGTCATTTAAGACATTTTAAATAAGCTTGCCTGCTTTTGGAGTAGAACGGTTCTTACACAGTTACAAAAAATAATTTAATGTACAATGCATATTTGCACCTTATCACCGCATCCACATTGTCTTGTAGGCGCGCTCTATGGTCGCCTAAAGCGAACCGCGAAACTCGCGTTCAGCACGGGTGATAAGGGGAGAGACGTGAGCACTCATTAGAGGTTGTGTACCGACCAGTTAAGGCTGCGTGGCGTAGCTCTTCGAGTAGATAAGGTTTCAAGGCAGGCTTCTCAAGATATTAGCGAGCGGCAGCGCTGGAGAGCAGGGTTGGTGGCTCAGGCCAAAAGAGGGGTTGCAGGCCGACGAGGAGACTAGAAGACGCACTCTCGAGGCAAACGGGGGCAATGATGCACGGTGTGCCGGCCGCTATCCAACGTCGCCACCATTAATCAGCGAGGATGAATAGCCTTGCTCTTCCAGAAGAAGGCGCTGCGGGCGGAGGAAATGGAAGGGTGAGCGCGCACAAAATTGAATCTTGTTTCCGGCTTCTTCTTGTGGTCTGAACCGGCACTTGCCTGCAAATTGCTGCTGCTCTTAGTAATGCCATGCTGTAATAAGCTGGTTGCAGAAACGTAGAAATCAGCGACCTAGTTGGGCAAAATGTCCTTCATTATAGTTGTCTGGCCGGTTCTGAGGGCTGAAGTTAGCCAGAAGAATGGACTTCTTTACTAATAATAACGGTACACTTCTTTCTGACGCACTTGTGCAGTGTGTTGCTACAGAGATAAAGGGATTACGTGCGACTGATCGTGACACTGTATGGCGAATGAAACCTCCGCCTTCGTGTAATTGCCAAGGAGAGAGAGGAGATGCTTTATGTCAAGCTGCTGTTCGCTAGCACACGCAGAAACTAGCTCGTTCACTCTAGGTTTGAGCAAAAGATCTGTTTTCAAAGTGTCATTGCATTGGGTGCGGCCGCATACGCAAAACAAAAATTATGCAGGCACAAAAGAGTCGTGGTCGTGCTGCCTCTCATTGACTGCGCCTTGGCTTCAAGCCGCAGCGATGTCGGACATCATAGTGCTTTCACGACAGCGACCTTGATGACGCTAAAAGTGTACGGCTCTTTAAATAATGTTTTAAATCATCATCATCATCAGCCTGACTGTACCCACTGCAGGGCGAAGGCCTCTCCCATATATCTCCACTTAACCCGGTTCTGTGCTAGCTGCATCGACTTGACCCCTGCGAACTTCTTAATCTCATCCGCCCACCTAACTTTCTGCTGCCCCTGCTACGCTTTCCTTCCCTTGGAATCCAGTTTGTTACTCTCAGCGACCATCGGTTATCCTCTCTTTGCACTACATGTCCTGCACATGTCCATTTCTTCTTCTTAATTTCTACTAGAATGTCGGTAACCTGAGTTATTTCTCTGACCCACTCTGCACGCTTCCTATCTCTTAATGTTACCCCTACCATTTTTCGTTCCATAGCCCTCTGGGTTGTCCTCAACTTAAGTAGAACTCTCTTGGTTAGCCTCCACGTTTCAGCACCGTAGGTAGGTACAGGTACGATGCAATTGTTGTATACTTTCCTCTTTAGCGATACCGGTAAGCTTTTACCGGTAAGGTTTTAAATAGAGGTCTCTAACCATATGCCCAGAGTTTCCTGCATGTTAACCTGCACCACGTTTTATAATAGTGTCTCTGCTCCAAATGCAGCAAATCGGACTTGAGAAACTTAAACATATATATTTTATACCATGCTCTGCCTTAGGACGTCGCAGTTTATTTATTATCTTTAGCTTCATTAGTTTATTTTGCTGTTATTCATGTCTTCGTTAGGGCTGGCATTAAAGCAGCAAACCATTACGGCTTTTGTTGAAGCAAGTCACCATTAATATAGCAAACTCGCGCAATGCAAGTTGCTAAACATATACCACGATTCACTCAGGCGGCTTTTTTTTTTATTAGTTTCCTCGTCTGGTTTGCTGTCTTAGGTCTGAGCATTACGTGTTAAATGTGCCCAATTCAATGATTTGAGCCCAAGGCCACGTATAATTAACATTAGAATTGGAATATGCTCGACTGAATGCTGTATCTGTTATCGCAATATCATGTGTAGATAAAGTCCTGAAAACTGTTTATAGATAATATACCGAGTGTTTTAACAAGGTTTCATGTCAGTATTGTGGTTCGGGATCGAAGCTGCTATTGGAGCTGAGCATTGCGTGCGCTGCCCGAAGCGTCGAGAAGACGAAGTTCACTCTGACTAATTACAGCTACATCGACTGAAGTATGACATGACTCGTGAGCATAAATCTTGCCGCTGTGCCAGCTATGCATTGATTGCAGTGGTTAACATACTTTCACCGTCACTCTTTCTCATTGAATTTGGCCTTAGTACCCGGAATAAAAAATATTGCAAGGACTAGTGAAAGCTTAAGTGGCAAATAAAGAACATTTTTACGACCATTTTAAAGCAGGAGATGATCCTCGATTAAAGTTTTCTTTGACATGAAACCTTCAAAGGAAATCTTTTGTTTTTTACTGATCTACACTCTATTCGAGATTCGTAACCAATTAGTCAAACAAACGCCAAATAAATGTTACAAAAGTATTTCAGCCAAACATTTTCGGAAAACCACGCTGCTGTAGTGAACAGAACAGGTAAGTAATATGTGTAGCTGCATTCCTTTCAGCTTGGAATTGTTCTCTAGCTTTGCGTACACACCATGCTCATCTCTTCCTTAGAGTCCATAGATCAATAAAAAGAAACAAACAAAATATTTAATAGTGGAAACCTTGCAACTTGTCAGTACCTCGATAGTTGTCAGTATTAACTGCTATTGATGGACGAATATGTGCCCCAACAATAGCAAAAGGGTGGCGCACTATGACAAACAAAGCACCTTTACCCGCTATTGTCGCCTAAATAACGTACGCAGACAGAAGCAATACAGCTCTCGTCGAAAAAAGACAAAGCTTGTCCCTCTCACATTTAGGAGTGTGGGAGAAAAGAATCCATTAAGAGGAATGGGGTCGCTGCGCACGTCCGAACGCTAGCTTTCTCCTCGGTAATCGCCTTGGCCTGCCCAGTCCACACTAGCAGAAATACATGGAGGCAAAAACAGGTATTTCAGTCCGCCTGGCACCTGCAGTTCTGTAATGATTTAGAGTCCTTTTAGTCTGTCTATCTTCAAAGAAGAACGACGACAACCTCACGTCATCCGCCAGTCTTTCCGACCCCCCCGGACGTATATGTCTCAGTAAGATCTCGGATTCTAACAAGCGCTCACGAAGGCTTTGTGGTATTTTCTGCGAAGACATACGATGGGTCGTTAAAAGGAAAGCAATCGCTGGACTCTCGTTTTTGAAACTTCAATGGCCGAAAACAACTTTGGCACAGGTAGCTGGCAAACGCAATAAGTCCTTATAGGCGTAATGTGTGCCTGAGTTTTATACTATTTTTCTCTCGTACTTTTCTTTCTCTTTATGCGTTTTATGATTGGATTAAACATGCGGTTACATGAGCGTGAAACATGACAAGAGCATCGGGCTGGTTAACAGCTGCAGATCCAATCCATAACGCCCTGTTTTAGGCACTCAGACTTTACCATCATCACATGGCTTCGCTGCTTAGTGGGCAAATCAAACACCCTTTGGTAGAGACCAGTTATCTTTTTAGAACCTACAGGGAACAAAACTTCACAGCTAGCCGTTTTGTAAGTTCAATTATATTTTAAAGACATAAATATATGTGGTGTATTTTTGCGATAGATGATTGAGAGAAATAAAGGGTTCAACTACTGTTCTATTAATTCTGATGCTGAATGAACACTGCCATCGCCACAGCTGAAATTATAAACAAACTTTTGAGCCATATATTTAACACAAAGAATTAGTATTTAGATATATCTTTGTATATCTCTCGATTCAGGATTATCTTGGACAATGCTTCCAACCTTAGCTACAGCGTCCTTGGTATAAACATAACAGAGTAAAAACCATACAGTTCTTGCTATAGAATAACTACCACGAAAGTGGTGCTTTTGGACCCGCCGAACTGTGATGAATGGCAACTCAGAGATAAAACTCAGAACCTTTAGTACAGTTCATCGCAACATTAACAAACAGCATCAGTAGCGGAATTTATTTTACGTTTTCTTACAAGTTAATTGCAACCAAGCCTGGAAATCTGTTTGAAGCTATCAATAAATGCACAGTGAAAGCACGAGACGGCCTGAGGTAAAGCGAAGCAGCTTTATAGACGTGAAACAATTTGAAAAGCTACAGGGTCAAGTGTTTAGAAGCTAACGAGCTGAATTTCTCCTGCTTGTTACAAAGCACAGTTTGGACAGCAACCAGCGAACGTTCTATAAATACTAAAATTTCTGCTAGTCTTCATTTGAAGGAAACAGTCTCGATGGCGTTGTTTTTCTGATGATTTTAATGCTACCCAAAACCGCAGTTTTTTATTCATCACGGTCTATGAATACGGTCAAATCAAACCAAGCATTCGTTCTTCTAGAATCAGTAATCATTTCAGCATCCATTTTTCTGTGGCACCGATGTACTGCAATTTCCAATTTTGCAGTGCCACTTCTTTCCATGCCTCTAAATTGAGCATGTACCTTGTACTTTACTGAAGCTTGTTCGGATTTGGTGGCATCTAGTTATATTTTATCTGATGCGACCATTTAGTGACATGAGTAGGCACAATTTTTAATTCTTTGTACAGCATTATGCAATTTATTGCTACGTTTGATACTATGGTTTCCAAACGCAACAATCACCAGCAGCTTCCAAACATATGAAGTACTGAATTATTGCGACCTTGACAAAATAGCATAACATCCAGAATAAAGGCTGTGACCGCATTTTAATCCTTCTCCATAATAATCATCTAGCTGCAGGAACATAAGGATGTTGACAGAGATTCAACTGAAATTGGAACGTAACTCGAGATGTCTCCACTACCACTTCTCTATGTCAAAAACAAATTTGCTTCTTAAAAGACAAAAATAAAAAAAGTATATGCTAGAAAAATGTTCGTTGTTTATATAGGTGCGAGCAAAAGGTAGTTTCTAGTCTTAGTTCAACCCTAATATTCTAGAAATTGACATCTTTATGCCAAGCGCCCTAGAAGCGCCAAAACAATCGACGTGAGGCTGACCTCACCTTCAGCACTCATTGTTTGTGTGCTCGGCTTTGCCGATACTTGATACACCGGAGCGCAATGTCCTCACTACGAAATTTCATTTAGCAATGAACCGTGCACTGCGCACATAATTTTTACACTGCGCGCACGAAAGTAAGTTGTGGCTTTGCCTGACAAACGAACTCCGGCGAAAGTGGGATGGCGGGGCGGAACAATAGAGTTGGCCACCGCTCTCAATCTACGGAGATAGCCAGTTTGGCAGGCGTAAAACTAGTTCTAGGGTCATGTTCGCCTTTTATATTGTCCCCTGTAATGTCATTTTTAGGAACCACTTTTCCTTCGCTCTTAATCCCTACCCGATGTGCCATTTCTCAGAAGTGATCTGGGGAGTATACGCGGGCCTCTCTACGCAGGCATGGGGCCGTTATAGCAGCCTTACTGCGTCTCCCCCTAGTGATTTTCATTGCACTTGTGGAACCACGCAGTAATTAGCGATTTATAATGTCTCAGGTAGCTTGTATTAAAAAAGTGCATTCCAGGTATGAAGCTGGCGGCAGGCATATAATTTCGTTTAAAGCAACCTAAAAACATAGTTCAGCTCTGTACGTTCACAAGCAAGCAAGTATTCACTGTTTCTTAGCCATTGCTGCGGACAATGTGGCACAATCGCACACACATGTCCGCGCAAATGTAAGCATGAGAGTCTCCGCTCCTCTGAAAACCGGCGCGGAGTATGAAAGACTATACAAAACAAGGTGAGGATCCGTTCCCTTGATATTTTTAAACATAGGTGCAATGATGGAGACGCTTGTATGGACGCCCGTGCGTTCCAAGTAAGGTGGCTCATGGACTCATAAGCGCCTTAGGTGCTTAAGTACCAGCCAATTTTATTACGTTGAAAGTTCTGACGCCTACGTATGCTTTTCGTGGAAGTTGTAAGGTAGCTTCTTCCGCGATTCGACCTGTTGAACTGTGCGCTCTATCTTGCTGTACGCAGTGATAGCGCAGCGCTAATTAAGCTGATCATACTCCACCAGCCGTTGAAAATTGCTTGTACTTCTCGTGCGCATTGGATGTTAAAAGTGCAACTTGCGCCGAGTATTCAGTTCTATTCTGCTTTTTTTTTTGCAACTTTGGCTGGCAAAGTTTCTGGATAAAAACTGCTGGAGCAGCTTGACTATGTCCAAGAAACCGTTAAAAGACACGGCGTATACCGCACAAAGTGACAACAAAATGCAATTATGAATATATACAAATATATTGAAAGTCCTAATATGCACTGAAGAAGAGAGATAAGGAATTAACATCAGCATAAAATCATTTTTCGTACAAATGTTACTCTGCTGAAAATCGTAAATAAATAAAATTAAAGACTGCTACAGTAAAGCAAATCAACAAGAATAAAGAACCGGACACCCAGTTGCACAATGATGACACAGTGCAGTCACAAATAAGGCATTGGTACACAAAACAAAGAAGCACACATTCACTTATAATTAAAAAAAATAGCTCACGTTTTCCTTTCTGGTATAGCCAGTACTTAATAAATGTATTAGGAGTACAGAGAACGTTGTGAAGTAAAGCCTGTAATTTGTAGTTGTTTTGTAAAATAGTATTGCCGGTACATGCTGATTTCTTTTGTTCACCGAAGTGTGGCGCAATTCTAAGGATACTAAAGGTGCTAGTTAATTGCTGTTATTAGTTGGAGCAGAATAGATTGTTTGCAAAGGACGGAATTCATATATATTGTCGAACCGGATAATTTTATGTGTTAGAAAAATATCTGTTGTAGGACATAACCTTACAAGATTACCTGTTAGGCAAATGATTCTGTTTCGTAGTAATTTTAATTTATCCATATTGGTCTTTGTTGTCGTGACCCATGCCAAATCCGCCTTTTTCAAGATACTCCTTTGCGCATGCGCGCTTTCCCAGTGAAAAGCCCAGTTCTTGGCCTCCATAATCGGCGCAGCCGCAGGCGATCCCGGAGGCCATGCGCAGTTCATATTCGCGAAAGGCTTGCGACAGATGGCGGTTGCTGTCAAGTAAATATACAGCACTTCGCACCCGGATGAGTCTCCCAAGGCCGCTTGCAACAAATAGATGACGAATTTTCAACCACTACCCAAAGGGCGTCATACCTTCTGAAAAAGGCTGATTGCAATATTTTAAACGGTAAAGGAAGAGTGCGAATAAATCTAATCTGTACATTTTAAAGGCAGACTGCCGCTGCTGCGACACTGTAGCAGTGCACCTACAACTAAAGAATGTTTTTTTTTTTTTTTTTTGTAAAATAAGGGATGTCTTTACCACCTCAACTCAGGTGAAAAATATAATCCCATTCTGCCATTCCCTTAAACAAAGTCAATCCCCTGAGCTAAAAAACAGAACATAGAACTGTGGAGCATGCGTTTATGCTTGACACGAAACATTATTGCTTTAATTTTAGCTGCTTATAATTTAATTCGATTTAAACGGCATCTGAGTGATGATCTACCTATAGTTGTATTGAACTTCATCATTACATGGTTTAGGTCAATACCAAAGGCTAGCAGTTCGTTTGCATCAGCACATGTTTGCTATATGACATATAATGTTTATATGTAACACAACGGAGTGTGATACGTTAATAGTACCGTTAATAAGGCATTAAACAACAAGGGCCTCAGCACACTACCTTGCGGTACACAAAAGCGGAAAGTTAGATACTACGAAATTCCATTATGGACGGTTGCAGATAAGTTAGATCACTCTCGTGGAAGTCAGGTTATTAAAAACATCTTTCAACGCGATCACAAGTCACCTGTTCTTCTCAGAAGCTCAGATCGATATTACGGCTGCCAAGGTCTTCGAATTTGATTGCACTCCTGTTGTCTTTTGTCCTGTTATTATTAACTGGAAAAAAGTTCTTCTTTAGAGCACCTTCGAATTACTATTTTCTTAAATACGATCTTTTCCAAACTTCCAAGGTATCTTCCAGAATAAAGGAGCCGGAAAAAAAGAAAGAACACTGCTGGCACCTGTACGTTCTGGAGAATGTTTCGCATAACTGTGTTGAAGTTACTCGGCATTCGGATGATGTCATCACTTAACTCATATCAAATGCCCGTGATGATTATGGCGCGTACCGATGTATATATTTTGTATGTAAACATTCTCTATGTAGACAATTTTCGTCTCACCGTACAGAAGTTTCCGGAGAGAAGGCGAAATAGCACAAATATAGAAAGATAAAAACGGTATTCTCCGCTCTGCGTCGCTCGCCCCGAGGCCACAGCTTCGACGCGAGGCTCTGTGTAGACCCAGGGAAACGTGACCGGGCGTTCAAACAGGGAACAGGAAAGGTGGATTTACTTGAGCTGCGAAGCGGAGTTCCAACACTTTTATTCGGGCCACGTGCGGAAGTGGGCATTCTTGTCTTCATTTTCGAAACTGGAGGACTGTAAACAAACGGCTTATTTAAGGGGGAGGGGGTGGGAGCAGAAGTTTCTTGAAAAAAAAAAAGGAAGATGAAGAAGGGCAACGACGGCAGCGAGGCTCTGTTTGTTTAAAGTAGGCGCTGAATAAACTTCATTTGACACAAACAAGATTTCACATCAAATCCTTTCTACGATTGCCTCTTCTTTATTTCTTAGGTGAACAGGAATACGGGTTTTTCGAAGTCTGCAACTGGCTTCCTTCGTAAAAAAACATTGGAAAGGCTACGAGAAGCTGCAAGCTGGATTTCCAGTCGTTCTTTGATTTTTGCAGACTTTCAAGGTGTCGCCACCGTTATTCTGTGAGAATTCTGAATGCGAGAAAGGATGATGCTGAAACAATTTAAAATCGTGTTAGATTAGGCACTAGTGTGTGAATAGCGAGTACGCATGCAGATGCTTCTAAATAATAACTGTGCGATATTGTTTCATGTTATGGGCAGTTTTCCTATATTGGGCGATGAAACAAACATGGTAAATGCTCTGATCTTTGTGTGCGATATCCTTTTTTGCCAGTGTGGGGCTGCCAGAGATCTGCAAGTGACCTTACTTCTGCAAACTTCGCGCCTTCATAGAAAAACTAAGTTCAAGTGGTATCATTGGAGGCAACATTACGTGTTAGCGTGAGAGTCCCGTGCAGAAGACAGCGGGGCCTTGGCTACCAATGCTTTGTAATATCAAAATACTGTGATACCGTTACCTGCACTGATGTGCAGGATCGGTAAGGAAGTCGTAGATACGTGACTTGGGACAGGAATTCCGAAGCACCGAAACGCTTATGGTAAACACAATATCAAGCATTCAAAATAGTTAAAACATGACATGTAATCTGAATTCGAAAACCTGTATGACTCACGCAATTGAATTAATTAACTTTAGTTTAGTATATTTGCCTATTTATTGATTATTATTTTGCCCTAAAGACACAGATCTACAGCCGGAAGTGGGTGATACGTAACACAGTAAATATACCCAAAGGAAAGTAAAATTAATTGCTGGGCTAGTTGGTGCATTGCTCTAAACGGATTGATTTGCAGCGCTAACAAATAGACACTCAATAACAGGCCCACAGGAAAGGCGCTGGCACGCCAACTTCGCTTTCCAAACAACACTACATACAAACGTCTTCAACAACCAAATGCTCTTACAGAGTCGGCAACATATGCATAGCAGTTTAGGCCTACTCTACCTTACTAAAACTCAAAAGATGGCTTTCACTACTAACTAGATATACAGATGATTTACTGGTACGTTTCAAACCAAGTCTTTGCATGTAAGAGGCTTCTAGCAGCTCGCGGGCAAGACTGTCCCTGCTTCTGCCTTAAATCTTAATTTCTGCGAACTTCGTACACAATTTGACTTGAGATCGCACGATTGGCAACGAACAGGTAGATGTAAATTTTAACTGTTTTTCAGAGAACGCCTATGCTCTGCAGTCCCATCGTTCACACATCGGCCAGTTTCCCTGATGTATACCTTGCCACAGGTTAAGAGGATTTTATAAATAACCCCTGTGATGCACTTGAAGTAGAGCTTAACGTGCTTTTTAGTGCAGCCTTGTTTTTTATTGACATCACCCGTGACTCGTTCGCACGTGCCAGCCAATTTTGGGGCGGGCGGAGAAGACCATTCTGGCGCCGTGTTGGCGACTTTCTTCATATTGTCACGTAGCGGTTTAGGCCCGCAACCAGAAGGTTGGGTTTTAACGGGGGGTTGAGCTAGCAGGCGCAGAAGAGCAGGTCCGGAGCACCGAGGGGCGGCAGCTAACTTCAGCTTCTTCTCGAACGCCACGGGGCACATCTTCGAGTCCGCGCACGAGACTCTCGATGAGCAGCCGCCTAGCGGCTGCTGTTGCACAGGCTACATTACTTGCCTCTCTAAAAAAAATAAATGTCAACTTGATGAATTCGAAAGCAGAGATAAAAAAATAAAGCAAGAAACATGCGGTAGGCGGTGCGCTAATTTCCTCGCGAAAAGTACGGCTTCATGCGCACGACATGGACAACGTCGGATTTCTGCTGGCGACGAGTAGAAGAAAAGCCGTCCGGAAGCACCTCTTACGTGACGTCGCTCAGCTGACGGAGCACTTTGTATGGGCCAAAGTACTGCTTCAGAAGTTTTTCGGATAGTCCCCGACGTCGATTCGGAGTCCAAAGCCACACTCTATCGCCCGGTTCGAAAGTCACTACACGGTGGCGGTGATCGTAACGCTGGGTGTCTCGACTTTGCTGGTTCTGGATGCGTGCCCTCGCCAGCTGTCGTGCTTTTTCTGCGCGTTGAGTGAACTCCTCAGCGCCAGCTTCGAGGTCACGGCCGTCGTGGGGCAACATGGCTTCGAGCATTTTCGAAACTTCGCGGCCATACAATAAGGAGAACGGCGTCATTTGCGTTGTTTCCTGCTGCGCCGTGTTGTACGCAAACGTGACGTACGGCAGGACGTCATCCTAAGATCGATGTTCAACATCCACGTATATGGACATCATGTCGGCGAGAGTTTTGTTCAGACGTTCTGTCAAGCCATTAGTTTGTGGATGGTAGGCGGTTGACCTGCGATGGGTAGTGCCGCTTAGTTGCATGACAGATTCCAGTAGCTTGGCAGTGAAAGCAGTGCCTCGGTCCGTTATTATAACTGTCGGGGCGCCGTGCCTCAGGACGATGCGTTCGATGAAAAATTTCGCTGCCTCGATTGCTGTACCGCGCTGGAGAGCCTTCGTTTCAGCGTAACGCGTGAGGTAATCTGTAGCGACAATTATCCACCTGTTGCCCGAATCAGAAATTGGAAAAGGACCCAACAGATCCATGCCAACTTGTTCGAATGGGTATCTTGGCACTTGAACAGGATGCAGTAAACCGGGCGGTTTCACAGGCGGTGTTTTCTGTCGCTGGCAATCATGGCATGTCCTCACGTAATGTCGTACTGCGGCCGCAAGGTTTGGCCAGTAATAACTCTTTTTAATTCGGGCCAGAGTTCGAGCATACCCCAGGTGACCCGCGGTGGGCTCGTCATGACATGCCTGTAAGATTTCTTTGCGAAGAGACTCTGGTACGACGAGGAGGTAATCTCTTATCGTCGGAGCAAAGTTGATCTTTTATAAGACATTGTTTCGCTTGCAAAACGATGAATGCGTTCTGGCGAAGAGACGGGGAACTTCTGTAGAGCGCGCTTCCAGAAAATTGATAAGTGGTGCGAGAGCCGGGTCGTCACGTTGCTGCTGCGAAACAGTGAGCGCGTCGACGGCTGCGATAAGGGGGAAGTCTGGTTCTTCGTCTTCCCGCGCAGCCTCGACAGGTGAACGAGACAAGCAGTCGGCGTCGTTGTGCTGACGTCCAGACTTATACACGATGGTCATGTCGAACTCCTGTAGCCGTAAACTCCATCGTGCAAGGCGTCCGGAGGGGTCTAGGGTCGAAGTTGGGCGTTTGGCTGGCAGACTTGTTGGTCTCAAGAACAAAGCAGTCGTGGGCTGCTTCTGCGACACCTTCAAAGTAGGCTACCGTGGTGCCTTTAGCGATGCGTTGCCGTTCGTTCCCGAAGTTCGTAATCAGCACGTGAGCTAGACCATTAGTCAGATGAACTATACCGCGTGCAACACAGACTCCATGATGTCACAGAAGGTCTGTGTTCTGTTCGGCAACACCCGCAGCACAGGACTGGTCGTCGCACCTGACTGTGACGAGAGCAGACGAACGTAGCGACATGGATACATCCGCGTCAACGATGCGTAAAGGTGCGTGGCGTCATTCGGAGTCAGCGGTCGTCGTTGCAGGCATCGAAAACGTGACAGTACGGCGAGGAACATTAATAATGGCCCCATGCTCACGTAAAAAGTCCATGCCGAGTATGAGGTCCTTGCAGCAGTGCGGCAGGATAACAAAAACGGCTACAAAGGCTGAATCGGCGACGGTTACTCGGGCAGTGCATCGTCCGATCGGCGTCATAAGGTGACCGCCAGCAGTACGAATTTGCGGACCCAGCCATTCAGTTTTAACCTTGGAGAGCCGATCTGCGAAATTCTTGCTTATTATTGAAAAGTCTGCTCCGGTGTCTAACAAAGCGGTTACTGGGTGTCCGTCGACGAGAACGGAAAGGTCCGCGCTGACAACGGGATCGGCTTGAGGTTGATTTGGAGTTTCGGGTTCATGCGGCGGCGGAGGCATCGTAGTTACAGCATCGGGCTGAGTCGTCACGGGAGGGTCTTCGGGACATTGATTCCGTTCGTCAGCAACCTGCCCCCCTGAGGTCGCCGCCTTCAGTTTCCCCGGTGTGGGCTTGGTGACCGGTGCCTCGGCACATGATTAAACTCACGGCGTCCGGGTGACGAGTAGCGCACGAGAGAAGACTGTACTGTCGCTCGAAGAGGTTGCACGAGTTGCCAGATATTCTTCGATTTCTGGAGGGCGTTCGCCGACTCGGGGACGCGGGGAATCACGAGCAAAACCCCGGAGACCGAGTTCACGGTATGGACAACGACGGTACAAGTGGCCGGGTTCTCCGCAGTGGTAGCACAGCGGCCGTTGGCGAGGAGTGCGCCAGACGTCTGCCTTCCGAACCGGTTGCCGAATGACGGGGCTCTGCTGGGATGGCGGCTGGTAGAACAGTGGCTGAAGAGCGGACGGCTGCATGACGAGGCTCTGCTGGGATGGCGGCTGGTAGGACGGTTGGTAGAACGGTGGCTGCAAAGTGGGCGGCGGCTGTGCTTCGAAACGAAGCTGTTGCGCAGGGGGCACTGCAGGCCGACGAAGAGCCGGTGCGTAGTTCATAGAACGTGGCTCCGACAGTGACTCAGGCGGTGAGAATGTTTGACGTATTTCTTCCCTCCCGGCTTCGGTGACAGCCACGGCAGTCGGGTTAGGCGATCCAAGATTGAACTTGAGGAGCTCCTCGCGAACTACCTCGCGGATCAGCTCACGCAGAGAGTGATCGTCAGTGGACACGTTCAATGTGGCCACACTGCTGAAGGGCTGATCACAGGCAGACTCCGTGAGCCGGTATCTTTGCTGCAGGGCTCGCTCAATGAGGGTAGCTTCATTGATGAAGTCCGTGACGGTTTGAAGTGGACTCCGAACCAGACCAGCGAAGAGGGATTCTTTTACGCCCTGCATCAGGTGGCGCAACTTCGCTGATTCCGTCATGTAGGGATCAGCCCGTCGGCAAAGACGCGTCACGTCCTCGGCGAACATGGCCGCACTTTCGTTAGGTAGTTGCACACGAGCTTCTAGGAGGCGGCGTGCGCGATCACGGCAGTCGTGGTTGGCAAAGGTTTCCCGCAGCTGCTGGCGAAAGGAATGCCAGTTTTGAAGACTGGCCTCCCTATTCTCATACCACGTTTTAGCACAGTCTTCAAGCGCGAAATATACATTGCGCAGCTTCTGAGCCGGGTTCCACTGATTAAATTGCGCCACTCGCTCGAACTGGTCGATTCAGTCGTCGACATCTTCCCCAGTACCGCCATGGAAACTGGGGGGCGTACGAGGCTGCTGAAGCAGCAACTGATGCTGACTTGCCTGGGCCATTGCAGAAGTCTCCAACTGCTGGTCAGCTGGCGTCGGTTCAGGTAGAAGACCGAATTCCGGCGCCAGACCCCGGAGGCGACGGCTGCAGCGATGAACGGGTGTAGATACGAGCGGAAGCCAGTTGGGACTCGATGAGCGGCTGCGAGAGGCCTGAGACATGTAGTTCAAGGTCTCACCTCCACCAGTGTCACGTAGCCGTTTAGGCCCGTAACCAGAAGGTTGGGTTTTAACGGGGGGTTGAGCTAGTAGGCGCAGAAGAGCAGGTAAGGAGCACCGAGAGACGGCAGCTAACTTCAGCTTCTCCTCGAACGCCACGGGGCACTTCGAGTCCGCGCACGAGACTCTCGATGAGCAGCCGCCTAGCGGCTGCTGTTGCACACGCTACAATATTATGTGCCACCTTATGTATATAATTGACGGCAATAGGTCTGGATCTGACCTTCCCGTTAAGGCGTCTTTTATGCAAACGTTTGTATTCCCTCATATTCTGCGACACTGATTCCGTCACGGGCACCGCTAGGTGTTCAGGTTGGTTTGTGGGGTTTAACGTCCCAAAGCAACTCAGGCTATGAGAGACGCCGTAGTGGAGGACTCCGGAAATTTCGACCACCTGGGGTTCTTTAACGTGCACTGACATCGCACAGCACACGGACGCCTTGCTTTTCGCCTCCACCGAAAAGCTGCCGCCGAGGCCGGGATTCGATCCCGCGTCCTTGGGAACAGTAGTCGAGCGTCGTAACCACTGCGCCACCCCGGCGGGGTTAGGTGTTCAGGATAGCCCGCTGATAGAAACCTTTTTATCTGATTACCGAAGCTGTCTTTCATCGTCTGACAGCAAGATCTCTAAAAAGCACCCTTTGACGCTTGCATAGTGATCGCTAGCTTAATAATCTTTGAGTGGGCCGAATCATAAGGCAGTAAATCCTTAAAAACGCTTGGGAAATAGCACCAGCAGACATCTTCTTGTGTTACCTTAAGATTAAGGTTTAAAAAAAGGCAAGCAGTCATGCTCCGGTATGTCTGACGTGAACTTTACACTTTCCTCCGCAATCCTGAAAAACATCTAATATTTGTGTTTTGCAAAGATTTTGCTGTCACATATTTACGCTGCATGAGCACTTGGTTGTTGAAGATGTTTCTATGTGGTGTTTCGAAAACGAAGTTGCAGTGTCAGCATCTGCCATGTGGGCCTATTTGTGAGTTTCTATTTGTTAGGGCTGTTAATCTTTCCTTTTAAGAGTTATACCCAAAAGAAAAGCACGCGGCAATAAATTTTGATGAAAAACACTGTTCAAAAATTTAGGTAGCACAATATTACATTGTAAAGAGCCGCGGGAAAAGAATGAAACAGTAAAGGATCAGGAATTGTCGTAGTGGGAGGGGGAAAATGGTAGTAGGTGTAGGATGGGATATTCAAGAATTTCACTTCTTAGGCGACGTTGGGACTAACCCTTGAATTTCGAGCTAAAAAACCATCGAAAAGCTCAAACGTTTTTTTTTTTTGCTTTATTGCACAAACTAGGTCACGCAAGTTCTCAAGCTCAAACGTTTTTTTTTTTTGCTTTATTGCACAAACTAGGTCACGCAAGTTCTCAAGCCGAGCATGTGTGCCATGTGTTGTAGCGACTAAACCGTTGACATGGACGTCTTTTGAATAAAAAAGAGAATATAGGCATGTCGAGTGATCTTAAACGTGAAGTGTCCCCTAACGACGGTGCGGTAATGCGCTTGCATGTAATTACAGAGGACCACACAGCAATGCATTATCCTCCCCTGGAGGCGGTCTATAATACTCCCTTCGAGTCTGTTCAGGCGAAAGTCATACTTGGCTCATGGTGAAAATCTCGCTGGGGCGAGACTCTCCGTTGTATGTGTCCGCGAGATTCAACGGAATATTAGAGAGGTTATGGCTAACCTTTACGAAAAAAATCATCCTGCAGCGGGAATACAAATCTTACCTCACCATTTACCCCCTACCTCCAATCCAAACCGTGATAACTGACAGGTGACCTTGTTTGGCTGCTGCATTCTCTAGGCCTCAACTCAGCGCGCCCTGATTGCTGAAATCGCCAATGGGACGTAACAACTGCAAGTGTGCGACCTTTCAAGCGACTACACCCAACTCCTCTTTGTATATATTATATTAAACGTTTTCGCCACCACCAGCCGAGCACGTTAACTGAATACGTGACGCCAGGCACGTGAGAAACATACCTTAGTTCTCCTTGTCTAGCGTTCATATCGCCTCCAAGGCGACGTAGGAGCGTGACGCTGATTTTTTCTCGGTCAACAGGAGAGAGCGTGACGCACGCCATCTGACACCAGCTACGCTATCGATCGATAGCGATAGACGGAATGAACATTTATGTAGACGCATCACAAAACGACGACGGGCTAGCAACAGCCTGGAATTTCCCAGAGTACCCGTCTTTCAATGATTCTCGCACTCTTTACGCCCCATGGTTGACTCTAACCGACGGTAAGCTACTTGGGCTCTATGAAGCGCCAAAATATCTAGTAAAGCTCTATATTAGCTATGGGCAAAACCTAATTCCAAATCAGACTCACCACAGAATGTCATGTCGCCACACTTGAACTAAATGAACCTACTACTACCAACCTAGTCGTGACCACGCTCAATCGCACTGCGTCCATGTTCGAAGATCGTGTCCATTGCGTTCTTGTCGTATGGACTCCAGGCCGCAGTGATGCTGGGACCGGCAATGAGTCCGCTCATGAAGCAGCCAAGCAGCCTCTACTCACTTAACTCCTTAGCTGGACCCTATTAATGAAGACATCCCATGCGTGGCTCCAAAAACTCCATGCGACCCGATGAACAATTCCATCCTCCGTTTTCGATCGGACAACCTATAGAGCGCTTGTCGCCTCGGATTCATGACCCCACCCCTCAGGGTTTTCTCGCAGGCACCTTCAAGCTCTCTCGGGCGGAAGAAGTTTTCATAAATAAGCATTGTGCACACTTCTCACATTCTTCACAATTGGCTAGCACCGCATCGTCCGCCATCACTACTGTCAATTTCTCAAGACCGCAGCTTACTGAAATGTCCGTAATGCCAGCTTAAATGCAAGCCAGACCTATTTCATTTAATATGGCACTGCCCTTCTTTAATCGAGGCAGGGACGCCTTAGTTACCGAACACAGTACACGCACAGATCCTATCGCCTTCAATCAAAATCTTTCTCTCGAACTTAACAGCTTAAGAAGGAGCCTACTGTCTATGGTAGACGACGTGGCCTGATACAAAAAGTGTGAGGTGGCGCATCCCGCCTTGCTTAGTGAAGTTTTCTAAACTTGGTGCGGCGTGTGTCTTATGACTTGGAGTTGAACTATTATTACCTAACCAACGATTTTCCCCTTATTCCTTATCCTCTGATAACGACCTCTGGTTTTCCTTCACTAGTAATAGTTCATTCATTCATTTATCGGTTTACAGGAAAGGAAATGTGCAGTATTTGTCGCACCTTTTTCTGCGCGCCTGAACCACACCGTCAGGTGAATGAAAAAAATAGTAGTGGCTTAGCTTGGTTAAGCCTGGATATCAGGAGCAAAAAGCTTCGGCGATGCCATGGCTTAGCGGCGTAGTTGTGGCTTCCCTTGTGTTTTTTTTTTATTTTTTTTTATTTGATACTGTGAATCCCATCAGGGATTGTAACAGGAAGGGCTGTGAGCATATTATACTACAGCATAAAAACATACACAATAATACATGGTGTCGAGTGTTACATGCAGCTTACAACAATCAAATAACACAGATAATATCACTTATATTAATTACATGACTACAGATGATACAGCGAGGGGATCAGTATTAGTTGTAATTAACAGTCAAGGCACAATCAAGGTTTGAAATACTAAAAAAGAGAAAATCGACTATAATTAATTCACAACTTGACTCAGGCACAACAGGCAAGAAAAAATACCAAGAGAACAAGGAAGCATAAAAATAAGGAATATAATTGTTACTGCAATGGGTATAATTCATCTGCAACAAGGGAACAAAACTCAGCTAATGACTTGGTGTTAGTAATGCTCGTGTGTAGATTGTTCCATTCTCGTGTTGCCCTTGGAAAAAATGAGTATTTGAAAATATCAGTATGAAATGAGAATTCGCCTAATGTATGCGTAAGGTTATAACGGGTTAATCTGTTCGAGGACGTCGGCATGTACTTTGTAATAGGCAGTTTTAGTTGATTGTGTATTATCTCGCATATGATTTTAAGTCTTGCAAGGTAAGCTCTGTTTTCTAAGGTTAGTAATTCTTCATGTTTAAGTAATTCTGTTGGTGAGTCTGTAATGGAGTGTTTATTGTATATAAATCTTAGTGCCTTTCTTTGTACTGCCTCCAGTTTTTTAATGAGCTGTTTAGTAAACGGGAACCAAACGGTATTAGCGTACTCTAATACCGGTCTGACAAGTGTTTTATATGCAAGTAACTTTGTTTCAGGTGGTGCTAGTTTAAGACGCCTTTTAATAAAGAATAGCTGTTTTAGGGCGGTTGACGTGATGTTGTTAACGTGAGAGTTCCACCGGAAGTCAGAAGTTAGTGTCACACCAAGATACTTGTGCTCATGAACAGATCCAAGGGGAATGTTGTTAAGGGTGTACTGAAATGCTGATGAATGCTTTTTTCTTGTTATAGATAAAAGAACTGACTTTTTTAAATTGATATTCATTTGCCAATCCTGGCACCACTGGTATACTGCTATTATGTCGTTGTTTAAGGTTAGATGATCATCAATGGAGTTAATTTCCTGATAGAGAACACAATCATCAGCAAAAAGTTTAATATTATGTGAAGCGTAAGCTGGTAAGTCATTTATAAAAATTAAAAATAATACTGGAGCTAGGACACTTCCTTGGGGTACGCCTGATGAAACAGTAGTTAAAGCGGATTTCTAGTTGTTAATTTCAACAAACTGTGTGCGATTACTAAGATAATTTTTGATCCAATCTAGAACAGGACCAGTTCCCAAAGTTAGCTCGAGTTTTACCAGAAGTTTTGTGTGTGATACGCGGTCAAATGCTTTAGAAAAGTGTAGAAATATGAGGTCTATCTGTTTCTGGTTATCAATGCTCAAGGATATATCATGTGTTAATTCAATTAACTGAGTAATGGTGGAAAGGCCCTTACGAAAACCATGTTGGCAGGCAGTTAAAATATCATTTACTTCTAGGAAGGCATTTATGTGTTTCAAGATAATATGCTCTAGTAGCTTGCATACTGTGCTGGTTAATGATAATGGTCTGAAATTCGAGGGGTCAGATTTATTTCCCGATTTGTGTACAGTGGTTATTTTTGCTGATTTCCATTCCCTGGGAAGGGTGCAAGTGGATAATGATTTGTTAAAGAGTAGAAAAAGGAATTTGGCCACCCACTCAGCATATCGATGCAGAAAAATGTTAGGAATATTATCTGGCCCTGGTCCTTTCTTAGTGTCTAAATTTAGTAATAGATTTAATGCTCCAGTTTCTGTTATAATTATAGGTTCCATCTTCATACCTGTGCAAGAGTTCATTGTGGGAAGTTTTCCATTATCTCTTGTAAAAATGGAGCAGAAGTAGTTGTTCAGAGTAATCGCAGTATGTTTGTTATCTTCGGTAGATGTTGGTCTTTCATCTCGTTTTTTAGGGTTTAAATATAACGCCAGAATTTTTGGGGAGCATTCTTCAGGAAATTCGGAAGTGTTTTTGTAAAGTAGTATGATTTGGCTCTCTTTATCTTTGATTTCAATTCGTCAATGACGGAAGTTAATTTTTGTACTGTGCGTTGCGACGGATGGCTTTTTTGGTTTCTTCTGAGCCGGCGAACTTTTCTTTTTGCGTGGATAACGGTTCGAGTTATCCAGGGGTTGTGTTTGTGCGTTTTCTTAGTCTTCAATGGGACGTAGTTAGCGATGCAATGTCACACAACTGATTTGAACCGTTGCCATAAAATTTCTATGTCTGTGCTTGCATCATGTGAGAGTTCATTGAATGACGACATTCATGAGACAGTGTATCAATGATGCTTGTATCGTCAGCTCTGCTGTAGTCTTTGTATGTTTTTGTTGATTGCGAAGGTAGCGAATCGTGATATGGTACCGCACATACTACTAGTTTGTGGTCCGACAGGCTAGATGACACTTCGATTTTAGCTTTATGACTGGGAAAATGATCACTTAGAAATACTAGATCTAAAATGTTACAGCTGGATCCTTGTACGCGAGTGGGTTCAGTTACTATCTGGGTTAGATTAAAAGAGAGCATGATGTCTAATAAGGTATCTGCGCAAGGTGAGTGGTGGTGTAGTGTGTGCCAGTTGATATCGGGTAGATTGAAATCGCCTAATAGTATCACCTTGTTTCCCTTCACATACTGCTGCATATACACGTGCAATGATTGTAGAACATTCAAATCAGGAGATGGACTACGGTAAATGCATCCCACAATGAAGGTGCTATTAGTAAGGCAAAGTTTGCAAAAAACGGCTTCAACTCCTTCGACCTCAGGCAGTGTAACGAAAGGGATTTATTTTTTTATCAGTAATGCAACGCCTCCGCCTCGAGTTAAACGATCTTTGCGAACAATGACGTAGTTTGGGGGAGTAATTTCTAAATCTTTGATGTCTTTGTTTAGCCAGGTTTCTGTTATTCCTATAAATGCCGGTTCGTAAGCTATCAATATTGATTCGAGGGGACCGAGTTTACCAATGACACTTCGAGCATTAATATTAGCGAAGCTTATTTTGGACGTTGTGTGCGGCGCGGACGGAGGGTCCGTGCACCGATGTCCTGGTTTTTTGTGTCGTTTGAATTTGACGTTACGGGTGACACGTCATTCTTTTCCTCGTCCCAAAAATAAAGACAACTATTAATCTTTAGTTTGTCGTACACCAATGACACCTTACCACCGGAATCCTTCCTTGGTTTTCCATATTCCCACAATTTCTTCCTAATGTTTCGAACACGCGGTGAAAAGTCCTCGCTAATGGTGTAGGCACTATCTTTGATTTTGCGACAGTTGTGCAAAATTTTAGTTTTCTCTCGGCAGTCTAACAATTTAAAGATTACTGGCCTAGTTTTGTTTGCCATTGGTTTTCCTAGCCTATGTATACGTTCAATAGCCACTTCCTCTAGTTGCAAGGTATGCTTAATGACATTTTCATTTAATGCGCGTTCCAGTGATTCGTAATTTTCTTCCTCGTCTTCCGGTATGCCGTACACAATAAGGTTCGATCTTCTAGAGCGATTCTCTAGATCGTCTAATCTTAGCTCTAAGGAAGTTAGTTTTTTGCAAGCTAGCGACTTGTTCAGTGCAGGCTGAAACATTCTTTTCAAGGCATGCTAAGCGTTCTAGTTTATTATCGATAGATGTCAGTCGTTCTTCTTTTATTGTCTTTATGTCTGCGGCGATTTGAGTAAGTTGTTCGGCAAGATCTGACAAGTCGGGCCCGGGATTGGTCTCTACATCACCGGAAAGCAATAGTAAATTTGCAAGATACACTATGTCACTGAGAGAACCGAGAAGTACCGTAGGGCACGGCAGCACGACGAGACAACGCTCACTGGAGCGAAAACATTTTCCATAGCACCTTCTTACCTGCGGAAAGAAGACGAACGGATGAGCCATCTGCGTACAAGCCCTGCTGCCGTGCCCTTTGGTAACTGGTAGCTCGCGGTCGGCTTTTATGTCCCGAGAAGTGTGAAGCGCCACGGTGGATGGCTTGAAGAGTGTCCTGTCGCTGGAAGTAGACGATGTTGGGTTCCCATCCGCGGGATGCAAAATAGGAGTCGGCAAAAAGCTGCTGTTCTGTAGCACATGCGCGGGGAAGATCACGACAGGCTGATATACTTCTTGATGTCCCGCTGGTATCAGCAGCAGGCTGGCAATTATCTGCGGAAAGAAGACGAACGGATGAGCCATCTGCGTACAAGCCCTGCTGGCGTGCCCTTTTGACTTCACGGTTCACGGTTGAAATTTATTTATGCTCCATGGCTTATTATCACGGTGAAACATTGATTACAGCCGTACATCACATAATATTAAAATTTATTCCGATTCCACATCACCATAAACGTTACACTTCTGTATAGACATAAACAAAACCCGGTGAACACGCACGGCACCCGCTAAAGGTCACCGGCGGAGTCGCGGCGGTGGTTACGGCGGCAGCGGCGGCTCCGACCACCAGCGCCCCTCCTGTGACGTCACGTGGTTGGAGCATGCGCAGCTGTGGCTTTTATTGCGAAAGCAATACTACACCAGGTTTAACCGCTCGTCCCTGTGTACAGTGTTCCTGTTCGTGTCCATGACCGTGGTCCCCTGGCAGGAGCTGCCAACTTGGGTCTCTCGTTTCACATGAGTCGGTTATGTCACTCAGCCTGCCAGGACCCTGGTATTCACGTTACGCCTATAGGCCGTTAAGGCACGTTCATATGGCTTGGTTAAAGCGGGGCTTTATGTGTAGATAACGACGGAGCACGCGCGAGACTCGGAGTACTAGCCTAGTGAAGTTTTTCGCTTAAGAAGGTCCGTGAACCATACCCTCGCCCGACGAGTGATAAATCCTGTCTATCCTAAAAAATCAATTCATTCCTGATAGATGATAAATCTTCTAGGAAACCAACAATACCAAGCCCCACTGCGCTGCAAATATATGGTCAAGACTCGCGACAACGCAATATTGAGAATAAAACAGACAAGGGTAAGGCCTTGAGCTCCGCACGACAAAACACACTGCGGTGACGCTCAGTTTTTCTCTGAGTGGGACCCTTAGCGCTCTTGTCCTCAAAACGCACACTGTCTAAAATTTATATCGGCTAAATGCCGTCACCTGCACTGTCTAACGTCACTTTCCCAAAGCAACACAACATACTTTCTCTTAGTATCGCAGTTAAAGTACAATCTCCATAGTATTTGCTTTACTGAGCCTGTGCTTGAGATTTACTGTGCGTAGCTTTCATGCATTTCCCGTATATTTTGTAAATATTAAATCCATATCCCCGTAACGATATAATATGTTGGCAGTTCTTTCACCACTCGAACAGGAAACAATGATACACAACAGGGTGTTCTCACGAGTGCCTTCATCCAAGAATGATACAAACTTTCGCGTATTTATAAAAGAATAACATGTCTGAATTTTGCGAGCGACATACTCCACGTCGTTAGAAGGAGAGAAGATGGCATAATTATGTTGTCATTTCTTAACCTCCTTTTCTTGGTTTTCTTGCATGCGAGCATCACCGTTAATACGCCCCTAATGACATGAAAGGACACTGGCTCACTGAAGATAGAGCAATGCCATCTTTTGGCCGAACATCCAATTCTTTTGCAGAACATTGGCCTTCTCCTTTTGTGCAAGCTTTATAATTTTAGTTCATAGTTTTATGCGGCCCTAACAACGCCACTGCGTACCAAAAGCCACTGCTCCATAATCTCCTAATGACAAGAAAGGACACTGGCTCACTGAAGATAGAGCAATGTCATCTTTTGGTCGAACATCGAATGCTTTTGCAGGGTATTGCCCTTCCCTTTTTGGGCAACCTTTGTAATTTTAGTTTATAGTTTTATGCGGCCTTAACAACGCCACTGCGCATCAAAAGCCACTGCTCCGCTAACAAGCCCCTTTTTTCAGAGAGATCAAAGAGATGTTTCCTATCCAGTGGAGCCTTTTTGAACTGGAATGTGAAAGAAATCATACTCACATCTATGACAAATCGTTGCATATCTTGTTGCTACGAATTCAGATATTCAAGGTCCAAAATGTGTGCTGAAATATTCACAAAGAAAAGAGATTGGCGCTGAATGTTGGAACAAGATGGACTTTATTTTGCATACTGTGTGTAACGTTACCGCGCCTAATAGGCTCGGGACTTTCTATACTTGTTTTTATTGGTATTGCGCTTCTTTTGCTTTCACCTGGAACGCGAAGTTTTCTTGATGTGAACAAAAGCAGTCTTTAGGTGGAAAATTGGCCCATGTTTGCTCCCTTGCTTTTGCTGACTCCTTTTATTGTAACATGTGCAATTTGGCAGAGCTCAAACAACAGCAAAGTTTCGCGCTGTTCTTTGATTTTGAACAACTAACGATAACCATCTGATTCACGTTTGACAGATTGCTTCTGTATACAGCGGCATGTAATGCATGAGTTTACCAATCGACCCTGCCCAGACAAAGACAAGTACACTTGTCGAAACATTGGCTCGACCTGCGAACTGAGGCTTCCCCCCTCTACCTTTGTTCAGTGCTATTTCATAACGTAATGTCCATGTTCTTCCTCTCGTTCTACTTCGATCCCCAACCGACTTAAGTAATAGACAAAGACACTCGCAGCATGTCGACCTAAGCGAGATGAAAATTAATGCTACTGGAAGAAGACACCAAAGAGGAAAGACAAACGAAAGTAAATTAGAAGGTATTCCCCGCTTTTGTTTTCATTTCTGGTCTTTCGAGCTCTATTGTGTCATAATTTAACTTCCTCTCAGCAAGTTTCTCACCTTCTTGATGAAGCTCAAATGGCGTGATTCAATGCAAAGATGCAATATTGCACGCGATCGTACAGGTACTGCTGCACATCTATTTCCAAGACTTGCTGAATACAAACAAACTGTAGTTCCTACTTCCAAGCTGTAGCGCACACAAGACGAGGGACTGAGAACGAGAGGACACACAAAGCGTAGTTCGTGCTTTGGCAGAGACAAAGCAGCAGTGAACTTGGAATAATTGGCAGGTGACACTCATACACGTGAATTTCTGCCATCTTCCTTCTACAGAAAACAAGCTATGTTTTCTGTTTACTTTCATTTAACACTACAAATAAATGTCCATTTTGGTTCTTCATGAACAGGAAGGGAAGAACTATTTCAAGCTTTTCACTTGTACTCATTCAGCTCTTGAATTTTCCTTTCGGCTGAAGGTCTTTTTTGTCCTTTTCGTTTAATATTTCGGTATTTTAGGAGGAAGCGAAACTTGTAAATAATTCTGTATTATTTAAAAATTTCACAGGTATGTAAAAATCAAACAACAAGGATCACTGCGTGTACAATGCGAAATAGACAACTTTGATTACCGCAATTAAGAAAACTAAATGAAGGAAAGGTTGTTGAAATTGCTATGTTCAGAACTCTAACTCCACTAGATTAAATTTTAACACCCACGATTTTGTTTTGCAGTGAAAATTTATACCGAACTATGCAGGCCTCCATCATATTCTGCCCCAATACAATGTTAGCCATAATAAGTGTACTACGTAACGATTTTATACTTTCATTTTTACACACAGTGAATCAATTGACTTGAATTGAATTTAAAGCAAATGTAGAACCATTTGCATAGTCTTGTCATTGCCGAGTAGCAGCAGAGAAAGAGAAATGTGCCCCTCTCCAGTTCAGGGGAGAAGCCGGCAGCACTTATTAAAGAAAGAAGCCGTAGAGGGGCTACTTTCGACGGTGGAGGCTCGAACGCGAGAGAATGAATACAAAGCGTTAGGGTGGTAGTCAAAGGCATACGACCTGCCAGAGGCTACAATCGACGCTTGACGTACTTGAAGATGACGAAAAGGAAGGAAACAATAGCAAGAAGCGATGAAGCTGGCGCTGTGATTTCGTCTCTAGTGGCCTCAGTGATGCCATCCCTTTTCGAGGGATGAAATGATCGTGAAACTCCTGCGCAGATAATTGACTGCACCAAAGGTGTAACAGCTTTCGCTGATTAATACCAGCAGCTAGTCACTTTAGCTATAAAGTCTATTGGATACACCTCTGGTGCAATGTAGTTTGCTTCTGCTTTTGCTGTGAATCTTACGCAAGAGCCACGAATTGAACATAACAGTTCTTGAAGGTGCGAATATTTCAAACCCTATCAGAACGGCTACTCTACTACATAATATAGAAGATAATCCCAATATTTCCTGCTGTTTTGATTTATTCTGGAAACATTTAACTGTCGCCCTGATGCAGTATTTAGAAGTGTGCTGCTCGATGTTTGATTGAGACATTTTTAGCTTCACTCAAACTATAAAGTGCAGAATGATTTAGCTTCGTTAGGCTGAGTAGAATTTGGGTGCATTCGAACTTTTACCCGTGCCATACCTGGATATGTTATAGTTTTCATTGCTGGTTTGCTTATTTCCTGACCGATTTTCACTGGCTTGGTAGAAAAGCTTCCTTTCTCCTTTCTTCAAGTTTCCGCACTTTTTCGACGTTTTTTCTTATCAAGCTCTTTTACTTTTAGACACGTGTTCAGAATCATTGGACCTTACCAGATGGCTACATCATACGACAAATACGGTAGGCCATGTTCAACGTTTTGTTCTTTGGCAGAAGAACGCCAAGAGGAGTTAGAAGCGGCCGGTGCAGAACTCCAACATAGACACGAGCGTCTCACACGAGCGCATCTACTTCTTGAACAGAGACATGTGCTCAGGTTATTTCATGCAACAGAAATATTGACGAGGGCATATGTCTCAGTGAAAGATCGAAATATATTTGTTTCATAATAGACTAATACAGGAAAAGATTTTAGATGGTACTTTGGCTTTATTACATATTAAATCAATATTCTTCACAGCAATCAATTGAACTCAATTTTGTCCACTGGGGTGGATGCCGCTTTTGCTCAGAAATAGGATAGGATAGGATAGGATAGGATAGTAAATACGTTAGTTTCTTTAGGAGGGTCTTGTGCTAGTAGCGGAAGAGTTCCATCTTCCGTCTTCTCACAGGGTCGGTGCGCCTATTCCAGGGCTCCGCTGAGCTTCGCTGCTCGCTGGGCGTGCTGGATTAAACCTAGTTGGCAATCCAAATCGCCGCTGGAGAGCCGGCTCTCCCACTGTTCCGCACTCGGGTCTTTGCGAAAGCTGTCGTTATTTTTACATTGCCACGTGATGTGGTATAGCGAAGGTTTGCTACCACACCATGGGCAGGTGTCTTGTTATTGCGACGGGTAAATTTTGCTCAGGGTATGCAGGTTAAGGAATGTTCCTGTCTGCAGTCTTCGCCAGTACACGGCCTCTTGTTGTTTTAGATCCCGATGAGGCGGCGGATAGCGGATCCGTACCCCCTTATAGTAGTTAAGAATGTCGGAGTACGTAGGGCCGACTCGCTGGGGTAGATCGTCCGATTGGGAGGAAGCTCGGCTCGTGTACCCTCGAGCTACCTGATCGGCGCGTTCGTTCCCCGCTATGTCGGTGTGTCCTGGCACCCAGTAGATGTTGTGTTTGACTTTTGATGGGGTCGTGCTATGGAGGAGCCTGAGGTCGGCGCGACCTATGCGGCCATTCATGTAGTTACGGCACGCTTCTCTAGAATCTGTAAGAATGGTAAGGGACGTGTTGCATCGATACCCGGCTACCACCGCAAGAGCAACGGCCAGCTCCTCCCCTTCGGTTACCGTGCATTCCCTGACTGAGGCGCTAGCTAGTTCCTTTAGGTTGGAATCAATAACTACCGCCACTGCGTTATTATGTGAGCTTCCTGTATACGGAGCCGCGTTCGTGTATACCGTGGTGGATCTTGTAACTAAATTTAGTTGTACATACTTCGCCCGGGCTTCTCTACGGGCCGCATGCAAGTTGGGGTCCATGTTCCGGGGAAGGGAGCTAACCTTTAGCGTCTGGCGAATTGCGTCCGGTATGCTCGCCGTACGATTCTCGATTTCCGCAGTTGCACCTAGCCCCAGTCGCCTAAGAAGCGAGCGCCCCGTAGGAGTCTGCTGGAGCCTGGCTATCTGCGTGACCAGTTGGGCTTCTTTGATCTCTTCGAAGGTGTTGTGAACGCCAAGAGGTAGCAGTTTTGCGTTAGAGGTGTTCATTGGTAGGTGCAGGGCTGTCTTGTAAGCTTTGCGGATGATGATATCTGCACTTTCCACTTCTCCTTTGTTGAGGTTGAAATACGGAAGGGCGTAGCCTACGCGACTGAGTACCAGGCTATGAACCAGGCGCAGGATATCCCCCTCTCGCATACCGCTCCGCTTCTGCGACACACGCGTGATCATCCTGGCGACCTGAGTGGTCGATTGCTTGAGAAGGCCGAGCGTATGGCTGCATCGTTGATTGTTCTGAAGCCACATTCCTAAGACTCGTATCTTGTCTCGTTCGGGAAGTAGCTGTCCTTCGAGGGAGACATTGGGGTCCCCTCTTTGTGCTTCCCTTTGTGAACTCGCAAGAGTTCGGGTTTTTCTGTGGAGCAAGCGAGACCTCGTGCATGGACATATTCTTCTACGCAGGTAGCCGCTGCTTGCAGCCGTTCTTCTTTCTGGCCGAGCGATCCGGAGGTAACCCAAACCGTGAAGTCGTCAGCGTACATGGCGTGCTGTATGCCTTCGATCTTCTCAAGTTGTCTAGCGAGTCCGATCATAGCCACATTGAAAAGTAGTGGCGAGATGACGGACCCTTGAGGTGTGCCTTTGTTGGGGGTCGAGAATTTATCGCTGCGAAGGTCTCCGAGCCCAACCGTTGCAGTTCGGTTGGAGAGAAAGGCCTTCACGTAGCTGTGAATTTTCTCGCCACAGTGGAGGTTGTGGAGTCCTTCCATTACAGCCGCGTGGCTAACGTTGTCAAAGGCCCCTTTAATATCAAGGGCCATGACCACGTTCTCGCCAGCGCTCGGGACATTGGTGAGGACTTCCTCTTTGAGTTGTATGAGGACGTCCTGCGTGGAGAGGTGAGCTCGGCAGCCGAACATGCTGTGGGGGTACAGGTCTTCATCCTCCATGTAATTTTGGAGCCTCCGAGTAACGACACGCTCGTAGAGCTTGCCTAGGCATGAGGTGAGCGAGATAGGTCGGAGGTTTTCGATCTGGAGTTTCTTACCCGGTTTTGGGATCATTACGACCTCTGCATGCTTCCACTCTTCAGGAACCGTTCCTGCGGCCCAGTGCCCGTTGAGGAAGCTTGTCAATTGGTCGACTGTCCCGTCGCTGAGGTTGCGTATGAGTGCATTATGGATCTTGTCTGCACCCGCCGCCGTGTTGCGCGTGCATACCTTTATGGCAGCGAACACTTCTTCCCTGGTGATCGGTCTGTCCAGGTGGGTGTTCGGTCTTCCCAAGTATGGTTTCAGGTATGCTGCAGGCAAGGTCGTGCCGTAGCATTTCTCTTTTACTTTATCAGTTCCTTCTCCGTACCCTCGAAGGTGTGGATGAGTCTTCGGATAGCTTTCCCGCTTTCGGCCCTGGTTTGGATAGGGTCGAGAAGGGTCTTGAGTATACGCCACGTTTTGGCCGTGCTGAGGGTGCCGTCCAGCGAGCTACTAAACTGCTGCCAGCTCTGCCTGGCCAGTTGGGCTGCGTACTCCTCCGCTATCTTGGTGACTTCTGCAATCTTCAGCTTGAGTTTCCTGTTAAAGCGCTGCTTCTTCCAGCGCTTGGTGAGCCCTCGGCGTGCCTCCCATAGCCTCAGGAGCCGAGTGTCCACCTCTGGTGTTTGCTCGGTGCGATCCGCTTCCTGAGTGTACTGCTTCTGGATGTCTTTGAGTTGTTGACACCAATCATCTATGGAAGTAATCCCCCCTTCCAGGTCCGTGCATGCCTTGCGGAAGGCCGGCCAGTTGGTGATCTTGGCCGTGCCGAGCTTGCGCTTGATGTTGGTGGCTGTTATCGTTTGTTTTTTTAGGACTGCTGCAGCTGAGGCTCTAAGGGAGCACTTCAGGTGAGGGTCAAAGGAAGCACCTTTGCAAGACAAACAGAACCACCTTTGCAGGCTGCGAGGTTCGAAACTGGGTTTGGGCCCACTGCGGAGGAGGGGCGCCAGCGGGGTTTACGGAGCTTCTCCCAAACGCACACCCCTGAAAAAGCCGAGCGCCAAGCCGGGGGACGCTTGTACCCATTTTTACCGGTGGGTGTCCGGCGGTGGGTTTCGAACTAACCACCTCCCGCAGCCGAGACGGGCGCTCTAACCACTAGGCCACGGCTCAGAAATAATGTCTTGCGCAACGTGGCCCGTTATTTTGCTTTGTGGTCTCCTCCCGTATTCAGCTTCTTTTATCGAAGGATTTTACAGCTCGCACAGTGCAGACCTGTACAATGAAAATATGACTGTCAAGTATTGTTTAGCGTTACTAGGGCATTCTTTTTTTTTCGTGTAACTTTAACCTCGTGAAGAAACTGCTTTTCCTCTATTGCCCTAGCTGAGAGCATTTGACTTTAAGCTCAGGAAAGAATTTCAGGCTGCTGTTCTAGAGCAAAGTGCGCCAGATGGTGTAATCATATCGGTTGGATGTTTTCCCCGACTTCATCACTGGGTTGTACATTGCTGGTTTACACTGTGAATATGGCCTAGAAACCACAGCTCAGTGTCACAACAAAAGGGCGTGTCAGCAAACGAACGTAAAGTCGCCGCAATAAAACGCTTGCTGCGGAAGGATAGGACCGAGCTAGAAATACTGCTCCTGCGACCCGGTTCACTGCCGTAAACTAGGCACACTTGCACCGGAGGGGCATTTACGCGTGTTACGCCCTGGTTGCTTTACGGCTTTGCATCGCGATAACAGCTGGGATATACACATTTGTTTCTTTCTTCCACGTCCTCATATATCTTTTTTTTATTTTTCTGCTATACGCCTGCCACAGAACCGGGCTACCTAAATCGTTGTGAACACGGAAGGTGGACTCAGCACCAATGGTTTCCATGTAGGAGAGAGTTTATGGCTTGCTGCGGCAGACCACCACTGCAGAAAGAACAAGATCCGCACGCCTAAACAAGTACTGCATAGCGCAAAACATCGTGCCTTGACATTAACAACGTTTGCGAGAGGAAATGCTAACTTGAGCAAGTTTCTCACTTTCTTTATGGCAGCGGTGAAGCAAACGTCTTTACGTTAGGATGCCATTGCAAGGTACACGTATAAAGCAGTGCTGTGTGCGCTGCCCATAAGTTTAGAACGAGGACATTGTTCAGTAGAAAATTGTTCAAGAATTCAATTTTCAAGGATGTCGTAAACTTCCGCTGGTCAGTCAATATATCGGCACATCACCCTTGGAAATGATGATAGGTTCTGCTACAAGTATTCATGCGCATTTCAGTCCTAACTACTCAGTAGGAGTAAAGTATGACATTTAAACAAAAAATCTTTCTTTTCATGATTACTAGGTCACTGCAGTGAATATTTCTATAACTTATCCTTAAATATACGACGGTTTCATACAAAACAAATATTGTATCCAAGAAAGCTGGCCTTAAAGCAATTACACTCTTGTTTCGAATGTGCTTGTGCTGACTTCATGAGAAATTTGATTTAGCATTCTAACGACCATAATATATAGTTTCAAATTTCACATAGACTGAAAAGGAAAGTCATATATTATTTTGTACTTGAAGAACAGACTTTTTAGGGGCCACATAAGTTCAATTGCGTGAACTGAATTCGCAAGCATCTTTGAGAATTTTTTTCGTCCTTCTTTGTCTCTATTTAGTGAGTACCATATGGCACATCTCCTTACTCTTTCAAATCTATGTCACGTGAACACCGTACGGAATCGAGGAGATCTCACTGTTCGCCCCAATTAACGTTTACACTTCCTCTTAGGTGATATTGGAAACCATTTTGCAGTCTCTGTCACCATGAGTTCCTAAACCTTTTCAAAGTACGCCATGAGAAATTAGGTGACTAAGTTGTAACATCATCCCACATAGTGCCACGGCCGGTAAGCAGAAGCGCACTAGAGCTCCTGAGTTAAGCGGCCCTGTCAATGGACTGTTGTCTCCATGTTTTTTTTCGCTTATCCACTAATTGCTGGGTAAATAGTGGTCATTGCTTCTTTGCAGTTATCGCGGGTGCCTAATTAGGTATTACTATTAATCCTTTTGTACCTCTATTTCAATTACAGTGTATTTGTTACATTCCAAGCATTTTGGCAGCGTTCGCTGTCTGTATTTGTCTTTATTGTTTGTAATTAGGGGTCACTGATAAGCTTTAGCTCATAATTTCTTCACTACCTCCCGTTCTATTACCGGTTTTTGACTGCATTTTAGCATTCTTAACTACTTTCAATAATGGTTTTTCATTAATTACGGTTGCTACTAGGCCTCATTTCAAATACCTTTGGAATTTTTATATTCGAAGCACTTTTCTGCTTTATTTACTTATTAAGGGTGACTAATTAGCGATCTGATCTTCCTTTATGCCCACAACTGAATTACGATACAGTGCATGCTTTTCCGCGTTTGATATTTTTACTCACAAAGTGCTCCTCCCAAACAACGGGTACGTACTCCTTTCTTAACTTCACATCGATTACCTTTCCTTTCATTGTACTTTTTTATTTTGCCCGATTTTTTACCAAATGCACTTAACTATTCACCATTTCCTAATTAGAAGTCAATACCAACTCAACTACTGACTCATTCAGTCATTCTACATCTAATGTAAATACATACTGGTCTTACACTCCTTTCTCAAGAATCACATTTTCACACACGCAAGGTACCACTGCTCTTAACCAACGCCATCGCATATTCGCCGTCGGGCTTTTTACTGAACTGTTAATGTGATTATTTCATTATAAAAACAGAACCTACATGAAAACGAAAGTAGGATTGCTGTCTTTAGGTAACCTTAGCCATCAGTGGACATAGTGCCCATTCATTAAATTTTAAAACAGTGCGAAATTTATGCGCAAATTTCTATCAGGAACCAGCAGGCTGCATCTGTCTGGCCTGTTCTCTTTTGCGCGTAATTTTGGTGTCCATACCTGATACCACTTCACACTATCAGAGAGATACTGCTGCGTCGGTATTGAAGTGCGACACGTGTTTACTGCTGTGTATAAGATATAATATATCACCATCATATCTGTTCTGCGCATGTGCCAGGTAGCTAGGTGTGTATAGAGACCGTTTTATCATAGGCGCTGCCATTATGTCTAGGTGGCGCCCTCTAGTATCTAAGCGGAGAACAACCGCAGTGCTGGTACGTGCAGTCGCAGCCGCGGAACACTAGACAATTAGGCACACCGGAATTTTGTTGTTTTACCGTGAAATATTTCCGTTCTCAAACTACCTCAAGGACATTCTCATTGAGACAAAGTAGCCTTAAAGATATTCGGTCAGAAATGACCAAAATATACGCGCCTGATCGAGTCGCCCGAGGGCTAGAGGCCTTATTACAGGTAGTGTATAACTTTTAAGAGGCATAGAGAAGCGGTGGCGCACTACTGGCCACGAGAGCATTGAAACAAATGGTGTAGGGCTGTTTTCCATCTACTTTTCTCCCTTATCGATTTCCAGAAACGAGCAACAAACAGCTTGAGCCATGAAAGCAAGCGAACGTATCCACTTCATGCAATTTTAGGAGCGATGCTAATCGCGCTACATTTTTTGGACCAAGAGATCATGCATATACTCTCTTTACTGCTTGAGCGGCTACTGCGCGAGTTCTCACACCTACACTGGGGTTCTATTTGTAAGGATCCATTATCCACTTCGAATCCACTTACTCTACCTAAGATTCCTGTTGTTGGGTAGCAAAGTCGGGAGCGTTCAAGTGTCCGTAGCATTTGAGCTTTGCCTGCATGACTTAGCCATCGGTTTGCCAAGTGAGTGAGGGGAGAGACGATGACTATCTTCGGCGGCGGGTGCTGCTCTCCTAGAACGCCTCTGATTGGCCGCTAGCTGCGTTCGTCTTATGCTGCCGTCATGCTGACGTCCGCCAAATGAAACAGAAAATGGTCGATTGATCCTTAGGAATAGTGCCCCATGGAATAATGTCCCCTAACGACCTCCGGGAAAGTTGGTTGATTTGGTTTGTGCCAGCAGTGAAAGTTGCTTTTAGGAAGGAAGTCCAATTTTTGTCGCAAGGATTGCTTATTTTTATTTATTTATTTATTTATTGATACTGCAATCCCAGTGTTGGGATTTTAGCAGGGTGGGAATACAAACTATGTAGTTTAACAAAACAGGCAAAAATAAACAATAATTACAGTGCAAGTTGAAGCTCTTCTGAACAATTAATAATAAAACCAAACATATACAACACAGCAGTGAAATAACAAAAGCAGTAAAAAGAAACTAGGTTATATGTTGCGAGAACAACGTCAGTGATGGCTGCAGCACTTCATTGTTAGTGAGGTTATTCCAATCGGAAATAGTTCGTGGAAGGAATGAGTATTTAAAGCAGTTATTTCGAACGCGAAAAGGAGTTAAAGTTAGCTGGTGTCGTTGTCGGGTTGCGTATCCGGATGAAAAAACAAGCAAATCGGTGAGTTCTGATCTGTAGTGTCTTTTAATTAATTGGTACAGAAATTTAAGTCGTGCACAACGATTTCGCTCAGTTATTGTCGGAAGGCCAGCTTGAATTAAAAGGTGTGTTACTGATGTACGCCGGTAATTGTTATATATGTATCGTGCCGCCCTCTTTTGAACTTTCTCCAATTTATTCATGTTAGTTTGCGTGAATGGGTCCCAAATGATTGAAGCATAATCTAAGGTAGGCAGAACAATAGATTTGTAAGCAAGCACGCGTACAGATGGGGTAGACAACCGCAATGCCCGTCTGAAGAAAAAGAGTTTACGGAAAGCGTTACACGTTATGAGATCAACATGTTTATTCCAACTAAGATTGTTACTGACCCAGAGCCCTAGATATTTATATTCTGCCACTTCAGTTAGTGTCATGCCGTTAATACAATAATCGAAGGGTAAGACTTTCTTTTTGTGAGTGATTCTCATTAGTACAGTTTTTTCAAAGTTAATGGACATTTGCCATGCTTCACACCATGCGAAAACTGTTTGTAACGCACTATTAAGTAGCTGTTGATCAGATACATTTCTCACTTCTGTATAAATAACACAGTCATCAGCGTAAAGTCTAATTTTTACAGGAATGTTAACGACAATATCATTAATATATGGAATAATTATATGGAATGGCTGTTTTTACCGTGACCACATTCACATTTATTATTGGCAATGAGAGCTTGAATAAAAGATGCGTGCTTTGAGAAAAAAAAAACTATTTTAGCACTGTTTCACTAAATAATAAGTTCACAACCAATTTATTAGACATTCAAGTGGGACATGCATGTTCTTTCATGCTTTCATAAATCACATGTGACTACTGCGCCGAAATAGTTTTTCTTCTCTAGACGGCATCTCTAAAATTTGTGCCGCAAGGATTATAACCCGCTTGTTGCCCAACGGCAGCTTGTTGCACAGATATTGTTTTTCTTGTCCCTACTATAAAAACATAGCCTTCGGAACTCTCACGAGAGGCTGCAAAAGGGAAACATTTTCAGTTGGTGCTCGAAATTTAGAGGCCGCTCGTCTTCGTCCGATTGAAATAATTTCAACTACAAAAGCGTACCGCGAGCCGCAAGTATATAATCGCTATTATTCTCTTTATCTTCTGATAATCAATTTCTTTAGTTGTTTTCTCTTCTTAATCACAATTACAATTTAAATAAAAAGATATTGCTAGCAGAGGCATTTACTAGCAGCTAAGCGGCGGCCAGCAGAGATGAAACGATAAGGAAGGGGAAGGAAGGAAACGGGCAAAAAGAATACAATGCAGGGACAGGGTATCTAAAAAAGTGTACAAAGTGTAAATGACTGTAGAGATAGTGCATCGCCCGTATCATCTGAACAGCTTCTCGCCATTCAAGACGCTCTGTGTGCAAAAGTTTGCGTGGCGCGCGCGCTTTCTGCGTTGAATGCCCCGGCGCCCCCGCTGTCATCACCGCGTCCACACATACGAGAGAAGAGGAGCAATGGTGAGCGCTACAGTTCGAGACTATCTTCCACCTTGCCACGAAAACGGCCTATATGCTTGTCATGTGCTGAGCGAGAGTTAGGGTTCGCATTAATGGAACTATTTTCGGTCACCATGAGAGTGCATGCGCGTGTTTAACCATATGTGAGCACGCATAAACCAATAAAAGGAGAAAGCTGCAGACAGGCTGGTGATGACAGCCTTAGAAGGTATTTTACATAAAAATCGTAACTGCGTCAGCTTAGAGAGCCATAGTAATTTTAAGGATTCCCCGTTTAGCACAGGTAGTGGTACTAGGCGTCGGCGTCGCGACTGTCAAGCGTGCCAGACCACGTAAGCACGGTGTGCATCGCGTTAAATACCTCGCTGTCATGTTAACTGAGAATTCGCAACACACAGCAGGCAACGTCCTTGAAATATGCTTAAAGATAGACTTCTTAAATTATTGAAAGACTTGTCAACCTGCACAGTTGTAAATAACAAGCCAAAGGCGAAGTGGTATATTGATAAACCGATAGAAAGCAGAAGGGGAGGCAGAGTTGTTAATCAGAAAATTCGCTCCGCTTGGTGGCTCCGCGCTGAGGAAGAAGAAAGAGGTGATTAAGCCGAGGAAGAAAGGATGGACCAGGAGGTTATAATGCAGCATCAATCGCGTTTGACTAACAATATGGATGCCACAGCTCTAGAGCTTTGTCCTGTAATGCTTTCTTTAGGCTAAAGGACAAAACCGAGGCGCAAACGTGCGTGGCTGGTTGCATTAAGAACCCGAGCCCCGCCGTGGTGGTTCAGCTGTTAAGGCGCTCGACTACACTGTCCGAGGATGCGGGATCGAAACCCCGCCCACGTTGGCCGCTTTTTGATGGAAGCTAAACGCAAGGCACCCATGTGCTGTAAGATATCAGTGCACGTTGAAGAACCCCAGGGGGAAAAAGTTTCGGAAATTTACCCCTACGATGTCTCTCATAGCCTGAGTTGCTTGTGACGTTAAACATCGTCAATCAACAGGGACCCGAGCGTTTCCGTGATGAACTGGGCACGCTGTGTACAAATGATATCCTCGAGCTCATGACAACATGTTACTAACACAAAAACTACTCGTTAAAGTATTTTTAGAAGACAAAAGTAATTATGATGATGTCATGCTGGTATACGCCTGCCAGGAAGACGCTCGTTTCTTAAAGAGCAAATATAACGAAAGCTTCTATCTTTCGCTCTGATTTAGAATTTAACGTCATAAAATTAATGACCAGTGTAAAGAAAACTTATGAATGCATATTTATTTATTTATTTGATATATATTGATTTTACGTCATGAGTCACCCTTTATGTATTGTAATAATGTTTTTCTTTCATTGTGTTTCGCCTTTAATTCGCATGCTATCTGAACCGTGGGCCCAGAAACTTTCTAGGAGTCCAACAGCCCCAAAATAATGCACTAAGTATTCAGTAAACGCTCACAAACACAAACACATATTACAGGAGGGCGCTTAAGTCTCCTTTGGTTTCGAAAATGGCGAACGCCACTTTACAGGACAATTTGCACTAACTGCATCGTCGTTGTCAACGCTGATATCATCAAATCAGCGTAATTACTACCACCATTATCAACTAACTGTTCTGCTATTTACATTGCTACTGTCATCATTATCTTCGTCACTGACTGTATCGTCGTTGTAATCAGTACAATGATCCTAACGCTAGACAAGGAGAATTGTGATCTTTTGCTCATGAGCCCAGCTGCCTGATCGCGGCGTTTCATATGTAAGTAGCGTTTGTAAATAACGTTTTGTGTGATTTTTATTGACTTTGTTTGGTGACAAGCGATGTGTTGAAGCCAGGAAATAAAGAAAAAAAAAGTTCATCGTGGCTGAGGGATTTCCGCGCTCGGCTGGGTATTGAAGCGACAGTGTCTCGATTCCTGGTGCAGACTGATTTTTTTTTCTCGAATGCAAGTTCGTGTGAACATTTACAGCACACATTTTCTACGAAAATTTATTGCGTACATTTCCGCAGCCCATGAACACAGAAAGGCTTTGGTCTCAATAATGAATGAATGAATGAATCTAATGCCACAATCGCATTCACAGAATGTTTTAGACTAGTGCTGATCACAGGTATTAAAAAAAGCTTAATCATGATTGAATTCCCTTTCTGATCATTTGCACAATTTCGTCAAATGAAATGTCTAGTGGAAAAAAGGTATAACGGTTACACCAAACACAAAACCCATATTTCTTGCACTATGCTCATACAAGTGTAACTTCTGGTTTAGTGCAATCTAGTTTTAAAGTATATGTTTTAAGGTTGAAGTTAGGCGTAATGGCCTCAGTGGCGGGTAAAGAAAATAGTATCGGAGAAAAATATCTGTCGCCGCATGTGAAGCCGCGGAAGTGAAATGAGGGAAACTTACAGATAATTTACACAGAAATCGAATGCGGAACCCTTGAATGAAGAGAAAGGAGCTACACCTGTGGCCTACGCAGGCGCGTTCGTACAGACTGTTTAAGGAATCTTTATATCTACGTCACTTGAACTGTCACATACTCTGGTAGTTAACGAATGCCTAATTATAAGTGCGCGGGATGTTTTGGGGGGAGTAATAAGGGAGTACGCGTCCTGTTTTAAGCATGATATAAATAGTTAAATTCATAGAGATTCGAAGCAAAAACTGAATTTTATCATTGATACGGGGTGCCTAAATGGCCAGCGCGTTTGCACCGAAGAACCCTACATTGGAGTGCTCAGATGCTCATCTCGCAAGCATGCAAAACATTTGAGACGGCGGGAGACTGTGACTGACAGCGCAAACTTTCACGCATGTACTCAGAAAGACGGTGCGAATCATGCCAGTGACGACAGGCAGGGGTGAGTTCGGGCAAAACGCCAAGCGAGAATCCGTAAGGGAGCCGCTGTTCAGTTCAGTTCAGTCGTGTCCGACTCTTCGTGACCCTATGGACCATGTCACGCCACGCTTTAAGGTCTCTCACTATCTTCCTAACATCACATAACTTCATCTGCAGTGCCTCGAGGATGCCATCTAACCATCGCGTTCGTTGCCTACCCCTTCTCCGGCGACCCTCAACCTTTCCCAACATCAAATCTTTCTCCAGCGACTCATCTCTTCTCATCAGATGACCAAAGTAGCTGAGCTTTAGCTTTAGAATTTGACCCTCCAATGAGCAGTCAGGGTTTATGGTCCAGTCAGGGAGCCGCTGACTGGGCCGCTAATTCTCTCCTGTGTTACCCTTAAACTTGAAGCACAGCATTTCCTGAAATCTTACTCATCGCGTTTTGTTTTTCCCACTTATAGGAGCATGGACACACTTACACATGGACACTGTTGCAACGGTGGGTATTTATATTCTAGGGAATTGCTCTTGCGAAGTTTCTGCCATTGCGAAAGAAAACTATTTACATCACGCTTTCTCGAAACCCGCAACGGCTGCATTGAGATCAATTCTGACTTCACTGTAGCGTTATAATTGAAGTCACATAAAATTTTCGAACGTAATGTTCTTCCCTGTCAAAAAATATCGAGCTTTACGCAAGCACGGTAATAATACGTTGGCGTAATTAGACAAGTGTTAGCAAAATAATCAAGCAAATTTCTACAATACCTAAATTATCTAAGTCTATATTACCCTAAATTAAGATTATTATGAAGTTTCGTAAAATTACAAAAGTACTTTGAGACTGAAGACCATCCATGTGCTTTGCAAGGACATCCAGGAATAGTGCATGCTCAAATATGACCAAGGTGAAATCGAGTGCTCAATATAGAGAGACAAAGTTCACCCGCGGTCGTTTCAGTGTGGGTAAACTTACCTTTTTCGAATGATGGCCTGTAGGGCGAGTTATGTCCTTTTCTTTCTTGTGTTGTCTTCTTTTCGCCGTAATAATTTTCAAGTTGTAGAGTCACCTCGTTAGCTTCCTGAATGTCGATTTTAGATATTGAGCGCAGTTACTATTTCAAATTCACAGCTTCTGCAAATTTAGAACCGCTGTCTAAGATGTGCTTAGTACTCGTGGACACTTCCAGTGGCTAGAACAAATTCCAAGGTCATTTAGACACCTTTTATGGCGTGTGAGTGTGAGCGAATTCTCTGAGGTCGAAAAATATATTGAATATATACCGCGTGAATCAGAGTAGCGGGCCTAACAGGCTATACGACTATAGCACTGTATTCAAAAGAGATTTAGCCGCTGACAGAAAAAGAGCCATCTGGAAAGCTTAGATGTGCAAAAGCTCCGCAGTATAGTACCCACTACCTTTCGAAGTAATATAATTGCGTTCATCGACAACACAGCTTGTGTTGCGTTCACTGAAGCGCTCAATCGCTTGAATCGATCTTTCTCATTAAATTCCGAATGAGGATTGATATGTCGTGATACGTTTCTAACGGCTGTACCGTATAGAGGCATATCTGAGTAAACTCCTGCTGCCGGTTGTATCAGGCACGTATATGACGGTGCGTGTCGGCCGCTGACATGCGCGGTGCGAGCTGCCTGTTATCACTTGCGGGCTATATAATCGGCACGCTTCAATAAACGTACGCTCTTCTTGTTCTGGACATCACGCTGTGGCCACGTTCTTTCCAACTCGGATACATGGTGTCAGAAGTGGCTGAGACGATGTAGCTACACCGACGGCGGACGAAGCATGGAACGGCTTGTCGCACCGGAACCGCTGCGTCTGGCAGGGAACGTCTCGGCATCATGGAAGCGTTTCAAGCAGAAATTTGAGATTTTCCTGCAAGCGTCGGCAGTCAAGGACCAACCGAGAAGTGAGGCTTCGAAAGCTGCGCTCCTGCTGAGCATCGCCGGTGACGAGGCACTCGATGTGTTCAACAATTTCAAGTTCGAGTCGGGCGAGACCAAGGATGACTACAGCACCTTGATACGAAAGTTCGACGCCTACTGCACAGAGGTGAGCAACGAAGTGCATGAGCGGTACATTTTTCGCACGAGGAACCAAGCGGAAGGAGAGCCATTTGAAAAATTTTTACGGGACTTGAAGAAGCAAGCTTCACAATGTAACTTTGGGACGTTACACGACTCATTGGTAAGAGACCAGATCGTCTTTGGTACCAACAGTCCTAGATTACGAGAGAAGATGCTTCAAGAGAAAGGATTGACGTTGGAAAAAGCGGAGGAGATGTGCAAAATTGCAGAATCAGTAGCACAACAAAAAGAGGTGTGGCGTAAAGAAGAGGGTTGTGTGGATTTTGTTTCAAGGCGCACAGACTTGCAGCATGCACAGAAAGAGCCCAAGTGCCACGGGGAGCAATGGCAGTGTAGAAAGTGTAATCGCAAGCACAAACCGAAGCAATGCCCAGCATTTGGTAAAAAGTGCTACGTGTGTGGTAGGTTTCATCACTTTGCTATCTGCTGTAGGAAGTCAAAAGAAGTGGGCGGAGTCGACAGACTTCCGGAGAACGACTTTGACGTACTGGACGTAGGAATTGAATGTGGCACGAATGAGTGGACTGTAAATGCTGAAGTCGGCGGTCAGGAGATTGCCTTCAAAATAGACACAGGGGCGCAAGCAAGCCTCTTACCGTTTTCAGTCTATCGAAAACTGCCATCAGCTGGAGCACTAACTCCGACGAGCACAGTACTATGGGCATATAACGGCGGCGTTATTACGTGCTTTGGGACAGTGTCGGAAACTGTTCGCGTTGGAAATTCCCACACGGTAGTGAAACTTTTCATTGTGAAAAACGGTCGTCAGCCTATACTTGGACTGGACGCCAGTGAAACCTTGGGACTGGTTCAGCGTACCGTGAATGTTATAAATAAGTCTCCTACAGAAGGTTCTCTCAAGAATTTCAGGCATATTTTCGAATGACTTGGTTGCTTGAAGCAGCCATATCACATGGTCCTGGAACCTGGAGCAGTACCGGTCGTGCAGCCAGCCCGCCGGGTTCCTTTGGCGCTGGAGGAGCCTCTCAAAAAGGAACTCGAAAGAATGGAACGAGCTGGCATCATTGTGAAAGTGAAGGAGCCTACTGACTGGGTAAGTCCACTGGTTGTCGTCAAGAAAAAAGATGGCGGTTTGCGAGTTTGTTTGGATCCCAGGCAGATCAATCGGCACGTTAAGAGGCAGCATTTCCCCCTCCCGAGACGCGAAGACTTGGAAGCTAAGTTGGCGGGTGCGAAATACTTCAGTTGCTTGGATGCTAACTCGGGGTACCACCAGATACCACTAGATGAAGAAACGTCAAGGATATGTACTTTCTCGTCACCCTTTGGGAGGTACCGATTTTTGCGGTTGCCGTTTGGAATATCATCTGCACCGGAAGTGTTTCACCAAACAATGACTCAAGTTCTGGACAGGCTGCCAGGCGTGCTAGTATATATTGACGACATTCTGGTGTGGGGCTCGACGAGACAAGAGCACGACGACCGACTAGTAGCTGTCCTGAAAGCTGTCGAAAAAGCGGGGTTGACTTTCAATGCACAGAAGTGCAAGTTCAATGTGACCGAAGTAAAGTTCCTCGGTGACATAATAACCGGAAATGGCATATCTCCTAACACACAGCTCGTTAAAACAATGATTGACATGCCAGAACCAACAAGCAAAGCGGATGTTCAACGTATGCTGGGTGTCCTCAACTATTTTGGGAAGTTCGTGCCGCGGCTGTCGGAAAGAACGGCGTTATTAAGGGATCTCATCAAATGTCGCTCCGATTTTCAGTGGACTGAAAACCACGCTAAAGAGTGGAAAAACGTAACACAAGTTCTGACTACCGCTCCCGTGCTCGCAATCTTTGACGCTCGAAGGGACACAAAGATTACATGCGACGCTTCGCGGAACGGGGTAGGGGCAGCCCTTCTGCAACGTCATTATGATGAATGGCGACCCGTGGCATACGCATCCCGTGTTCTAACACAAGCAGAGCAGAGGTATGCTCAAATTGAAAAGGAGGCCCTTGGCATTTGCTTTGGTTGCGAAAAGTTCAATCAGTTTGTCTACGGGCGACAACTGCTAATAGAAACTGACCATAAGCCACTCTTATCAATTGCGGAAAAGGCAATCGATGACATGCCACCTCGACTGCAAAGATTTTTTTTGCGCTTGTTTATGTATGACTTCTCTTTGCAGTACATTCCCGGCAAGAACTTGGTTCTAGCTGATATGTTATCACGATCAACGGCTGATGGCGGCAGCAGCAGCAGCCGCCAAGACACTGGCATGGATGAAGTGGAAATTCACGCAGTCGAATCCCTGGGTTATAGGGTGACGCCAACGACGCAGCGCGAACTGCAGAGAGAAACTGCGTGCGACGTCTATCTGCAAGCCGTGATGCAAAGTCTGTCAAGGGGACAACCAGTGGAAGGTGAACTCAAGCCTTTTACACAAGACCTTTCTGTGGTTAATGGAATACTTTTTAAAGGCTCCAAAGTGGTCGTACCAAAGAGCATGCGAAAGAAAATTCTGTCTAGAATTCATGCGGGACACCTTGGCATGCAAAAATGTAAAGAGAGGGCACGTCGTCTTGTTTTCTGGCCGGGCCTTAACAGTGAGATTGTTTCTCTGGCAGCTAGCTGTCCAACCTGCAGGAAATTCGCTTACGCGCACGCAAAAGAACCACTCCTTATGCGGCCAACTCCCCGATGTGCATGGTATCGGGTGGGAGTGGACATCTTTTTCTTTGCTGCAGACTCGTACTTGGTTGCTTACGATGCATTTTCTAACTTTCCAGAGGTGCAGCAACTTCAGGACACTAGTGCAAGGGCTACAATTGCTGCACTCAGCGCTATCTTCGCAAGATATGGCGTGCCACTAGAAGTGTGCACGGACAATGGTCCTCAATGTTCGAGCCACGAGTTTGCTGTATTTGCAAAAAACTATGACTTTACGCATGTGACTTCGAGTCCCCATTATCCTCAGTCAAATGGGCTGGCTGAAAAAGGTGTGCAGGTTGTCAAACGCATCTTGAAGAAAACCCAGGATTCCGGGGACGATTTCTGGCAAGGCCTGCTGGCCTATCGGTCAACACCACTCGAAGACGGCCGATCCCCGGGGGAACTTTTGCAAGGAAGACGCCTGCGAGCCAACCTTCCCGACTTTGAAGAAGTGCCGCGCAGCAAGGTAGAGAAGCATCGCCAGAAAACGCAGGGCAAACCGTTGCCGAAGCTTTCGCGAGGCGACGTGGTAAGGCTGCGAGGAACTACAATGTGGGACCGAAAGGCGAGGGTCGTAGGCGCTCCTGCTCCAAGGTCGTACCAGCTTCTAACGGAAGATGGACGAGTTCTGCGACGTAACCGACGACATCTCGTAGAGACGCGAGAGCGGTATGCCGAGACGGACAGTGACGATGGTGGCGACACAAGTAGGCCAATCGACAACCCCCGGGTACCTGCCTCGCCTTCGTCACCTGGTACCTGCCTCGCATCGCAGGCCTCGGGAGGACCGCAAAGGACTGCTGGGGAACCACCGTGCGCGGCCAATACAGCGGGAAGCGAGCTTCCGGGTGCCTTGCAGCCACCGGTATTAAGGAGGTCGTCCCGGAACAGGCGGGCCCCGCAACGCCTGTGCTATGACGAGGAATTTAACCAGTGCGCTTAACTAATCCCTGTTGCTGCAACTGTTTTTGTTTGTTCCCGCGAAAAGATGTATCAGGCACGTATATGACGGTGCGTGTCGGCCGCTGACATGCGCGGTGCGAGCTGCCTGTTATCACTTGCGGGCTATATAATCGGCACGCTTCAATAAACGTACGCTCTTCTTGTTCTGGACATCACGCTGTGGCCACGTTCTTTCCAACTCGGATACACCGGTCTCAGTGTGGAGGCTACCTAGTCACCCCGGTTGCTCGAACACATCGAGTAGCTGGCCGCTGCATTGGACCACTACGCAATCATCAAAGCAAAACCCCTACCTTGTTAATCTGTTATAGCCTCTCGGTATGATTGAGGTGTCGTGTTTAAAGACGAAACGGGAAAGAATAACCCCCATTCGGAGGAAAAGAAAATAAAGTTTCGCGAGCATTTTGTAAAGACTATTTCTACCGATAAGAAACGTTGCTTACCCTGCTCGAACATCGCTCGCATTTTGTGCAACCTGCAGAAAACCCAGGCAGCTTATTGTCTGGCTATTGAATCCAATACTCTTGCATTATTCCCAAAAGTTCAATACTGAACTTGCCGTACAGCCTTGTCAAAGTTCCTGAGATAGCACCAGCTGTTTACCTTAGCCGTTCAACTGCTTCGAAGTTCCTATTGTCTAGTTATACTACGCAGTTTATCATGTGCTACTATTCTTTAATACACTTCCCTGTCTTGAAGGTAAATAGATCTGTTTTCTGTTTTATACTTTTAAACAGTCGTTACGCCCAAGTCAGAGTTGATGACAACACTTTTCAGTCACCGTTGATTTTAAAGCGCAGTGGTGTTCAGACCTTGCTTCTAAAGCTGCGAAAGGAAGAGTGCGGTTAATAACCTTCTTGCACACCTAGAGCTGAGGTAGCGCGACATGGCCATTTACAAGCTATAACTGTAATAAACTCCTGGGCTGCTTTGTTCATTTACTTTTGGGCGACATGCCATTCTGGTTTTAGCTAGGTTTAGTTACCTCTAATGAAAGTGGCAACTTAGCATCTTTCATCGAAACTACCAACTCAGCAGGAAAAGCTACGCTACAAGACATCATTCGAAGCATAAATAAGAATATTGTCAGACAGCACTTGCACAAAACGTCTGTTCTATTCCAGAGCATAACCTTCTTGCACACCTAGAGCTGAGGTAGCGCGACATGGCCATTTACAAGCTATAACTGTAATAAACTCCTGGGCTGCTTTGTTCATTTACTTTTGGGCGACATGCCATTCTGGTTTTAGCTAGGTTTAGTTACCTCTAATGAAAGTGGCAACTTAGCATCTTTCATCGAAACTACCAACTCAGCAGGAAAAGCTACGCTACAAGACATCATTCGAAGCATAAATAAGAATATTGTCAGACAGCACTTGCACAAAACGTCTGTTCTATTCCAGAGCCAGCTGGCACACAGCGCGCGACGCTCCGAGCAGCAGTCAGCGATGATGATGATAATGATGATGGATCTATACAGATGAAAGAGGTGAAAGTTCACGCGTTGCGCTCACACAAATCCCCCCGACAAAAGAGCGGCCACCCTGGTCGCTGATTACAGGGATGAGGGACGACGGGCATAGGGCTTCATGCGCGAGGCGTGGACGATCTCTTCGGAGCGACGACGTCGATCTGCGACGGTGTGCGAGGAAATAACGCGATAGTTCACCGGAGACGTTTGTTGGAGTACTGTATAAGGGCCAATGTAACGATGGAGAAACTTCTCACATAGGCCAGGAATGCAGATTGGTGTCCACAGGAGAACTTCATCACCGGGGTAAAAGCAGGGAGTTCGATGGCGTTGATCATACAGGGCTTTGCGTTCCTGTTGAGCATCTTCAGTGTTCAAACGGGCAAGTTGGCGACACTGGGCCATACGAATGGCAAACTCTTCGCCCAGAGATTCAGACGTAGAGGGAGCAGAGAAGAAAGTAGTGTCCAGTACTGTCGATGGTTGACGGCCATAAACTAAAAAGAAAGGGCTATAACCAGTAGTGCGCTGAACAGCGGAATTGTAGGCGTAGGTGACGAAAGGTAAAACGTTGTCCCAGTTCCGGTGATCAGGAGCGATATACATGGATATCATGTCGGACAAAGTGCGATGAAACCGCTCGATGAGTCCGTTGGTCTGAGGGTGGTAGCTAGAAGAAGTCTTATGGACGGTGTTGGCTGCGCGCAGTATTTCCTCAAGGACTTGAGAAAGAAATGTCTTTCCACGGTCGCTAATGAGAATACGAGGAGCACCATGACGCAAAACTATCGCACGCAGGAAAAAATCGGCGACTTCAGAGGCGGCACCGGAGCGAAGAGGTGCGGTTTCAGCGTACCGCGTTAGATGGTCGATGGCAGTGACAACAAAACGGTTGCCGTCTGACGTCAAAGGGAGAGGACCAAATAAGTCAATGGCGACCGTGTCAAAAGGCACAGATGGGCAAGGTAGAGGTTGCAGTAGGCCAGCAGGAGGGGATGTTGAACGCTTGCGATGCTGCAAGACGAACATGATGAAATGTATTTGGCGACGCTGGCAGAAAGCCCAGGCCAGAAGTAGCGGCTCTTGATACGGTCGTAAGTTTTAAAGTGGCCTAAATGTCCAGCAGTGGGGTCGTCGTGGTAAGCCTCCATAATTTTAAAACGAAGGGAGCGAGGGGCAACGGGTACCCAGCGTTGACCCGTAGGGTGATAAACGTCGCGGTAAAGTGTTCCATGGTGAAATCGGAACCGACGAAGCTGACGGCGCAAGCGACTGTTTGGGACAACTGATTCTCCACGGAGGCGAGCGATGATTGTGCGGCAGTAAGGGTCAGTCAGCTGCAGGGACGAGAAATCAGCATTGTTCTCGAGTGGAGCTGTAGTGATGGGTGCAACATTCAGGTGGCCAGAAGAAGGCTGACTCGGATGGCAGCAGGGAGAGGAGACCGTATGTGGGGCCGCGTCAGTAGGTAGCAATGGGCAGCGGGAGAGGGCGTCAGCGTCGAGGTGTTTTCGCCCAGATTTATAAGTGATGGTTAAGGTGTATTCTTGAAGACGTAGTACCCAGCGACCCAGTCGACCCGATAAGTTCTTCAGCGATGACAGCCAACAGAGTGCGTGATGGTCTGTGACAATGGTGAAGTGGCGGCCATACAAATAAGGTCGAAAATTTTGAACCGACCAAACAACAGCGAGGCACTCTTGCTCGGTAATAGTATAATTACGCTCAGCTGCAGTAAGCGTACGACTGGCGTATGCGACGACTTGCTCTTCAGATACTGCGTTGCGTTGCAAGAGAACCGCGCCAATACCGTGGCCACTGGCGTCTGTGTGAAGTATGGTGGGCGCGTCAGCGTCAAAATGGCGAAGCACAGGGGTGGAAGTGAGTGCCTGCTTGAGAGCTTTGAAGGCGTCTTCACATTCAGTGGACCAGGTGTAAACCACTTGGGAAGACACGAGCTTGTGTAGCGGGGCAGCAATTGTTGCAAAGTTCCGAATAAAACGGCTGAAGTAGGAGGCTAAGCCAAGGAAGCTGCGAAGATCTTTCTGACGTTGGGGCCGAGGAAAATTAACGACAGCCGTAATTTTTTCGGGATCAGGCTGGATTCCTGCCTTACTGACGACATGGCCGAGTACTTTGATGGTCTTACTGGCAAAGTGGCACTTCTTGGTATTCAGCTGAAGCCCCGCCTGGGCAAGGGACGTGAGGACATCAGTGAGACGCTGCAAGTGCTGAGTGAAGTTTGACGAGAAGACAATGATGTCGTTGAGATAACATAGGCATGTTTTCCATTTCATGCCGCGAAGCACGGTATCAATCATGCGCTCAAAGGTGGCCGGCGCATTGCAGAGTCCGAAAGGCATCACGTTAAATTCGTAAAGACCGTCGGGGGTAGAAAAGGCAGTCTTGTCCTTGTCTGCATCGTGCATAGGAATTTGCCAGTATCCCGAGCGGAGATCGAGACTGGAGAAATACTCAGCGCCTTGAAGACAGTCTAATGCGTCATCAATACGAGGCAAAGGGTAAACATCCTTGCGCGTGATCTTGTTAAGTGCCCGGTAATCCACGAAGAAGCGGACTGAGCCATCTTTTTTGCGAACGAGGACCACAGGTGAGGACCAAGAGCTCGTGGATGGTCGGATGACATTTCGAGCAAGCATGTCAGCAACTTGCTCCTCAATGATTTTGCGTTCTGCTGCTGAAACGCGATACGGCCTTCGTCGAACAATAGCAGAGCCGTCCGTCTCTATGCGATGAGAGGTGACGGAGGTCTTCCCCAACGCTGAGGCGCACACATCAAAAGACTCTCGGTGCCGCAGGAGGACGTCTAGCAGAGCTGTGGACTGCTCGGATGTAAGGTCAGGGCTGATGGCGGCTGCGAGCGCAGAGGATGTCGGAAATTGAGGCTTGGCAGGAGGCGGTGGTGCGCTGGAAAGTGTGTTGAGGGGAACGGGATCGCAGTCAAAAATAAACCCAACTGTGGCTCCTCTGGGCAGTAAGAACGGCTGGAGAGTTGTATTAAGGGCCGCAACGACCGCGCAACCGCGGGTGAAGGAGGTGAGGCACGAGGCAAGAGCTAGGCCGTCGGAGGTCCACCGAGGAGCGGGCATAACGAAGGCTTCGCCATCGAGAGGGTAGTCCAATGCCACGATGATCAGCTGCTCGCGTCCTGGGGGCAAAACGAAATCAACTGCTGCGAACACGTGTGGTGGTGAACAATCAGAAGTCGGTAATGTATCGGGGTCCGCAAGATGAATAAGGCGCTCACGGCAAGAGATGAGGGCGGACGCCGACGATAAGAAATCCCACCCCAAGATCATGAGATGAACGCACGTGGGGAGCACAATAAATACAATATGATGCCGCTGGTTATCGATGAGGACACGTGCTGTGCATTGGCCGGTGGGTTTCATAAGAGTTCCATTAGCTCCACGAAGTGGCGGACCGATGTATGGCGTTATAACTTTGCGCAGATGAGAACACAGAGAGAAATGCATGACGGAATAAGCGGCACCGGTGTCGATGAGGGCCTCAACGTACAATCCTTCAACAATCACTACTAACATATTCGACGGTCGCCCAGGAGGAATTGTAGATTTCGAACTCGAAGCAGCTTTCCCTCCAAAAACTGCTTCGGTTAGTTTTCCGTTATAGGTTGGAAGGGTTGCGAGGCAGGACGAAGCGGTGACGTGCGGCGAAAAGGCGAAGGGGATCGGCGTCGGGAAGGACGCGAGGGCCGTGAAACATTGGTGGAATTCGGAGGAGAGGAAGAACGCCGGTAAAAGTCTGAGTAGGGCAGTGCAGAATCATCAGGCTGGCGCACGCGGGCACGTTCAAAGGGAGCATAACCCCGTTGCTCGTCTTGTTGGCGGCGGCGACAGACACGGGCAATGTGGCCACGTATCCCACAATAGTAGCACACAGGGCGGGAGGGGCGCCAGGCTGTAACAGGACGATGCACTGTAGGATATGGTGCCATTGCCGCGACGTGACCGCACACGGGTGCCGAACAAGTCGGGGAAGGCGGAGTGGGTTGCCGTGAAGTAATCTCGGCATAGGTTGGCAAGGAATGTTGGGGGGCGTTGGGAGGCGGCGAGGGAGGTTGGGAGGCAATGGGAGGTGGGGCAGGTGCCACAGTGCAGTTGAAATTCGTCAGTTCATCTTTGATGATGCTGCGCAAATTCACCGTTGCTGGCGGAAGGGTTGGAGATACTGCAGAGGGGTTGGTGAGGCCGTAGAGCTCCTCCAGGATCATGGTGCGGATTAGGGACCGCAAATTTCCATCTATGAGGGAGCCACCATCACTGGGGTCTTGCACGAGGCGGCAGGACTGTAGCTGGTCCAGACGTTGACATGTGGATGTGATGTCAGATACGGACGACGGGTTTTTAAACACGAAGGCATTGATAGCAGCAGTGTTGATGCCCTTAATTAAGTGGCGAACACGCTCAGATTCAGGCATAGCAGCGTCGACACGGCGACAAAGGGCCAGAACGTCCTCGATGTACGACGTATAGGACTCGCCGGGCTGCTGGAGACGAGCTTCAAGTTTTTTCTTTGCCTGCTCTGAGCGACCAGCCGGAGTGCCGAAAATTTTCTTTAGCTGGTCCGTGAATGTAGGCCAGTCAGCGATGTCATCCTCGTGATTGAGGAACCAGGTTTTGGCGACGTCAGCCAAGTAGAAGACGACGTTTAGCAGTTTATGAGCGTCATCCCAGCGGTTAAATGCACTGACCCTGTTGTAGTTGTCGAGCCAGTCGTCGACATCTTCACCGCGAAGGCCAGCAAAGATTTGGGGATCGCGCTGGCGGCTGGTGACAGTCCAGGCAGGGGCAGCCGCAGTAGGAGGAGGAGACGCCGGGGGTGAGCGAGCACCGTTGCCCTCATCCATAGCACAGGACCGTGGACGCAAGCGAAGGCCTGAACGGAGCTCTAGGGAGAACGGTAGGCGGGTCTAAAGCGAGAGGTGGGGAATACGAATCGCACCTCCACCACTTGTGAGACAGCACTTGCACAAAACGTCTGTTCTATTCCAGAGCTAGCTGGCACACAGCGCGCGACGCTCCGAGCAGCAGTCAGCGATGATGATGATAATGATTATGGATCTATACAGATGAAAGAGGTGAAAGTTCACGCGTTGCACTCACAATATGCTTTCCGAAATATCCGATTTCGCGTGTGGAAACCTACTACGTTTGAAACTCTCTTTCTTGTGTACTATGACCTCTCCCCTTTGTAGCCTCTTCGTCTCCACTTTACCGTGACCTTTTAGCGTGACCCTCCTACTGTCTTCGGAAAATAGCTTTTCGCAGAAATAGAAAAAAATTTTTAGAATACCGACCGGTATGCGTACCGCAAATAGACAGCAAGAGAAATTTTTATCAGGCTGTAAACATGACGCGCTGAAGATCCTGTGAGCTAGGTTATTAGCTCTAAGCCTTCACTTTTGTATAGTAGCTCACATTAAAAAGCTTCGTTAGCGCGCGCTTCTAAATTCGTTCAAAGGAACGTGCGATATATGCCCGAAGGTTATTTCTTGCAACTTAAAGCAGGCTCCTGTCCATTGTAATGCTGCTTTTGTTCTGGTTGCGCAGGTTTTTTTTTTTTTCATTTTATGAAAATGCATGAATATGTATAATCATTAATTTTCCATAAGAATGTTAACAGCAAAATACCCACTAAGCAGCATCGCCAACAGCCGTAATGCGAGAAAGTACCTAAATACACTTTGAGCATGCCTTGCACCATGCAGAACTTTGAAAAGTCGTTACTTAGCACTGTTTAAGTTATTTATGTTTGATATCTCGAAGGCAATGCTCGTAAAAAAATATAGTGAAGAGTAATAAACTCTGGCGAATTTCAAACCCTTTCTTTTACTTTAGATGCCTAGGACAAATTTTTCGCTTCTTTGCTTTTATTTTTGCAATCGAATTTCCAAACTTCTGCAACGTTGAATTTTGCCGACTCATAAAGGTCCAAGAATAATTATTGGCATGCAGAACATTTGAAGTTATTAACTCGTTTTTGGTTCCTTACACTCTTCGAGCTGTGCTTCGTAATTACTAGAGAAGCAATGACTTCTAATCGAAGCCCATATCGTGATATACAACATGACATGTTGTTAAGCTGAAAGCGGCTAGCTCCGGAGGTACATATTTTTCTGAATTTTATTCAACTCTATAATGAACGCAACCCCCCCCCCCCAAAAAAAAAACAAAAAAACAAAAAAAAAACACTACAGCGGAGAAGTATCGTGTGCTTTTCGAAAATATAGACTCGGGTGCATATTATTCAGCAAATGGGTTTGGTTTTCTTTTCGTCTTTTGAATTTAATAGGAATCCCAACTTGAAAGCCCATTTTTCAAACCTAAATTTCGAATCTTTTGCACTGAAGTGGGCTTTTAGTTTCGGCTCTCTGCTTGTTTAGTCTCATGTCGCGCTTCAAATGGATGAAAACGACATTAATTGAACATGGTGCCGTCTCAAACATGCCGCATAAGAACTACACATGCTCAAAAAGACTCAAAAAAATTTTAATAAAATGAGGCGCTGTTTTTTAGAACGCAATCATATGCCGTGAAAACCTGTGTTGAAAGTGCAGTTCTCCTTAGCACACATATCGAGATTGAAATTCAGTGTCCTACGAAAAAAAGGTAAACATATACTGTTTCATGCCATTAGTTCATCAAGCTATTTTATATCGTCGGGAACAAGATTCTGAACTGAAAGGCTGATATGTTTGCACTACATTTGAGGCAAACGAACAAAAAAGAAACAGACAATCATTTCATATAGGACTAAACCGCCAGTGATTGCGTTAATAGAGAAAACATGTTTTTGAAAATGTGGGATTATTTATTATTATTTTTCCTCTACTTATCTTCAAATAATAATACCTGACCTCAACAAAAAGACCCAAAAAATCCCACGGGAAATTTTTGTTAACAATGGCTGGGGAGAATACCTGGTTAGATAAAAAGCTTTATTTTTTTTTTAAATTATAATTGAAACTACGATCTCTGCAGATCACATAAATAAAAAGGCAGTCTGAAAACAAATGATAAAATGTTACTATAGTTTTCGTAAATGTGCAGAGAGAAGCTAAAAAAAAACTTAATGTAAAAGATAGCAGCTCATTACTGAGGAACTGAAAGATGGTTTTCCGCAAAAAAAGAATAACGATATACTCGCTTTGTGGTACCTAATAAATTGCCGGAGCAGGACACTGCAGCAGTCCGAGATTAATGCCGGCTGCCGTGAAAGATAGTGACACACACGCGGGCTCGCTACCGCTTACAAAATGATCCCGCCCCCGAAGGCGACAAGTGACAACCAACTTTTCATGCAACATTTGTCAACCATTCTTTGTTTTTCACGCCGAGAAGCGTGCTCTGTACACCCCTCCGAAAGCAAACCTTTGACCGCAGGGTCAATATATCTCGCCGTTACAGCCATTTATTCTCCGGTATCCCGTCGCCTTTCATTATTCCTCGGCCATCTTTCACTTTCATCGGGAGAAAACAACTGACTTTGGAAAAAAAAAAGCTTGTTTGCCTGAAAATGACTCATTAGTACATCTTGAACTGCGGGACAACCTCTGAGTAGAAAACTTGAACAATAAAAACAAAATGAGAAGGCGCAATGCTGCTCGACCTTTCGACGAAAACAAGTGTTGTTTTGATTAATTGCGCATCTTCTTTGTGATTTAGCTTAAGAGAGAACACTACCGGATTATATTTTGGGTAATTATGAAAAATAAATTTTGCTCAAAGAAATAATTTCTTACACTTGCTCAGCTGGTATCTGATTGCTGCTTTTAGTTTTTTAAATATTTCTACAAAATACTCCTAGAGGGCTTCACGGCTGCGAGTACGAGACTCTGATCTAGGTTAATGTATATGGCTGTAATAACTTTCAGGCGATTGGTAGCCCTCAGCTCGGACGTAAATATTACGACATTACTCTCAGGCATTTAGGAAGCCACAGCGGTCTACACTGCGATGTTCTCAGTTGATTTTCAGTACGTCTTCGACATCGGTGTTGCAACAAACCCTCTGTAGCGCTGCAAATATTAACAAGAGAGAACTGTGTAAACCTTGAAAATCTGTGTAAAAGCACTGAATCATCGTATTGAGTGAGAAATCACTGGTAGAAGGGGCGAATGAGCAGTCTATTTGCAAGAGGCTGAAAAATACTCTTTCAGATTGAAGCCAAATATTTTGGGGATATTGGACTCCAAAAAGCAGTCACGTAAAAATCAAGACAGAACAATATGCACTGAGATGTATCAGTTTAGAAGCATATTCATGAATCCTCACAGCAGGTGAAACCCAGCCAATCATCGTCACGTTTTCGCCCTAACTTCTAGAAGCAGAGATTAGGAAACTTTGGACAGAATGTAATATATCGATGTTGCTAGCCGTCAATGCGAGAGAGTCCTGTGGTTTAATTCAGTTTCCGAGTAAACGCACGCACAGCGCGGAATGAACCATAAAGTATCCTATTTTATCAACGAAAAGTCGGCTAATATGGTGAGCATTCTGGAAGTGTGAAAAATAGGTAAGGTAATGTCATTATACTAAAGCTGGGATTGGAATCAGTTTACAATTTCTGATGCATTACTGTACTATCCACAGCTTAGAATCCGCCACAACAATTTTTAACCACGGACTGGCTGTTATATCATATAACAAAGCAAAATAACCCCGCGAAATCGATTCTACCAAGGCCTAATTACAGTTACACACTTTGGGAACGTTATATAGCTAATCTCAAATCCTTTATTTTGCTTTAAATGCGAGGTACGCATTTTACAGGTTTTAATAGGCGATAACCTTACTTGGCTGTGTTTGCAAAAACATGTCTAGAAAACTTGAAGCAACACGGGGACGCAAAACATGGACGCAAAATTAACGTGTGATTCCAGCAGATTGGCATGTCCATGCCAATCTGCTGGGAAGGCTTCGATGGTGGGTCTATTGGCTTCAAGAGTCCGGTGGGCTTAGTCGGCGGCACCTTACGACGCTGACAGTTGCGACACGTTTTCACATAGTGTGAAACGTCTGAGTTAAGTCCAGGCCAGTAGTACTTTTCCTTGAGCCTTGCAAGCGTGCGGGTGACTCCCAAATGTCCAGAGGTTGGCTCATCGTGGCAAGCTTGTAAGATTTCATCACGTAGACACATAGGTACAACAATCAGGTACGGCGTTTGGCTGGCGGAAAAGTTTTTCTTCATGAGGACACCATTGCGCACACATAACGATGACAGAGCACGCTTGAAAGCTCTCGGAGCGGTTGTACATGCACCGTTTAGATAGTCCATGATGTGCCGAAGTTCGGGATCTGCAGATTGTCTTTCAGCGAGGCACTCTGTGCTGATGGCATTTAACAGTATGGCCTCATCAGGAATTTCATCTGCGGGGGGATCTACAGGGGCACGTGAGAGGCAGTCGGCGTCTGAATGCTGACGGCCAGATTTGTACGTGACAGTTATGTCGAATTCCTGTAATCGTAGACTCCATCTTACAAGACGGGTTGAAGGGTCCTTTAGGGTTGCAAGCCAACATAGGGCATGGTGGTCAGTCACTAACTTGAATGGTTCCCCGTAAAGGTATGGCCGGAATTTCGACGTCGCCCACACAATGGCTAGACATTCTTTCTCTGTTGCAGAATAGTTCGATTCGGCTTTAGATAGACAGCGACTGGCATAAGCGATTACACGTTCTTGGCCGCCCTGGATTTGAAATAGAACGGCGCCCAGGCCTATGTTGCTTGCATCGGTGTGAAGCTCCGTGTCGGCGTTTTCGTCGAAGTGAGCCAATATGGGAGGTGTTTGTAGGCGGCGTTGAAGCTCTTTGAATGCTTGTTCCTGTGGTGCGTCCCAAGTGAAAGGCGTGTCTGTCTTTGTCAGACGTGTTAGGGGCTCGGCGAGTCGAGCGAAATCTTTGACGTAGCGCCGGTAGTAGGCACATAAGCCAAGAAATCGTTGAACAGCTTTCTGGTCTTGGGGCGGAGGGAAGTTGGCAATAGCTGTGGTTTTCTCTGGATCCGGCAGGACACCAGCGTGGCTTACGACGTGCCCCAAGAACTTGAGCTCCGTATAAGCAAAATGGCACTTCTCGTTAGCGTAAGGCCAGAGGATGTTATGGCTTGCAAAACAGATTCAAGGCGCCGAAGGTGCTCCTCGAACGTTGGAGCGAAGACCACAACGTCGTCAAGGTAAACGAGACATGTCTGCCACTTGAGATCTGCAAGTACGGTGTCCATAAGCCGTTGGAAAGTAGCCGGCGCAGAGCAGAGACCAAAGGGCATAGCCTTGAACTCGTAGAGCCCATCCGGAGTAATAAACGCCGTTTTCTCGCGGTCACTCTCATCTACCTCTATTTGCCAGTATCCGGATTTCAAGTCCATTGAAGAGAAATATTTCGCGGAGCAGAGACGATCCAGAGCATCGTCGATGCGTGGCAGGGGATAGACGTCTTTCTTTGTAACTTTGTTTAGCCGACGGTAATCCACACAAAAACTCAGCGTATCATCCTTTTTCTTCACAAGAACGACAGGTGCAGCCCATGGACTCCGCGAGGGCTGGATGACATCGTCGCGAAGCATCTCTTTCACTTGGCGACTGACAGCGGCGCGTTCAGTCGGAGACACTCGGTAAGGTGACTGTCTGAGAGGTGGCACGGTATCATCCGTAATAATGCGATGCTTGGCGAGATCGGTTCTGCCAACACGTGAAGAGCTGGAGAAGGTCGCCCAATAGCGCTGGAGGAGCTGGTTCACTTGGCGATGCTGCAGTTGAGAAAGCGCAGGGTTAATGTCGAAGTGTAAATCGGTGGTAGGCCTCTCCATCTCGGTCAATGACAGCGTCGCAAGTCCAGAGGCTTTTCGAACATGCGTGATACCGCAAATATGGGCCACTACAGCCCCCGTGCTTAAATGCTGGTGCTCACCGCCAAAATTTGTGAGTAGGACATCTGCTTTGCCGTCTTCGAGGTGAACGACTCCTCTGGCTACAGCAAAACTGCGTTCGAAAAGTAAGATCTGTTTGCTCTCCACGACACCTTCACAGTTTCGCAGTGTATTCGCAGCCACAGAGGTCATCACACTGGAACGGGGCGGAATAGTGACGTGATCATCAAGGATGTGCAGTGCTGTCGGTCGCTCTGAAGCACTGTGTATTGCGTTCTCAGTCGATAAGGTCACTGACTTAGTCTGCAGGTCGATAACGGCTCCATTCTCTGCTAAGAAATCCATGCCAAGGATGACGTCGCGGGAACACTGGATAAGTACGACGAAGGTTGCTAAGTACGTTTCTTCTTGCACTGTTACCTTAGAAGTGCAGGTACCGGTCGGCGTTACCAAGTGGCCTCCGGCAGTACGAATTTGTGGGCCTGTCCAGGGTGTAGTCACTTTTTTCAGAGTGGCGGCGAAAGGCCCACTCATCACAGAATAATCGGCGCCGGTATCCACAAGCGCTGTCACGTCGGTTCCGCCCACTGAAACGTTCAGGTCGGCGGTTACGGTTGTGGTGTTGCCGGAACGGCGCGGGGTCCGGTCACGGCTGCGGTGTGGTACTAGCTGATTTCGTGTCGTCGGAGAACTGGAGCGCCGAGGCAGCGGATCATTGTGGGGCGCGTCGTGTCGTCGGGAAATGGAGTGACCATCCGGTTGCAGAGGTGGAGGAGCTTGAGAATTTCGTCGATGAGCAACCTTCCCTCCAAAGGTTGCCGCGTCTAGTTTTCCCGATGGGGGCTAGGGGAGCGGACCCGCGTCAGGCCGGCATTACCACGTGTCTGCGATGAGTATTGGCGCGGTGAAAGCGACCGCGAGTAGTCATAGGGCGTTCCGGATGATTCAGCCAAGTACGCATCGATGGCAGGGGGCCGTTCACCACGCTGCGGCTTTCACGCGTCGGCGCTAAATCCCGGCAGACCCATTCGTCGGTAACAGCAATCGCGGAACAGGTGACCAGCTTCGCCACAGTGGAAGCACAGTGGGCGATTATCGCGAGTGTGCCAGACGTCGCTTTTGCGTGGACGCACCTGAGAAATTCGAGCGGGAGGTGCTTGACGAGTGTATGCAGGGGCTGCTTGGTGCTGACTGGGAGGTGGATGCTGACTGGGAGTTGGACAGGCACGACGAGTGACTGCGGCGTAGGTCATGGCCTGTGGTGGCATTGGCGGGAGCGGCTCGGGTGGATTGAGTGCCTGGTTGACCTCTTCCCGAACCATCTGAGAAAGGCTGGATACTTGAGGGGGGGGCTGCCGTCGAAAATAGTTTTGGAGCTCCTCGCGTACGACGGCCCGTATGGTTGTGTTGTCTCCGAAGGTGGTGCTGGAGAGGATGGTGGCGGCCTCGCAGTACGAGAAAATTGTGGAGGCTCGAATTCGGGATCAAGACCTCGAAGCCGTCGGCTACTCTGATGGGTAGGCGTAATCTCGATGGTAGGAGATCCTTGAAGGCTGGAGTCTCGGCTTGTTGGAGGTGTTCGGAGCATGGGTTGCGTTACCCAGCACCTCCACCAGATGTCACGGTGTGAAGTCTCTGATCAGAAGTCACCGCGGGACACAGGAGTTACAGAAGTCACAGTACGGCAGGAAAACTAGCAGGCCCGCTTCAACAGAAGAACTTCAGTTTCTTCACCTCGAGGAGATGAACGTCGGTTTCTTCGCCTCGAGGAGGCACACGCTCGCGATCAGCGCAGAGAGAAGATAAAGAATGCAGCGTGTCAATATGACGTCACATTAGGATCAGACTGTTAGCCATCAATGTGAATGTAATGACATCATCATCATCATCAGCCTGACTATACCCACTACAGGGCGAAGGCCTCTCCCGTATTTCTCCAATTAACCCGGTTCTGGACTAGCGCATCCACTTGACCCCATGCGACCTTCATAACCTCCTCCGCTCACCTAATTTTTTGCCGCCGATTGCTACGCTTTGCTTCCCTTCGAATCCAGTTTGTTAACCTAAGCGACCATCGGTTATCTTCTTCTCTTCGCACTACACGTCCTGCCTATGCCCATTTCTTTTTCTTCTTGATTCCCACTAGAATGTCAGTAACTTGAGTTATTTCTCTGACCCACTCTGCACGCTTCCTATCTCCTAATGTTACCCCTACCATTTTTCGTTCCGTAGCCCTCTGCGTTGACCACAAATTAAGTAGAACCCTCTTAGTTAGCCTCCATGTTTCAGCCCCATAGGTGAGTGTAGGTAAGATGCAACTGTTGTAAACGTCCCTTTTTACTGCTACCAGTAAGCTGCTAGTCATAATCTGCGAGTGCATGCCAAATGCGCTCCATCCCAATCTTATTCTTCTTGTTATTTCCTTTTCATGATCCGGATCTGCGGTTACTACCTGCCCTAAGTACACATATTCGCTTACTACTTCCAGTGCTTCGCTACCTAACGTAAACTGCTGTTCCTTCCCGAGGCTGTTGAACAATACCTTAGTCTTCTGCATATTGATTTTCAACCCTACCTTTCTACGTTTCCTGTCTAGGTCACCAATCATTTTTTGCAGCTCATCTCCTGAATTACTTAGCAAGGCAATGTCATCAGCAAATCGCAGATTACTGAGGTATTCGCCATCTACCCGTATCCCTAACTGCTCTCATTCCAAGTCTCTGAATACTTCCTCTAAGCAAGCTGCGAATAGTACTGGGGAGATCGTGTCTCCTTGCCTGACACCTTTCTTTATGGGAAATTTGTTGCTTTCTTTATGCAGAACTATGGTTGCTGTGCCGCCACTATATATACCTTCCAGGACTTTCACGTACTGCTCGTCTACCCCCTGATTTCACAATGCCTGCATCACCGCCTTGGTTTCTACACAGTCAAACGCTTTTTCGTAATCAATGAATGCTATGTACAAGGGTTGTTATATTCCGAGCATTTTTCTATCACCTGCTTGATGGTATGGATATGATCGATAGTAGAGTACCGTTTCCGAAAACCTGCTTGATTCTTTGCTTGATTGCAGTCTAAGGTTGTCCTGATTCTATTAGCATTTACCTTAGTAAATACCTTATACGTAACAGACAGTACGCTGATTGGTGTGTAATTTTTAAGGTCCTTAGCGTCCCCTTTCTTGTGCTGTCGATGACACCGGGCACTGTGTATAAAGGGTGGCCAGTTTTTCTAGCACGATATCTTCCCCTTCCTTCAACAAATCTATAGTTATCTGATCCTCTCCAGCTGCTTTCCCCCTTTTCATAGTTTCTATTGCCTTCTTAACCTCATCCTTCGTCACTGGTGGAACGTCTGACTGTTTTTCCCTACCACCAATCTCATTACGGTGCTGGCTGCTTTGGCTACTGTAGAGATCAGTGTAGAACTCCTCAGCTATTTTGACTATCCTGTCCATATTTTGTGATGACGTTGCCCGCCTTGTCCCTTAGCGCATACATTTATTTTTGCCTATACCCGATTTGTCTGTGCCCAAGTGGTGTATAAATGTCACGTCAAGTGAGACACTATAGTTAACCTGCGTCATGTACATGACTGCGGAGTCCATCACTTGTGTAAGTCAGTCAAAGTCATGACACTCAAAAGCACTGAGTCCTGACACTTGAAATAGCTGAGTCATGACAGTCTAGGAACTATTAAAAATCAACAGTCCACACCCTTTCGTATTTCTATAATATGCAGTCTTCTTCAGTGCTCTCAAATATTTTGCCGTTGCATTTCCAAGCTTCTACAATGTTTAGTTTAGCTTATTCAAAAGGTGCAGAGACGACTTCTGGCATGAGGAAAGCTTGAAATAAATATTGTGCTGTTTGGTTCTATACACTATTCGAGCTGAGGGGCGCGATTACTACCGCCGCGATGACTTCTAATTGAAACACATATCAGGTTGTTTAACATGCCAAGTTTGACATGATTAGACGAATATCAGTCAAGAATATTATAACGTGAAATTACAGCCAGTATTCACTTTAGGTGCTCTCTTTCAGTGTCCGGAGCGTTAGAGGGAACAATTTATTTCTAACCTACACCTCACATTATCTGTTGAATAAAAAAACAACTATTGTAAAACGAAAAGGTAATTTAAGCCAATAAAATAATTAACGACTGTACCGCCGAATCGTCAACCATTAGAGTTTGTTTTTTCTATTCAGTAAAATGAGATTGGCATTAGAAATAAATTCGGGTCTCACCAGAAAACTCGTACTTCAAATCTTAGCTGGAGGCCACATGTTATGTTTAAGGTTCCTAACATTACAAACGTATTAGACTTCCTAATTTGAATGCGTAATCTTACTAAAGGTTAACCAAGGAAGCGACCAAGGAAACGTGCCTGCCCATTCGCGATTACGCTTTCCAGGAGGACAACTCAAAAAAAAAAAAAGAGTGGAGGTCACCGGGCTTAGTCGACCACGCCCAAATATATTTTTCCAAAGCTGGAGAAGCGGCTGCGGCAGCGGCTCACCGAGGCGGAAGTCGCATAGCGCGTTCTAAAGTGCTTGTGAAGGCGCGGCTTCCTCTCAAGGCACGTGGCCATTGCAGGCAACGCGTGTCGCTACGGTCGCATATTAGTGCAATAACTGAAACAATGTTATTAACATACAGTCAGCTTCGCATTCGGCCTTCAGAAAGAAAGACTGAGTAATCCTGATTTATATTAGTGCAAACCTATGTGCTGGCTCTGTGGGGGCTAGGTGGAATAATATAATGTTTTGTTTATTATTAATACCATAAATAAAGGAGTTTAAACTGGGAAAAATGCATTAAAGTTTCAGCCTATTTCGGTACAAAATAACTGACATCAGCGAGAAGTGAAGGTTTTATCCGAGAAAGCTTTTTGGCGAGTGCATGTTGGCGGAATGCATTGTTTTCTCTACAGTGGGTGGCGCCTATAGTCCAGGGTTGAGAAGAGTGACTGGCAATGACCCATTCTCCATAATTGGCGATTTAGAATGAAAGAAAATATTCACAACGTTGTGTTAGAAAATAGTGAATTATCAGAAATAGACAAGTCAAAACCGTAAACAATCCATCTGGCTCAAGCATAAAAAATAATAAGGAATACAGCGCGTGGATACAGTGAAAATGCACGCACTATACAATGTAGAAGCGAGAAACATAAACATAGCATATTGAAGCACAAGGGAAAATGAAACCACCACAAATTTCCAATAACAATTAAGAGACTATAGCTGAAGACTTTCTAAGGTTGCAACCGAAATGTCACCATAAACATAATTAGAGCCAGCTTGGATTTCACACATTATAAAATGAATGCACATGGTATGTCCCAGGAATCAATGTTGCTAAGAATAGTCCTAAATATATCATTTTTCCCATTCACCGAATAAGACTGTAATTAATAAGCTACCTGCTAAATGGTTGTCCGATTCTCCTCAATATAAGCATTGTTTTTACGAATTTTGTCATATGTACAGCACCTAACGTGAATATTTGAATTCATGAAGCTCTTTTCATAACGAATACTGGATCAAAATATAAAAAAGTGAGACTTGTTTTATTGTGAGATCTAGGGAGGAGAACCTGCTATAAAAAGGGTCGCACAGCTCCAACGTGGAACACCGAGACTGTGGACGCCTGCTGCGCGTAAAAATTACATTATCAACAGTAATTCAGACTGCAGGGCACATGTTAATGATACAATGAAGTCTTTAATGTATATGGTGGCTATGGTTTAGCTTTCCCTTCTTATTAACACAAGCACGTATCGATCACTCTTCGCTGCTGCTGTGCACAACAGTGCCTATGTTCCCATGTCTCCACAGAACAACGCTAATCCCTAAGCTTCCATATATTATGGTTTTGTGCTACTTTTGCCAGATTTCTCACGCAGTAGAATAGAATCTAAATCAAGATAAGGTGCGAGGCGAGATGCTACATCATGCTTCTCAGGGAAACCATAGTGCTAAAGAAAATGTTACAAAGGAATACAAAGCAAAAATATTTTTCATTAACCTCTGTCTGGCTCAAGAGGAAAGTATACAACAGTTGCATCTTACCTGTACTCACCTATGGGGCTGAAACGTGGAGGCTAACGAAGAGGGTTCTGCTTACGTTGAGGAAAACGCAGAGGGCTATGGAACGAAAAATGGTAGGGGTAACAATAAGAGATAGGATGCGTGCAGAGGGGGTCAGAGAAATACCTCAAGCTACTGACATTCTAGTGGAAATCGAGAAGAAGAAATGGGCATGGGCAGGACATGTAGTGTTAACAGAGGATAACCGATGGTCGCTTAGGTTAACAAACTGGATTCCAATGGAGGGAAAGCGTAGCAGGGGCGGCAGGAAGTTAGGTGGGCAAATGAGGTTAAGAAGATCGCAGGGGCCACGTAGATGCAGCTAGCTCAGAACCGGGTTAATCGGAGAAATATGGGAGAGGCCTTCGCCCTGCAGTGAGTATAGTCATGCTGATGATGATAATGATTGCGATGATGATCATGATGATCATGATCAAGAGAAACGGAGTTGCAATCATTCGCAGTTCTTATTTTAAAACGAAATTACCCCCGTCTTTGCTGAAATGTCAATGGGCACTTGGAATGACTACACTGTCGGAGGTTCCGAGTAATAATACGTCCAATTATCTGTGCAATTTTTATTTAGCGGGGGGATCAGCGCGAAGACACTCCACCAGATTACTTGGCTGCGTATTACAAACAGCGTTTTCTCTATTAGCTGCCAAGTTAATTGGTGGTGCGAGAACGCAATGAACTTCGCGGATTGTCCACGGTGCTTTGGCGCGACAACGCACCTAAGGGGCTTGCAATATTTTCGGAAAGGGGTGCGGTAATTACCTACAGTTGCCGGGTGCCAGTGTGGAGTTTGCTGAAACCATAACCCCGGTAGTAATAAGGGAGTAATTGCCTATTATCGTGCGCCTAAACTTAGTCATCCGGCTGCAACAGAAACTTGTAGAGCGTTAAGAGTAACTTTGTTCTTGAACAAAAATTCGTCCTCGTCCCCTTTTGGGCTAAGGACCACAGCCTGAACAGGCCAGTGGTTTCACAAAATAGGCTAATGATCACGGCTAGCTGGTCGGGTAGTATTAAGCGAGCGAATGTTTCAACACCTCGATGTTAGAATGGTCTTACAAAAAACGATCCTGCCAAATTCGCACAAAAATAGTACAAAAAGAGAAATGTTACTTTGGCGCATATTTCGTGCAAGTTATTTTATGCACAAAGCGTGCCATCGTGAAAACGATAAACTCCTTGCAAGAAATTAGAATATTAAAAGACAGCGTAGAAAATATGTATGCTGAACTAGCTAGTTACTGGGCAATTTCATTTGACTTTACACGGAGTGCTGTCTTAGGCACCTCGCAATTGATGCAGAGAGTTAGCATAGCTAATTAACAAAGCATAAATCAAAGCAGCCGCGTGTGCATATTGCGAAAGATATCCGACTAACGGTACCGCGCTGATGAAAAATTTAAAATAATTTCGGCAAACCTGCTGCGAAGAACCCTGATTTCCTCTAAGAGAAGCATTAAGCTCACGCTACTCATATCAGTGTTTAATATGCCATAATAGTGCTAATCTTCTTGGCGGTTGCAATGCTCTTTCTACTTTTTTTTTCCTAGTTAAACTTGAATATAGGACTCTGTTGGCGTCCCGAGGTATTGCCATTCAGCAAAAGTTTCTAATATATGAGGAAAACATGTGTTATCTCAGACGAAAAGAAATTACACGTTTTTATCAATGCTCACTTTGTGTCGTCTCAAAAAGCGTAGTGATACGTTTTTCCCCAAAATAAGCAGTGCCTACAGTAGAGTGCTTGTACGGCGTGACTCCGAGCTGAGAACTAGATAATTAAATTTCGCAAAGTGTTTTTTCTTCAATTTTACCTTTTTTTTTAAATCCTTAAGAACCGGTTTACTTTCCTGGGTAAGTGCTTTTCTAAATTGCCAACACGGTATTATGGTTTGGTTTGTAGGGTTTGATGTGGCAAAACGACTCAGGCTACGAGAAACGCTTTAGTGAAGGACTCCGAAAATGTTTGACCACCTGAGGTTCTTTAATATGCACTGACATCGCACAACACACGGATGACTCTCCGTTTCACCTCCATCGAAACGCACCTGCCGGCGGTCGGGTTTGGATACAGATAATATGATTTAGGGTTTCACTTTGCAGAATTCTTACAGAATCCTCTAGGAATTTAGATATCCGCTTACCATATATTCACAACGACTATATAAACCGCTATTGTAAATTACTCCTTTATTAGTTCTTTTAAATATTTTTGGGGTATTGTGCTATGTCCTGTATTTTGAAGTTGCGTGTTCCTCTGACAGCAGCAATTAACCTAAATCTTCGCTTTGGCGATAAAGGAAATATTTAGGTTACTCCTGAAACTGTTAAAGAAGAATAATTTTCCCCGCTATATGTCATTGCCTATATGGTCTTGCAGCCTCCCGAACATCCGTAACGAGATTATAACTGAAACTCTCTATTGTTCGCAGTTTTAAATTGCCATCATTTCAGATACGTGCTACAACCCCCTGCATTCATATAGGGTAATCTTCATTGACTTCCTCTGCGCTCGTAAGCGGCCGCAATGTAATTTTTTTCTGCCGACAGTTTAAACACCGTTGTGAACGATTAACCTTCCGTTTAAACTACACTACATTGTCTTTGTCTGTTTTTGCTGCGGGCCCGCGAACGCTTACATTTTTCTCAAAAAGTCCGTTGATCAGTACTTTTTGTCTGGGTCAGCTTTGTGCTCCATGTGTTCACTTCTTGGAAGACGCGTTGCTATGAGAGATTCTGTCAAGCTATGTTATAGTTCCTCGCAGTGCGTGCATCCATTCGTTTAGATTCATTACCGATATCGTTTAGTGGAGAGGTCCACTATTGCTGTCGGTTCGTGCTTTCTGGGAATCTAGCGTCCTCTTCCGTGACACTCAATTAAGGAAATGCTTAGCCGGTGTCTATACTAATGGACTCTACGACAAGCTCCTGCGACCTTCGTAAGCCTCTTGATGACTATTATTACATCCTGGGTAAACCGTCGGCACAAAGTTGATGAACAACGCGCTCGCGTGACTTCACTATAGGCTGCTTTACACTGCATATGATGCTCCAAGGACACGAACTGCAATGGTCGCTAATAGATCACATGTGCGCGGAATACGGCTCCAAGGATTAGTTGAAGAGGGTAGCTTATAACGTTTAATGATCATCAGCGCGAGAACTAATTTTGTATGTTTTCATAGGGCTTATCGGCAAATCCCTCTCAAATCCCTCTTCTTAAACCTGCTTTGTCCCCTTACATACCTCTGGTAATTGCCCTTGTCCTGTATTAAATACCTCGAAATTTATGTGGTTGCTGATACGTATGGGAGAAAAGTAAGCGCAAAAAATTGCAAACACAAGAGAGGAGACAGGACAACGCGCTTACAAGAGAGAAGACAGGAAGCGCGTTGTCCTGTCTCCTCTCTTGTGTTTGTATTTTTTTGCGCTTACTTTTATTCCTTACGATCATGAACCAACTAGCCCAGCAACAAGTTTTAGTTCAGTATCATTGCTAATATGTCTTGGAATACACATTTAGCACATGCATGTACCGAGTTACGTAAGGTGACACGCTTGTTATATTCTATCAAATTTCTTAGTCCTCTGGAAATCATTAAAAATGGTATCAATGCACCATCTTACAGTGTACTGCGATAGGGTATAACCTATTTTCACTACTGTGCAAGCATCTGGCGTAGTAAAATTAATAGTTTTTGAAAAGTTGGTTGAAATCTGTCTGTTACGGTATGTCTTTGCCTTAAAATACGAATTTGTTCACACACCTGCACATCCCTGACTTCGACCAACTGTACAAATTTACAGTTATACGAAAATATGTTCAGAATAGAGAATTTTGCAATACGTACACAGCAATAAAAGAATCGTCCAAGGGACCGATTCACTTTGCCGCGATTGCGGAACAAATAAGGAGAACGTGTGGGGCCATATTATGTATCTCTCATATTCAATAGCCTGCCTGACGAGGTTTTTTCTTTACCAAACCGGAGCCTCATCCAACTATGTGTTTTGGGACAATAACCTTCAGTTTCTACCTATTCCGCCCTGTTCTGTAGTAATTGTTTCTTGCTTTTTCTAAACATATGTGCTTTTGATATTCTCCTAATGCACTTTTCTTGTTGAGGACTGTGTATTTTTTTCTATTTAGAAAGTGGGGTGACTTTCGCCTACTGCCAGGCACTGCCCTTCGAGCTTTTTTTGGCTTTGGCAGGCCTGAATGTGCATCTTGTTTTGTATGAAGAAAATAAAGAATATTATTTTATTATTTTTATCATCGGAACATGGAAAATGCAGTCAGTCTATCCAGGCCGAAATATTTTGCCTGCTTATAGTCGAATAGTTATTGATGGTCTTGAAGGTTCTTGTATATTACTAAAAACGTCAGGCACGGGAACACTATGCCGCCTGTCCAAAACTTTATTATGCGTGAAGTGAGCGCAAAAGAATGTAATAATAACATAAATATTTCTGAAACGCAATGTGCAGACAAAGACAAGCGATACAAACGGTGCTTATGACAAAATGCTAAAGGACGTCGAATTATACACAATTACATGTCGAGCAGAAATCAGTAAGTAAACTTTAACGACTACACGAAAATATAAAGTGGCTTTAAAAAGTACAACTGTAAACATATTCGCTTTTTATAAAGCATGCTTCAGATGTGTTTGTAACGAACGCGAAACTAAAAACCAATGCAGCAAAACAGTTTCGGAAAATTGGAAAGAGATAGTGCATTCCAGTTCTGTAAAATAATTATTACACAAGCGCTTCAATGAAACCATTTGTACATAGGTATAATCATCGTTTTAGAACTGAGTAATCGACGTTAGTCACCCAGATTTTAACATTTATCATTATTAAGTTCTTATGTATTTGATAAATTCCTAATTCTTATTCTAAAGATTCATTTATTATTGATTTTACAGTCAGGCCAGCAATTTTAGGGAATTACCCACTTTGTTCTTTCGAAGTAATATTTCTTAGACCTAATAGTTTTACACATATTCTGCGGCGACAGCAGCAGACAAAGTCTCCAGGCCATGATGTTCATTTTAGATGAATATTTAGGCTTTGAATGCGGCACGCAGATGGACAATGAAAGCTCATACGAAGCTGCAAGCGTCTCTACCACGATAGCAAACAATCTCTTCACATCAAAGCCGCGCTCGGGTCATTGCAGCTCAAAGTACCTTTCGCTGAAAGGAATTTATAGTGAGACTGTATATTAAGGCGTTATTCAATTCCGGTGAAGAAGTTTTGCTCTGGACGCCAAACCCGTACACCAGGCTTGTCTGACAAGCTTCTATATGCCGCTTCATGGCATATATCCATTGCATGGCATAAACAGGCCACCGTGAAAATTATACGGATGACAATTTCCATACTACATAAATCCCACATCTCTGTTCTCATTCTGCTTACCCAACAACGTGTTTCAAAGTTAAGGGTTTTATTGAGAAGCAATGGTAAATCATAATATAATATATATACTTGCATTTGGAAATAAGAATTCAATTTCATTTCTTCGAAGCAAGTGTTTTGGAACCTTTACCTTACCTTCATTTGTGGTGACATCCTAGGAAAAATGATCAAAATGTGTCCTGTAATAGCCTTAACGGCCCCGTGTCAAAGAAAAGCCGAAGTCGGCTTTCTTATTCGTTCATGTAACACAAAAATCAGCTCAAGCCTGCGGCGTCGTCAGAAATCCAAATGATCTTACTACTCTACCGCAACACAGATGTTATAAAGGGTGTCCCTAGTGTATGAATTTCCATGCAATTTGAAGCTTGTGATTACTTGAGTCATTAGAAAGAAAATTCAGGGAATGCGCAGCCGGTTTAAAATGAGCTATCGCGTCTACATTTAACGAGAAGCTTGAATGTGCCCTTACTTTTTTTCGTGTAGCAACCTGGTCAGGGTGCCATAGGGATACGCCTGCTGCATTTGCTGCTGCCTTGTATCGTAAACTGAGAAATCATATTCCTACTTACTTACTTAATTACTTAACTACTTACTTAATTAATTACTTACTTGCTTACATACTTACTCACTTACTTACTTACTTACTCACTCACTTACTTGCATACGTGCTTACTTACTTACTCACTCACTCACTAACTTACTTGCTTACTTATTTATTTAGTTACTTACTTGCTTACTTACTTACTTACTTACTTACTTACTTACTTACTTACTTACTTACTTACTTACTTACTTACTTACTTACTTACTTACTTACTTACTTACTTACTTACTTACTTACTTACTTACTTACTTACTTACTTACTTACTTACTTACTTACTTACTTACCTACTTACTTACTTACCTACTTACCTACCTACTTACTTACCTACTTACTTACTTACTTACTTTCTTACCTACTTTCTTACCTACTTACTTACTTACTTACTTACTTACTTACTTACTTACTTACATACTTACTCACTTACTCACTTACTTACTTACCTACTTACTTACTTACTTACTTACTTACTTACTTACTAACTTACTTACTAACTTACTTACTAACTTACTTACTTACTTACTTACTTACTTACTTACTTACTTACTTACTTACTTACTTACTTACTTACTTACTTACTTACTTACTTACTTACTTACTCATTTTCTTATTTGTGTGCCCTTACTTTTTATCGTGTAGCAATCTGGACAGGGTGCCATAGGAATACACTTGCTGCATTAGCTGCTACCTAAAGTAACGATGCCTTTAAGTTGCTCTCCTCGGAAGAAGAGGAATTCAAGGCATCCTTTTTGCTTTCCATATTGAAACAAGGGCTCTGAAAGGTGCATATTGTAAAGAAGATGATTGGACATCCTTTTTTACAGCGCGGAAGACGAAGAGACTAAAAGTAAAGGTTTAGTCCACAGACAAGACAAATATTTATTGCAGCTTCTGGGCTAAAAGCAACTTGTTATACCTGGAAACAAGCGCTGTAAAATGCAAAGAGCGTTCCAATTAAACTCCACCTATATGCCTTGCTGTCTTAAGAAATAAAATTGCGACAGAAGAGTGTAGACGGAGGAAACATGCTCATTTTCCTTCTGGATCTTTTTCACAGAATCACAGAGCTCTATTTAGGATTTACGGTGCTTATGTTACCTTTCAGTCGGTTTTTTGAAGTTAATAATGTTGAACATTGTCTACTGGTAAATGCGCGTTGCCAGTATGTATCCCACTTATTCAATTCTTCTGGTTTAGGCTTTTGATTGTCCTTTATATGTAAAAGACTCAGGCGTATTTTTCTGATAGGAGGGCCGAACTCAATGAACTCTCATCTTTATGAAAGCGCAATCCTTGCTTGCTTTTGTTGTTTTTCGGGGGTGTATCATCGCGACCTTTTTTTATCGACATGTTTTCAGTTTGGGCAGTAAAGGTCATTCGCCTAACAATAAGGAACACAGCAGAAACTTTACATTCTCCTCTTTCCTTACGCTAATTAGCTTTTTTTTAGTATCTAGGGGACAGATATATGGTAAAGACATTTTTCGTCAGCAGGGCCCGCAGATATGTTACTTAACCAGCAACTGCGGTTTTGTTGAACATATCGCAGGAAAAGATGTTTGCCTGCCTTTTATTTTCAGTGTCTTCAATTATCAACAAAATCTATGGAATCAAATGCATCGTCACCCAGGCATTAAATAATACAGAGAAATGTGAATATTGTTGTGACAGTTAGCTTGAACGTAAATCTGAGCGAGCTACGACGGAGAGCTCACCTAGTGTTTGAAACAAGAAAAAAGTTGCCAACCTCTTCCCTTAACGCAATAACCTAAAGAACTTTACAAACTCGAACTTATGTCATGGTATACTTTAAAGTAAAACAGACCTTGCGGTCCACTCCAAAATGTGTGTGATGCGAAATGGTAACCACCCTCAACTGTTTTGAATGGGGTTGTCGGACGTGCCCCAGAGATTATTAGTGCATAGAACAATAAAAAGCCATTCCAAAATTACATAGGTTAACTGAACAGCCAACTATACCTCGACATAAATCCGAAATATTGATTTAGAGACCAGACAGGCTCTTTGCAGAAGATGGAATAAAGCATGAACTGTTGGGATCCATAGTTAAAGAACCTTTAACAGTCACACGGTGCGCTTGTGAGCGGGGTGAAAATTGGACAGCGATGGCTATTAACCGGTTCCCACAGTGAGTCGACCCGTGGTCTTAATAGGACCAGGGAATGTGCAAGCTTCCTTTAATCCACTTCACTTCCGGGTATACAGGCTGTCGAGAACGGTTTCCGCTGACTTTCGGCGTGTTTGGTGAAGTACGTTCATCAGATGTTTCAGAGAAAGCTTTTTAATTTTCTCTGATATAGTGAGTTGAAAATGGAAAATATATTTGCAGGAATAAGCAATCAGCTAAGGCGGAAGCCACACATTACGAAATGTTTATAAACATGGTAAATAAAGCACTGCAATTGTTTTTTTTTTTTATCGTCGCTATTTAATGGCAGTCCAAAAGGCGCATTTGAAACCGTGAACGAGATAATGCGTATATATTTTTGAAACGCAGAAAAATTTATTTTATAAAGCTCTGCAAGCCGAGGAAATCCGCAGCTTTTTTTCCCGTATGATACGAAAACTTTTCTCTAGAGATGCGCAGGAACCTCGGTAGAGACGCGGCTAGCGGTGGTGACGTGGAGAGTGGCTACGGAGCTCAGTTTGACCAGCATCAGGTATCCTGAAATATCATGTATACATTATTTCGCCTCGCCGCTCAGTGCAAAACAAAGGACAGTCATTGCAAGTTACGTGGTCGTTATGTTTGACAGTGTTGAAGCAAAATAAAGTACTTGGATGTCATAGGGCAAAAGTTCAAATTTGTAGTGCTAACCACTGCACACTTCGTCAAGAGCGTCGCTTCTGTGTCGAGCTTCCAGCATTTCCCTTAGGCCTAAATCGGTTTCGCGTACAAAAAGGCACTGATTTTCACGCGCTGTGGCTTTTGAAAAAAAAAAAATAAATTTGTGGTGAACTTATGTCATGGCCTTGTGCACGCCTTCTACTCTTCACTGGGACTAACCACCCAAGTGCGGTAATTAAACCGCTAATCTCTTTAAATGCTACCCTTTGATAAGTAAGTAGTTGTAGAATAAATTTAGAGCAAATAGTATCCACCGCATCTGAAAGGTTCTTCCTGCAAACATTATTGCTATTTCCAGTTCACTATTTTAGCAGTTTGTGAAAGTTTTCGCTGAAACATCTGCTATATTGTAGAAAAGGCAACAGCTCTGCAGACCAAGACTCACCTTGTAAGTTGTCATAAATTGGCCTTGCCTTAAATTTATGAAGTCACACACAACGCCTAAAATCACGTCGATGACACTGGCGCAGCCACTCAGATCCAGGGAACGGGCAGCCGGCAACACTACCTGTCGACGGTCGGCGCACCCCTGACGCGATTAACAAGCGTTTAAACAGCGCAGAAAGCGTGTATGATAAAACTGGATCGACCAAGATCGACATGGCGTAAACATGCGTTAATTACCTGAAGCTTGTAAGTCACGCCTAGAACCATGCTGCTTACTTAATTGCATCCACGAGACAGATGACCCAATCAAGATCAATTTTAAAGACCAAAACAAGTGATATTTCAAGAGTTAGAAGTCGAGGGCAAAAGGCAAGAGGCACTAAACGCGGTTTGCTCTCTCAGAGCTCTCGGCTCTGCGTTTCTGGTTGGTCTTGCGATGTTACTGGACGGTTTACCTTGAGGGGTTATTGCTGTTTTTTTTTTCGCATTATAGATTTATGTGTTTTCTCAGGGAGGGTATTACCTTATGCATGGAATAGTTGAATTTTTTAATGGATTAAAAGAGAGTCACTTCGTGAAGGAAGACGATGCTTTTTCACACAGAAGTGCCAAGAAGCATAAAAACTGAAATTCTACCTGAGAATCGAACTATCCGATTTCCAGAAAGAAGGGAAACTCTTCTTGACAAGTATAAATAGGAGTTTTTTTTTTAAGGAAACGAGGATTTGTAGTGGAAGTACGCTGTTAACGCGACATCTTACATAAGCAAGGTACACATCAAAACACTGAAGTCCCAACCGAGAGTATCAAAGGCGAAAATTTTGCACCCTGGCGGTTTTTGCGACCGTTTACTCGAAGCACCACGTAGACTAGATAGACCAAGATTGTAAGCATTTTGTAGCTTGAAGGAGATGACATGCTTTTTTGAAATGAGAAGAACAACAAACGCAAGCTGGTAAAAGTCAGTGTTTTGGTCTGCGCTAAAAATAATTAGATGCAGCAGGTTCAGGGAAAATATGGCTCGGACTCGAGGAGGACGAAATTCTTCAAACCAATAGCCTGTATCAAACATTTCAGCCTGGCCTCCAATGCTCTTATAAACATCACTATTGCTTATCGTCTTAGAGAATCCTCAAAGTCTGGCGATAACGTAAGGAATGGTACGAAAATACCATTGTCGAATTCGACCTGATGAAAAATTTATGTTCAGAAATTTCGGACACCTGGGAACGACGTCCTGCAATTTCCACACGTTATATCATACAGAAAGCTCTCTCGTGTCCTCATATAGGTCACGGACCATTGAGCGTATGACCAAGTGACCTGCCCACAACCACATGCCACACCAATGACCATGATTCTTCCTCACATCGCCGATGCTGGGATTTTATGCATAATGGAGCTTTGAACAAGGTCTTCTTGAAAATTCAAAATGCTTTATCAGCTTTTGTAACAAGTTACAAAGCCGGTAAAGTTAAGTTGCTGAATAGCTAGTGCTAAGAGCCCGTCCTGTCGCAATTCTACTCGAGGTTCCCGAAGTGCATGTAGGCACACCCTGGCCTCGTTACTCATTTATACACAGAGGAAGTCACTTTGTTTCTGTGGTTTTAGAGTTCAGGGCTCCGGCATGCACCCTCGTTTCGCAAGCAGCCACCGACTGTTTGCCACCGCCACCTGTACGTTATAATTAGCCTCGAGCGACCAAAGAATTTGTTTATGTCTGGCGACGGGGTTTTAAAAGGACGACCGCTTCGAAGCGGCGCCTTTCTACCAGGTTAGGCAAGAGCTGCTATGTCGACGCAGATTTGAAAACTACTGAATGGGCCAACGGGAAATGAGTTTTTGCTGGCCGAGAGAAAAGCAGCCCCGCTGAAAAGCGGGAAGTTTACAGCCCCGAGGCGAAAGGTTTCATGAATGAGCTACAGCCTCCTTCCTCATAACATCGTCTGCTCGGCTTGTACTCAAGTTTTATAATAATCATAAAATTAAATTTGCAGCATACTTGAGCAATCCACGGATGGTTATCAGGTTGGCAGACAGGCAGGCTCCACAGCCGTTCATCATGTAGAGCTGCTGCTTTGCGTATAATTCGCCCCACAGTATTTCAAAAATAAAACAGTCAACAAATACCTCTTCCAAGCAGCTGATTCATTTGTGGAAGATGTTGGCGTGAAGACCTGCTGCTGTATTCTATTGTGTATAAAAATACGTTGTATTAACTTCACTTTACGTCCTTACAGCATGCTCATCATACGTCAACGTGCTTAGGTGTGCTGCAATTTTCGAAGCGAAAAGCTTCACTAAGGTAGTCAACTCCGTGTCTCGCGTGTGCTCCGTCGTTAGAAACACATATAGAGCCCCGCTTTAATCAATCCATATGAGCGTGCCTTAGTGACCTATAGGGGTAACGTGAATGCAAGGGTCCTGGCAGTCTGAATCTGACATAACCGTCCCATGTAAAACGAGAGACCCAAGTTGGCAGCTCCTGCCAGCGGACCACGGTCAAGGACGCGGACACGGCAAACAGCGATGAGCGGTTAGACCGGGCGGCGTATTGCTTTCGCAATAAAAGCCACAGCTGCGCATGCGCAAACCATGTGGTGTCACAGGAGAGGCGCAGGTGGGCAGAACCGCCGAAACCGCCGCCGCGACTCCGCCGGTTGACCTCTAGCCGGTGCGCGTGCTTTCACCGGGCTGCGTTTATGTCTATACAGAAGTGTACGGTGATGATGATCTGAAATCAGAATAAAGTTTAATCTTATGTGATGTGCGACTGTCATCAGTGTTTCACCGTGATGATAAGCCATAGAATATCTATAAGGTGCAACCGTGAACAAGGTAAGCCACAACTACACCAACGAGCAACAAGCTAAGCCATGGCATCGCCGAAGCTTTTCGCTTCTGATATCCAGGCTTAACCAAGCCACGCCCCCCCCCCCCTTCCCCCCCCCCAATTTTCTTTCTTCATGTTGGGTATCCAGCGACCCGGATTTCTTTTCAAGCACATGTCTATCTGATATTCCGCCATTTTTAATGCGATTAGCTTCGTGCGGCAGTCATAAATGGCATATTTTCAAACGTTTTAATTGAAAGAAAATTACGACACGCATCGACTGTTCGTCTCTCAGTGAGGCAAGCTCCAAGGATTTGTTAACGATTGAGCGCAGTTATATAATGTTAACTTTGCAATATAACAAGTTTTTTTGGATAAGGTCATTTGGCTGCGAAGCGCTAAACAGGGAAAAATGCATGTAAGACTTGGAACGTGAAGGTGTTTTGCGAACAAAAAAGAAAGGGACCGCAAGATTCATTTTTCCGTTGTTCATAGTCACGCGTAAAAACAAAATAAGATAGTTCTCACTGAATTTATGTTCAAATTGCTATCGTCAACATACACAGTCATGTCACTGAAGCAGGTAATATTGCGCAGCAGTAGAACACTTGTCACAGATGGACACGTTTGCGAGATTCGAGTTCCAATCTAGCTTTTCTAGTAGCATAGATATGGTTCGAGAGCAACATCCGGCGTGGCAATTTATTTCCATCTGGAAAGCAAAAACTTCACCAGATTGCCTATGAAAAGGCGCTGACTAATATTAGAATATGCACGTGCATCGGAATTTCAGTCCACTTGAAAAAAGATCACAGGAGCGAAGCCCAAACTGTGGCTGCTACAGGGATCGGTGTTATGCGCATCTCGTGTGTCTTATTTCTGAGCAAATAAAATTCATTATGCTGAACAGGCATGCTGAAGAAGAGTGGTAATAATATTGAATATTTGCGGGAATTTCTGTGTTGCGCAAGTCCTTGTCTCGCGCTCAAATCAGATAGATAGAACTTGTACACCATCTGATATCCATGATTTTTCATGCATTACAATATCCCCACTTCTAAATAAACCAGCAAGTGGTGTCAAGCACATAATGTTGTTTACAATGCCAGAGCTACTAATATCGGCAATTTAATCAGTGACGCATTTCCTCTGAACTCTAAATGCAAACCCAAGCAATGCAAAACGCGTACATTAGGCCTTCGACTTATGTGCGGAATATCGATAAGTTTGCCACCGCCTCCACCATCTCTATGACAAACAATAGCCTTGTTTAATTGAGAAAGAGTTCTTGATTGGTTTGTGTACGACGATACAGGGTGTATAACGCTCTCCATGAGTTCTCGCCCAGCTACACATGGGCTAACGTTCAAGTCCCGGCCACAAGGACAGCACACATGACACCGAGGTGAGCACAAAACTCAGATAGTGATCCAAGCACAATAACAGCGCTCTCGTCCTTTCCCTGATCAGCAGCATGGATAGGTAAAATTGCTCTGAGGTAACGTACACGAAGGAGCATTTAGCTTCTCGCTCCAAACCTCCGTCTGTTGGTGTGATTCCTGTGTGCTTACGATATGTCGCTTGCATGCTTCTTTTCTTTTGCAAGTAACGCAAGCACGTGTTGAAATTTCGGCATGCATGTGTAAAATGCAGCACGCCCTTGCATTCGAAATTACTTGCGTGAGGTTGGTAGTTTCATGTATAAAACACCTTCGTCACTCTTTCCAGGCATCTCCAACTCTGGAAAAAGACTTACCACGAGGTCCTTCCATCAAGATTAAGGCAGCGCATGCTAATTGCAGTTCCCTTAAAAAATCTGTTCAGAATTTCTCCAGATATTCTAAAAATTTCTCCTCTCTATATTGTTTCTTCGCTACGGTTATAATCACTTTTATACTCTTTACTTCATCCTAACTATATACTTCCTTGTTTTGGATCACTATACTATGGTAGGTTCCCACTGCGGGCCCCCACCTTTTCTCAATCACATCTCAATCACAATACTCTTAAATATGCTGACACACCCTTAGTCAACCCCCCTCGCCCCCCCCCCCCCCTTGTTTTTAGGTGCCATTTTTCCAGAGGCAACAAAACAGCGTGACAGACTGCGGTAACGTTAAAAGAGTGAAGTGTGTGGTTTAATGCTGTGACAACAAGTATTGCTCCGTTTAATTCGAAAATAAGAATCGGGTTCGCATCTGTTAAATTTATACTTTATTTTCTGATATAGCAGCGAAATGTGATGTTTACCTCTCGTGACAGAGGTTGGTTGGCATGGTTTCCGCATACTTTTGCCGGGCCATAATCTTTCATGGCCACCAATCTCCGCGTCACGTGGTAAATGATGACGCCGCCGGATGCCAGATCTCAAGATCAGCAAAGCTGCCTCATAATTATTACAGTTATCCTCAGTACTAACGCCAGCAAAAAAAAAATAAAAAAAACTAACGAAGGAAGCTCGAAAACGAGCTGAGTATTCTAGATGAGACGCAGTGAACGGACCATGAAAGACCCAAATGTGCCTTCTCTGCCTGACAGAAAGATAGTCCAATAAGTCATTGGAGGGGGGGATTCGCGGAGGCTTATTGGACGTACCTCATGATGATGCCGAGATGGTAGCGGAGGGTGACAAAAAAAAAAATGTCATTCTGCACAGAAAACAGGTCACGCGTAATCATCGAGATACTTTGTTGGGCGAGTTGGTACTTATTCATCATTAATATTGTAAGCACTGTGAGTGACCTTCATCTTCATCTCAGCGTAATCATCATCGGTCATCGGGTCGTGCGAAGAAGACGAAGTGTTGCTAAGCTGTGGCTAGTCGGTAGCTGCTGCTTCGGCCTACCTGAAGTAAAAAGGTGAATTTGCTGGTGCGTTCTTCTGCCTCACAAGTGGTGGAAGTGACTCCTGATCCCAGCGTCCTCAACGCGGCACCCCCTGGAGCTCCGTTCCGGTCGTGTTCTTGGCGGCACATCAACCGCCATGGCGCAGTCACATCCCCCTGCTCTCACCGTTCCGGCGCCTGTAGCTACCGATGGGCATCCCACGGCTGCCCATGCCACCTCTGCACCACTGACGTCCCAAGGTGCACTTGCTCAGCACCATTTGACCCACCCAACTTGGTCAGTTACCTCACGTCAGCGCGACCCTCCGGTTTTCGCCGGTCTCCGCGGTGACGACGTCGAAGACTGGCTACAGCAGTACGATCGGGTGAGCGCTTTTAACGGTTGGGACGCTTCTATGAAGCTACTCAACGTCTCATTCTACCTGAGTGACGTGGCTAAGACGTGGTTCCTCAACCATGAGGACGCCATTCCTGACTGGCCTCAATTCACGACACAGATCCGCCAGATATTTGGAACTGTTGGTGCTGGTCCGGCCTCTTTTCAAAAGAAGCTAGAGACCCGTGTGCAGCTTCCAGGAGAGACATACACATCCTACATTGAGGACGTACTCGCCCTTTGCCGGCGAGTTAACAATGGCATGGTCGAGGCTGAACGTGTCGGACATATTTTAAAAGGAATTGGCTCTTTTGCCTACGCAGCTCTAGCTGCCCAAAATCCCGTCACGGTGGCAGACATTCGTGCCACTTGCCAGCGACTTGACTATCTACAGTCGCGCCGCCTCAACAACACCTGGGATCCGAGCCAAATTCCCGAAACTGATCTGCGCACCATCATACGATCTATAATACGGGAAGAGCTCCACAATGATATTTCGTCGGTTCCTGCCTTCTCACGCCCACCTGCTCAATCTACTGGGTTGCGTGGCATTATCAAGGAGGAGCTTACTTCACTCAATCGTCCCATGGCTACAGAACCACCAGCCCCTCCCTACGCTCCGACGTATGCTGAAGTCACTGCGGCTCCTCCTCCTTGTCCTCCTGTCCATCACGCGCCTGTCCCACCCAGCCTCGCCGCCCTGTCCCCGCGACCACCGGTGTATGGTAATTGGCGGCCTCTCCCACCTCGTCCAGTATGTTTCTACTGCGGAATCCGCGGCCATGTAACACGCGTTTGTCGCCGACGACTGCGAGATGAGCGTGCGAGCTATGGATACGTTCGACGTGACGACGCCTACCAGCTTCCTCCTCGCCAGTACTACACCGATAATGACCTCCGTCCCTCTTCCTCCCCGTCGACTTCTCCTGACCGGTCTAGGACAGCACGGCCATCGCGTCGTCGCTCCCCGTCACCCTTTCGCCGGACTTCGTCGCCCCTTCGCCCTCCATCTTCAGCTTCTGCCCGCCAAACGGAAAACTAACCTGTGCAGTTTCCGGAGGTAAAACTGCACCGCCTGTCGTCGCTCCAATTCCTCCTCTGCTCCCATCAAACATGTTGACTGTATTCCTTGAGGGACATGAACTGGAAGCTTTAATTGATACCGGCGCCGCTATTTCTATTATGAAACTTGACTTGTGTTTAAAACTGCGAAAAGTGCGCACACCTTATACCGGTCCTCCTTTACGTGCTGCAAATGGACAGAATATTAACCCTTGTGGAGCGTGCACAGCCCGAGTCACCATTGATGGCATCTTGCACTTCATTGAGTTTGCTGTCCTATCCTCCTGTGTCCATCAACTCATCTTCGGCTGGGATTTCCTCCAAAACGCCTCAGCAGTCATTACGTGTTCCCCTCCCACTATTGAAGTCACTGAATGCAACATTCTTGCCGATAGAGAACCACTTTCTTCCCGTGTAGTTATGCTTGCCGATCACGTCCTCTATCCGGGCAACGAAGATATTCTATCTGTGACTTCTGACGCCGTCACCGATGGCGACGTCCTGATTACACCCAGCCCTCGTCTCCTGTCAAGAGGTATTATCATCATCGTGTCCCTTCTTCGCTTCTCCAGCGGTTCTTCTCTTCTCGCCGCATTCAACACCACATCAGAGCCCATTCTTCTGCGACGCGACTCTACTGTTGCATCAATTGCTTCCGCCCAGCCTGTCACACTTCTTCCCATTTCCACCTCCGATCGCTCTGATTCATCCCCTGCCTCGCTCAGTGCAGCACTTCGCCACACGATCAGCACCGACCTGACAACAGACCAGACAGACGCATTGCTCGCTGTATTGAACAAGCACGCAGACTCGTTCGACGTCAATTCCGGCACACTGGGTCAAACCGCTGCAGCAACGCATCGCATACTCACCGACGGATCAAGCATAGTTAGACGCCGGCCTTATCGTGTTTCTCCAACCGAGCGCAAAGTTATTCAGGAAAATGTTGCTGACATGCTTGCACGCAACATCATACGCCCATCGTCTAGTTCCTGGTCATCGCCTGTTGTGCTAGTGCAAAAAAAAGACGGTTCGGTTCGTTTTTGTGTAGATTACCGTGCTCTAAACAGAATAACTCGTAAGGATGTGTATCCCCTCCCTCGAATTGACGACGCCCTCGATTGTTTGCAAGGTGCCCAATTTTTCTCCAGCCTTGACTTAAGATCAGGCTACTGGCAGATCCCCATGAATGAAGATGATAAAGAGAAGACCGCCTTTGCAACACCGGACGGTTTATACGAATTCAATGTAATGCCTTTTGGACTCTGCAACGCTCCTGCTACATTCGAGCGTATGATTGACACAGTTCTCCGCGGCCTCAAATGGAAAACATGTCTCTGTTACTTAGATGACATCGTCATTTTTTCTTCCTCATTTCCTGATCACCTTACTCGTCTCGATGAAGTTTTGACAGCACTTTCCAGCGCTGGCCTACAGCTAAACACGAAGAAATGCCGTTTTGCATCAAAATCCATTAAAGTTCTTGGCCATCTCGTAAGCAGCGAAGGAATTAAGCCTGACCCTGAAAAAATCGCTGCTGCGCTGCACTTTCCCCGTCCAACTCGGGTCAAAGATCTCCGCAGTTTCCTCGGCTTGGCATCATACTTCCGCAGATTCATCCGCAATTTCGCCTCTATTGCCTCACCTTTACATGCGCTTCTTCACAACGACACGCCTTTCATCTGGTCTCCTGCTTGCGAAGAAGCATTTGAAACTCTGAAGCGTGCTCTGACTTCGGGTCCCGTCCTCTGCCATTTTGATGATAAAGCACCGACAATTTTGCACACCGACGCCAGTAGCCATGGCATTGGCGCTGTCCTTCTGCAACGCCAAAACACCTCTACAGAAAATGTTGTTGCCTATGCGAGCCGAACTCTGACTTCTGCGGAACAAAACTACACTATTACCGAACAAGAATGTCTCGCCGTCGTCTGGGCTGTTCAGAAGTTTCGTCCTTACCTGTACGGCCGTCACTTCACAGTCGTCACTGACCACCACGCCCTATGCTGGTTATCCACTTTGAAAAATCTGTCCGGTCGTCTCGGGCGGTGGATCCTCCGCCTTCAAGAGTACGACTTTACTGTCACTTACAAATCGGGCAAGAAGCACAAGGACGCCGACGCTCTCTCTCGTTGCCCTATTGCTTTGCCGTCGCAACCCATGTCCTCGCATTCCTCTCCTGTCCCAACGGAGTCAAGCCATTTAAACCCTACAGTTATGCAGTCTTTGAGCGCCGCCTCTATTGCTCCCATGCCAGATATACACTGCAATCTTGCTCACCACCAGAGTGCTGACCCTTACTGTCAAAAGCTGATTGATAGTCTCAGCGGTGTTATTAGACCTCCAAATGCCCGTCTCCGTCGTCGGCTCAAAAATTTCAAGTTACAGGATGGCACATTATTTTGGCACAACTACAGCCCACTGGGCCACACATGGGTTCCCGTAATTCCTTCTTCCCTGCGTCCTCAAGTTCTACAAGCCTTTCACGACGACCCCACCGCAGGTCACCTTGGGTACCACAAAACCTACGACCGCATCAAACGTCGTTTCTTCTGGCCTGGCCTTTCAACCTCAGTATTAAAATACGTAGCGTCTTGCATCCCTTGTCAACGACGCAAGCGGTCTACGTCGCCTCCTGCCGGTCTCTTGCAACCTCTCCCATGTCCTTCCACACCTTTCGAAGTCGTCGGAATCGACTTGTATGGACCCCTGCCCTTGACTCCAGCTGGCAACCGCTGGGTCGTTACTGCCGTTGACCACCTCACCCGATACGCTGAAACCGCAGCACTTCCTTCCGGCTCCGCTTCCGAAATCGCCAACTTCTTCCTCCACACCATACTTCTTCGCCACGGCGCCCCTCGCCTCCTCCTTAGCGATCGTGGCAAGTCGTTCCTCTCCACCGTCCTCGCCGCAGTGCTTCATGCTTCAGGCACGGTGCATAAAACTACATCTCCTTACCACCCTCAGACCAATGGCCTCACGGAACGCTTTCATCGCACCCTCTCTGATATGCTATCCACCTACATTCACCCTCAGCACAACAACTGGGACTCTTTACTCCCCTTTGTAACCTTCGCCTACAACACTGCCGTTCAACGAACCACCACCTACTCTCCGTTTTTTCTTGTTTATGCCCGCCATCCTACCTTCTCCCTCGAAGCATCTTTCTTCACAGCTTCTACTCCTTCTGCCGCGCCTTCCCACGAACAGTTCGTGTCTCGTATCGCCCACTGCCGTGATCGTGCCCGCCTTCAAACTGAAGCCACTCAAGCTTCCAGGAAAAGCACGTATGATGCGACTCATCGCTCAGTGTCTTTCCGCCCTGGAGACGAAGTGCTACTCTGGACACCTACTCGCATCCCCGGCCTGTGTGAAAAGTTTCTGAGCCGTTTTATTGGCCCGTACACGGTTCTGGAACAAACTTCCCCTGTAAACTATCTCATCACACCTGCATCGCCTGTTCGCGATCGTCGGTGTCGCGGCACCGAGATTGTGCACGTGTCGCGCTTGAAACCCTTTAACAGCCGACCTTAAGATTTAATTTGCGACCAGGATGGTCGCTTTCGTTCGAGGGGGAATGTTGTAAGCACTGTGAGTGACCTTCATCTTCATCTCAGCGTAATCATCATCGGTCATCGGGTCGTGCGAAGAAGACGAAGTGTTGCTAAGCTGTGGCTAGTCGGTAGCTGCTGCTTCGGCCTACCTGAAGTAAAAAGGTGAATTTGCTGGTGCGTTCTTCTGCCTCACAATATAAACAGCGCGAACACGAAGACAAGGGACAAGAAACAAGAAACAAGAAAGCCACAGTACATGCGCTGACTCACAACTAAGCCTAAGCCGTTTACTCCAAGGCCCGGAAAAACAAACATGAAGAAAACGTTTCTGGTATCCCATTGCCAGTCATGTGAAATAATGAAGAAGGAGAAGAAGAAGTGCACTCCTAAGTTTGACAGTGTTAAGATTTGATATCGCCACAAAAAGAAGATAGCGAGAGAGATAGTGGAATCGTATTTTATTTCAACGGACAATGAGTGTGTCAGCAAGACGTCACTTGCTCTTTCAAGCAAAGAGGTGTCTTTTTTAAGTGATTTTTTAAAGTAATTTTTATGCAGCAGGTGAACCCAGGGGTTGTTTCACGTGACTGTTTCGTTTTCTTCATGTTTGTTTTTCCGGGCCTTGGAGTAAACGGCTTAGGCTTAGTTGTGAGTCAGCGCATGTACTGTGGCTTTCTTGTTTCTTGTCCCTTGTCTTCGTGTTCGCGCTGTTTATATTAATGACGTAATCATCGAGTACACTCTGAGAAAGTCAGTGCCGAAGGCATCATTTTTGTGTGCTGTCTCTAAAATATTTAGGAGGTTTCGACTGGGGGTTGGGGTGTTTTTTATTATTATGTACTTTGGGTACCAGATATTCATGTGTACCAGGAAATTGTTTCAGGAATGCCGTCTCTATTCTGATGGTGCCTGGTAGACTGACAAGTTCTCGGAGGGCTACTCGGCCCAAAACAACGATCCTCGAGGCCTTACTTTTGTAGCAGCGATAATTGTCTGCGTTTCGTTCTGGGTGCACAAATGCATTCAGTTATCACTGTCTTTAGGAGGCCTGCTTGAGAAGTAGAGTTGTGTTGAGCCTTTCCTTTTATTAATAATATTCACATAAGCAAACAAATGGCCATATTGAAGCATATTTTTATTGTGTTTTATTTTTCGGTCACATAAGAATTTTGGCAACGTTCTCTCATTTGCAGCAAAATATTTTCCTTTATCAAATACGTAGACATTGAGAAAGATATTGAGAAAGGGCATTATAATTTTAAGTCATTTCCCTTGAACAATTTACGCATCAAAAAAACGTGTTTCGTGAATTCACACAACTGAATTCACACGCATTATTTCTTAATATTTGACTCTTAAAAAATACAAAGAACCGAATTAGAGATCAAAAGGACGGGACGCAATAATGAATTTGTATTTATAACAGGAGGAATGAATGAGGAGATGCACAGTCAGCGCTGCTTTGAGGTTTTGATTTGGAAGCTGAAATTACTGAAGCCCCAATTACGGAACTGGAAGGCAAGGAAAACTCGTTTGTCTCCCGCACAAAGGAAAGGCTAAGCGCTGTCTCTAACTTGAGTGGGAACGAAAAAAAACCAAAGTGGACGGTGCGAATATAAAAGTAGGTCGTTTGAAAAAAAAAGAAAACAGACAGAAAAGAGAAACGGATGCAATTACCGTCGTTTCCCCATGAAAGCGAAATTGCTGCCAACTCAGGAAAATTGCTGCGACAATATATTAGAAAAAATAAACGGAAATACTTTCTTCTCAATAATATGAATTGCGCTTTGATGTCCGGATCCGGTAAGTGTGTCAAACTGACATCATTAAAACCAATATGTATGCATTTTTATTAATTAGGATAAATTATTTGCTGGGCAATTTCGCTCGTGATATAATTAAAGCATCGAAGTTTTTGTGGCATTGGAGGAAGAAAACGATAAGCGCAAAAAAGTCTTTGTACAGTTTTGACGAGAACAACTACTACTTCTTGGACTGCCAAAAAATATTTAAACATCATCCACTGCTGATGTCGAATACCTGCATAGGCTACCTTAAGAAAATGGGATAAAGCCTGCAGTGCTTGTTTGTTTTGTATCACGCAACACGCGAGACCACTGGATTCCAAACAGGAGTGTTCTGCGGGGTAGCAATTCGGAAGTTTTCTTTCAAGACAATCAACATTACAGGTTAAAAGAAGGGACTGCTGTGGGTTATGAAAGGACGAGCAATCGAAAAAGGGTATCAGTACCCCTGGCAAAGAGGTGGCAAGTTGTTCGTGCGCAAGACCTCAAGCGCATGGGCCATCCGCATTTAGTGCGATGGCGACTTAGATAAAATCGTTTGATTGTTGCTGTGTTTTTTCACTTGCCGCCTGTTTATTTTCATGCCCCGGACAGATGGCCACCACTTCCGGTGACATGTATCACGATACCGTGTCCTTTACCTCTATTCTGTATCATTTTTCAACCCATAAGACAGCGTGTCCATTTTTCAGGCGTATATTAGAAGCGTGACGATAAAATTTTTACATAGAGACAGTGTTATTGTCACCAGATCACAAACCTGATCTGCTTGCATTTACGAGGACATGGTTCTCAACTGATCGTGGTACTGTTAACATCAATGGATATCGATTGGCGGATGATTACAGAGGTATTATCATTTTTTTTATTTATCACATTACCAACAGCGAGTTTGGGCATTTCAGAGAGAAGCGGGGGGAGGGGGTCGAAGAATTACAACATGACCAGTGCTACATGCTGGCAGGAAAGAATAATCCAGAAAGTATGATGCAGCATAATTTCATACAAACAAACACAAGTACGCGTATTACAACAGGGCGGCAAACATTCCACTATATTTTGATGAAATGACTTTTGGGGCCGCTTATTCCACTCAATTATTGTTTTTGAGAAAAATGACAGTTTTATTCAACCTTTTCTCTACTTGACCTAGAAACGAATATTCAGTACGATTTTATATCTCAATTGTCACCAATTTCTACGATGCATCGACCGCCTTGGGGCAGCCTTCCTGACTTCCTTCACTTCACCAACTGTATGCTAGATTATACATCTGTGTTATGTATGCTGAATGTCTCTATCAGTGACTTTGTTATCAATGTGTCAGCACTAATTCCTCAATTTCTATAGTTCCTTGATCTCATTAAATCTTTCCACTTTGCCAATCTGATTCATTTATTAATGCGGCTTGAACTATGTGCTGAATGGATGGATTATTTTATGTGTTACCAGCCATCCTGTAAGCATTGTTTTCTAAGGTATTCTGACCTTTGACTTAAGCTATCACTTCACGATTTTCTTTTTGTTTGTACACGCTTGAGAAAGTTAAACAAGCCCAACTATGATTTTACTGTGTTCTATAAGAAAATTAATTCAGACCCCATAGCTTTTCTTTGTGCAATGATAGAAGCAGCGCAATAGAACCATGTTTATACTTAGAAAAATCCTACCTTATTCTGCAACATTTGTTTTCTCGCGATTAAAGATGGTAAGGTGAAGTCTTCCCTTTGGTTCCGCTCAAGAGACGCAAAGTCCAGGAAACCATGGATCCTCATGACTTATACATCAGGATCATGTTATGACATAAACTAAACAAAGTAGTGATTTCCTCAAAAGATGTTGGCAAATTATCGGAGTATAAGAGAGTTAGAAACAAGTTGAACTCAGATCTTAAAAAGCAAGGCTGACTTTTGCAAACGAAAGTCGATGTCAATGTCTAATTATTCTAGGAAAATTGGGAGCAAAAACAGAAGCCTTATGGAAAACTAGAAATAATGGTAATGAGCATTACAATACTGCGCTAGCCAAAAAATTCAATGACCAAATTTTGAATATCCGTGCATCACCAAAGGTTGGTGGTGCTGGACAAGTGTTGAAAAATACATATGTGTCATGTACCCCTGTATGCAAGATGAAATTTGTTTCCTTTCCTCACGCACTAACTAAAGGCACAGAAGCAGCTGATTATTAATTATAGCCGTGACGGATATACTATGGGATCCACTGTAACATATATGTAATGAGGTCTTGATTAGTGGTCATTTCTCTCATGACATGAAGTGTAGCCAAAGTAGTAATTATACATAAAGGAGACTCATATCAGTCTTGTCTGTGTTCACAAACGGTTTATAGCGTTTTCTGAAAACGCGATTAATTAGGTTCATTGAAGAAAATAATAATTTCGCTCAAGAAAAAAAATGGTTTTCTTGCAAAAAAAAAAGTCTACTGAAATCGATTTACTGAATGATGTAATAAAATGCTGAAATATTTTGAGCCCAAGCTTTCTCCTGGTGGCTTCGTATTGAGATTTCAGAAAGGCTTTTGATTCAGTTAAGCGTCATATTCTATTCGAGAAGCTCTTGTTTTAAGGCATTCGAGACTAAAGCTCTGGCTGATCAGCACGTATTTATCCGCAAGGTTGCAGTGCACATGCCTGAATGGTATTTGTTTCCTAATAAAATACATAATATACGGCGCTGCACAAGACTCCATTTTTGGACCGTAGCTTTTTATTATCTACATTATTGATATTGCCACCTGGTGTCCCCATGTTCTTGCATGCGCCTGGAAGAAGAGGACACTGAAGTTGACTCTCGCGTGCTGTGTGCCGAACTTCGCCTGCTGGTACAGCTTCGTCCCGGCGTTTTAGTCAAGTCTAGCCCTGTTGTCCGTGACATATTTTGGTGTCGGCGCAGGGTATCGATCCCAGTATATGTCCCGTACTCCTCCGCATACCCAGGATTCAGGTCCTGTGCCAATCGACACTCCTGTTCACCGCGCTAGCCGGAGGAACCTAGGCCTACCACCTGAGCACGGGCCGTTGGAATTCACCACCGCAGCCGCCCCTCGACCTGTCATGCAAACTCCAACGTACTACACTCTACAGAGCCCACGACTGCCTAAGACTTTCCACGGCTGTCAGACGGAAGACGTCGAAGACTGGCTCACCCAGTTTGAACGGGTCGCAGCATTTAATCAGTGGGACGACGCCGCAAAGCTCAGGAACGTCTTCTTTAGCCTGGAAGATGGCGCTCGTACTTGGTACGAGAATCGTGAAGGCGTGCTAACATCGTGGCGCGAGTTCTGCCGCTGCATCCTGGACACCTACACCAGCCCGGATCGCCGAGAACGAGCGGAAAGGGCCTTACGCTCTCGAATACAGATGCCGAACGAGACCATAACCATGTACGTGGAGGACATGACTAGGTTGTTCCGACGATCTGACCCGGCCATGCCCGAAGAGAAAAAGGTGCGCCATCTCATGCACGGCATTAAGGAACAACTGTTCGCTGGGCTCGTGCGCAACCTGCCGAGCACAGTTGCCGAGTTTGTTTCGGAAGCAATCACGATGGAAAGGATGCTCCAGCAGCGGTCTGCGACCTACGACAGGCCGGTACTCGCCGCTTCACTCACTGAGCCGCATTCGGCCTTCGGGGCTAGTCCGAATCTTCTTCGCGACATCATCCGCTCCATTTTGCGTGAAGAGCTCCAGAAGCTTTTCGGTGCTCCCCAGCCGACGGTCAGCTCTGTCGCTAGTATTGTCCGAGAAGAACTCCAGCAAGCACTTCGGCCTTCGGTACCAGCTGCTAACCCGCCATCCTTTTCCACCGAGTCCTGTCGGCCAACGTATGCGGACATCTTGCGACGTCCCCCGACTGATTCCACGCAATTACTGCCACCCGACCAAGGCTCACTTTATTCAGCCCACCCCGAGCCGTACATCGACAACCGCCGACCACCCCAGCGAAAGGCAGACCTGTGGCGTGCCCCAAATCGGCAGCGCCTGTGCTTCCACTGCGGGGAAGCTGGTCACCTGTATCGACAGTGCCCATATCGACAACTGGGACTGAAGGGTTTCCCCATCGACATGCGTAACCCTCCTTTAGGCCAACGACCCCGGGATATTGAAGACTACGTAGCCCAGCAGCGCATGGCGCCAACTTTTAGACGACAGTCACGATCTCCGTCTCCACGCCGACTATCCTCGCAGCCCAATCATCCGGGATGGCGCAGCGACGGTCACCTAGTCCGAGCCGGGAAAACTAAAGACAGCGACCTCAGGGGGCGAGGCCGCTTCAAATCGACGCGACGAAGACCCCCCGACAACGCGACCTGTGAGTGACCGCGACTTGACGGCCCCGACGACAGTTCGTACACGTGAAGACAGACTCTCGCTGGATATACCCGTGCTGCTCGACGGCTATAAGGTTAGCGCATTGGTAGACACTGGTGCTGACTTTTCGATTTTAAGCGGGAAGCTAGCGGCGCTTCTAAAGAAAGTGATGACGCCATGGTCTGGCACGCAGATTCGAACCGCTGGCGGACATGTCGTAACTCCGAGCGGTCAGTGCACGGCGAGAGTCCAAATTCGCAACTCCACGTTTGTTGTCAGCTGCCTTGTCATACCTGACTGCTCCCGCGACTGTATCCTTGGTGTCGATTTTCTCCGGGAGTATGGGGCCATTATCGATCTCCGGAAGCACACCGTGACCTTTTCGACCGAGAAAGCTGATGATACTGACACCGCAGACCGCCAAAGCCGTGCCCCTCTTCGAATTTCTGCCGAGAGCGTTTCTATTCCGCCACGTTCTAGTGTTTTTGTGACTGTTAACTGCGATGAACTACGTGACGGAACGGCGGTCGCTGAGGGCAACCAGTCCCTTTTGCTCACCCACGGCGTCACCTCGCGGCGGAGTCTCATCCATCTGCGTAACGGCCGATCTAAACTCCTGGTGACTAACTTTACGAACGAACCCCGCCATCTTTTCCGTGCTACTGCAATCGCATTCGCCGACGCCTTAGCGGACGTTTCTGAATGTTTTACGTTTGGAGAAGTTGAAAATGTGCGCCCATCCCTTGATCGTCTGGATATTAGTACAGATCTCTCGGAAACACAGCAGCACGATCTGCGTTCTCTCCTTCTAAAATACAGTGCTTGTTTCGCGACGTCATCGAAAATTCGGCAAACGCCTCTTGTGAAGCACCGCATAATTACTCCCGACGATGCCCGCCCTATACGCCAGCAGCCGTACCGCATCTCAACGACGGAACGTGAAGCGATTCAGACACAGGTTCAGGAGATGCTTCGTGATGGTGTCATCCAACCCTCCAACAGTCCGTGGTCGTCCCCTGTCGTGCTGGTGAAAAAAAAGGATGGTACCCTTCGCTTCTGTGTTGATTCTCGAAAATTGAACGACATCACTAAAAAAGACGTCTACCCGCTGCCTCGTATCGCCGATTCGCTCGACAAGCTTCGCCGTGCCCAGTACTTCTCCTCCATTGACTTGAAGAGCGGGTACTGGCAGATTGAGGTCGATGAGCGGGACCGCGAAAAAACAGCTTTTGTCACCCCAGATGGACTGTATGAGTTTATAGTGCTGCCATTCGGCCTATGTTCAGCGCCGGCTACTTTTCAGCGCATGATGGACACCGTTCTCGCCGGCCTCAAATGGCAAATCTGTTTAGTTTATCTCGACGACGTTGTCGTGTTCTCTGAAACCTTTGGAGAACACCTCGAACGCCTTCGCGCAGTATTAGACGCCCTCCGGTCAGCTGACTTGACGCTCAAGCCCGAGAAGTGCCACTTTGGCTACAAAGAGTTGAAGTTTCTCGGTCATCTTGTGAGTGCCACAGGCGTTAGGCCAGACCCCGGCAAAACTGCCGCTGTCGCCAAATTTCCCGTTCCTGCCACGAAGAGGAGTTTAAAACGTTTCCTGGGTTTGTGTGCGTACTACCGCCGCTTCATCGCCGACTTTTCTAAGATAGCCGCACCCCTGACCCGCCTCACGCGGGATGATACACAGTTCGTGTGGGCTGCCGAGCAACAGGAGGCTTTTGCGGAGCTGCGCAGACGACTGCAAACTACCCCTGTTCTTGCGCACTTTGATGAAGACGCTGCCACCGAAGTCCACACCGACGCCAGCAACATCGGCCTTGGCGCTGTACTCGTACAACACCAAGCTGGCGTGGAAAGGGTCATTGCGTATGCCAGCCGCACGCTCTTTCGCGCTGAAACAAATTATTCCACTACGGAAAAGGAATGCCTCGCGGTTGTGTGGGCAACTATGAAATTTAGGCCTTACCTCTATGGCTGTGCGTTTAAAGTCGTTACTGACCACCATTCTTTGTGTTGGCTGGCCAATCTCCGTGACCCATCGGGGCGCCTAGCACGATGGAGCCTTCGCCTCCAAGAATTTGATTACTCCATTGTGTACAAATCTGGTCAGAAGCACGAAGATGCTGACGCGCTCTCCCGGGCACCCATCGAATTTGTCGATAACGTCACGGATGACAGAGGGTTTCTTGGACTAGTGAATGCCTCAGACATAATGACCCGACAGCGAGCTGACCCAGAACTTCGACCTGTCATTGACCACCTGGAGGGTCGCGCTGCTGACGTCCCCCGTCAGTTTGGAAGGCACCTGTCTGCATTCTGTCTTCGGAATGGCGTTTTATTCAAGAAAAACTCCAGCACTGTTGATCGAGCGCACCTCCTTGTCGTGCCGGCCGACCTTCGCGACGATATCCTTTTTGCTTGCCACGATGAGCCCACATCCGGCCACTTGGGCTTTGCACGCACACTCGCTCGAGTTCGTCAAGCCTATTATTGGCCTAAACTTTCTGACGCTGTCCATCGCTACGTCAGAGGCTGCCGCGAGTGTCAGCGTCGAAAGGTGCCTCCTCTCAAGCCCGCGGGTCTGCTCCAACCTATTATTCCACCTCGGTCGCCGTTTGACCAAGTCGGCATCGACCTACTGGGCCCATTTCCGCTGTCATCGATGGGTAACAAATGGATTATAGTCGCGACTGACTATCTCACACGTTATGCGGAAACCAAGGCAGTGCAGCGGGGCACATCAATTGAGATCGCCCAATTCTTTATGCAGCAAATCGTGTTGCGTCATGGTGCACCGTCCCTAGTCGTAACCGATCGAGGCACCGCGTTTACGGCACAGCTCATGCATGACGTGCTCGAGCTTAGTCATACCAGCCACCGAAAAACTACTGCATATCACCCGCAGACGAATGGCCTCACGGAGAGACTCAACAAAACCATCGCCGACATGATTGCAATGTACATAGACTCGCAGCACAAAAACTGGGATGAAATTCTCCCTACATCACATATGCCTACAACACGGCCACCCAAGAGACGACGCGTTTTACACCATTTCGCCTAGTCTACGGAC